>NC_133325.1:497232710-497867771 GCF_042186555.1 Aquarana catesbeiana
TGTGTGCTGCCATGAACATGCGTCAGTAAAGGAAAATTACGGAAAGGTGAGTATACAATTTTCCGTTTTTTGTCTATCGTTCCACTATCTAGCCTGAAGTGACGTCCATTGATTTACTTGGAGTACTTGTTTGATTTTATCAGAACAACAAAAGGGCATTTTTTGTCTCTCCTATGGACTGTACTCTATTCCTAGGAGCGACTCTTTTGTCCCACCAACAAAATGGCCGCTATGCCATTTTTGATTGGTTTCCTGGAGGGATGTTTCTTCTCCGCCCCTATTTAAGATAGCTCAGCTAGCCGGAAATTAGGTCCTTGATGACGCCCTAGGGAGGGCGAAACGTTGACGCTATTTCCAGTATCACTGACGTCACTTCCGGTCCTGTGGAATGCACGCCAGCACGGCTTTTTTACACTCACAGCTCCATTTTGAGGCTTGTTTTATCTTACTTGTAAGTACCCACTCCCTTTTTCAATAAAACTTTTTTAATGGTACTTCACTATCAGTTTCCTTTTGTTTTTACTTTTGGGTACCTGCTGTGTTCTGGCTGAGAAATTCTTTAAAGGATTTCCGGACCTGAAGGCATATCACCTTATCCGCCATCCCAGGATTCTCTATCAAGCTTTTAATGACCCACCAGAAAAGCTGATCTGGTGAGTGGGGATACATGAGGGGGTGTTGCACACCGGAATTTCTCTGAAGCACCTTATATTGCCTTCACTTTGGATTGGAGCACCTTCAGTCACCTTATTTGGACTTTATTTTCACTTATTCTATTTTGGACTTTCTTTTTGGATAACACATTTTCACTTATTGTGTTTGCGAGCGCTATATTTATTTTTATATGCTAACACACATATGCTTTCCACTTACATGGATGACATTCCTGTTTTTTTTTTTAACCCTCAAGTCATTGTTGCTAATATAATGCTAGAAGTGACCTCTCCTTTACCTCTCTATCTAATTTTAAAATAAACTATACTAAATTTGAAATTCTTCCCATTATTAAGATGCCAAGTTTACCTTACAAGCTTGCTTTCAATTTACCTGGAAGTCCTAAGCCTTAAAATATCTTAGCGTTAAGCTGATCTCTCACTTAATGTCATTGTATGCTCAAAACCTGCTTTACATGGCTCAGCAGATTTCATGTTATAAAAATTAATTTTCTGCCTGCAATCCTATATCTTCTTTGAATGGTACCCATCAGGCTTCCAGATGGAATTATTTCCACACCTGAATAAATGTGCAATTTAATTTGGTCTAACCAAACTCCTGGGTTAGCAAGATATATTCTTAGATGCACTGGATACCAGCTTCTGGATGTGACAAGCCTCTTTCTAAGCCTCTTTCTGCTTTCTGGGTGCCCTCACCAACATTCTCCCAGTTTTATTTCCAAAGTCATAAAATCTATGGAAGACAAGTTTTCTATTGTAATTTACATCTAACAGATTTGCTAGTTTGACTCGTAATCCAAAGGTGGCTCTATCCTCTGGGAGCAGAAAGCATTTGCAATTACCTTTTTACCGTCTTGAAGCAGGAGCCATGGAAAATGAACTGATGGAAAATGAATTGCCTCACAACTGTTGTTTAACTACTTCAGCCCTGAAAGGATTTTCCCCCTTAATGACCAGGCCATTTTTTGATATGGCACTGTGTTGCTTTAACTGACAATTGCGCGGTCATGCAACGCTGTACCCAAACAAAATTGACTTCCTTTTTTTCCCACAAATAAAGCTTTCTTTTTATGGTATTTGTTCTCCTTTGCGGTTTTCATTTTTTGCACTACAAACCTTTTTTTTTACTTTTTGTTATAATACATATCCAAAAAAAAATATAAAAAAAACAAATTTATTCATCAGTTTAGGCCGATATATATTCTTCTACATACTTTTGGTAAAAAAAAAAATCACAATAGGCGTATATTGATTGGTTTGCGCAAAACTTATTGCGTCTACAAACTATAGGATAGATTTAGGAACTTTTTTTTTTTTTATTGTTTTTACTGGTAATGGCAGTGATCTGCAATTTTTAGCGGGACTGCGACATTGTGGCAGACAAATCTGACCCCAAATTACAGTTTTTGGGGACCAGTGGCATTATTACATTGATCAGTACTATAAAAATGTACACTGTAAAAATGACACTGGCAGGAAAGGGGTTAACAGTAGGGGGCGATCAAGGGGTTAAATGTGTTCCCTCAGCGTGTTCTAATTGTAGGGGGGATGGGCTCACTGGGACATGACAGAGATCACTGTTCCCGATCACTGGGAACAATAGATCTCTGTCATGTCTCCTGTCATAATGGAGATCCACCTTGTTTACAAAGGCAGATAACCATTCTGCCTCTGTATACCGCGGGTTGCCGGTGGACATCGAGTCCATCGACCTGTGGGCACTCTCCCACAGCGTGCAGTGGGCATGAGAGGAGAGCCGACCTGCCGCCGTATAATGATGGCGGCTGGTTGGCAAGCAGTTAATGATATTTCCATTGTGTGCTCTCAAATATATCATGTAGTGCACCCCCTAAGTAGAATGGGATCCCCCACCCTGCACAGCCAGACACACCGAATCTTCACAGTCACTTCCAAGTCAGAAAACAGTCCAGTACTTTGTTGTTTTTTTATGTTGGAGGGATTAGAACTTTGATGGGGATTTGGACTTATGGGATGCCCATTTGACTTCACAACAATTCCAATGACAACTTTTCCTATTTACGGTCTATATACACTCAGTTGTTTCCTCCAGCACTTGCTTGCTTGCAGTATTTCACTGGCACACTGATAGAGGATCTGACACAGCATTCAGTCAGATTTTGAGCAACAGTCTGTTATAGGCAGGAACCCAGGGCTCCTTTGGTGTGTAGAGAAAAAGTCAGTGTCCAGCATACATGCATGTGGCTACTGATCCCAGCACCACCTCTTCAGGCACTGCCAGCCAGCCTGGCTGCAGCTGCTTCTTTCAGTAGCCCTCCTGGCAAACTTCTCCACAGTCTACCCAGACTGACACTCTCTCCACAGTCTTCCCAGACTAAACACTCACCAGCCCACCTGGCTGACTTCTCAGGACATTTCCCAGACATGCTGACCTGCTCCCGCTGCCCTCTCCTTGCTCCTGTGCCTCTAGAAAGGGGTTTCTCCATGTGTGGGGGATCCTTCCAGCACCTGAGCCCCAGGCCCAAGGTCGCTCCCCACTCCAAACTTGGGGGCACCCATAAGGGCCATCGACAACCTCCTCAGCACTCCATATCCATCTTTCACCCTACTGCCCCTGCTGACTAAGAGGTGGCCTACCCCTTCCAGCCCCTTTCTGCTGGGGGTTGGCTGGGGCCCTCATAAATATGCCAAACAGCTCCTCCTAGCCTCCACCCACTACATCTGGAAGATTCTCCAATGATCCAGAAACAGGGGGAGGCACCAGAGATGCTGCTTGTTGATGTTGAGTCATCCAGCTTCCCTAATTCTTTCCAGATTTAACCCAAGCCTGGCTCTCTGCCAAACCTATTTACCTACTCTAATAACTAACTATACACAACTAGCACACTAGCTAGAGGATGCTACAATCATTATTTAAGAAGCAGTGAGTGATGGTAGCATGGATCTTAGCAGAAGTGACCAGGTGATCAAGAAGATTATCATTAAAACACCAGGTCCATTCCTTATCAGATAGATAATGGGGGCAGAATAATAACATAGGGGCATGAACAGAATTTAAGAATTCAATGAATCGCCAAGTCTAAGTAGAATGCATCTACCAATAATAAATCAATTAGGGGGTAAATATTGTGGGTTTTGGAGTAGTGACTATAATCCTTTGTTTTGGGCAAGCATCACCCCTCAGCAGCAAATTAAATGGCAGTTTTGCAGTGACTTATGAAAATGTTAAAAGAGAAATCAGATTTACTTCTGAAGGTGTCCAGTGCTGGACATGAACTGACAATAAAATCACTTCCTATTATGAGGATCCCTTTCACAAGCTCAAGCAGCTGAACCACAACAGAGTGAATAAAGGAGATTTTATGGGATTTGGGGGCATAAATATTCACAAAGGTGTATTTAGGTCATTAATTAGGCCTTTAGTATCAGAGGGATGTGCTTCTAAAATGAAGAGGCAGGTGTGATATATTTTAAAAGCTACCCTTCCCTTGGCAGTTGGGGAATTACTGAGGTACCATTAATCGTACCAATTGGAAATTAAAGGGTTGAAGATGGAGTAAAATGTATCTCATGCATTTAAGTTCAGCTCAAAGTTTGTTCCTCTTACCAGGTGAGCACATTTCTCTAATGTTTAAGTCCTCATTTAAAAATTAGTTTTAGCCATAGTAGATTTGACCACTTTAGGGTTATACCCCCCTACTAACTGAAGTGGAGAAAAAAGCCTCCTAGTCAAGTACTAAAAACTTAACAAAATAACAGCAAAACCATGTAATAGCCTCCTGTTCAGTAGAACAAGGTGAATCATAACTAGAAATTATCCTGAGTGAGGAGTCACTCTCTCTCAAGCGAAAATAACCCAAGGAGGAGTGTACTTCAATTTCAGGAGCATCGCCTAGTTGGGCACAGTGGACAGCTATGAGGAGGCACAGGAGTTCACCATTAGGTCTCCATGGTGAGAAAATTAAATCAAATGACCATACTCTGAAAAACAGCTCTTATAATGATTCTAAAGCCTGAACTTTTTTAACCCTAATGCATTCCCTGCATTACTATATAAATGTGTTTTTTTCCCTTTTTTATAAGTGATTACATTCCCTCCGTTCTCAGCTGCATAAGAGCTAGGGGGTGGAGAAGCAGCAGCACACTGATTTTCCCAATGAATGGGTGTGCAGCGGGGGCATGTCAGGGAAATTCTGATCATTTGAGGAGAGTATACGGATTTCCCAGCATAGCTAAAGAACTGACCATGGTGTGCTCTCCTGCTTAGTGTGGTCAGTTTTTAATAGGAAAGCAAGGGAACTGACTAGAACACCAGGGATTTCACACAAAGGAAGCAATACAAAGAGAACAGGATACTTCCTCATAAAAGTACATGGTAGAGCAAGCACATATCAGGAATATAAAGTGTTTTAAAGCTTTAAGTTAAAAAGTTTTCAAGTAGCAGTATCATCCCCTCATCCCCTTTGTACTTAGCTGAGCCCTCACTTAATCTGGCACTGTGACCATCTTTAGCAGCTTTCTCCTCTCTCTCTGCTCTCACAGGCTTTCCTGAGAAAGTGGTAACCATTTATGTCAGTCAAATCCTGTGACGAGGGAGTGAGGGTGGTGTTGAGCTGCGCTGCTTGTGTATATGGGATTGAGCCTGCATGTGCACTCCCATAGGAAGTAGCTTTCTATGGGGGCACACAGAGAAAAAGAGGGGCCAGGATTGCTGGCGGGGGATCCCAGAATATGAGGATCTGGGCCGCTCTGGGCAATTCCACTGTATAACGCAGGAACATATAACATGTCTAATGTAAAAACAAGTTAAGACTTTAAAATCACTTTAAGGAACAGAATGAAAAGAGTGTAGAATGAATATTAGAGAAGCTAACTTTGTAATTTGCCCTGGCAAAGTTATTGCCAGACCATTCCATGCAGTCAAATATAGACTTAAAACATCTGCAAGGCCTGTAGGATGATTTGACTTGAGACAAGTGTAGAGGTCTAATGCCCTGTACACACGATCGGACATTGATCGGGCATTCCAACAACAAAATCCATGGATTTTTTCAGACGGATATTGGCTCAAACTTGTCTTGCATACACGCACAAAGTTGTCAGAAAATCTGATCGTTCTGAACGCGGTGACGTAAAACACGTACATCGGGACTATAAACGGGGCAGTAACCAATAGCTTTCGTCTCTTAATTAATTCTGAGCATGCTTGGCACTTTGTGCATCGGATTTGTGTACACACGATCGTAATTTAAACTATTGGATTTTGTTGTCGGAAAATTTTATACCCTGCTCTCAAACTTTGTGTGTCGGAAATTCTGACGGAAAAAGTCCGATGGAGCCCACACACGATCGGAATTTCCGACAACACAATCCGATCGCACTTTTTCCATCGGAAAATCCGACCGTGTGTACAGGACATTAGACAGAGTCCCTATAGTGTATGTCAAAGGTCAGACACTTCTATATATAGATAACAAATGACAAATTGTCCTGGGGATTAAAAAAAGAGTAACAAGACCACTGAAGTCAGCAACAGTTTAAAAGGATGAGAATAAAGTACCTGAAAGTGTCCACTTAGTAAAGACAATCTGAGGTAAAGGTACAGTGGAAGGCTAATATAAGCAATTAAGGGTTCTGGACCTATGGCATTCAGAGTCAGACCAGGCTCTGCATGTCTGATGGGAGTTGCGGGATACAGTTTGCCATTTGTCTGGATGAGATGGAATTTGGATAGTCTCCACAGCCTCCACTTGAATACCAATTTTGGGCAGGTTCAGATCTTCTAAAAAGCATGGAAGGTCTCTCATAGCTACCAGGGAGATCAATCTGCTATCTTTCTGGACTAATAAGTCTAAGGAATATACTCATTGGAACTGTATCCCCTTCTTACAGAACAATTCTAGGAGTAGGGAAAGGGCTCTCTACATCAGTTTAATGCAATCTATATCTAGACGGAGTTTGATTTTCATCCTTGTCATAATACTTATGTAAGAGACAGATAAAATATTGTGGCCTATTCTCATCTTGACTGGGGTGTTGAAGGACCCTGTCTGCTCTATCAATCTCTTTTAGCGCAATCTTCATCCTGTAGAAAACGCATGAAAATAACAAGGAGTGTGGCGATCAAGCCCTTAAGATGTGTAGCCTTTGGGAGGCCTTTCATGCATATATTTTTGTCTCCTGTTCTGATTCTCATAAGCATAAATTTGTAATAAAATATACTCAATTTTAAATCCTGTCTGCATGCCTTTTCCTGTAACAATATCTGGTTTCTTGCATTTCCAATTTGTGACCTAGATGTGTCGTTTGTATTTTATGCTTGTCCTGTTTACAGAGGGTTTCCAATTTCTAAATATACAGCTCTATGTTAACTTTAGTAGGTAAAGACCTTATATAAGTTTTGAGGTTGCAGTCTTGGTTGATCTCATGAAGCTCAGGCACTGATAAGCCAGATCCTTGGTATTGAAATTTAGTAGGAGGGCTTAAGGTGTCTATATTCTATTGAGGGCTTGATGTGGTCTCCACAGAGCTGGTGCAGGGAGAGATATCCCTGCCTTGTGGGATAGAGGCCATCTTAGGTGAAGCCAGGGAGCTTCAGTGCCACTCTAAAAAAGGCATTAAGCACAACTTTGCAGGATCTAGAAGTACCCTGTGACAATGTTGATAATCTCCTCTATCCAGGCTTAACCCAGGGGGAGTGGTTCTGCAGTCTTTTTTTTTCCACGTATGTTTGATTTTGAGCTGGAAACAAAGGAAGCCTCAGTGAACAACATCCACACCTACTCATAGCCAGGCCACAACCCCTCGCTAAATTTTAATTAAAACTGATTATAGATTTTATTTATTATGGATTTAAAAAGTGCTATTTAAGTAAGTTTCTTGAAAAATGTCTTGAAATGTATAGATGCTTACCTCCAATGTACTCCTTAAGTGGAACATTGGTCCAAGAAACATAGGCAGGTTCCCTTACTGACCTTTGATAAATGAACATTGTAACTCTATCATGTACATCAAATAATTTATGAATAATACGGCTGATAGGTAGGATGAGAACAGAGAATTGATGAGGAAAGATATAATGAAATACATGTAATTAAACAGCACAAAATGTATGTGTTTTTATTAATATTTTGTTATATTGTGCAGTAGCTTTGGAGTGCTTGAGCACCTGAATAGGCCACAAAACTTGGGACACAATGCTGGAGTAACCTTGCAGAGAAATTAGAAATTTTGCAGCTGAGTTTGAGCTGCAAAAACATTTTGCACTATCTTTTTTTTTTTTTTTTATCAGAAAAAGTAAGTTTTACTGAAATATTGTGTTAATTTCTAGAGCAGACAATATAATATAATGAAAACTTAAGTAAGCAGTACAATTCAGCGAAATATCAGCCCTTAGTGTTAACACAACCTTGTACATGCAGAGTGGTATTCTAATACGAGGACATAACAAAAGTGCAATATTACAGTACTAATCTCCACCAGGCCAGACATTTACCTTTAAAATATTCTGTCTATAACTAAATTCAGTGGGCTAAGATCTGGCATATCAAGCCATAGATCCCATAGCTTCTTGAATTTGCCAGGTCTTCCTCTATGTTGATGAATACATTTTACCAATTTCAGAGTATCCTCCATGTATTTCAGCCATTCTGCATCTATGAACAGGTCTGCAGATTTCCAGTGCACTAAATTAAGCTTAAATGCTTAAAACCTAGCCCTATTAAGAGCCTCTTGGGGTGAGCGTATGCTGCTGAAGAGCATCTAGGATACCTAATACACATGGTTTTGGGTCTAACTGAATTGATGTCTGGAATACCATATTAGGCTGGGTTCACACTATCTTCACATGTGGCTCACAGCAGGGGTTCGGTGCATCCCCGTTCACCATTTCAGGTCCGATTTCAGCCCGAATTTTTGGTTGAATTGAGACCTGAAATGGACCAAAAGACGTACAGGGCTCCGGAGCAAATTTGCTCCAGAACCACAGCGGAGATATGTGAACCGGCTCCATAGGGAGCCAATCAAAATCTCCTGCTATTGGAATTTGGATGCGGGGAACCCGCATCGAATTCGCAATAGTGTGAACCCAACCTCAATGGTATGTACAACTTTCACCAGGTAAATATGTAGTTTGGGACAGTGCCACAAAAAAATGAATTAGGTTGCCATGGTCCCTCTGGCATTTCATACACATGGGTCCTTTATAATGCCCATTTTAAAAAACTTTTGGGGGTATAGTGAACCCTTAAAAGAATATATAGTTGTGTAAGCTTCTGGGTAACATTAAGTGAGCGTGGTTGAACTGCTTCTAGAGATTTCTCCCCCTCATCTCATTACCATTCTAAGGGGGGAGTTTTCAAGAAAAATAGTGTAGCATAAAGTCTAGAAATAAATCTCTTCTTACTGTCAGTATTCTCAATTGTGCTAAAGAGAGACATTAGAGACTGCTGCAAAATAGTGTCATTGCCTTGCGCATTTACTGTGTGTTGCAGTTGTAAATAGTAAAAAGAAATAGATAGCAGAAGGTGGAACTTAATCTGAAGGTCAGAGAATGGTCGTAAGGAGCCATCAGGAAATATTTTATGCAAGTGGGTCACCCCTTACTCCTTCCACCCCACCCATAGCTAGTTCAGGATATGTGTTGTTGTGCCATATGGGTAAAGCATGAAAGCTGCTGGAACTGAATACATTTTTGTTTCAAACGTGTTGCATTAGCACATTGGTGGGAAAGAGCTTGTTAGATTTGCCAAATGCTTGTAACTCTAATTCCGATGAAGCATCCACCACTTCAGTAGCATGCAAAATGATGGACAATGTAGGGTTCAGTTTGGTAAAGACTGTCTCTATGGGTCGTTGCATAGCCTACCAGGTGCTGCACTTGCGCAGCTACATAGTGCAGCCACTAAGAAGTTTGGGATGGCAAACCCCTTTAGCCTTATGTAAATGTTCCATCCTCACTCTCAGAGCTTTATGGCGCCACAGCAGGGTACAGAAAACAGAACTGATAAACTGTAAGTTTTAATGGGATAACTACCAGGGAATTATGGAGGATGTACAGGAGTTGGGGCATAAGAATAATTTTTATGAGATTTTTACCCAACAAAGAGAACCACAATCTATTCCAAATCTTCATTTTATCTCTGATACATACAAGGGGGAGACACATTGAGCTGACTTAAGTCGATCAGGTTCGGAGTAACCATGGTCCCCAGGTATAATGGGTTGGGAGGAGTACCCAGCTAGAAAACATTAAAGTTTGATGGTTAATAGGGATGAGCCGAACACCCCCCCCGGTTTGCACCAGAACTGCGAATGGACTGAAAATTCGAACGAACGTTAGAACCCCATTGACGTCTATGGGACTCGAACGTTCGAAATCAAAAGTGCTCATTTTAAAGGCTAATTTGCATGGTATTGTCCTAAAAAGGGTTTGGGGACCCGGGTCCTGCCCCAGGGGACATGTATTAATGCAAAAAAAACTTTTAAAAACGGCCGTTTTTTCGGGAGCAGTGATTTTAATGATGCTTAAAGTAAAAAAAAAAAAAAAGTGAAATATTCCTTTAAATATCGTACCTGGGGGGGTGTCTATAGTATGCCTGTAAAGTGGTGCATGTTTCCCATGCTTAGAACAGTCCCTGCACAAAATGTCAATTTTAAAGGAAAAAAAGTCATTCAAAACTGCTTGCGGCTTTAATGTAATGTCGGGTCCTGGCAATATGGATGAAAGTCAGTGAGACAAATGGCATTGGTACCCCCCAGTCCATTACCAGGCCCTTTGGGTCTTGTATGGATATTAAGGGGAACCCCGCACCCAAATTACAAAAGGAAACAGCAGTATACAGGCTCTGTACTCTGAACAGCAGTATACAGGCGGTGCAAACAAGATAGGGACTGTAGGTTTGTTGTTAAGTAGAATCTGTTTGTAATTTTGAACTGGTACATTTTTAACGTGTTTAGCTCCAGCCAAAAAATCTACTTTAAGCTTTTTGGAAAACATAGGGAAGGGTTATCACCCCTGTGACATTTGTTTTGCTGCCTGTGCTCCTCTTCAGAAGATTTCACCTCACTTTCCCTTCCTAGGGGTAGATTTCATCTCACTTCCTGTTGTCTCCTTCTGTTTGCAAGTAGGAGTCGTTTGTAAGTTGGATGTTTGAAAGTAGGGGCCTGCCCTATATACTCAGCAGAAATTTGGGCCTTAGGTGTTGTTGTGGCCACAACACTGTGAGCCCTCACAGGGCCCTGCTGTGAAATATTAGATCAAGAATTGTAAATACATGCCCAACAGGGGCAGAAAAATTGGACCTTTGGTGGTGGTGGTGGTGCTGGTGCCACAACACTGTAATGCCCTGTACACATAATATGATTTTCCGATGGCAAATGAGTGATAGGACCTTGTCGGAAATTCCGACCGTGTGTAGGCTCCATCACACATTTTCCATAGGAATTTCTGACACACAAAGTTTGAGAGCTTGCTATAAAATTTTCCGACAACAAAATCCGTTGTCGGAAATTCCGATCGTGTGTACACAAATCCGACGCACAAAGTGCCACGTATGCTCAGAATAAATTAAGAGACGGAAGCTATTGGCTACTGCCCCATTTATAGACCAATAGTACATGTTTTACGTCACCGTGTTCAGAACGATCAGATTTTACGACAACTTTGTGTGACCGTGTGTATGCAAGACAAGTTTGAGCCAACATCCGTCTGAAAAAATCCTAGGATTTTGTTGTCGGAATGTCCGATCAATGTCCACCTGTGTTTACAGGGCATAAGCCCTCACTCGCTTTTGGTGGGTGCAGAAACGGGCCCTGCTGTGAAATATTAGATCAAGAATTGTAATTACATGCCCAACAGGGGCAGAAAAATTGGGCCTTTGGTGGTGGTGCTGGTGCCACAACACTGTAAGTCCACACTCGCTCTTGGTGGGTGCAGAAACGGGCCCTGCTGTGAAATATTAGATCAAGACACTGCAACCCCTCACAGATACTCTAGTTGGAATGCAGGAAAGAGCCCTGCTGCAAAGTATTGCATCAAAAATTGTAATTAAACGCCCCTGTTAGACAGGGGCTGAAAAATTGGGCCTTAGGCACTGGTGCTGGTGCCACAACACTGCAACCCCTCACAGATACTCTAGTTGGAACGCAGGAACGAGCCCTGCTGCAAAGTATTGCATCAAAAATTGTAATTACACGCTCCTGTTAAACAGGGGCTGAAAAATTGGGCCTTACGCACTGGTGGTGGCGCCCAGAAACAAAAATGTTTTTACAAGCTATCAGCGTGATCATTGAGGAGGAAGAGGATAATTACTTAGGATAGTCAATCAGCATAGGCAGTCTTTGAAGGGATCTGAGATTTCAAAAAAAAATTATTCGGTTACATCAGCATCAGGTGCTTGGTAGTTGGTGGTGATCCAAGACTGATTCATTTTTATGAAGGTCAGTCGATTGACCGAGTTGGTGGACAGACGCACCCTGTGATCGGTTACAAAGCCTCCAGCAGCACTGAATGTGCGTTCTGAAAGAACGCTGGACGCAGGACAGGCCAGTAGCTCAATTGCATACTGTGCAAGCTCTGGCCAGTGATCCATCCTCAAGACCCAGTAACCCAGAGGATTTTCGGTGGGAAAGGTGTCCAAGTCAGATCTAGCCCCTAGGTATTCCTGCACCATGTAAAACAGACGCTGGCAATAGTTGCTGGAACCGATCATACCTTGGGGCTGCGGACTAAAAAATTGTCTGAACGCATCAGTCAGACGGCCACCTTCTCCACAGCTCCTTCTTTGACTGACCGAAGCCTCAGCAACACGTTGTCCAGAAACAGGAGTTTGTAACCTCCCAGTCTCTGGGAACGCGTTGCACAGACCTTTCTGCAAGGCCTCCCGAAGATGTTTCATCCTCTGCTCCCTCTGCGATGGCAAGATAAGGTCCTCAACCTTACCCTTGTAACGTGGATCAAGGAGGGTTGCCAGCCAGTATTGGTCCTTCTCCTTGATACCACAAATACGAGGATCCTTACGCAGGCTTTGCAGGATCAGGGAGGCCATGCAGCGTAGGTTTGCTGAGGCATTCGGTCCGGAGTCCTCTGGGTCACTAAGGACCACATGGTCCGCAGCCACCTCCTCCCAGCCACGTACAAGTCCATGTGTTTCTTGGGACTGATCCCTTAAAGACTGCTGCTAATGCTGAGTGCCAGGCTCCACCTCCATACTGACACAATCCTCCTTCTCCTCCTCCACGTCCTCTTCCTGTGTGATCGGCGGGCAAGCAGGAACACTGTCTGGATAAAGGGGGCCTTGAGAGCTAAGGAAGTCCTCCTCTTCCTGCCTCTGTTCTGCCTCAAGTGCCCTGTCCATTATTCCACACAGTGTGTGCTCCAACAGGTGGACAAGGGAGACAGTGTCACTGATGCATGCACTGTCACTGCTCACCATCCTCATGGCCTCCTCAAATGGTGACAGGACAGTGCATGCATCCCTGATCATGGCCCACTGGCGCGGGGAAAAAAAACCAAGCTCCCCTGACCCTGTCCTGATGCCATAGTCGCACAGGTACTCATTGATGGCCCTCTGCTGCGTGTGCAGCCGCTGCAGCATGGCCAACGTTGAGTTCCACCTGGTGGGCATGTCACAGATTAGGCGGTTCTTGGGCAGGTTAAACTCCTTTTGGAGGTCTACCAGCCGAGCACTGGCATTATATGACCGGCGGAAATGCACACAGACTTTCCTGGCCTGCCTCAGGACATCCTGTAATCCCGGGTACCTGCCCAAGAACCGCTGCACCACCAAGTTAAGGACGTGAGCCAAACAGGGCACATGGGTCAGTTGTCCCTGTCGGAGGGCAGAGAGGAGGTTGGTGCCATTGTCGCAAACCACCTTTCCTGCCTTAAGTTGGTGTGGCGTCAACCACCTCTGAACCTGCCCCTGCAGAGCTGACAGAACCTCTGCCCTAGTGTGGCTCCTGTCCCCCAAGCACACCAGCTCAAGCACCGCATGGCATCTTTTGGCCTGCATACTTGTGTAGCCCCTTGAATGGCTACGGAGCACCGCTGGTTCCAAGGACAAAGTACAGGAAGAGGCCATGGAGGAAGAAGAAGAAGAGGGGGTGGAGGAGAGAGGTGTGTCACAATCATTAGTAGTGGCATTTTGGAGGCGTGGTGGTGGAACAACCTCCAACACTACTGCACCTTGTCCTGCATCCTTCCCAGCTGCCAACAGAGTCACCCAATGTGCGGTGAAACTTAGGTAACGTCCCTGTCTATGCCTGCTGGACCATGATTCAGCAGTAATATGCACCTTACCGCTGACCGCCCTGTCCAGCGAGGCATGGACATTGCCTTCCACATGCCGGTAGAGAGCCGGAATCGCCTTCCATGAGAAAAAGTGGCGTTTGGGTACCTGCCACTGAGGAACCGCACATTCCACAAACTCACGGAAGGGGGCAGAGTCTATCAACTGAAAAGGCAGCAGTTGAAGTGCTAGCAATTTTGCCAAGCTAGCATTCAACCGCTGGGTATGTGGATGGCTGGGAGTGAACTTCTTTCGGTGGTGCAGCAGCTGGGGCAGGGAAATTTGCCTGGTACAATCTGACGTCGGTGTACCGAAAGCATATTGCCCACAAGTACTTGGCTGTGACACACCTAATTCTACACCTTTATTCCTCTCAGTGCAGGTCTCAGAGAGGACTGAAGGTATAGTGGGGTTGGAGATCTCAGCTGATGAGGAGCAAGGAGAGGTCCTCTTTGTTCTTTGGTGTGGGTCTTTTAGATACGCTTACCAACGAACTACATGGCAGGTCAACATATGTCTGGTCAAGCATGTGGTGCCCAAGCGGGAGATGTTTTGGCCACGCGAGATACGCTTGAGACATACGTTGCAAATAGCAGCGGTGCGATCTGATGCACTCGTCTCAAAAAAGGCCCACACCAAAGAATTTTGGAATAACGCGCAGAGACAGCAGCGCCCTGCACATGCGGAGCTTTGGGGTGTGATGCAGTCAGTGTGCTGCCCTTAGGCTGGCCCCTGGAGGGCATCCTGCCTCGTTCATGATGTGCCTCCTCCTCCTCTCTCCTATCAGGCACCCACGTTGAGTCAGTGACCTCATCAACCCCTCCCTCCTCATCACTGGAGCAAACCTGGCAGTAGGCTGCAGCAGGGGGAGCATGACTGCCAGATTGCTGTCCTTCTGGGGCACCGCCTCTGTCCGTGCTCACGTTACTGCCTTCATCTAGCTCAGTATCATCATCAGAGCCTTTTAAACGCTGGGCATCCTCCTGGAGCATGTACCCAACACTGTGGTCAAACAGTTAGAGGGACTCCTCAGGATGACATGGTGGGGCTAGGGAAGGAGTCACTGATGCCATTGAGCCAAGGGAAGAGGCTGCGTTGGCAGCTGCTTTGCCAGACAAAGTACCCTGAGCATGGGTGAGAGAGGATGAGGAGGATGAGGACGGCTTGGTCATCCACTCGACCAAGTCTTCCGCATGTTGCGGCTCAACACGGCCAGCTGCCGAAAAAAAGGCCAAGCGTGTCCCACGGCTACGTGTTGATGAGGATGCACCGTCTCCACAACCAACACTGTTGCCTCTAGACACAGAGCCTGCTTGCCCTCTTTTATTGGCTTGTGACTGTCTGCCTCTCCTTGTTGGCCTTCCAGACATACTAATGGTCTGTAGCTGCACTAAGCTGGGATATATATATATACTGCCTGCCTGTAGTATGTGAACACCACCAACCTTCTACAGGTATCTTTAGCTGAACACTGTGCAGAGCTCACAAAAAACTAACTTGTAGCTTATTTAGCTGCCTGCTGTAGTGATAGGATCAGGAAAACACCACCAACCTTCGACAGGTAGCTTTAGGTGAACACTGTGCAGAGCTCGCAAAAAACTAACTTGTAGCTTATTTAGCTGCCTGCGGTAGCGATAGGATCAGGAAAACACCACCAACCTTCGATAGGTAGCTTTAGGTGAACACTCTGCAGAGCTCGCAAAAAACTAACTTGTAGCTTATTTAGCTGCCTGCGGTAGTGATAGGATCAGGAAAACACCACCAACCTTCGATAGGGAGCTTTAGGTGAACACTGTGCAGAGCTCACAAAAAACTAACTTGTAGCTTATTTAGCTGCCTGCGGTAGTGATAGGATCAGGAAAACACCACCAACCTTCTAAAGGTAGCTTTAGCTGAACACTATGCAGAGCTTGCACTACACTAACTTGTAGTTTTAGCTGAACACTGTGAGGAGGACGCACTACACTAACTTGTAGCTTTAGCTGAACACTGTTCAGAGGACGCACTACACTAACTTGTAGCTTTAGCTGAACACTGTGCAGAGGTCGCACTACACTAACTTGTAGTTTTAGCTGAACACTGTGAGGAGGACGCACTACACTAACTTGTAGTTTTAGCTGAACACTGTGCAGAGGTCGCACTAACTAACTTGTAGTTTTAACTGAACACTGTGAGGAGGACGCACTACACCAACTTGTAGCTTTAGCTGAACACTGTGCAGAGGTCACACTAAACTAACTTGTAGCTATAACTGAACACTGTGAGGAGGACGCACTACACTAACTGTAAATAGTCTAGCTGCCTGACTGTGGTACTAATAGGATCAAAAGAACACCAGCAATTTTCTTCAGGTAGCTGTAAATACTGTAACAAGACAAGCCTGCCTGACAGTAGGAAGATAACAGGAACGGATCTAGCTAAACTGAATACAGTGTATATATATATATATATATATACAACACCTGGGATGCATATATATATATATACACAATACACTGTAAGTGCAGCTAACTCACTGACTGTCCTGCCTAATCTAGCTAACTCAAATGAAATGACACTGTCTCTCTGTCTATCTAAGCATGCTGGAACACACTACACAGGGCCAAAATGCAGGCGGCCTTATATAGTGTGGGGCGTGTTCTAAACCCCCTGAGCCATAATTGGCCAAAGCCACCCTGGCTTTGGCCAATTACAGCTCTCTCTACTGACGGCGCTGTGATTGGCCAAGCATGCGGGTCATAGTGCATGCTTGGCCAATCATCAGCCAGCAATGCACTGCGATGCCGCAGTGAATTATGGGCCATGACGCGCCACACGAATTTGGCGCGAACGGCCCATAACGTTCGCAATTTGGCGAACGATCGAACAGCTGATGTTCTGTTCGAACATGGGTTCGACTCATACGCGAAGCTCATCCCTAATGGTTAGATAGTTAGACCTGAATATATTCCAAACACTGTAATGGCTTTCGTAGCCATATGGAGGGAGGAAGATTTATCCGTATTTAAAGTTTGTGATGGCAGTGTTTGATCTAATCAAGGCTGCCAGCAGTTCAATGGCTAGGGCAAATAGTAGGGGTGATACCGAGCACCCATGATGAGTGCCTCTTCTTAGCTTAAAAGTTGGTGACAATCTTCCTGCCTCTCTGATGGCTGCTAGCAAACCACAATACATTAGTTTCACCTCAGAGATAAAGGTGTCCCCAAATTATTTTGGCCAGAGTTATTGCCAATCTATGTTATCAAATCCCTTGGTGGCACCTAGAGATAGTAAAGCTGTCAGGATCTGGTTCAGCTGCTGGTGGCACTGTGGTTCTCTGGGCTGAAAGCTGTAGTTCAAGCGGGCCCCAGCTGCTGGGAGGATACTTAAGTTCCACTTTTACTATTGAAACTCATGTCAATGTTGTGCCTTGCTTGCTGCCAGATTTATCCTGCTCTTGAGCTATCCCTGCATCCTGTTCCCTTTCTGCTGCTCGCCTTGTTCCTGTACCCAGTCCTGATTTCCCCCATTCCTTGCATTGCCCCTGTTACCCTTGCTTCCCATATTGTATATATTTGTACATATTATATATATTTAGTTTGCTAGGTTTCTGTCACTTAGGTATTTTTGGTTGTGGGTCACTTCTTGTTTATAGCAAACGTAGAGTATCTGCGCTTAGGATAATGGCTAGGTTGCTGCCTCCCCTGGCTTAAGGTTAGACTAGAAGGATATGTAAGGATTCCTATTCAAAGATGTAAAGGCGTCCACGGGATAAAATTAAATCCATAAAATGAGTGACCTTTTATAAAGTGCTATGTGCTATAGGTGGATTAGATTAATTCCTGTGTATTAGTGGCCCTTCCTGCACAAATGTGGCAAGAAAGTCCTCATGAATCCATCCAAGCTTAGTGCAAAAGATGTTGTCAAATAAATAAAATCCTGTGTGTCCGTGGCCCTCCCTGCACAGATAGGCAAGAGAGTCCTCACAGATCCAATCAATTATAATAAATATGATTCAGAACAGTCAAGTGATACCAGTTCATTTACCCTAAACTGTGCACATTGAAGAGCAAACAGTCCTGGAGCTGATGTGCTACCAACTAATCTGAACCATTAAAGAAGAGAACTTGGTCCCAATAAAAATGATGTGCAAAATTCTAAAATCAAAAAAGTTCATTCAAAAGGTGACTTGTGTATGCTGTTGCATAAGTATTCATGTGACTTTCGTGCTCCCCCTCTCGGGTCCCCACTCATCAGCTACCACTACCCCTACAGGGGTAAATTGCATGTATAGTATAAAACAGCTGAGGTCCTAGTGTCTCTCTGGGTGAGGATGCTTCCAGCCTTCCAGTCAGGATGTCCTATGTCGGCCAAATACTAGGCAATAACTAGTATGTTCTTGTGTTGGTCCCAGCAAAAGAGTCCTCATGTGTAAGAGATAAGGGCTCCAATAGTGTAGCACCAAAAGTTTAAATTTATTAAAATTACTGTTAAAATAACATAAAAATAACATAACCATCTTCCATAAATCTTACCGATTTCTTCTCAAACCCGAAAAAGACGTTGTGTGTGTGGCCCCGCCTTGCACATTTCATCATGGAAGTGGTCTGAAGAGGTGCCATCTTAGTGCACTCAATGTCTATTTATGGAGAGTGGCCATGCAGGTTCCTCCCATCCCTGCATTAAGTGGGCGTAACCTACGAGGCACAAACCAACCTCAAACTGGTGTTCCCAGTAGAAGATTGATATAATAAAGAACCAATTACTAGCTGCATAAGATCCCTTCCACATTTTGATAATGTGAATCTGAACATTCGCTCTCTCAAGATTATAATAAAACAACAACATTTAGGCAGTGAGTATAAAAAAACTAAATACTACATATATAAATAATAACAATGTTAGGACAGAGAGTAATGGTAAACAAATGGCCTTGATATACTAGCTATAACTCATCTATCATAACGACTCCCTCTGGTGGAGAAGAGCCGTTGGCTAAACATTGACTTACAAAACTAGATACTACCTTGTAAAACTAAAAGTATTAGAGATAGAAAGTTCAAACCTTTAAAACTAAAAATGAATGGCTTAGCATATGGTCAGCAAACGTAAAGTGTAGATGTCCTCATAACTACAGGACACATGCTGTTTATGAGAAATAACAATTATACATTTTTTTTTTTTTTTAAGTTTTTTTTAAAAAACTTTAACGAAGGCCAAAAATAGTAATGAACATGGAAGTTCATAATAAAATAACATGGAGAGAAAAATATATATTTCCCTACCATATATTATCTAGGAGATGTATATTTGTGGCAGCACTGTCCCTAAGAAGGAGGTTCTACCAGAGGAGAATGGCCGCAAGGGCCCAGATCCAATAAGAGAACTAGTGGAACAAGGGGTACTGGTTCACTGATCAATAGCCAAGGAGGTTGATTCCTGAAGACAATGACCATCGTGACCAAATATCCCACTAATAAAACCAGAGAAAACCAGTACTGCCCTGGTGCCCTCGATTATAAAATGGCCTATAGAATAAGTTATATGGTGTCTAAGTGGTACCCTTCCTGAGAGTAAGTGGACACTCCAATAGATGTCATAACTCACGAGGCTAAAACCGGTAGTACATTTACCCCAGCTATTAAAACAGATACAGATTTAAGGGTTAGCTACAAAGCAGTTAAGGTCGATATCCAAGTTGAAGCCCTTAGGGGCAAGGGACCCCAGCCGGTATATCAAACCAGTCTCATTTCTTGAGATCAGATTTGTTTTGAGAGGAAATCAGGTGGAACGCAGTTGGAAAGCACGCTGCAAACCCCGGCTTTCTTATACTAGAATTGCTAGAATCGCAGACCCTGATTTTCTTGAGTGTTTTTTTTTAGATGACATCTTACCATTTATGGAAGATGGTTATGTTATTTTAACAGTAATTTGAATAAATTTAAACTTTTGGTACTACACTATTGGAGCCCTTATCTCTTACACATAAGGACTTTTTGCTGGGACCAACACAGGAACATACTAGTTATTGCCCAGTATTTGGCCGACGTAGGACATCCTTACTGAAATGCTGGAAGCATCCTGACTCGGAGAGACACTAGGACCTCAGCTGCTTTATACTATACATGCCATTTACCCCTGCAGGGGTAGTGGTAGCTGGTGAGTGGGGACCCGAGAGGGGGAGCACAAAAGTCACATGAATACTTATGCAACAGCATACACAAGTCACCTTTTGAATGAACTATTTTGATTTTGAAATTGTGCACATCATTTTTATTGGGACTAAGTTCTCTCCTTTAATGGTTCAGATTAGTTGGTAGCACATCAGCTTCAGGACTGTTTGCTCTTCAATGTGCACAGTTTAGGGTAAATGAACTGGTATCACTGGGCTGTTCTGAATCATATTTATATGTGATATATGGTTATTTGTTTTGCTATTGATATAGATTGTGTTTTACACTATAATTGATTGGAACCGCGAGGACTCTCTTGTCTATCTGTGCAGGGAGGGCCACGAACACACAGGATTTTATTTATTTGACATTATCTTTTACACTAAGTTTGGTTGGATTCATGAGGACTTTCTTGCCACATTTGTGCAGGAAGGGCCACTAATACACAGGAATTCATCTATCTACTCCACCTATAGCACATAGCACTTTATAAAAGGTCACTCATTTTAAGGATTTTATTTTATCCTGTGGACGCCTTTACATCTTTGAATAGGAATCCTTACATATCCTTCTAGTCTAATCTTAAGCCATTTATATAGAGTATATGTTAGAGGGATTGGTTTTTATTTACCTATTGACCTCAGGTAGCGCCACACACCCCGCTTACTTTTTTACTTTATGTTCGCTATTTACTGGTATGTGATTGTCTTTTGTTTCACTGTAAATAAATCTTACTTTAAACTTTAAAGATATATACTATACATACTGTATGGTCTGGTCCCAGTTTATACATATAAACTAGAGGGGGTTTTTGGGACTTTAAATGAAGCGTATATCATCATACGCTTCCATCCCTATATCTGAAATCAAGAAGAGAGATTTTGGACTTTGAATGAGGCAGGTGAGGCCCAACTTTGTAAAATAGTCTGACCATTTTAGGAAGTTGCGCCTCACGTGCCTCATTCAAAGTCCCAAATCCGGTTTATACATATGATCTGGTCCCAGTTTATGTGTAGCCACATATATCTGGTTTCCCATATGCTGACTCCTGACAAAAGCCCTGTTGCCCACATTGTCAGTTGTTGATTGAATGTTTGTGAATAATCTATGCAGGTTAATAGCAGTGGATTTATGGGACATGAACAATCATAGTAATGACTTTATCCAACCTTAGTGCAAGGACTATCACCTGGATTTTTACATCGCTGTGAAGGAGCGCAAAAAAGGTCAGCATGAGCTAGGGTCTGACAGGTCCTTGCCCAGTTTCAGAAGGAGCATAATATTAGCTTACAACTTTGACTGATTTTGCACCATCTTTAGAATGCTAAAGAACTGGAATAGGCAGGAAATTTTGTGACACAATGCAAGTGTTACCTTCCAGCAGCAGCTATTGGAGCATAAAATACCATATTGCAAGGGCTGGGCTCAGCCCTTCCTTCTCAAAGCTCTGTGTTCAGCTGCTGGTTAATTGCCAAAGACTCTTCCTTCCACAGTGACTCACCTGGTCTTCATTTCCTGCTCATCAGCTAGAGCTGCTAGTTATATAAACTCCTTGGATCAGATCTCCTGTGCCTTTGCCTTGGTCAACATATCCAGACTCTCTCTGCTGTGTTTTCACGTGAAAGACTTTTGCTTGGCTGACTTCCTTTCTGGTTCCTGATCCTGTTTGCTGCACCCAACTTCTCTGATCTCTGAACTCCTGCTTCCCTGGCTTGTTCTGACTACCCGTCCCGGTTACCGAACTCTGGCTATGTTTTGACTACGTTTGCTCTGTTTATACCATTTTAACATTTTATTAAATAGTGTGATTTTTACTGCACTTCTGTCTCAGTCTGATTCATGATTCCTGACACATATATGTGCCAAAATGCCTACAGCAGAGTATCCCCAAGCCCCAGTTTTGCTGAGATTACCGGTGTTCTAAAAAATTTCACCCTCTCCATGTATGGCTCCTGTCCACCAGTCATGCAACCTGCAAAGCAGTGTGGCAGAATTTTGCCTTGGCCTAGGCGTAGACTCTTGTTCACTTGGAGGGGACTGGCGGTTCTGAGAAATCACTAGATGAGGTCATTGATGAGGTAGAGCTAATTGATCTTTCACCATCAGCAAGTTGCAGGACACATAACAGCATCACCAACTCCAGTGGTGTGCCCTACCTTGCTTCCTTCACAATTGCCAACAAAGTTACCCTTAATGCCATAAAAGAGTATTTATATCCTTGCCCTTGTTTGCTTGACCATGTCTTAGGTCATGTGGACCTTGCCGGTGATTGTGTGGAACAAAGATATTAAATGCTAGGGATGAGAATAACAGCCTTGGGTGTGGTTCAAACAGAGTTCATTAAGGAGTTTGGCTGCTGAACCCGAATCACATTGAAATCAACAGGATGTGAATCTGTAAAATTGAAAATGCTAATTTTCTGGGCTAATAGGCAGGTGAATGTCAATAAAATAGCATGGGTGTGGGCACCTTCCTAGAGGACATGTACCAACACAAAAAAATGTCAAATATTCAATGTGGCCAGGAATGGTAATTTTTAAATGCCTAAAGTGGAACAATACAAAAAACACATTTCCTTTAACTACTTCCGGACCGCCCACCACACATATACTGCAGCCGGGTGGCCTGACTGCGCAAAACAACGTACCTGTATGTTGTTCACACTTCTTGGTCTGGGGCGTGCCACCGGTGACCCACTCGCGCTGTGATTGGACACTGTGGGAGCCAATCAGCAGGTCCAGTGGATGCGATGGCCGCCGGCCAACCACAATCATTCGGGGAATGACAGAAAGATGGTCTGCCTATGTAAACAAGGCAGACGGTAATTCTGCTACAGGTGAAGAGAGAGATCTGTGATACCTACTAATCAGGAACACAATCTTTCTCTTTGCATAGTGTCAGCACCTCCCACACAGTAAGAAAGCACACATAGGGAACACATTTAACCCCTTGATTGCCCCTGATGTTAACCCCCTTCCCTTCAGTGTCATTTATACAGTGTCAGTGCATTTTTTTAGCACTGATCACTGTATTGGTGTCACTGGTCCCCAAAAAGTGTCACTTAGTGTCCAATTTGTCCTCCGCAATGTCCCGTTAAAAATCACTAATCGCCACCATTACTAGTAGAAAAAATAAAATAAAAAATCCTTAAATCTATCCCATGTTTTTTAGACGCGATTTACCAAAAATATGTAAAAAATCTAATTTCTTCATTAATTTAGGCCAATTTATATTCTGCTACATATCTTTATTAGATATGTTTTATAGCAGAAAGTAAAAAAGATTGGTTTTTTTTTCAAAATTGTTGCTATTTTTTTTGTTTATAGCGCAAAAAATAAAAGCCACAGAGGTGATCAAATACCACCAAAAGAAAGCTCTATTTGTGGGAAAAAAAGGACATCAATTTTGTTTGGGTACAACGTCGCACGACCACACAATTGTCAGTTAAAGTAATGCAGTACTGTATCGCAAAAAATGGCCTGGTCATTAGGGGGTAAATCCTTCTGGGGCTGGAGTGGTTAAATAACATGCCTGGGGGTGCCCCAATTTTGAATATCTCTCTGATGTACAGAAAGTGCTATTGCAGCTCTGACATTTATAAAGGAAAAAAGTGTTTACACTTGTTAGAAAATGACATAATTGACAGCTTCTCTGTTAATTAAAAAAAGAAATCCTGGAGGGGTGTGTGTGTGTGTGTGTGTGTGTGTGTGTTTTTAAGACAGCAATGGGATGTCATTTACTGGCAATTTGAACTCTATCTTTTCTTTTCTTTATAAATGTCACTTTTGCTATAGGGCATGCTAGAATGAAATTGAAAAAATACATTTGGGTAGAGTCCCTCCAAATATACATACCATTTGAGTTTGGTATGTATTTTAATGGGGGTACCCCTTGCAACAACAAAAAAAAAAAAACCTGACTTACCTCAGAGCCTGTGGGGAAAGCAAAGGACCCCCTGGAAAAGCACCTTGCCCCCATGCTGATGATGACAAGGGTTTCTTCCACACAACCCTGGCTGGTGGTTGTGGGGGTCTGTAGACAGGGGGATTATTGGAATCTTGAAGAATCCTTTAACAATTAGGGGCACCCAGATAGTAGCCTCCCTTATGTGTGCAGTACCACCTTAAAATCAATGCCAAACTCAAAGGATCTGATACGAAAAAGGTGGAACCCCATGCTGTTTTTTTTTTTTATATTAAAATATCCTTACCTCTTTGTTTACATGGCCAGGTAGCTGTCATGTGTAATAGCAGAAGTAATACCACTAATACAGTATACATGACATTTGGCTCCCACTGAAAGGGTAAATATTTGGACATTTGTCTGAATGCCCGAACAGCCAAAGTTCATATTGAACCTTGAGCTAATCCCTATTAGATCCCACATGCTGGCAATACATGTAGTGGCACCACTAGCTCCAACTGTGTTTCTCCATCCTGCATGTGTCCCAGCTGCCAGAAGAGTGGGCAATGAAAGAGATGTAGCGTTCCTACCCATTTTTGATTAAACATGTGTCTATGCTCTATTGTACCCTGCTGCAGATATGGCATAGTTACACAGACATACAGTATTATATACTGCTGTTGGTGGAGGGCAGGTATGGCCTTCTGGGCAAAATAATGGTGGTTGTGTACCTGATATTATGGTGACGCACAGGCTGTAAATTATAGAAGAGGGCCAGTTTTATGATCTGTAATGGTAGCAGCTTCAGTGCCACCAGGTTCGCCAAGCTGTCATTAGGATTTGGCATTGGGGTGGTTTGTGGGCATTTTTTTCTTTTCTCTCCCAGAGCTGCAAAAAAGAATCCTGCCTGTAAAAATGCTGCTGTAGTTGGTGAGTTGGGTATTGGAGAATGCTGCTGAGTTTCAAGACTTCAGTTTAGCCTCTTCAGCATGGCCCCAGTGGTTACCTTTAACCCCCTTGTTAGGCTTAATTTCCTGTCATTTAATGCTACAGATGTTTCAGTGGATGCAGTAGGAGAATCTTGTGTGCAATGATGATGCAGAACCTAAGGATTAAGATGTGGTATTTCTTGTCTCAGGTGCTGCTTCTGCAAAGCTCTGTGGTGTAGAATCATGTACTTTCTTATGCGCTTAGTACCAAAATGGCTGGTACATTACCCATATCTTTTACACTGCACGCAAATGCAGCAGACCACAACCGTGTTGCTAGCAGGAGATGTATTAAAAGAGGCCCAGAATACAGAGCTCTGTGGAATGGGCCTGGGATATTAGTGACCTGTTTCTGTGACATCATTCTGTCAGATGGATTTGGACTGTTACCTCCAGTTCTCTGTAATGTGCCCCTGTCCCTGCACAACATTCTTCCTCACTGCTGTTCTGCTGTTCTGAACTGCCCCCCTCTCCAATCAGTGGCTTTCATGACATGGAAAACGGGTGGTGAATTTGTAGTGCTTTGATGCACAGTTATGCAGCAATGTGCTTTGTAAAAAAGTCAGCTTTGCTGGTGACAGCAACAAGTATATGCAGCATACCTCGAAATAAAAAAAAAAGGCCCTAGCAAAAGAAATGAAAAAATACCTCCCAAAATATGAAAAAAAAAACAAAACTGTATAACACAGTATAGTGCTATATAGCACAGTACAGCTAATACTAACTCTCCCTATACAGAATTGTCAACTGTTCCAATACTGTTCCAACATACAGTGAAATAAAGGCTGCTGGAAACACAGCTCACAAAGCCCACATTATTGGCCATTCTAGCTCTGCTGACCACAAATAAAAGGTCAAACAGGGCATTCAGAGTGTATTAAAATTTGCCCTGGAAAGTGTCACAAACATGCCGTTATCATGCCACCTTAATATTAAAATTGAACTTCATCCCTAATTGTTAGTTCTTTATGTAGAGCTGTCTGCAAGTAAAAAATGAATTCTGACCCTGAAGCGCAGTAATTGTCTGAATAAAAACCACACCAACTAGTATTGGTTACTTTTTATTTGATTTTTTAATAAATGAAACAATTACAAAATAAGAATTAGGAAACCAGTTGATACCACTAGCTTTAAATGTTTCCCAGCTGTCAGAATAGGGTGTTGATGAAAATTCTTAAAAGTCAATATATGAGGTTACAGCGTAATTGTAGCTGCTTGATTGATTTTGATGAGAGGAAGCCAGATTACTCACTGAAAACTTCCTGCAAAAAGGATATCATTTTGATTTATTGCAGAAATATAGGTGTTAGAAATTTGAAAACATTTTTTATTTTGATAAGGCTGTTGTTATTTTGTGTGCCCTTTCACAAATGCATTCTGGTCGCACAAAAAGGCAGACAAAACCTGGGCGAGGGAGTATTTTCATATACTATCTGAAAATATGCAACATTCTCAAAAAAAAAGAAACCCTATAGATGAACTTTAATTTTTTTTTGTAGAAAGAAGTAATCCTTAAACACTAGTGAGGTGGCAGTTTTATAAAGAAGATGCCTCAGGTAGATATGTTAATTCATTTTTAATATAGACATGGGGTATAAGGTATATATTTCTCCTTTAGATCTCCCTCCGAATCTCCCAGATGTAGAAAAGAGACATCTCCATAGTGTGATACAGTTTAAAAATGACATTTACACTTTAAAATTTGATTTTGATTTATTATAACATTGGGATATATAGAGTGTCACACAGGGGCATGTAACATTGCACCCCAGAACAATACCACACCTACCTCCCCTCATTTAACATTTGTATTTACATTCCACCTAGTTGGCTGTACCAGTAGGGGCATGTTCCTCTTTATGCCCCCCTGCCTCCCCTCCTCTCCAGGTATAAAGGGGGCCGCATGGGGCCCCTGGAGCATGAGGCCGGGTTGCAATTGAGTCCCCTGTAAGTACAACCCTGGGTACAACCCTTGGCTTCTTTTAGCTCTTTCATACTGTATTGCCCCGTACACATGGTCGGATTTTCCAATGGAAAATGTCTGATCGGAGCGTGTTGTCAGAAATTCCGACCGTGTGTGGGCTCCATCGGACATTTTCCATCGGATTTTCCGACACACAAAGTTTGAGAGCAGGAGATAAAATTTTCCGACAACAAAATCCAATCGCGTCAATTCCGACCGTGTGTGGCCTGTTCCAACGCACAAAATGCCACGCATGCTCAGAAGAAATTTGGACACGGAACAGCTCGGTCAGGTAAAATTAGCGTTCGCAATGGATACAGCACTTTCGTCACGCTGTAATGTTAAAAATGGTTTAATACAGCGCACTCTCTTCTTCTTTATAATGTGACAAGAATTAAGTAGTTTTGCTGCTCATATTCACACACACTTCTCACAAACTTATTTTTGTGTTTTTTTCTTGGGATTCCCGGAATATATTGTTATTTGTCACATCTGACATTATTTCTTTTTTTTTTGTTTTCTTTTTTTTGTGATTTAAAGCCATTTTTGGTTTAGATTTTAGGTTTGTATTTTTTCCAAGGCTGATCTTTGTTTAATGTTATTTTTATTTTTACTACAGACTATTTTTGTGTGTGTTTTGTGTGTCAAGTTACCACAACACCATTGATATCTTTTATTATTTAATCTCAAGGAGATTGTTTGTTGTTGGTGTCCCTTGTTAATTTCACATTGTATTTTTGAAATGTACCTGAATCCTCACAAACAAACTGTCCTTTTTGAAGTCAAACACACATAGGCAAGTATAATTCAAAACAAAATTCCTTTATTAAGGGCTCAGAACCAAACAAAGAGGGAGGCAACACTGGATAAACATGAGAAATTAGCGAAGCCTGGGACCCCCAGGGCAGACATCAATTCTTGAACATCAAAATTGGTGGCCTGAGGAGTCCATATGTAAGGGAGGGCAGTCTGGTCCAGAAGTCCCAGAGATCCGGAAAGCAGCAGATGACATCTGTGTCCCCAGGCTGTGGTACCACAAGAGGCTGCATCTTTTGGCCGACCAGACTGGATCCAGGGTCCTCACTTTCTGGTCTTCCTTCCACGCTTCATTCCGGGCTGTGGCTGTGCTGTTGGAGATGTGGCAGGAGGAGGAGTAGGACCTGGAGGAGGAGGAGGACTGGGAGGACCTGGAGGAGAAGGAGGAGGAGGAGGACCTGCAGGAGGAGGAGGAGGACCATCTGTGAGTTCGCAAAGGTGTGTCTGAGATGTAATTTGGCCCCTCATACCTTTATTAAGAGCCTCCAATATGAGCGACTCACACATGAGTTGTTGTCCCTCCTCCATACTCTGCATTTTAGAGGCAATGATGGCAGCAATGTCCTCCTCCATGGTGTGTGGTGCTCCCAGGGCCTCTGTAGCCCTCCAAAAGAGGCCTATGGCAGCCTCCTCTAGGGCACTCCTCCTCCTGCCACTTTCTCTTTCCAGGTGTTTGGGAGGGACCGGCATATCAGGCAGCCGGCTCGGCCCAGCCACCTCCTGGCTGAGACTTCCTTGTGTATGAAAAAGGGACATGGTTTTATTTTTTGCATCATCAATCACAATCCTAAATTAGTACTCCAAACTAACATCTAGTTAACATCATTGATTGGACAACCAGCAATATTTAGAGGAATGCTATACCTGGCTCAATCTGGGCTCCTCCACATGTTGTTGCCTGGAAGGCCCAGGTTGGGCGTCAGAAGCCTCAGCTGGAGGGGAAGGAAGCGTGGAAGGAAGACTGGAGAGGGATGACCTGGGTTCAGTCTGGCCTGCCAGAAAATGCAGCCTGTCATAGTACCACATCCTGGGGACATAGATGTCATCTGCTGCTCCGGATCTCTGCGAATCCTGGACTTTCTGTCGCTCCCTTACATATGTGCTCCTCAGGCCACCAATTAGGATCTTCAAATATGTGATGTCTGCCGTGGGGATCACCTGCTTCACAATTTCCAACAAATGATCCAGTGCTGCCTTCCTCTTTGTTTGGTTCCTGTAATGTGGGTGGTTGATCTCCCACAGACAAGGCAGCTCCCTTAACATATCAATGAATATTGACATGAAGTCATTATCTTTTAATAAGATATCCATGTTCACTGCAAGACACAACACAAGACAAAGCCTAATGTCAGACAAAACTCTACTAATCTTGTTACAATATAGGCCTCAATCTAGAAGCAGTATAGGCACAAGTTTGTCTCTTACCTTCCTTCTTACGATCAGCGCGTCCAATGCTCCTTCGTCCGCTCACAGATCGTACGTACTACGCACGCGTGTTACACTTTATACACACTGCGCATGCGTGTAACTCCGCCCGCCCCTGACGTTCTTTCTAGTCTATTCCCCGCTCCTTTTCGTTCGGCGCAGGGGGGGAAGAGCACATGGCGGAGTCAGAGCAGGTGCGTGCTAATTATAGCAACGAGGAGGAGGAAAGCCCGGATCCAGACACGTCCTGATCCAGAAGGAGACGATTTAAGGCCACAAATATGTCCTTTGGGGAGATGTTGGAGATGGTGGACATCCTGAAGAAGGCCGACTATGATGGAAAGTATGTGCCTTACCCCAACCCCAATATCAGAAAGGCCAAGATCATGGCGAAAGTGGTCAAAAGTCTGCACAGGAATTTTGGGGTACGACGATCGAAAGATTAGCTCAGGAAGCGGTGGTCGGACCTGAAATTAAGAGAGCCCGAGCAGTACTGAAAGATCCGGAGAGTGCTGCAAAAAAGTAAGTAATTGTGCTGTGTTCCTATTCTTTTTGTCTTTATTACGTTCGTGCTGCTCCATATGCTTTTCTTAATTGTACAGTTTAAAATGTTAATTTTAATGTTCATGGGCCCATTATTCGTTCGTATCAAACATTTTTTTTTCGCCCTCTAAAACACCATTTTTTAGGCCATATGCATTTTCTTTTTTTTTTTTTTGTTTTAAATACTGTTTATTGAAAAATAAATAACAGTACAAAATTATCAAACTGGCATAGACCACCAGGTGATACAAAGCAATGTAAGTTACCATAGTGTCAAGCTGTACATGTACCTCCTCTTGATTCATGAACGAGAGAGGAGTGTAGACATATGAGGACTCAAGGTCAACATTCAATATTCTATTTCCTAGTGTAAGGCCGCCAGAGCTCAGGTCAGGGAACCTATAGCTCGCGGGTACCAGAGTTCCTCCAGGGTCGGCCGCGAACCCCGAATGGGAACCAGCTGTACGCGAACCTTCCCAGAGGGAACCCTGGAGAGCCTAATGGCATTTTCTGAACCTGTCCTGAGCTCACGGGCCGCCCATGGTTGAGCCATTGAGAGCTCTATTGTTTCATAGAAGGAATAAAAAACAGACTATGAGCCTAACTTTAGCAAAAAAAGAAAGTATCACTTCTACAGGGGACTAACCCCAAAACTTAGAGTAGGTACCTGCTAGGTCACTATTATGTGACTTTTCCCCTTTTTTGAATTGTATAGCCCTAATATGTCTATTGAGGAATAATATACAGTTAAGGGGGTTTCTGCCAGGTACTCTATGCTCAACGTTTGCTCAACTTAATTAGAATAAGTTTAGACGTAAGACATTAGGGTTAAAGAGAAAAGAGGAAGAAGAAAGGGGAGAAGGGTGGGGAAGGAAGGAAGAGAGATGGGGTGAGAAGGTTAGGGTCAGGAATCCTCGAGGAGAAGGGGTCAGACCTGGATCCGACCTGGACCCGGGGGGCTCCCAGCCCATATGCTGATTCAGGTTAGCGGTGGTAGACCCAGGAAGCGGGCCCAGGGTTCCCAAATCAGTCTGAATTTATCGGAGGTGTCTAAAATGCTGCTCGAGACCTTTTCCTGTGTCATAATCCAGGAAATTTTTTGTTTGGCCTGGCGAAGGGAAACCGAAGGTTTTTTCCAAGCATGAGCCAATGTAATCTTGGCCCCAAGCAGAATGAAATGAATCAGAGATCGTGACAGCCCAGGTACCCTCGGGATGTTGTAATTTAGCAAAGCTATTGTGGGGTTTTGTTGGATTGCATATCCTGTGGTTTTGCGTATGAGATGAAATATTCCATTCCAAAACCCTCTAATTTTGGGACATTCCCAAAACGTGTGAAGAAGAGAACCTACATGGCCACAACCCCTGAAGCAGAGGGGCGAAGAGTTTGGGTAGAATTTGGTGATTCGGGTTGGTACCAGGTACCACCTGGTTATGACTTTGAGATCTGCTTCCATCAGAGAGGAGCTGAGCATGCCCTTAAAGGAACGGGTAACACAAGTATGCCAAGTGTCCATGTCCCAATCGAGTTGCAGATCCCGCTCCCATTGCAGCATATAATTCGCTTTCTCCCGGGGTTCCGCTAGTGCGGAGTATATAAGGGAAATTCCACCCCTTACACCCATGGCTGAGGAGCACCAGAATTCGTATGGGGTAACCGATAGTGGGGTTGACGAGCCTTTCCAGATCCCTCGTAAGAAATGTGAAAGTTGATAGTAACGGAAGGTCTCTGATGTTGGCATCTCCAATTTAAAGATGCAGTACTTGAGCGATATGGGACCGGAGTTAGTGAAAAATTGACCTATTCTGTAAAGGCCCTTGTCGAGCCACCACCTAAAGGCCTCGATGTTCATACCCGGTTGAAATTGAGGATTGTGAAAAATGTGTGCCAGGGGTGACCATTCGGAAGCGATGTAATGTTTTTTATAAAGTGTGTCACATAGGGCCATGGAATGAGACAAGGATGGGGAAAGGATCGGGGGTCTATCTTTTTGTGGTCTCCAAGCTAGGAAGTCCAGAGTGTGGTTAGGAGTGGCCTGGCGTTCAATATCAACCCAGTCAGGCTTAGGGCCTTTAGAATATATGGCTGAGAATTGGCAGAGTTGTGCCGCCTGATAATACCACCATAAATTAGGTAGGCCTAGTCCTCCTTTCTTCTTAGGTCGGTATAGTATCAGCTTAGAAAAACGGTGTCCCTTCCCCCCCCAGATAAATCTGGTAATTGAAGCCTGGAGTTTGTCTAGTGTGTGTTTTCGAATGGGGATAGGTAGGGAGCGGAAGAGATACAGGATTTTAGGGAGTAAAGTCATTTTGACTGAGTTAATTCTACCAAGCCAGGCCATTTTATAACGGGCCCAATGCAAGAGATCTTCTGAAAGTTTTTTGATCATTGGAGGGTAATTGTGGTGATAGAGCCGATCTATTTTTGCTGATAAAGAAATTCCTAAGTATGGTAGGGCTGAGTCACACCAAGTGAAGGGGAAATGGGTCTTGAGCCGCTCCACCAGCTCATGTGGGGAGGAGATATTTAACGCCATTGATTTGGTCATGTTGACCTTAAGTCCCGATATGCCGCCAAATGAGGTAAGTAGTTTGAGAATGTTAGGGGTGGAAATAAGGGGGGATGTGACAAAAAGGAGAACGTCATCAGCGAATAGTGCGCATTTATGGGTTTTTTGGCCACATTGCACTCCGTGAATGTTAGGGTTTTGTCTTATGGCCAGAGCTAAGGTTTCTATCGCTATTGCGAATAGAATCGGTGAGAGAGGGCAGCCTTGTCTAGTCCCTTTTAGAATGCAAAGTTCATCGGAGAGATGGCCTTGTATTTTGATACGTGCTTTAGGGGAGGAATAGAGGGAGGATATAGTAGTAATAAATTCCGGACCAAAGCCCCATTTCCGCAATACAGTAAAGAGGTATGGCCAGGTGACCGTGTCGAATGCCTTTTGGAGATCTATCGATAGGACATATCCTGGCTGAGAGGGCCTTCCATCCCATGACGATTGCATGAGGGAAATTAAATCTACCGCTCTCCTAATCTGGTCCGGCCCCTGTCTTCCGGGGATAAACCCCACCTGGTCCTTGTGGATATAGTCAGCTATGAAGGAAGTCAGTCTATTAGCTAGGATTTTCGTCATAATTTTTAAATCATTGTTTATCAATGAGATTGGTCTGTAATTGCTTACGTCGCTAGGGTCTTTGCCCGGTTTGGGGATTACTGATACGTATGCCAGGTTGGCTGAAGGTTCCAAGGGGGACCCCGCACTGAGAGAATTATAAAGGCGGGCCAGATAGGGAGAGAGGACAGCCAAAAAAGCTTTGTAGTAGTGTGCCGAAAAGCCGTCTGGGTCAGGGGCTGAGTCTTTTTTAAGGTTCTTTATTACTTCCTGAATTTCCTCAACCCTGAAGGGGGAATCCATAATGGACCTATGGGAGTCCGAAATTGTGGGAATATCGAGGCTATTCAGGAAGGAATCGATACAGTCTGAGTTGTTTGAGTTGTTAGGGACAGGGGCTGAGTATAGCTTAGAATAAAAGTCCTGGAAGGTTTCCAAGATTTTTTGGGGATTTTGGGTGAGAGTTCCCGAATGGGTTCTGATCTTGGGAAGTGAGAATGTTTTAATTTTGGGTGATAATTTAGCAGCCAGCTGGGGGCCTATTTTATTTGCCTGGATATAAAATCTGCCGCTTAGCCATTCAAGATGCTTGTCTGCATTAGATGTAAGGGCCATATTAAGTGCTACTCGGGCTGCTTCTAGTTTGGACAGGGTTGAGGAAGATGGGTTAGCTTTATGGGACTTACTGAGGGACTGGAAATCCCTTTCCATTTGCAGAATATCCGCTTTCCTTTCCCTTTTGAGTTTAGACGCCATTTGGATCATTTTCCCTCTGAGGACTGCCTTGTGAGCTCCCCAGAGCACACTAGGAGAAACGTCCTCTGTATCATTAATACGAAAGAATTCCTTAATATCTTTTTCTAGAATTATGCAGTGGACGGGGTTAGCTAGTAGGGATTTGCTTATGCGCCATTGTGGAGGCCCAGAGGGAGAAAGAGAGCATGAGATTGTAAGTGTCACTAGGGAGTGGTCTGACCATGGTACTTCCTGTATGGAGGCCTTGGATGCTGTGTGTATATCTGAATTTGGGAGAAATATATGATCAATTCTGGCATAGGTGTTGTGTGGAGCCGAGAAATGGGTGTAGTCTTTTGCCTTGGGGTTCAGTTCCCTCCAGACGTCTATCAGGCCCATATCATGGAGAAGACGGGCTATTTTGAGGCTTTGAGTGGGTGGGTTTTTAAGACGAGCTCTCCCCTGAGAAGACTTGTCGAGCATTTGATCAAAAGCGATGTTAGAGTCACCGCCCATGATCACTCTGCCTTCCAAGTGAGGGGCTAGAATCGAAAGCATGGAAGTGAAGAACCTTGCCTGTCGTTGGTTAGGGGCGTAATAGGAGATAATGGAGTATAGAATACCCCCTATCGTTCCTTTTATTAAAATATACCTGCCCTCTGGGTCTTTGATCGTGTGTGTAAGTGTAAAGGGAGTATCTTTGGACAGGAGAATGGCGACACCCCTTTTTTTGGTGTCGGCATTCGCCAGGAAAAAAGTCGGGAAGGTACGGTGCAGAAAGGTGGGATTATAACTGGTTGGGAAATGGGTTTCCTGAAGTAGGACAACATCGAGGCCCCTAGCGTGGTAGCTTTGAAATGCCTTGCGGCGTTTAGAGGGGGAGTTGAGTCCCTGAACATTGTGCGAAGCTATTTTTAACAAGTGTGCCTGGGTATTAGGGTCAGCCATGGGTGTAGGGGGTGCGAAGCGATATGAGGCAAATGGAGCTTACCAGGACCGCCCGGGAATGGGAGTGGACACGAAGAGGAATGGATCCATCCGTTTTCCTGAAGGCTGGGTTTGTAGTTATGTTCCTCGAGGATTCCTGGGGGGAGTGTGGAAAAGAGGGGGAGGGGAGGGGGGAAGACAAAGGAGGGGAGAGAGAGGTAAAATGAGAGAGAAAGAAGGAGAGAAAGAAATGTAGGACAATAAGATTAATCAGGTATAAAAATACTTCAAACATTAAGTGCAAAATCAACAATAAGTGAGATCAAACTAGGATCAAGTGAATAAAGGCTATAATGAAAACTCGGACTAGTGTTACTAGTCCTAGTCCGGATTCCCCTAAACGGAGGAGTCCGGAGAAAAAAGGGGTGGTAGGGAGCAACCTCAATATGGGTTGTCTACCTGATGTCACCGGGGGGGTACAGAGACCCCTCAAGTCACAACAGAGAGGGTGGCATGCAGGGCCGCTCCGGCCGTCTGGATCCCCCAAAGAAAGGTGTTTGAAAAAATAAAAAATTTATGGGAACGGTCACCAGGAGAGAGAGCAATTTAAATTGCGTGTCGGCCATAAGATCTTAGGTACAAAAAAAAAAAAAAAAACAAAAAAAAGGAAAAACGGGAGGAGACCGGGATTAATAGTGAACGAGGGTAGCTATAGTATTGTCCACCTGGCAATGCCTATAAGTATATCTCCTCGACAAGAGGATACGTTTTAGCCCGTACTGGGACCCCCAGTCGCCATTGTTAAGGCACGGGGGGGTCCAGTTGTGGGCAAAAGCTGGTAGGAGAGGAGAACAGCGGTGTGTTTGGTATAGGGATGTCCTTAATCTGAATAATACACGTTGTCCTCAGTCCAGCAGGTCGATCGGAAGAAGAGAGTCCAATTCCAGCGTGAGGAGGGGTGTTCATCTTGTGGAGCGAGAGTCCCGATGCCGCTTTGGTAGTTGCTTGTTCCATAGTGGAGTAAGGGGGCTGCCCGGGGGGGTCTCTTGGAGGGCCCCGGGGTGGGTGTTCCGTGCAGGGATTCCAGGGATTGTGAGATCAGGCCTAGTTGCAGGAGCAAATGTTCCCCTTCTTGGAAGTTGGAGAATTGGTAGGGAACATCTTTGTAATGGAATTGAAGGCGAAAGGGGAACGACCAGCGATATTTGATGGAATTTTGGGCCAGTATTACCAGCAATGGCTTGAGCGCTCTTCTCTTTTGTACCGTAGCTGGCGAAATGTCAGCAAAGATTTGAATCTTGTGACCTTGAAATGACAGGTTCTCTATGTTGCGAGATCTTCTCATAACTTCCTCCTTCACGCCGTAGTAATGTGTCTTGACCACGATGTCCCTCGGGAGGCCATCTTGGCGGGGAAGCTGGAGGGCTCTGTGCGCTCTGTCCAGTTCGAGACTGTGGTTTTGGATGTCTGGTATGAGGTCTTTGATGAATGATTGGACGGTTTTTGGAATATCTGTAATTGTTTCGGGTATCCCGCGAATACGGAAGTTGTAACGTCTATTTCTGTTCTCCAAATCGTCTATTTTGGATAGGGCCGTATCTAGCTGGTCTTGAAGTGATTGAATACAAACTGTGTGCTGGTTTGTGCGTGCAGCTGTGTTGTCCACCACTTTCTCCATTGCATCTATCCGGGAGCCCAAGTTTTGTAGGTCAGCCTTAATGGTGGCTGTAATCTGGGTGGCATTCTGAGCCAATCCTGCTGCCAGCATGTCTGAAAAGCTCTGTAGCAAGAGCTGCATGTCTTGGGGCTGAGTCTGCTGTGAGGCTGGGGGATGGGCGGGCCTTGTTAGGCCTAAGGGAGCCTGGAGCCTGGGAGGGAGTATCATGTCACCCCGGGATTTAATGTGTAGGGATTCTGTGTTAGCCGGGGGGGACCCTTGAGCGGTGCTGAGACTTACTGTTGCCGCCAGTATGTCAGCGCTCTGCTGGGTGAGGGAAGATCGATCCGTGGTATCCATGCTGTCTCTCTGTGAGGTAGCGGTCGCCATCTTGGACGGGTCAGGGGCCGCCTGATTGAATAGCAGTTGACGGCTCACCTCGCTCTTTTTTGTTCCGCTCGGCATGTGATGATGAGCTGGGGAGGTTCGGTGAGTCCCGGGGGAAGTCTGGTGCCGGTTCCGCTCGTTCTGATAGCTCTGGGGGAGGAGAAGGGCCGGAGCGGTGCGGAGCTCTCGATTAGAGCGTCTCCTCGGGAGTCCCGCGCATGCGCACCTGGCCATATGCATTTTCCAACATTTTTTAGAGCCTACTTGGATGCAAAATATTTGGTTGTGTAGATGGGTTTGTTACTAGAATGAAATGCAAACTAGATTCTGTGTAAGGAGAGGACACTGAGCAGCTGTTTTCACATCTGGACGCTGGAGCACTAGTGTGGGACACAAGAACACCATTTTTATTAGGGGGGCACACAGGTGCTCCAGTGTATACTATAGGGGGGTCTCCATCTGTGAAGCTTGTACTAAACAGGTAAAGTATTGCAGGTTGACAAAGGACAATAAAAAAGCAACATCTTGGAACTCTGCTAAAATTGACAATTGTACCCCACTTCCAAGCAATGTTTCCTATTTATAGTTCTGCCATCAAATCACTGTGTGCTAATTATACCATTTTTGTTTTACATAGAGGAGAAAAGACTCGGAGGACTCCCCTCATCCGAGGAGACCAGGGACCCCCCACCTGTGGAAGAAGGTGAAATACCCCCAACCCAAATGGAGCAGGAGGAGGAAGAAGATGTGGTTGAAATTGGCACCACAACAGTTGAGTTTCTGCGACCACAGGCTCAGGTAAGAGATGGATTGCCGGCAGATTTTTGATACCTGTTTTTGTTTGGTTTCTCTCTTTTTAGGTGATCGTGTTGTTAGGGATCGAGATCCTTTCACATCAGAAAGTGCCCAGATCCTGATCGGGGAGATCATGGGGTGTAATTTAGAATTGGAGAACATCAAGACAAAAATCAATGATGTGATTCAAAAAAATAATAACATCATTGATGTTTTGGGGCGAATTTAATACCCCACAAAATCACTTTTGTTTTTGTGTGGTACAATGTTTAAAATATTTTTGCAATGTTTCGAAAAGCCAAATTTGGAGGATGCACACAGTGTGCCAACATGTGCTATCTGCCATCACGGGAGATCAATGGATGCGTTTTGGGGGTGCAACCCCATCCTCAATAATAAAGTAGTGGTGAGGAAGGGCTTGCTCCCCAAAACATGTCCCTTGATCCTCCGTGATGGCAGCTAGCACATGTTGACATTCGTAAATTGGTGTGCATCTTCCAAATTTGGCTTTTCAAGGGGTGATTTGACCCCATCTGAACGCAATATCAAACACAGTTCCTAAATACTCATGTCTAATATTGCCTTCAAGTTTTACCATATGTGAACTTTGTAAGTTCAAGTTTTTTGTCTTTCTTGTTGGTTTTACACGGGCCTGTTTTATCGTAAATGGACATTTCTATTTTTGATAATGCCACCCCAAAAATTGTTATACAACAAACATGTTGGTTTGTTTTAAAAACCTTTTCTAAATGCAAATGTGATTGTGCAGGTATTAAAAAGTTTGTTAATCAAGAATGTGTGGATTATTGTCTCAACGCTACAACACTTTTGTGGTGATGTAATTGCTGTTTTCGTAAAAAATGGTGGTTATTTCCTAAGGGCAAATCCTCTTTGCACTACAAGAGCATTTTCATTGCAGTTTCAAGAGCACTTGTAGTATAAAAAGTGTATACGCCTTTAGTATATAACAGCCAACAGTGCTTTGTATAAGGTTACACAATCATGCCATTTTCAGGACTCCCCACATTGCTGTCAGGCTCAGCTAAAACAAACACAAGCAGTAAATGTCCACAAAGAATTTCTTTTTTTTGCTTTTTTATTTGAAAAAGGCTTCGCAAATTTGCAGGCATATTGATGGCCCCCCTACCCGCAAAGAACTCCAGGTATCGTAACCGGACATCACGGGCACTCAGGGAGGGCAAGCCAGGACGGCCGCTTTCAAGCGCCGTCAGTGTTGTTTCTGGGATCACTCCGGCCTCAGGCCCAACTGAGCCAGCATAGTTGGCCGAATGTTTCCGTAAAAAGTTATGGAGAATACAGCACGCCATGATTATATGATTAAGTTTATACTCCGCCATATGGATAGGTGTCAGAAATAGGCGGAACCAGCTGGCCAGGATTCCAAATGTGTTCTCCACCACTCTTCGGGCTCTGGCCAGCCGGTAATTAAAAACCCTCTGTTCCGGGGTGAGGGTCCTCATCGGGAATGGCCGCATAAGATGGTCCCCCAGCGCAAACGCTTCATCAGCAATGAACACGAATGGGAGTCCTTCCACATTGTCCTCTGGAGCTGGCAAGTCCAAGCTGCCATTCTGGAGATGCCTGTAGAACTCCCTCTGGGCGATGACTCCACCATCGGACATCCGGTCATTCTTCCCCACGTCCACATACAAGAAGTCGTAATTAGCCGACACCACCGCCAACATCACAATACTATTGAACCCCTTATAGTTGAAATAGTACGACCCTGAGTTGGGTGGTGGGATGATGTGGACGTGTTTCCCATCAATTGCCCCTCCGCAGTTAGGAAAGTCCCACCGCTGGGCAAAGTGGGAGGCCACAGTCTGCCATTCCTGTGGCGTGGAAGGAAACTGTTGAGGAAAACAAAAATAAATGAATATTTTTGCACATAAACATGGCAAGTAGATTAGACACAAACATTCTTCGCCAACCTCCAGATAGCATTTAGTAAGGGGAATTTAACAACGCCAAAATATAAGGTACACCTATCATATTCCCCCTCCCCCCCTCTCATGGGCCATTTCTAACATTATGGGGGGTGTGGAAATCTTGGACAGGTAACCCTCTTCACTTCATTGAGAGATGAATGCCTAAATACAGGGTATTACTTGGAACAGCCCCTCCTTAGTTACACTATTGGCAGCCCACTGGACAGGTAAGAAGTGTCATAATACAAAGATATAAATACACACTGTACACATTTGAGGACATTTGGACATTCTGCTATTACCTGTCAAGATAATAATAAGATACAAAAACTTGAAACAATACCATTTGAAAGTATACAGGCAGGCCCTTGCACTACATGCTTTGGGGAATTCATCCATAAATCTGAGCACAAAAGAGATGGGTATAGTGTGTATGGGTTTGGCAAAGTCAGCAGATAGATGATTGAGGATAGATAGAGAATTGGGATCAGCTGACTTAGCAGTTGGGGGAGGGAGGGTTACTAAAAATGATTTCGGGACACCACAAAAAAAAGCCTCTGCCACTCTGCCTGAATTTAAAGCTAAAATAACATTTCAAAACATTTTAGGGGGTGATTGGGGTAAAGCACTACTATGGAGCTGATAAAATACATGTTTTAAGTGACTACATGCGGTAAATATAGGGCCCATAGAGCATGCTGGGGAGGTTAGTGAAGGACAATCTGTATGAAGGACCTAAAAAATTAATTACATAAAAATCCAGCATGCATGAGGACAAAGGGGACATTCACAACATATTACAATCATGGTAATTAGGGAATGAGGAAAGAAATACAATATATTAGCAAACATTAAATACAATGAAATGTGATATTAAAGGATAAAAATCTTACCTTCATATACTCCTTCTGCAGGACCTGGATGATGGCAGAACAGGTCTCTGGGATAATGATACCCAGAGCCTGGGGGGAGATGCCTGTCGAGAACTTCAAGTCCTGCAGACTTCTCCCTGTCGCCAAATACCGCAGGGTAGCGACGAGCCTCTGCTCCGGAGTGATGGCTTGCCTCATGCAGGTATCCTGCCTGCTAATATAAGGGGTCAGTGAAGCCAACAAACAGTGAAACACGGGGTCCGTCATCCTGAGCAAGTTCCTGAAATCATCAGGATTATTCTCACGGATCTTACGGAGCAAAGACATATGAGAGAACTGGTCACGCTGAAGCAACCAATTCTTGGTTCATGAACTCCTCCCCACCCTGATCATGGACTGGACTTGTGTCAAGGTCAGGACCCCAACACCAAGCCCCCGCACAGCACGAACTCTACGAGGAGTACGCATACGCAACATGGCTAGAAAACGGTCGGCTGCTCAGAACGAAGTAACAGAACGCACTGAAGAACAGCAAGGCCTGTGAAGAGCGACCTGAAAAATAGTAATGAACGAACAAGAACACAATGACTAAGTCACGCGGAACTTGCTTGCACGCACTGAAGAGCAGATACAAAACCACAAGCGCAAACTGAATGGCAGAAAACGATCTGAAAGCCACGAGTCTGAAAAAGCGTGAATCGTCTCTCACCAAACTTTTACTAACACGAGATTAGCAAAAGGAGCCCAAAGGGTGCCGCGCTTGGTTCTGAACTGGCCTTTTCTAGTCTCGTCGTACGGGCTTGACGTCACCGCGTTCTTGGCGATCGGAAATTCCGACAACTTTGTGCGACTGTGTGTATGCAAAACAAGTTTGAGCCAACATCCGTCGGAAAAAATCCTAGGATTTTGTTGTCGGAATGTCCGATCAATGTCCGACCGTGTGTACGGGGCATAACAGTGAGATCTCCCTGCTTTCATTCCCTTTTCTCTTTCTAACCAACTGGGAGTTTTGGGTGTTCCTGTTCACCTTTGAATGTTCCAGCATCACTTAGTTCATTTCCAGCATATCAAACACAAATGAAAAAAAAAAGTGAGAGTAGGGAACCATCATGCCAGTGACTCGGCAGTTACACTGTGACCCCATGGGCCTGCATATCTCTCCCTCTCCGGCTTTTTACATCTATTTATTTTTTAATTGAATCCATTTTTGATAAAATTCTTAATTTTGGGTCACATAATGCTGCTGTCCTCTTTCTTTCAGGTTAAAGGGTCACTTCAGCTGTGGTGAGATGTTCTTCTGTGGTGAGTGGTCTTTTTGGGGGGGAACGCTGCTACCAATATAATTTGTGGACCGTGTCTTTACATATTTGTGGAAACCTTTTTCTCTAAGAAGATAATCTGGAATCTTTTCAGCCAGCTTTGGGAAATGTACCAGCTAGTTCAGGAGATGTTTTGTCAGGCACAGGCACAAAGGGATGAATAAAGGCTTTGGCAGTGCTTGGCTGCAAAATCAGAACCAAGGATATCTCTGGGTTTATCTTTCAGTCCAGCACTCCTCTGGTAACCTCTTCACCTCTGGCTCCACCAGGAGAATAAGTGGTGGCATTTTGTTTTGGGGGTTTCCAGCTTTCCATGCTGGTATTGGAGGAACAGTACCACCTGGTAGTTGCACAGGAATCTTCATAATATCTGCACAGTCTGCTGCTGTAGAGGAGGGAAGCCCATCCAGGGACCAACAAGCTGTTTCTAGCAAGGCAATAAGTTATTAGAAGCCATTTTGTCATTCACACAATGGCCAAAAGTAAGGGGGAGGAGCAGGAAGTCACTGTCAATTATGTTATCATCCTGGGCTGCCGTGGCCAGGTGAGTATTCCCATACTTTGGCTGTGACTCCTTTCATCACATTTCTGCTGCAGGTGCTATAAAAGTTTTACAAAAAGACCCTATGGTTTATGTCTCTCCACCTACTTCTTCCATTTATTCATTAGATGTATGGGATTCTTCTATGCCTCCTCTGTAAATTGCTTGGCTTCAAAGTCTCCCTAAGTTGTTAAATTGCTTTACTTATTTATTTTTGTGTGGTTATTGTTTCAAAATGAGCTTAAAGCCGCCTATTTTCAAGCCCAGTGTAATTTACTCATGGATGCCTTGTCCCACCAGCAATTCTCTTCTTTCAAGAGTCTGGCCTTTAGGAATTGATGCAGTCAGGGAAAAATCCATGGAGCACCTGTGGCAGCTAATTGGGATTTAATAAACTTTGTGTTGTAGCAATCTCTCTTCAAGTCAGTCTGAGCTATTAAGTTGCTTGGCTTGCTTTACCTGCTCATTATCGCAAGAAGGTTATTTTCATCCAGCTATCTAAAAGGCTTGCAGTTATTTCCTTTTTTAGGATTTTCAGCTTTCTCTTTCCAGCTACTTTGCCATCAGTTTATAAAAGGATTGAGAAGCAGACAGTCAAAACAATGTGAAATGTCCCCCACCTTTTTGGGCCCTTTCACACAAGCTTTCCGATCAGGTCTGCCTGTCAGTTTTTCAGGCGTTCACCCCTATGGAGTGACAGATGTCAGCAGTGATATGTCCACTGATACCCGCTGCTATCTGATCAAATCCTGTCCGCCAAATCCAGGCAGATAGTGACTCTATTTTCCATCTGTCTGGCAGATCATATCAGATGAAAACAGACAGGCAGTCCATTTTCACCCGATCTCCCCATTGAGGGGAGTGTGACTCTGACAGGTCCGTCTCAGCACAGTGAGCGGAGACGGACCTGTCATCCACCTACTCAGTGGGGATCAGCGAATCAGTCCCACTCTGAGCAAGCGGAGTCCATCAAACGGACAGGCCTATGTGAAGGGACCATTACTTAATTGGAAGACTTGGTATTAGTGACTGATTCTGTCTGTAGTTAACATTATAAGGCTAGACTGTTTAAATCAGCTTTTGGTTTGGCTTTTTGGCACATTACCAATATTAGTGTTGGTGACACAATCACAAACATTGCTTTTTGGTCTGTTGGTGATGTGTTTGAGGCTGGTTATGTTGTTTGTTTATTAGAAGATTTTTAACTGGCCATACAAAGTTAAGCTTTTTTGACTTAGCCTGTTGGCTGAACCCGAAAAATCAAACATATTCCCTCATTCCTCCATCCATGCCATACAGTGCAGATGGACAAATTTCCTGCTGCAGCTATTGACAGGTGGCATTAGTGGCTGTCAGAATTCCCAAATAGCAGCTGCATATGGTTAAATGCAGCTGCTGCTCAGACGATAGTTTTCTCTCTGACTCATTTGATTTTTTTTTCAATTGAAGGACATTGAGCAGAGCAGGAGGGTGGTGACAGGGCCACCCAAGGCACAAAGTGTGGCCATCATATTGGGAATCAGCTAAAATTAGAATAGTGTATGGCCAGAATGGTCAATTTCCAGAGGAAAATAGTTGTCTCTCAATTAGTTTCCAGGCTCTGTGGCCTGCCCTGTTTTTCTTATATTGATTTTAGCTGTTCGAGTGCCTTCCACAGCTTTCTCCACATGGAACTTGATTATCTAAATTTTAGTTTGTCATGGTGCTTAAAGCAAAGCTCCACCCAAAAGGGGAAGCTCCGCCTGTTTGCTTCCTCCCCCCTCTGCTGTCACATTTGCTACATGTGAAAAATAATGTAGATCGGCAGCCAACTGTATTACTGTGCCACATTCAAAATTTAAACTAAACAACAAAAGGGAACCCCTAGTGGTGGACTTTTTAGGCACATACAAAAAACATAAAAATGTATATATATAGTACAAATATAATTTATTGAGTAGAAACAGTAAAAACATAACAATAATGTAGCATCTATTGTTTGGAATCCGAATCAGACAGTTTTACATTAGTATGTATAGAGGGTTTGAGACAGTACTCTTGCACCCGACGCGTTTTGGAGTAAATTAGCCTCCTTCCTCAAGGGTGGGTGTAAATTAGAGACAGTTCTATATTAGAAGAAATATATTGAAAAGGCAACAGTGAGCATATGAGTACAAATATATGTGAAACATTTCATAGTGTACTTTTCATGTCTTTTACACTTACTTTTACACTGCATTGGCTGACTTGGAATTCCATAAAGCTTTAGTTAAAAACAGCGACAATGACACAATCTGTCTACCAAACATGTTCTTGATTCCAAGAGAAAACATTAATTTAAGTATTTTGGAAAAAAATATTATAAATCCATATATGGGTGGAGATGGCATTTCTTTCACAGAAGTATATATGTGATTTTCTCTTCTATTTCAAAGGAGTAAAGGGAGAGGAGAAACCTCTCCTTGGCCTTCCAAAAAATGCGGAAGAAGAAAAGGCCCGTAGAGGGCGTATAAAAAAGAAACTTGAGGCTCCACTGAGGCCGAAAGGCAAGTCCTGCAAAAGAATGTAATAGTACAAATGTATAATAGAGGATCCTATTCATTATTAAAGATAGAAATTATTGGGTTAATTTGATACTAAGAGGACTTTTTTACAAGATTTAACTCATACCTGGAGGTAGTTCAACAGGTGACGCTACAGATGTGTGGTTGATGGCTAGAATGGTGACAAATAAATAAATAATATATGTAATTGATTGAATGACTGAATCTAATATTTGTTTTTCAAAACAAAAGGTTACATGTAAAAATGGTGAAGTTGCTACGATGCTATGGCATTTGAATAGAATTGATTTGCTTATTAAAGATTAATTTTTATGTGTAAGATGTAAAAAATGAGAAGTAGTAATAAAAGGCATTTCCATGTAATATACTCAATTCTGTATTGGGTTTATCTATTAGATTTATTAAGAATAACAAAGAAACCCCAGGCACAGCCTTGGTATGAATGTTACAGAGGTATAATCAGCAAGCCTAAGCTGGAGTAGCAGCCACTAAAAAGTAATTGTTTACTTACATAGCACAAGAGTAGATCAGGACATATGACTGTTCAGGCCGGTGTCATCCCTCAAACTGCAATGGATGTCCAGCATATGTGTCTGGTGTTGTTATAAAGCCTCTCTCCCCCAATCAGCTGTTAATGTAGATTACAACAGCTGATAATGTGGGAGGGAGAGGAGGTAGGTATGAGCCATGTATGGCCCCCCGGGAGGAGTGAGCGCGGCCCAATCCACGGCGCGCATACGCGAGCACGTGCGTCAGAGCATTGCCGCGCCCACTCCACCAGTATGCTTCCCCGGTGGACTGCGCATGTCCGCCGGGGTCGCAAGATGGAGGTCAGTCAAGGGTGGACTTGACTGTAACCTCACATAACGCTGACGTGGGTTGCATGGCCCGGGCGGCTTAGTGTGGCGGGCGAGCATCAAGTTAGTGTATGTAAAAAATGACAGTGTAATGTATAAAGGAACACCTCCTTTTGTATGGATTATACAAATAAAAGTAAAAAGATGTATATTTACCATTGATGTTGATTACAAGAAAATGCTGGTGACAGACATTGTCTCACAGGTTTGCATGACATTATGGGATAAGTTATCACAGATTCACATAACATTATGGGGTAAAGTATGTAGAGCGAAAGAAGCATAGACAAACAATCCAAACAGGATGGCTGGTTTGCATGATATATATAGGAAAAGAAAAGTGTTTATGGCAGGATCAACAATGATGTCTTTCATTCAGAAGCGATATAGTATGATAATCAGGAAAGACAACAATAGCAGTTATTATTAAGTGAGGGAACTCCTAAGGGTATTCAAACATTAGGCCAAAAGCATACATGATTTGTAAATGTAGATGTTAAAGTGGCAAACTGGGAGTATATACAAACTCAAGTTGCATAGAATAATATACGCTTAATGGAACCAACGTAGAGTATCTCATTTATATACACATAGACACATGCATTTGTATGTTCATATATGTCCAGATATATGTTGCTAGTTGGACATAAGATATTTGTTATTTCTATGCCACTAGAGGTGTGTCAATAAAATTAATCATATGTGTCCGGAATTCGTCATTGACCTATTTGTTCCAGCCGTAAAATAAAAATAAAAATAAACCGCCTACATCCAAGTCTCAGAGGAAAAGACCGGAGCAAAGAAAAAGGGGGGGGGGGCTGCATTTTTTCATTATTGTTCCCTACCCCCTGAGGAAAAACCCTCAAGAAACGGCTTAAACCAAATTGTTTTATTCAAGCACAGAAGCTGAGTAGCTTTAATCTATGGATCCATCGCGATTTCATTTGCAATAGGATCTTATTCCAGTCTCCTCCTCTGAGACCCTGATGTATGCGGTCTAAGATAAGAAACCTTATTTTTGGAAACTTTCCATTATGCACTAGTGTGGTATGTCTCCCAAGAGGGAGATCGGGGTTGCAAGTTTTCATACATGTTATATATCTATACGCCCTTCTCCAAAATTCCACTTTTGTTTTGCCAACATAAAAGCATGTGCTTTCACACAAAAGCATATATATGTTTTGTTCCACTTTTGTTTTGCCAACATAAAAGCATGTGCTTTCGCACAAAAGCATATATATCACCCCATGGGTTTTACAATTAGCAAAATGCTTTGGGTAGAAGGTCTGGCCGTTGGGAAGGGTGGGATTTTTTTGGGAGAGCATGAATTTACAGTAATGCAATGCAATGCCATGCAACCCGCGGCGGCGTTATGTGAGGTTACAGTCAAGTCCACCCTTGACTGACCTCCATCTTGTGACCCCGGTGGATATGCGCAGTCTGCCGGGGAAGCATACTGTGTCAGCGGGTGGAGTGGGCGTGGCAATGCTCTGACGCACATGCTCGCGCATGCGCGCCATGGACGGGGCCCCGCTTACTCCTCCCGGGGGGCCATTTTTACACATAAAAATTAATCTTTAATAAGCAAATCAATTCTATTCAAATGCCATAGCATCATAGCAACTTCACCATTTTTACATGCAACCTTTTGTTTTGAAAAACAAATATTTAGATTCAGTCATTCAATCAATTAAATATATTATTTATTTATTTGTCACAATTCTAGCCATCAACCACACATCTGTAACGTCACCTGTTGAACTACCTCCAGGTATGAGTTAAATCTTGTAAAAAAGTCCTCTTAGTATCAAATTAACCCAATAATTTCTATCTTTAATAATGAATAGGATCCTCTATTATACATTTGTACTATTACATTCTTTTGCAGGACTTGCCTTTCGACCTCAGTGGAGCCTCAAGTTTCTTTTTATACGCCCTCTACGGGCCTTCTCTTCTTCCCCCTTTTTTGGAAGGCCAAGGAGAGGTTTCTCCTCTCCCTTTACTCCTTTGAAATAGAAGAGAAAATCACATATATACTTCTGTGAAAGAAATCCCATCTCCACCCATATATGGATTTATAATAATTTTTTCCAAAATACTTAAATTAATGTTTTCTCTCGGAATCAAGAACATATTTGGTAGACAGACTGTGTCATTGTCGCTGTTTTTAATTAAAGCTTTATGGAATGCCAAGTCAGCCAATGCAGTGTAAACGTAAGTGTAAAAGACACGAAAAGTACACTATGAAATGTTTCACATATATTTGTACTCATATGCTCACTGTTGCCTTTTCAATATATTTCTTCTAATATAGAACTGTCTCTAATTTACACCCACCCTTGAGGAAGGAGGCTAATTTACTCTGAAACGCGTCGGCTGCAAGAGTACTGTCTCAAACACTGTATACATACTAATATAAAGCTGTCTGATTCCCATTCCAAACAATAGATGCTACATTATTGTTATGTTTTTATTGTTTCTGCTCAATAAATTATATTTGTACTATATATACTTTTTTTACGTTTTTTTGTATGTGCCTAAAAAGTCCACCACTAGGGGATCCATTTTGTTGTTTAGTTCACATTTGCTACATATCTGTTTTTTGACAGGTACTTATCCTCCACCTGGCGATTTACTAAGCACAGCGCGCTTTGCGCATGTGCAGTGGTTCTCAACCCTGTCCTCAAGTACCCCAAACAGGCCATGTTTTGGGAATTTCTCTTAGATAAAATAGCTGTCCAAAATACGAAGCAATTGATTTAAAGCACCTGTGCAAGAAAAAGGAAAACCTGCAAACATGGCCTGTTGAGGACAGGGTTGAGAACCACTGCAGTAATAAACTGTTTGTGAAGTTGCAAGCCTTACAAAGAAAGGGGGCGGCAGCACCAGAGAGCCGATTGAAAAATCAGCTGGGGTTCCAACATTACAGGGGGGTGAAGAATCTGTGAGGGGGGATTGTTCTCCCACTGATATGGATACTAGAGGGGGATTCTTCCTCCTATTGACATTATTGGGGTTGACTTCCAGGAAAAGGTTTGGGGTAGTTTTATTTTCCTATTTGAGCATATTGTTGCTCTTCATATTGATAGGAAATAAAGATAAACAATAATAAAAAAAGATATGTCTTTGGCCTGGTGGCCTTTATTAGAGAAAAATAATTTCCATATTTCTGTAGGTATTACAACTTTGTCTTCAGGGTTAAAATATTTTAATCCCCCAATTTTTTTTTATTGTATTTATTATAAGATTTTTTTGGTCATCAGGTAAAGTGGTATAAAGATTGAAACCTTGGGTCACTAGGGATTTATTAGAGAGACAAGCTTTACAGTAGTCAATAGGTAGGTATGGTTACCCTAGGAATTAAGGTATAGGCAAATGTTAAGGATAGTAGATCAAAACCTTTGGTTACTTCTTTTTCAACATCCAGTCATAATGTTTTCATATTTGGGATTAACCAGTACTTCACCTGATCTAAGAGTGAGAATAGAAGGAATTGCCTTGATCAATTGAGTCTAAGGGTGAAGGCGGGTACCATCATCCCTTTGTAAGACTATTGGAAAGGAATACCAGGGGCTGCTCCAAGCATGCCCCTAGCATAGGAATGGATTAGGATTATCATGGTATCCATGGATAAGGCAAAGGTTATAGTAAAATTAACAATTTATTTAAGAAAAGGGCATGATTAAAAACAATTATACATAAATTGGTAGACAGTTAATTATAACTGTGCATAGTAAATACAGATGGTTCCAACGGAACAAATAAACCTCATTGGTAATGTGGGGAGCTGAGATGTATGTCTTGACTTGATCCTCTACATGTTTCACAACTACAGTCGCTTCCTCAGGAGGAGTCAATCATTCCCATCTATAAGGTAAGTACAATCTCATAGTTACATGATGACAAATAGTTTTTAATAATATTTAATAACAGAGAGAAAAAATCTAAAATATATCTAGTAGAACAAACATAATATTAATATTAACATTCCTATTCATTCATGTGTTGCTTACCAATGGGTACCAGAGCAGCTCCCGTTGAGGAACCTGAAGGTAATCCCCCCACGGTGGACATGGGAGACACTTGTGGATGTGAATATTCTGACTTTAAAAGAAGGTATAACTAAATAATAATGGGTGGAAGTAGTTGTCTATTAAGAACTACAAACAATGTAATGTTCCATTAAGAACAGGAGGAGGACAAAGAATAAACAAAAAATAATGAATAATAAAGAATTAGGGAAAAAAAGTAAAAAAAAAAAAAAGAAGAAGAGATGAAGAGGCAGGAGAAAAGGGGGGGGGGGGGATAGAAAAGAAAAGAGGAAGAGGGAAAGGGGAGAGGGGTGAAGGGGAAAAGAAAGGAACAGGGAAGCAAAGGAGGTGAAAGGAGAAGGAGAGAAAAAAGGAAAAAAGAAAGGATGAAAAAGGAAAAAGAGGGGGGAGAAGGGGGGAGAGAAGGAAGGAAGAAGGAAGGGAAGGGGAGAAGAGGAAGGAAGGAAGATGGGAAGGGGAGAAGGGAGGGGAAAGGGGGAGTAAGGGAGAAAACAAGAGAAAAAGGAGAAGAAAATAAAAGGAAAAAGAAAAGAGAAAAAGAACATAGAAGAAAGACAACAAAGGGAGACAACAGAATAAAGAAGGGATAAATAAATGGTCAAAACCCACCTAATGTGTCAAAATAATGTATGAGAACCCAGGGGTCACAAACAGAGGACTGATGATAGTGTCATTCCATCAATGCAAGGCTAAAGATTCAAATGGATGAAGGCTGTGCTCAAAACTCCAAATGTATCTGGTCATAACCAAATCAGAGCCCCTAGAACAATAGACATGTGTATGCATGAGAACAAAGATCATGCACAGACATTAACAATTAATCCAGGAGCACAAGTAAAGGTATATGGGGTTTAAGTCTGCAGGTGCCGCTGGCAGACATACAGAGCTCCCATCTCAGTAGATTATATAGCATTAGGGGAGGTAAAATGAGCCTTACCATGGATGGCCTTGAGTCCTGGTTGCCCCCCAGGTTTTAACCGTCTGGTTGGAGACAGCCTACGCCATCAGGCCAGCTTGCGCCAGCGTATGGCGTCACCGGGTCCTTCTCTCCACACTGCACATGCGTGAATCCCACGCACACATGTTGCCAGATGTGGAGGCAGCCTGGAGTTGCCGTCACCCTGGTATAGCGATGATCTAGTCCGTGCAAAGGCTTTGTTGAAGGCATTTCTGAGATTAGTCCAGGTATAGCCTCGTGCCAATGGGCGCTCGTGTAACGCAAATGCCTGGATGTGAAAATCCCCATCCTCTGCGCAGTTGCGACATAGCCTAAGGTATTGAGCATATGGTATACTGCGTACCAAAGGCCAGGGATGTGCACTGGAGGCATGGAGCAAAGTGTTGCCTGCCAAAGGTTTCCAGTATAAATCTGTTCCAATTTGACCAGTAGGGTCCTTGATAATTCTTAAATCAAGAAAGGGAACGGTATTGGATCATAACTGAAGGTGAAAAAAGAAAGAAAGGAGGGCGTACCGACCTAGTGCATTACCACTGGTAACATTTATTAAAAAAAACGTTAAAACAGCAAATGAATACTCACAAACGAGCATGAATGATAGGCATGGACAATAGCTGCAGGTGAGCTGTAACAAACATCAAAAGAACCGGGACCGGACATCAGGTGGATGAGGCAATGGCTGACGCGTTTTGGGGGAGAACCCCTTTCTTCAGAGCCTAAGCGGGTAGTGACTGCTCACAAGTGAGAGCTCCTCTATATATGTGCAACCTTCAGGTGCCTCAACAGGTGCTGCTCTGGTACTCATTGGTAAGCAACACATGAATGAATAGGAATTTTAATATTAATATTATGTTTGTTCTACTATATATATTTTAGATTTTTTTCTCTCTGTTATTAAATATTATTAAAAACTATTTGTGATCATGTAACTATGAGATTGTACTTACCTTATAGATGGGAATGATTGACTCCTCCTGAGGAAGTGACTTTAGTCGCAAAACATGTAGAGGATCACGTCAATACATACATCTCAGCCCACCACATTACCAGTGGGGTTTATTTGTTCCTTTGGAACAATCTGTATTTACTATGCACAGTTATAATTAACTGTCTACCAATTTGTGTATAATTGTTTTTGTTTCAAAATGTTTATTGAAGTTTTTATTATAACAAAGATAGTACAATGCAGTAATGAAATGTTACAAGCATGGCATGGTTTGTATGTATACAGTATAAATACAGTACAACATAAAGTAAACCGTAAGCAATAGACTACACCACTGAGATGAATAACCAAACCAAAGGAAGGAACAAATAAGAAAGTCATTAGGTATTGTAAGACGATATCTTAATTAGTTGTTATTTGAGTATGGTACGACGTCTTACTTGTATAACTGGGGGAGGGTTAAGTACAGGTATACTCAGGTATGCTCCCACGACATCCAATCACCCCTGTCGGGTCCTAACTGTGCCTGGATAGGGGAGCTATAGATCCCAGCTGGTGGTATCAATAAAGGAGTATTGTACCTGTACAATAGGTTGTTATGTGTTATGCCATTGGGACAGAAATAATGCTGTGCAGTTAGTTCAAAAGAAGGTATAACCGGGTATACCTCTGTAGTATTAAATGACAATACATTGAAAGGAATAGTAGCTCTTATGGGCTATATGTGAAAGTGGGTAGGTGTATACGGGATCCTGTATCATTCTGATGCATTTTAAAGGTAGGTAGCAGTTTGTGGAATAACCCGGATGAAATAAAGGTGTGTCCTTAAAGAGAGTTGCGATAATCGGTAGATTCTTTAAAGTGTGACCAGCATGTCCATGTTTGTTGAAATTTTGTTGGGTTCTCTCTAGCCTGGTGAATGAGGGCCTCCATTTCCGCTATGTTTTCTATACAGCGAAACCAATAAGAAGTGGTAGGGGGATTTGTCTGTCTCCAAAGCATAGGTATGCATTTTTTGGCGGCATTGATGAGATGTAGGGCAAGGGATTTTTTATATGCTGAATAGGGTATAGATGTGTGGTGGAGCATATATTGGGCGGGGGTAAAGTCCGGCGTGTAAGTAGTAGGGAACCTGGAGTCAAATTGCATCTCCAGCATAGTGGAGAGATGTTAGGGTGGTATTTATGTATTCTGATCGGGGTTCTGTACCATCTAGAGTATAGCTTGTATCCATTTTCTTGTGCTGAGACATTGATGAGACATAGATCCGTTCCCAGTCAGTGTTGGATAAGTCTAATGAGAGGTCAAGTTCCCAGCGTTGGCTAATTGCGTTAGACTTAGGGCTGCAGTCTGAGAACAAGAGCGAGTACATGGTAGATATGAGATGTTTTTGAGGTTCAGTGGCAGTGCATATAGTTTCAAAGGGAGTGTGTTCCCTATGCCAATTAAGCAGAGGTGTAGAACTTTGGATGAAGTGCCTAACCTGTAAATATTTAAAGAAGGGAATAGTTTGGTGGTGAAAACGGGAAGATATCGCTTCAAATGTTGTGAACTCATCGTTGTGGAAGAAGTGTTCAGCTCTAAGAGAGGGTAGCCATCGTTGGGTCTCAGCATTGGATTCTAAGAGGCCAGTGAGGAAGTCTGGATTTTGATCGATAGGTGTCAAAGGCCCGGGTGAGGATGCTATGTTACGTTTTTTACACGCCATCCGAAAATGGAGGAGGGTGGAGTGTATTAGTGGGTGATTCGTACATTCTTTGGGGGTCGCTTTCTGTGAGATCCATGGTAGATGTGAGATTGGAATTCCTGCAAACGTTTCTTCAAGTTTAACCCAATCTTTAGTGTCTGTATGGATTTGCCAGTCGACTACTCTGGTCAAGAGGCAGGCCCAGCGGTATTTGTAAACGTCCGGGAGTCCAATTCCCCCTTTTGATTTAGGAAGGGTTAATCTTTCCCAGCTTAATCTGGGTTTTTTGGATGTCCAAATGAAATTTCTGCAGATTCATTTGCAGGTTGTGAAGAATGTTAGGGGGAGATGGATAGGAAGGGTTTGAAAGAGGTATTAGGAGTCTGGGTAGGACATTCACTTTTATGATTGACGCTCTTTTGAACCATGAAAACATACCTACATGCCATTTTTGGAGGTCTTCGTGAATAGACTAGAGAATAGGCGAAAAGTTTTTGGAGTATAAGTTGGATAGGTTAAGGGGATCTGAATACCTAGATAAGTGATAGTGTGGGACTCCCATTCGAAGGGAAAGTTTGCTTGGCATTGTGATACCATGTTGGTAGGTAGGGAAATGTTTAATGCCTTAGATTTTGAGAAATTGATTTGGAGGTTAGATAGTGATTTGAACATATTGAGGTCTTTTAGTAGATTGGGTATAGAGATGAGCGGGTCTGTAAGAAAAAGTAAAACGTTGTCTGCATAATCTGCTATTTTATAATGTTTGTGGTTGACGTTGACACCCTTGATGTCAGGGTTGGCTTGTATTTTACGAAGGAGTGGCTCCATAGTAAGAATGAAGATGAAGGGTGACTAGGGGCATCCCTGGCGTGTGCCATTCGACACAGAGAAGGCGTCCGACAGGTGGCCATTGACTCGAATGCTAGCAGATGGCTTGGAATATAGTGAGAAAATTAGTTGGAGTAGGTGTTCTGGGAATCCCATAACCTTTAGTGTCGCCATCATGTAGTCCCATGCTACTCTGTCGAACGCCTTCTCCGCATCGAGGGATAGTAAAAAGCCCGGTTTCGACGAATGTGTTAACCAATGATGTATGTTGAGGGCCTTTATGGTGTTGTCCCTAGCTTCTCGTCCAGGGACAAAACCTACTTGATCTAATGATACCAGTCTAGGGATTAACGGGAGAATACGATTCGTAAGGACTTTCGCATAAAGTTTCATGTCTACATTTAGGAGGGATATTGGTCTATAATTTGATACTAAATTGGGGTCTTTGTCGGGTTTCGGTATAAGAGTTATGTGGGCAGCTAGAATATCTTTGCTGGATTGAGGCGAGGAGGGTAAAGAGTGAACGCTTTTATGAATCTAGGGTTTAAAATGTCAGTGAAGGATTTGTAGTAACTTACGGAAAGGCCGTCAGGGCCTGGGCTCTTGCCTGTTTTCAATTGTTTCAGTGCTAGCATCGTTTCTCCAGTGGTAATCGGGTGATTTATCGTAGCCACATCATCTGGGGTAATAGGTGTGGGGCCATATTTAGTTAGAAAGCTTTCAATTGCTTGTGTTCGGTCAGGGGTGTGGCTAGTCGTGTTTATCGATGGTAGATTGTAAAGTTTGGTGAAGTATCTTACGAATTGGTCTGCTATTCCGTCTGACGTGACAATTGAGTTCCTGGAGGGATCTTTGATGGTGTGAATGGTGGATGACGTTTTTTTAAGTTGAAGGGCTCTAGCCAGCATTTTCCCAGATTTATTCCCAAATTCGTAGAATAATCGTTTTGTTAGCGCAAATTTGCATTTCAGCGTCTTCCCTAGCTCTTCTAATAGATCCTCTCTGGCCTTTTGTAAGTCTGCAAGGGATTTAGTAGCCAGGGTTTGTTTGTGGATTTTTTCAAGAGAATGAATGCGCTTAGATAAATCTTCAATATGTGCTATTCTGGCCTTTCTTCTGTTCGCGGCCATAGAAATGAGTGCACCTCGAATGACACATTTGTGTGCCACCCAAATAGTGGTAGAGGAGACGTCTGTAGATTCATTCTCCTGAAAATAATGTGTAAGGTTTTCAATGATCTTTTGTGTATTTTCAGGGTCCGTTAGCAGTGAATTATCAAGGCACCAGATGGACGAGTTTGTCAATGTCGTCGGGAAAGTCAGGGTCATGGAAATGGGATTGTGGTCAGACAGGAGCATGGGGTCAATGGTAGCTGTAGAAAGGAGTGTCAGGTCATTCTGCAAAATGAATAAGTAGTCCAGTCGGGAATATTTATTGTGAGGTGAGGAGAAGAAGGTATAGTCCTTCTCTTTGGGATGAAGGGTACGCCATGTGTCGTGTAGGGTCAAGTCACTTAATTGAGTCTTGATTGCTCGGAGGGCTCTGCACATCAGAGAAGAGGATCCTGCTGAGGTGTCTTGGGATGGTGAAAGTGCTACATTGAAGTCACCCCCTACTATCAATATACCAGTCTGGAAGGAGGTGAGCTGGTTTAGAGTTTTGCGGAAGAAGGGTACTTGACGTATAATGGGTGCATATAAATTGGCCAAAGTAATAGGTTTGTTGTGTAAGGAACCCTTGAGGAATAAGAATCTACCCTGTTCATCTCGAAAAACATCTTGTATTTGGATGGGACAGTGTTTAGATATTAAAATTGATACGCCTTTGGTTTTTGAATCCTTGTTGGAGGCATTGCTGTATAACTTTGGGATATTATCAGATCTAAAATGGGTCTCTTGTAAAAAAAACTATGTGGGCTTTAGTCTTTTGAAGGTGTAACATCAGTTGGGATCTTTTTTTCCGGGGTATTAAGTCCACGGGTATTCAGTGAGTGAAATTTAACATTTAGTGTGGGTTGTGCTGCATTGTGTTGTGCCATGATAGGGCTGATGATCTGTAATCGGGGAAGGGGGGAAGGGGGGTAAGTATAGGATCCTCAGAGAAAGGAGAGGAGGTTAAAGAACGTAACCGTAGGATAAAAGGGTATGAGAGACTCTTAATTAAGTCATAGAAGAGAGGGGGTACCAGCCCACCCGTCTCACAATTGGGGAGTTTCTGTGAATTACAGTGCCCAGTCAGTGTGTACTGGCCTATTGGCGGTCTACACTGTGCTATGATGCCGTATGGGGGTTGGCAAAGATCTGACGAGGGAGAAGTGTAAGAAGTGAGTGTCTACCTGCTGTTATAGGGTGGTGAGATGTATAAATGGAGGCAAGCATTTTAAGTGATGGATACAGAACAACTGGGTAAAAACCAAACAGGTGTGTAAAGAACCGTATAATTAAAGATCTATTAACGGTAACAAGGTAGAACATTTCCTTATCTAGAGATTGACCATTCGAGGAGGTATATGAGCTATAAATGTGTAAATCCTGAGCTAGGTGCCACCCTACTGCCCCGGTTAATGAAGTATAGCATGTTACAGAAAGAGCTTAGCAGTGTGGAAAGTATATACAGGATTAAACCTCAGTAACATGTAAGGTAGTAACTGCGGAGACATATGGGGTAGTATGTACAGTCTAAAGCATTATACAATTATCAGTTTATGGACCTCTACATTAGTGATTGGAATCGTTGGTAACTTACAAACAATGTTAGAATGTAATATGGTTTGTGCCAGGTGTACTAATATGCCCTTTTAAGGGTTGATCTGAGCTGGGGATAACTCTAACCATATATATCCGCACTGGTTGTTCATTTGTCCAAAACAAAAAAACAAAAAACAAAAAAAGAAAAATTGCGTTATAGACCATGTTTTTATGGACTAGGTGTCATAAAGTAGTTTAGTTTATTAGACCATTTGAGTGTATTAATTGGATCCATAACGTCTTTCTGTGAAATATTGTGGGTGCGATTCATGAGCCTGGAGCGCATGTGGGGCCTCTGTCAGCGTAAGCATTAATGGGATATGTTACAGCCCAGGCAATATTAACTGTTAGATCATCTTCTTATCTTGCCCCATATACATGAGGTTGGTTGGTTCAATGTCCTAACTACCTCTCCAATATGGAAAATCTCATTACCAAGAGGAGTACAGCAGGGCTGTATGAAATCTGTACATTTCGTTCCTGTTAGGGTTTTTTTCTTTTTTTTTTTTTCCTCCTTCTTTCCTTTTCCCTTTCCCCTTTTTCTCCCTTTTTCTTTCTCTTCTTCTTTTTTTCTTCTCTGTCCCTTTTTCCCCCTTTCCTTCCCTCTTCCCGCTTTTCTTTCCTGTTTTTTTTTTTTCCCCTTTTTCCTGTCTTTCCCTTTCCTTCTCTTTCCCCTTTCCCTTTGTTTCTTAGTTGTATATTTAAAACGAGGTCAAATTAAGTAATAGACTTAAACATTAAGTGGTTCAATAATTGGCCGTATGTCCCGAGGGTTCCATCCTCCTGTAAAACAACCTAGTCACATTTTAACACAGGTATATAGAGCATTATTAAAACAAAAAAGGATATGACTCTCAGCATTTCATTAAAGCGGGCACTGCGCCTCTAAGGGACAGTCATCACTGCCAGTTAGGGAGAGTTTTGTATTCGGGTGAATGAGTTTAGTTGATCAGAGCCATTAGGGTGACAACCAGTGAAGAATATTATTAATATCTAATATTCTTGTATCTCAGAGGTGCTTCCGGATGAATAGCATTGATAGCCAAACTGACTTAAAACAAAGTGTGAGTTTATTGTCACACAATTGGCATCATAAATACAATGTAAAAAAATATAATAGTTCAGTTCAATGTAGGTAAAAATATATGAAATAGAATATAAGTTATAAAGCTATAATAAGCTTATGAAAGCATGTGCGCTTCATGGATGCTGTCTGTCTCCATGCTGTCTTGTGTGTCATCCAAAAAGAAGCAGGAAATGACGTTCTTAGACTTCTGGCAGAATTCAGCTGTGCCAACTTGTCAAAGTGTCTTGTGATCATGTCAGTGTCAGCTATCCTAGAGGGTGTGTGTGTGTGTCTGTGAGTGTGTGTCTGTCCGCCCTCCAATATGGAAGCATAGGCTTTATATGTTACATGTGAACGTGTGAACGTCATAACCTCACAAAAACTTAGAACCTTGTATGGCACATATTCATTTCTGCTAGCTTCAGCAATATGCTATCCAAGAAAAGATTCTAACTCAGAGTCATATATGACATAGGATTGACAAGCCCACATGTAACACTCCATACTTGAAATAATGGGCTGATCATGTAATGTCATATAACCAAACATCTACATAATAGGAACACATTTTACCAACTTTACATTAAATAACTATATACTAGTACTTATTAATATGACTGGAACTACAAACTAACTTAACTTAACAGGATATAATCCACAATGTATATTCCTTTAGCTACGTGGACACGTGTCTATTTTTGTCTTCTCATGACATTCTACACCAAGATACCTTATATGTCATACTCAAATTGGCTACACCAGAAAAATCCAGCAATGCTCAGCTTTTAGATGAAGAATCATGTCAAATCAATTGATCAAGGTCATTCACACATACTCTATTTATTATGATTAATCATAAAACCAAATATGTTTTGCAAGCTTGCCATGAATATAATATAACACCTATAAGTGCTGAATTATGAATTTGGAATAATATTCTAACAATCCCCCCTGAATTATGATTAATCATATCAAATTAATTATAATACATTCAAAACATCATTCATGTCACATATACAGATCCTTGTATCAAATGATGGAACACAATATTCCTCAGAACTGAAGCAGCTAGAAATAACTCTCCTTTCTAATCACTTTTCTCTTTACTTTAACTTCTCTTAGATCTATCTATTAAAAATCTTAAAATAATGATATAGAATTTAAAAATGTATAACATAATGATGACTCGTATCTATAATTACTATTATTAATAATAATAACAATAATTATTATTATTAAAATAAATTATGCAATAATATATTTCCATATTTGTGCTCAAATAATATTTTAGCTCTTTGGAAATATACTTTACACTCTAAAACTTGTCATAACTTTCCATATTTCTATTAAGAGTGATATGTTTCTTAAGTTATGAACAAAAGATGTTCTATAAACTAGAATGAGTGTGCAGTTGTTACCTAAAAATATTCAATATATGAATAATGAAAAATAAATAAAAATAATAATGATAATCCTAACTTAATATGAACATTAATATCAGAACAAAGGAATTATCAAAAAATGTATATGGACAAATGTTTGAGTCCCAAATTGTTTATCTATAGTAGATAGATAAAGTTTCTTCTGATTCATTTTTTTTCTTCATGAAATGTCTTTAAAGTTTCTTCTTCAAGTTCTGTTAGGTTAGAAAAACCTTGTTGAATAAGATAAAACAGTCATAAATCTGAAGTATAAATCTTTTGTCCAATATTCTTCCCTAGAGGATTCCTTATTTAACTTTTAATGCCCTGATATTCTCTTTGCTCTTCATATGAGCTTGTTATCCTCCATATTTATTTGATTTTAGATGCAATTTCTGTAAAAGAAATGCAGTATCATTAATTAGGCAAAACATGTTTACATTCAATTCTTGTAACTTTTTTTTTTTTCAACAAATGTTAAAACATTATGAGACAATAACTTTGTGAATTTGTTACAAAGTTACAGAGTAGGTGAGGTTGAAAAAAGACACAAGTCCATCAAGTCCAACCTATGTGTGTGATTATGTGTCATTGTTAAACTATATGTAAAATAATATTATCTTATATTTTCCTTCAAAGAGAACTTCTGTATGACAATGTACTGTCCATATCCTGTCTAAGATGGCCTAAACTATAAATCATATGTACTGTGAAGTTTAGGTATGACAGGACGCAACACCTCCTTTGGTCATGATACAAATCTCTGTTTTCACAAATAAAAGAAAAGTTTTGTATCACCCAGAGATGACAATGGACTATGCCTTTGTTCTCACCTCTAAAAGATTAGAAATGTGCGTAACTGTATTCTGTGTTGAAGCTCTTATTCTAGTGTTAGACTGTTCTGCAGTAACAAATACTGGCTCTATGTCCTTCTCTGTTCTTATGCTGGAAACCTGAGATAAAGACTTCTCAGATACAGCTGTATAAACATGTGCTGGTGTACATTCCTGAAGATGTCTTCCTTTTACATCTATCTGAATGTGTTTGGATGATAAAGCTCTGAACCATAGAGGATATGTTTTACGACATTCTTTAAAACTATCTTCCTCAAAAATACCTTTTAGTGAGCAGTCAGGTGTCTGTACAATGATTTTGTTTGATTTCACTATGCTCTCTGTAGCTTTAATTGCATAGTAAACACTTAGCAGTTGCTTTACACCTAAATCAAAAGTTTTTTCCAAAAATGATAAAACTCTGGAGAAATAGGCAATTATTTTCTCCTTACCTTCTTGTAATTGAGACAACGTTACTGAGATTAGTGCGCCTCATATAAAGTCCCAATTCCCCCTCCATTGTACAATTTATTAACCGGGATGGAAGCATTTGGAAGAGTTGGATTAGCAGTGTTCCCCTGCTATCTACGCGAGAGGTTTAATATATGCCCTAAGTGGGGCTAAACTTCTGGAATGGTTATATATTCTGTACATATTATGCATGTTTCCATCTGTTTTATACATTGTTACTATTGATGGCATTTCCGGCACTGGTTGCGTTATATATACAATTTTTTTCTTTGTTATTAATAACTTTTTCCCTGCCATCTACCCTATCCTTATCGCTCTGCCACTGACCCGCAGTTGCGTGTGCGCTTGGTGTGGTTTTGTGTTGGGGTTTGTTCATCCTCAATGCGGGAGCTGCGATGCGCTCTGAGGATCCTCCCTCCCCTCCCCTTTAGGGAGGTCTGGGCGGATGCCTCTCGGCGCATCGGCGCCACGTCCCCTACGTCATGCGCGGGACGTTGAATTCGACGTCACCGCGCTGACGTCTGGAGTACCATCTGCGTAATCGCCATGGGGGAGGGTTGTTCTGGCGCCAAACACCGAGCGATCATCTAGCTCAGGTGCGTACGCCGCTCCCCTCCCCCCGCAGGCCTCACGCACGTGGCGCTGGCGGCATGTACTTATAGGTCCCCCAGTGGTAGCGGGCTGCTCACACGGCCAGTCTCCTCTGTTGGTTTCTGCACACTAACTGTTTCCACCTTGCTAGTTGTGCATGACATGTAGCATCAGGTAAGCACTCTCTGTCTACACCAACTTTCACTGTTATGTTTCTACTTTGTCACCATCCATTTTTTGCACCAGCTCTTTACAATCCTTCACATCAAAAAACTCCCCCCCCCTTTTTTTAACTACTCACTCACACATTTAGATTTTTCACTAGTCATTTCCTTCATTAGATTCCCCTTACCACACGATCTCCACTACATCACTCACCAACACTCTGCATAATTCATACTTTATTCTACATAATTTTTTCATTCGTATTTAATTAACATATATTCACACAATACTTCCTAGATATCCCTCCTCTTTTTTCTGACAAGCCATGTTACATTGTTGCTTTTACAAATACTTTTTCATTCAGACCTTTTTCATTATAATTTCCATTATACTAGCTACCACTACTCTCCATTTATGAGTATCTCTGGGTATAATATCTAAATATTACTCAACGTAATCTAATTTATTTAGTTATCTTTTTAATTTATACTGATATATTATTCTTTAACATCCATTCCCAGATTTTCTCTATTTCTGACAATTCACGTTTCATCAACGGAGATCATCTCACTACTCATATAGTGTCACCCCACTACCTGATGCTATTCAGACACTACATGCTGCCTCAGCTCCCGCCACGAGGCTTGCTGCCCCCGGCCTACTCCATGCCATCCGCCATGCGCTGCGCTCAGTGTCAGGGTTGGTAAGTGTATTTCTGGCCATACTTTTCCAACATTTTTTCAATTCCTCCCCTACGGATTGAGGTTAATTAGATGTACATATCTTACAGGATTATTATGCATCAGCTCCTGATGAGTGGAAAACATCACCCACGAAACGCGTCGAGCTATAATTGATGCCTACTCTATCCACTGTACTTTGATGCCATCATTGTTCATTATTACGATTACATTATCCCTGTATGCAACTTTACTATCAGTCACCGGGCATGCCACCATTGGCACCCATGCTATGGTCCACCAATACCATTTTGACTACCATCTACTTTGTGAAATCATGTATTCAACTGTGTGTACTTGCCCATCGATTATGTCTATATTTTTGTGCCAATTATCTGTACATGTGTGTATATATGAAATTCTTTTATTATATCTACTATGATCAATAAATGCACAATTTTAACCCTCCGCATTTCAACTGCTTCATTTTAAAGTCCCATGCCCTTTCTATATATACCTTCGGTATTACCGGGATGGAGGCGACTAGTGCGCCTCATATAAAGTCCCAATTCCCCCTCCATTGTACGTTACTGAGATGGCATTCTCAGATACATGAGTTTTCAAAACAAAAGATGCTGCAGAACAAACCTCTATTGTACTTAATCCTGGAGCATTCTGCAAATCTTTTTTCAACATTTCAAAAGTATTTTTCTCATTTGGACCCCATTGGTCAACTATATTACCTTTATTTCTCAAAAGATTATATAGTGGATTAACTTTTTCTGCAAAACAGTGTACAAACTCTTTGCAATGATTTATTTTATGCAAAAATTGACGAAATGCCTTATGAGTTGTTGGAGTTGGGATTGCAGTGATATCCCTAACTGTTTCTTGCAACAATTGTCTCTTTCCTTGACTAATTTGCATGTGAAGGTATTTCACTTGACTTTTCATCAGCTGAACTTTTGCCGTATTTAATTTTAAACCTTCAGCTTGTAACATCATAAACAACTCAGACAAAAGAGCCATATGTTCATCGATATTCTGAGTACTCAGCAAAATCGTATCCACATGCTGACAAATGCATTCTGGCCTAGAAAATTTTGAAAGTATTTTTGCTATAGATTCATGAACTATACCATCACCAATACCTAGGCCAGGTATTAATCGAGTGAACGTATAAGTCTCTTTTCTGAATGTGAATGCGAGTTTGTACTGACTGCTAGTAGTTAAAGGAAGGGAAAAATGGCTATTCATGATTTCTAATACAGAGAACACTTTGTCCTCAGCATTCAAATTTAACTTTAAGTTAGATTTATCAGGAAGAACTGGGTTATTTGTGATATGTTTATTCAATGTCCTTAAGTCAACTGATAAAGAATATGAATTATCAGTATTTTTTATAGGCCAAATACAGTTATTTACCACTGATTTAGCTTTCTTTACAATTCCAAGTTGTACAAACTCTTGAATAATGGCAGAAAGTGGACCAACTGATTCTAGTGGCAACTCATACTGATTAAGGGGTTCTGGATCTTTTCCCTCAATATTCAATTCGGTATTTTTCAAAGTTCCAATGTCAATTTTGAACTTTGACCACAAACTTGGAAAACATTCCTTTAAAGCACAATTACTATCAATATCAGGCCATTTTTGTTCTGTAGACATATTGGTAATGGAACCAACTTTACTGTATACAGAGGGATCAATAAGTACTGATTTGGGCCTAGATGGATCTTTCCAAATACTTTTATTAGCCAAATCAATCACCCATTTTTGTTCATTGATTACATCAATACCGAGTATATTCTCTGCTTCGTGACATACCCAAATGTTAATGTTAGTTTTCACTAATCCAGGTACTTCAAATGTTACATTAGATACCTGTCTAGCAGTGGAATTACCTGTATTATTAAAACCCACTATATTACACATAGGAGAATTGGGTTTTACAGGTATGTCTTCTTTTAAGGCTAATCTCAGATCCACTGTCAATGAGACAATTAATGTTTTTACCATTCAGCAAACATTGTATATAAGGCCTACCATTCTCGTCCAAAATAATTGGTGCTACATATTGCAATGGCAGAGAAATTGAATTCCGATGTGATTCTATTTTTGGCAATGGCAATAAACCCTCACTTTCAGTGACAGTGTTGTCTAAACTGCTGTTAACAGTCAAATTACTGATCTGTTTGACTTCAGTGGCATAAGGCAATTCAGTCAAAATTTTATCTTGACATGAAAAAATAGGTTGTACAAAAGCTGATTTTTCATTCTCTATATCTTTAGTTTTTATTTGTGAGTCTCTCTTAAATTTACAGCAATGTTTTCTCATATGGCCAGACCTATGACAGTAGAGACACGTGATGGGGTCTCCTTGCCTCACTCGTCTGCAGCTGTCCTTGTCATTCCTGCCAAGACCTGTCGTTTCTGACATGTCTGCAGCCTGACTATTTTTGTCACATTGAATTATAGCTATCTCGTGTGTGAGATTGCTTTGATTCAATTGTCTCCTAATTTTATCAATGAAACTTACTATATCATTTAAATTTTGACGTTCCTGTGCTATGGCTACTGAAGTTGGGTCAAGGTATTTACATTTTTTTATGAAAGCTGTTTTTAAACCTAGGTCATTGTCATCATCTACTCCAAATATCATTTCATAAACCTTGCAAAATTTTACTTTAAAATCAAATGGATTTTCTTCTGCAGTAGTCTGTAAAAGATCTAACATTTCTATGGTCGGTATTTGCTCACCGGTCATACATAGCAATAATTGTCGCAGTCTATCTGTCGCATCATTTTGTTTTTCCTGACCTTCATCATCAATAACAGGTGTGTTAATTCGTTTAGCGAAATTAACAGGAACCCACAACTGAAATATGTAATTGCGTTGATCATTTGACAGATTAAAACGATCCGCAAACATTTCAAATAAATCCCAATTGGAAAATACATTTGCCTCAGTGTCATAAATAGGAAAATCTTTTAAAACTTTCATAAGTTGGTCATGTATTTGCAACTTTAGTTTTGCAGTTCTACATAATAAGTTTTTATGTTTCATTTCTTTTTCATCAGTAGCATCAACATTCTCCATATCCGAACTTTCCGGAATATAAGAGGATTGTTGCTTACATTTAGATTCAGTCTTTTTGTCATCTGTAGTTATTACAGCAATCTGTGTCAATCTACTGTCATTCTGAAGTTTTTCCAAAAGATTTGTTTTGGAGTCAATTTGTTCCTCAAGATTCTCTATATAATTACAAAAAATCTCACAGTTTGGACAATTAAGAGAATCTTGAGACAAATTTTCATGTTTCCCTGTGTTCTGTACAGTGTTAGTTTCTGTCTGCTTTAGTGTACACACATTTTTGGCAGGTAAAATATTAATAATCATCTTATTAAATATTCTCACTAATTTCAATACATTATTTATTTTCTTACGTAATTTATGTACAGTGAACCTGGATTTATCAATCTGTGTATTGGCATTTAAGCATTCATTGTACATATATCTCCACAAGTGACTGTCATTTGGATATAAAGACACATCTTTAAACTCTAGCTTGCTGTCTCTAGCTATTTCATCAATAAATTCCATAACTTTACTCACCGTATTTAGAAGAATTTCTCGTCTTCAGCCGGCTCAGTTTCTTGGACCTCTTATCCACATCTGATGCAACACAAATGCCTCTTGGTTGATAGGTTCTGAACCGTCTTTTTCTCGAGACTTGAATATTCGCAAAACTGCGCTAATCTCTCCCCCCTCAGCAAGGATCGAGATTTCCGTAAAAATAGAGATATGACGGCAGTTGCTGGCTCGCCAAAATGAAGAATATTATTAATATCTAATATTCTTGTATCTCAGAGGCGCTTCCGGATGAATAGCATTGATAGCCAAACTGACTTAAAACAAAGTGTGAGTTTATTGTCACACAATTGGCATCATAAATACAATGTAAAAAAATATAATAGTTCAGTTCAATGTAGGTAAAAATATATGAAATAGAATAAAAGTTATAAAGCTGTAATAAGCTTATGAAAGCATGTGTGCTTCATGGATGCTGTCTGTCTCCATGCTGTCTTGTGTGTCTTCCAAAAAGAAGCAGGAAATGACGTTCTTAGACTTCTGGCAGAATTCAGCTGTGCCAACTTGTCAAAGTGTGTCTTGTGATCATGTCAGTGTCATCTATCCTAGAGGGTGTGTGTGTGTGTGTCTGTCTGCCCTCCAATATGGAAACATAGGCTTTATATGTTACATGTGAACGTGTGAACGTCATAACCTCACAAAAACTTAGAACCTTGTATGGCACATATTCATTTCTGCTAGCTTCAGCAATATGCTATCCAAGAAAAGATTCTAACTCAGAGTCATATATGACATAGGATTGACAAGCCCACATGTAACACTCCATACTTGAAATAATGGGCTGATCATGTAATGTCATATAACCAAACATCTACATAATAGGAACACATTTTACCAACTTTACATTAAATAACTATATACTAGTACTTATTAATATGACTGGAACTACAAACTAACTTAACTTAACAGGATATAATCCACAATGTATATTCCTTTAGCTACGTGTCTATTTTTGTCTTCTCATGACATTCTACACCAAGATACCTTATATGTCATACTCAAATTGGCTACACCAGAAAAATCCAGCAATGCTCAGCTTTTAGATGAAGAATCATGTCGAATCGATTGATCAAGGTCATTCACACATACTCTATTTATTATGATTAATCAGTATATCTAAAGTTCTTCTATTACAGGTAACAGGTGTGTGGCAATACACCTTCCAATGAAAAAAGATATCTGGGAAGGATTCCAGTTTCTATCTAAATGATAGTACCAAAAAACTTCCTTAATAATAAATACACCGTGTGGTAATCTTCAATATATCCCAATATCAAGCCCTATGTACCAGATGTATTAATAAAGTGACTATGTGCACAAAGTAATCCCTGATGCACTAACCAAATCAACTGAATGACATGAGTATCAAAAAAAATATAAATAAAAAATACAAACATATGTATATATATATATATATATATATATATATATATATATATATATATATATATATATATATATATATATATATATATATATGTATATATATATATATATATATGTATATATGTATATATATATATATATATATATATATATATATATATATATATATATATATATATAAAGTGACATCAATATGTGGCTGTAAATAACGCCCAAAACCACTTACTAAAGTGCAATAGTATTATATAAGCGTACAAAAGATAAAAATTATTTCCCGTGTTAGTATTCAAATCCTCACAATGTAGCGATTATAATGACACAAAAGTGCAAAAAATGTCATAAGTAGTAAAACTGCAAATAAAGATGCGGAAAAAACTTCCCACAGCAACACTTAAATAATAATTAATATATAATGAATAATATTCAGCAGTGACATAACGTGCAACAATGTTGTAATGATTTCTAAAGTAGTCCAAAAAAGTGACAATAGTGCAATCAAATCCACACCGCTGCTATTGTCATGCAACCTGTGACTTCTGGTGTTCACACAAAGAGTATATTTAAAAAGTGCAAATAGCAGTGACTTGTGCTGTTCTTCTCTTTTCCTTCTGGTGCACACACCAATTGTTCCCCCCAGCCTCTCACCTCTAGTAGCGGCCCCCAAATGGGCCGAGTAAGGCAGATGGATAATGCTACGGTAGAGGGGTTTCCTGCAGTAGTACACCTTTTCCTGAGGGTTGCCCGTGGACCTGGCTCTCCGTCTGACCTCTCGCCTCTCACATCGGTCCCACAGCAGTAATTAAAAAGAAAGGAAAAGCTCCCATAGTGTAGTAGTTAAAAATCCACTTTATTGAAGCAAACGTAGTAACTTACAGAGAAGTAAAAAACAAGCAGTAAAAACAATGTTGTGGCTTCCGGGTTCGGCCGTCCCCGTGAAGCGTCGGCACCTGGCTCCTCCTACCCTGAAGCGTTGCGTCACACCATGTGACTTTCTTAAAGGGATCCCCTATATATGTTTGTATTTTTTATTTATATATTTTTTGACACTCATGTGATTCAGTTGATTTGGTTAGTGCATCAGGGATTACTTTGTGCACATAGTCACTTTATTAATACATCTGGTACATAGGGCTTGATATTGGGATATATTGAAGATTACCACACGGCGTATTTATTATTAAGGAAGTTTTTTGGTACTATCATTTAGATAGAAACTGGAATCCTTCCCAAATATCTTTTTTCGTTGGAAGGTGTATTGCCACACACCTGTTACCTGTAATAGAAGAACTTTAGATATACTGATTGGTATATTAGTAGTGTATTTGTTTTCTGCAGGGTGGTACAGGAGGGTAGAATAGCGCCACATATTATCTTATATATTAAAATAACTTAGCAATGCAGTTAGGAAATAGCATCCAAGTGCCATTCTACTTCACCAGCCGGTGTAAGGAAGTATGAAGTAAATTGCTCGCGAACACTGGTACCATCGCTGGATCCCCTAATAGCACTGAGGTGTGCACTCTCCAGGTCATGCATAAGGGAAACCTCGAAACAGTACCCGTCACGTACCCGAACATAATTGTGGAGCACGCATGCTTCTTTGACAGCAATAATTGCATTTTCAAGGTTTAAGGCAATAGGCGTGTGTAACAAATGCCATTTATTAGCAAGAATTCCAAAACTGCACTCAACCACCCTTCTTGCCCTTGTTATACGATAGTTAAATACTTTCTTAGGTGTATTCAGATTCCTGTTGGAGTACCTATGCCTAGGTATCGAAATTCCTCAACTACTATTATTTCTTTAGCACAGTCAGGTAAGGGTTTTGTCAAAGGGTCTAAAGGTATGAGTACTGATTTGTTCCAATTAATGCTAAAACCTGACAGCTTCCTGAAGTTAGCTATCAGAGCCATAACATTTTCCAGAGAACCGTCAGTGTCACCTAAGTAGATCAGAGTGTCGTCTGCATACAAAGATATAATGTCCTGTCTAGGTCCGCGTCGGAATCCTGTAATATCCTGTGAAGCCCTTATATGTATGGCCAAGAGTTCTAACGCAAGGGCAAACAGCAGGGGTGACAATGGGCACCCCTGCCATGTGCCTCTATGCAACCTAAAAGGGGCTGATAAGTCCCCATTAATATGCATTCTCGCTGTCGGGAGACTATATAGTAGTTGAACCCATTTTAAAAAAGGTGCACTGACACCAAATCTAAACAATACTTCCCATAAATAGGGCCATTCCACGCTATCGAACGCTTTAGCGGCGTCCAACGAGAAGATGGCCCTATTATCTGGATTATCTGTGGGAATTTGTAAATTCAGAAATAGTCTATGTAGGTTTTGAGAGGTAGATCTTGTAGGTATAAAACCAGACTGGTCTCTATGTATGATCTTCTGGATACATTTAGCCAACCTATTAGCCAGAACCCTGGCCAACAGCTTGACATCAAATGTAAGTAGGGATATGGGCCTATAGGAATCCGGAGATAGAGCATCTTTACCAGGTTTTAAAAGTACTATAATGATGGCCTCATTCATAGATGCGGGGAGAGATCCTGTTATAAAAGCCTGATTATAAACTTTTAAAAGGATTGGGATAAGTTGTGGCGCGTACCGTTTATACACTTCCGCAGGGAGTCCATCCTCCCCAGGTGCTTTATTATTTTGTGTATGAGCTTCCAACAATTCCTCCTTTGTCAAAGGGGCACTGAGTAGGGCCGAATCTAGACATGGAATGGGATATTTGTCTAAAAAAGAGCAAATATCGTCCTGTGAAGGTTGGACCTTTGAGGAGTATACATCTTGGAAAAATAATTTAAATACATCCATTATGGATTTAGTGGTGTAGCAAGTCACACCCAATTGGTCAGTTATAGCCCCTATGAGAGAAGAGGACTGCTGTGATTTAGCCAGCATTGCTAACATATAGCCCGTACCTTCCCTTTCTTCAAAGTGGTTTTGTTGTAAAAAGAACCTTTTGTTTTCTGCCAGCTGTAAAGATAAGCCCCTAAGCATAGATTGGGCCGCCATCCATGATCTTTTTGTATCATCTGTGGGGTTAGCTATATAATTTACTTACGACCTATGAGCTTCCTCCAATACTGACTGTTCCCATTTTTTAGTAGAGGTTTTGATCTTAGAAATCACATGGATAAACTGTCCTCGTATGTATGCCTTTGCCCTTTCCCAAACCACATCAATAGTTGTGGAATCAATATTATGTCTGAAAAACTGAGTGACTCTGATAATGGGTCCGGATCCGGCAAAAGCGCTAACCAGAAGGGGTTAAGTTTCCACATAGTATTACTTTTAACCGCTCCCAACCGTAGATCTATTGAAAATGGTGAGTGGTCTGACACCTGTCTCGTGTGGTATTGTGACAAATCCACCAGTGGAAGCAGGATGTCATTCCCAAGCCCCATATCAATTCTAGATAATCCCCCTACTGAAGCAGATTGACATGAATACACCCTAGCTTCCCGATTGCGCATTCTCCAGAGATCGGTAAGACCCATCTCTAAGAGGAGGCAAGCAAAAGGGGTGATACCCTGACGCCTCTGCGAGTCATCTCCCCCCCGGATATGTAGCTTGTCCTTATCATAATGAATATAATAACCAAGACTGGCATCCCCGGGAAACGAGACATGAATTCTACTAAATTTTTGAGTACACTGGATGAGAATGGAGGTGGAATGTACAGGCCCGCCATTATAAATTTAGTGCCATACAGGGAGCAAGAGAGAAAAATGTATCTACCATCTGGGTCAATTTTCACTTCTGCAGCCGAAAATTGAACACCCTTTTTCACCAGGAAACTCACCCCCCTCGAGTATACCAAGTACATGGCATGATATTGATGCCTGAATTGTCGCATAGCAAATTGAGGAGTCGAAGTTGAGGGGAAGTGAGTCTCCTGCACCAACTGCTTGACTGGACTATTCAATCCCCGGACATTCAAGGACAAAATTCTGGTCACCTTAGACAAATAGTTAGCCAAATAGTTAGCATAAAGGTATTATCAAGAGTGTGCTCGATAAGTAATGCAAAATAATCAGGTATATAAGTTTTTAAGCAGAGTATAGGAAACCATTGTCCTGCATGACCTGTAAAAAAATGACAATTAGATGTTGATAGATCTAACCCATAACATATCTCTAAGAAATGGAGCGAAACAGACATGTACGTAGTGGGTATAGCACCGAGTTGCAAAAATAGTACTGATATAGAGTCTGAGGTGGAGTAGTCCCTGAGGAAAAATAACAAAAGTAAACAGGCCAACATGGCCAAACTGTGTTGTCAAGGGGCAACAGTAGGTCTGAAAAGGACCTTCTTGGGGGCAACAGTGGAAGTGCACATAGTGTCTTTACAACTTCTCAGCAGCAAAAGCAGGTAGTCCGGAAGGAATTATAGATCCAGGCATTAAAGGCCTTCTCCGCCTTAGCATTTATAGTATAAAAAAATGAAAAGAAAAGAAACAGAAAAAAACTCTGAAAACAATACTTCATCCAGCATGAGGATTAGAGTGCCGATTGCGAGCTTCCCGAATGGATTGTTCCTCTCTATCCAGCCAGTGTGTAGCCGCAGAAGGTCGATCAAAGAAATGCACTGAGCCCAGTGCTTCCACTCTAAGGCAAGCAGGATATAACATAGCATATTTCAGGTCAAGTAATCTGAGTCTCTGCTTGACATCAAGAAACTTAGTGCGTTGCTTCTGTAATTCAGCAGAAAAATCTGGAAAGAAGGATAATTTGGTATTATCTATTTTTAAGGCTTCAGGTTTGATTCTGGCATTATACAGGATTGTGTCTCTGTCCTTATAGTGAAGAAGTTTGAATAGTAAGGGTCTTGGAGGGGCTCCCGGTGGTAGAGGCCTTGCAGGTACTCTGTGTGCACGTTCCACAGAGAACACAGGAGTAAATACATCTCTACCAAAAGCAGATACCAGCCATTTTTCAATGAATTCCACTGGGTTTTTTCCTTCAATCCTTTCTGGTAGCCCGATCATTCTGATATTATTACGTCTCATTCTATTCTCTAATTCCTCTAAGCGAGAGGAGTGCTGTGTTAGGAGATCTCGCTGCATGGGCCCTATGTCATCCTCTATGCAGCTGATACGGCCCTCTAATGCTGATGCTCTTTCCCTTAGTTTTTGTGTATCTTGTCTCAAAAAGGAGATCTCAGCTTTTACCCCTTTTATCTCTGTTGTGAGGTTTGTCAGGGAAGCATTGCATGAGGTTATAGCTGTAAAGATATCTCTAAGTGAGGGCTCTGTGTCAGCATCAGGGCTGGTAGGTGCTTGAGGCCTAGTAAATCCTCCCTCTGGAGTACTCACTGCGTTCCATGTGAAGCCGGATCCACCCGCATCATCCAGGGGAACTGTGTCATCCGCTTCAGAGCTCCCATCGGACGATCCCTCCGGTGTCCCCGGTGCTGCCTCCTGGTCAATTAGAAGGGATTTAGAGAACAGCTTCTCTGCGGCTTCTCTATGAAGATCGTTGGCTGAGTGGTGTGTTTGAGCGCCATTTTGGGCTATGCTGTCCGTGGTATGGGACAAGTTCTGTCTTTTTACGGCTGACATCATGCCGCTATCTTGGCTCCAATTGCAGGGTAATGCTGAGGTGGATGAACCGGAACCGGTCTGTCTGTTTTGCGAGGCTGTGCGACGTGTCATCAGGATAAAAGTAAGGATAATCGGCGGAGAGGACCGAGTGCACGTCCAACTACATCAGCTGCCTGGCCACACTCCATTTAATTTGGTGTTTACCTGTTTAAAAAATTCAGATGTTATTGGAATAGGTAGTGCATGAAAATAATATAGGATTTTTGGAAAAGTTATCATTTTAAATTCCACCATTCTTCCAATGCATAATAGTTGGGTTTTTTGTATGTGTTTAAGATCTTCTTGGATTTGGGTTAAAATTTGGGGGACATTTGCTTCATATAATTTGGAGGATGGGTAACAAAGTTGGACCCCAAGGTAGGAAATAGAAGGTTGATCCTAGTTATATTTATACGTTAGGTATTGGGTGTCAATCGTGTTGGAAGGGATGTTCATTGGTAATGCAAAGCATTTGGTGCTATTAATTTTATAATAAGAGACTCTCCCAAAATCTTCTAATGCTTTCTGAACCTCTGGTAGAGAATTCTCAGAGTTTGATGATGATAAAATGTCAACAGCGAACAGTCCCAATTTATCTGCGGTTTGCCCAACCCTGATACCATTCATTTTCAGACTATTTCTGATTATTTCTGCCAGAGGTTCAATTGCAAAGGAAAACATTGCTGGATAAAGCGAGCACCCATGTCTTGTACCATTCGATAAACCAAAGCTTTTAGAGATATTACTTGAAGTAAACACTAGCCGAAGGTAATGTATAGAGGGACATTATAGCTTTATGTATAAAGCCAGTAAACCCAAATCTGTTTAGGGTTTCTGAGATGTATCCCCAGTGTACTCTATCGAATGCCTTCTCTGAATCTAGGCTGAGAAGCAGAGAAGGAAGTTGATTACGTTCAACATGATTAATCAAATTAATCATTCATCTGGTTTGATCTGGACATTTAGGGTCGGTTCACACTACAACGACTTGGGATCCGACTTGTCAGCCCTCAAGTCGCCCCAAGTCGCTTTACTTTGAGAAATGCATTACAGGGGGTCCCCGGGTTACAAACAAGATAGGGACTGTAGGTTTGTTCTTAAGTTGAATCTGTTTGTAAGTCGGAACAGGTAAATTTTTTAAGTGTAGCTCCAGCCAAAAAAACTATTTTTAAGCTTTTTGGATAGCATAGGGAAGGGTTAACACCCCTGTAATGTTTGTTTTGCTGTCTGTGCCCCTATTCAGAAGATTTCACCTCACTTTCTGTCCCAATGACAATTGGATTTTGAAAATTTTGGGTTGTTGTGGAAACGAGCCTTGGTGATAAAGCATTAGTGGAGGTACCTTTTCTCCATAATAGCATTTACAGGAGTGAATTTCCCTTCCTATGGGTAGATTTACTCTCACTTCCTGTTGTCTCCCTCCGTTTGTAAGTAGGAGTCGTTTGTAAGTCGGATGTTTGTAACTAGGGGACCGCCTGTATAGTCAATGAGAGCGTCTTTATGTACACTACTACTCCGGCTTCAGAAAAGGTTCCTGTACTACTTCAATCCGACTTGTAGGCGACTTGTACCCATAGAATTCAATGGACGTCGCCTCCAAGTCGGATCCCCATCTATATTCAAGCGACTTTACAGGAAATAGAAAAAAAAGGTCACCACTACACATGCTGCCCCCTCCCTCCCTCCATCACTCCGTGATAGCACTTCCTTGAACTGAATGCCATTATCTCTGTCTTGCCGATTGTAAATCTAAAGTGGTTAGCAGAATGTCTACCAGAGCCAGGGAGGTACTTCACCGAGAGCCCATAGACAATGAAAGTCTCATAAGGCTTGTGAGACAGCGCCCATGTCTTTATGACAAATCTGATATACATTATAAAGATCAAGTGAAGAGGGACAAGGCGTGGCTGGAGATCTGCCGTGGATCGTTTGAAAATTGGGACATGATGATCATCAACGAACGTAGTGAGAAATGTAAGTTAACAACTTTCTTTTAGTTATGTCTGTTTGTTATGCGGGTGTTGCGCAAATAAACATCCCATAAGGCATTAGGCATGATGGGACTTGTAGTTCATGAACAACTGGAAGGCCAGACTATGGACGACTATGTTTCCACTATTGCGTCTCCAAACTTGAGCGATTTTCCAGCAATTTTTTTTCCCGTGACCTGAAGCAATGTCTGTGTAATGTTGCACCTCTAGTCGCAGTAGTGCAGGGACATACTTTGAAGTCGCTGCGATTTGAGGTCGCACAGATATGAACGGTACTCATTGGAAATCATGGAGAACGACTTGGGGTATGACTTGTCATGCGACTTTTCAGGCCCAGATCGCATGAAAAGTCACACAAGTGGAAACCTAGCCAAATCATGGGGTACGATTTGTCATGTGACTTTTCTGGCCCAGATCGCATGAAAAGTCGTACAAGTGGAAACCTAGCCAAATCATGGGGTACGACTTGTCATGCGACTATAATCATGGGGTACGACTTGTCATGCGACTTTTCTGGCCCAGATCGCATGAAAAGTCACACAAGTGGAAAGCTAGCCAAATCATGGGGTAAGACTTGTCATGTGACTATAATCATGGGGTACGACTTGTCATGTGACTTTTCAGGCCCAGATCGCATGACAAGTCGCACAAGTGTAAACCTAGTCCCCTGGTGCAGACACTCATCTGTATTCCTATTGCAGACTAGGAATCATGTTAGCTTTATGTCGTAGAATTAAATATCTTTGTTAATATATGTATATAATGAATGATCAATATCAATACAGCCCAAAAAAAAAGTATGGTTTATTTTATTATAACAGTTTATTTATATGAAACCAACAAATAGTATGCGATACATTAACCACAGTATAGCATAGTATTACAAAATTAAACTCAATACGTATACAGGCTTTCATCAAACAGCAAGAGCAGAAAATTATATATTAAAATAAAGATACAGGAACTAATGCGCAAGACCACAATCTCATATATATATAAAATAAACGACCTAAATCTAAAATACGGTACCAGATAAAACAGCTGCCGACATAAATGGGTGTACTCAACACCCTAATGCATAAATGATAAAATAAGATAATATGTGGCGCTATTCTACCCTCCTGTACCACCCTGCAGAGAACAAATACACTACTAATATACCAATCAGTATATCTAAAGTTCTTCTATTACAGGTAACAGGTGTGTGGCAATACACCTTCCAATGAAAAAAGATATCTGGGAAGGATTCCAGTTTCTATCTAAATGATAGTACCAAAAAACTTCCTTAATAATAAATACACCGTGTGGTAATCTTCAATATATCCCAATATCAAGCCCTATGTACCAGATGTATTAATAAAGTGACTATGTGCACAAAGTAATCCCTGATGCACTAACCAAATCAACTGAATGACATGAGTATCAAAAAAAATATAAATAAAAAATACAAACATATGTATATATATATATATATATATATATATATATATATATATATATATATATATATATATATATATATATATATATATATATATATATATATATATATATATATATATATGTATATATATATATATATATATGTATATATGTATATATATATATATATATATATATATATATATATATATATATATATATATATATATATATATAAAGTGACATCAATATGTGGCTGTAAATAACGCCCAAAACCACTTACTAAAGTGCAATAGTATTATATAAGCGTACAAAAGATAAAAATTATTTCCCGTGTTAGTATTCAAATCCTCACAATGTAGCGATTATAATGACACAAAAGTGCAAAAAATGTCATAAGTAGTAAAACTGCAAATAAAGATGCGGAAAAAACTTCCCACAGCAACACTTAAATAATAATTAATATATAATGAATAATATTCAGCAGTGACATAACGTGCAACAATGTTGTAATGATTTCTAAAGTAGTCCAAAAAAGTGACAATAGTGCAATCAAATCCACACCGCTGCTATTGTCATGCAACCTGTGACTTCTGGTGTTCACACAAAGAGTATATTTAAAAAGTGCAAATAGCAGTGACTTGTGCTGTTCTTCTCTTTTCCTTCTGGTGCACACACCAATTGTTCCCCCCAGCCTCTCACCTCTAGTAGCGGCCCCCAAATGGGCCGAGTAAGGCAGATGGATAATGCTACGGTAGAGGGGTTTCCTGCAGTAGTACACCTTTTCCTGAGGGTTGCCCGTGGACCTGGCTCTCCGTCTGACCTCTCGCCTCTCACATCGGTCCCACAGCAGTAATTAAAAAGAAAGGAAAAGCTCCCATAGTGTAGTAGTTAAAAATCCACTTTATTGAAGCAAACGTAGTAACTTACAGAGAAGTAAAAAACAAGCAGTAAAAACAATGTTGTGGCTTCCGGGTTCGGCCGTCCCCGTGAAGCGTCGGCACCTGGCTCCTCCTACCCTGAAGCGTTGCGTCACACCATGTGACTTTCTTAAAGGGATCCCCTATATATGTTTGTATTTTTTATTTATATATTTTTTGACACTCATGTGATTCAGTTGATTTGGTTAGTGCATCAGGGATTACTTTGTGCACATAGTCACTTTATTAATACATCTGGTACATAGGGCTTGATATTGGGATATATTGAAGATTACCACACGGCGTATTTATTATTAAGGAAGTTTTTTGGTACTATCATTTAGATAGAAACTGGAATCCTTCCCAAATATCTTTTTTCGTTGGAAGGTGTATTGCCACACACCTGTTACCTGTAATAGAAGAACTTTAGATATACTGATTGGTATATTAGTAGTGTATTTGTTTTCTGCAGGGTGGTACAGGAGGGTAGAATAGCGCCACATATTATCTTATATATTAAAATAACTTAGCAATGCAGTTAGGAAATAGCATCCAAGTGCCATTCTACTTCACCAGCCGGTGTAAGGAAGTATGAAGTAAATTGCTCGCGAACACTGGTACCATCGCTGGATCCCCTAATAGCACTGAGGTGTGCACTCTCCAGGTCATGCATAAGGGAAACCTCGAAACAGTACCCGTCACGTACCCGAACATAATTGTGGAGCACGCATGCTTCTTTGACAGCAATAATTGCATTTTCAAGGTTTAAGGCAATAGGCGTGTGTAACAAATGCCATTTATTAGCAAGAATTCCAAAACTGCACTCAACCACCCTTCTTGCCCTTGTTATACGATAGTTAAATACTTTCTTAGGTGTATTCAGATTCCTGTTGGAGTACCTATGCCTAGGTATCGAAATTCCTCAACTACTATTATTTCTTTAGCACAGTCAGGTAAGGGTTTTGTCAAAGGGTCTAAAGGTATGAGTACTGATTTGTTCCAATTAATGCTAAAACCTGACAGCTTCCTGAAGTTAGCTATCAGAGCCATAACATTTTCCAGAGAACCGTCAGTGTCACCTAAGTAGATCAGAGTGTCGTCTGCATACAAAGATATAATGTCCTGTCTAGGTCCGCGTCGGAATCCTGTAATATCCTGTGAAGCCCTTATATGTATGGCCAAGAGTTCTAACGCAAGGGCAAACAGCAGGGGTGACAATGGGCACCCCTGCCATGTGCCTCTATGCAACCTAAAAGGGGCTGATAAGTCCCCATTAATATGCATTCTCGCTGTCGGGAGACTATATAGTAGTTGAACCCATTTTAAAAAAGGTGCACTGACACCAAATCTAAACAATACTTCCCATAAATAGGGCCATTCCACGCTATCGAACGCTTTAGCGGCGTCCAACGAGAAGATGGCCCTATTATCTGGATTATCTGTGGGAATTTGTAAATTCAGAAATAGTCTATGTAGGTTTTGAGAGGTAGATCTTGTAGGTATAAAACCAGACTGGTCTCTATGTATGATCTTCTGGATACATTTAGCCAACCTATTAGCCAGAACCCTGGCCAACAGCTTGACATCAAATGTAAGTAGGGATATGGGCCTATAGGAATCCGGAGATAGAGCATCTTTACCAGGTTTTAAAAGTACTATAATGATGGCCTCATTCATAGATGCGGGGAGAGATCCTGTTATAAAAGCCTGATTATAAACTTTTAAAAGGATTGGGATAAGTTGTGGCGCGTACCGTTTATACACTTCCGCAGGGAGTCCATCCTCCCCAGGTGCTTTATTATTTTGTGTATGAGCTTCCAACAATTCCTCCTTTGTCAAAGGGGCACTGAGTAGGGCCGAATCTAGACATGGAATGGGATATTTGTCTAAAAAAGAGCAAATATCGTCCTGTGAAGGTTGGACCTTTGAGGAGTATACATCTTGGAAAAATAATTTAAATACATCCATTATGGATTTAGTGGTGTAGCAAGTCACACCCAATTGGTCAGTTATAGCCCCTATGAGAGAAGAGGACTGCTGTGATTTAGCCAGCATTGCTAACATATAGCCCGTACCTTCCCTTTCTTCAAAGTGGTTTTGTTGTAAAAAGAACCTTTTGTTTTCTGCCAGCTGTAAAGATAAGCCCCTAAGCATAGATTGGGCCGCCATCCATGATCTTTTTGTATCATCTGTGGGGTTAGCTATATAATTTACTTACGACCTATGAGCTTCCTCCAATACTGACTGTTCCCATTTTTTAGTAGAGGTTTTGATCTTAGAAATCACATGGATAAACTGTCCTCGTATGTATGCCTTTGCCCTTTCCCAAACCACATCAATAGTTGTGGAATCAATATTATGTCTGAAAAACTGAGTGACTCTGATAATGGGTCCGGATCCGGCAAAAGCGCTAACCAGAAGGGGTTAAGTTTCCACATAGTATTACTTTTAACCGCTCCCAACCGTAGATCTATTGAAAATGGTGAGTGGTCTGACACCTGTCTCGTGTGGTATTGTGACAAATCCACCAGTGGAAGCAGGATGTCATTCCCAAGCCCCATATCAATTCTAGATAATCCCCCTACTGAAGCAGATTGACATGAATACACCCTAGCTTCCCGATTGCGCATTCTCCAGAGATCGGTAAGACCCATCTCTAAGAGGAGGCAAGCAAAAGGGGTGATACCCTGACGCCTCTGCGAGTCATCTCCCCCCCGGATATGTAGCTTGTCCTTATCATAATGAATATAATAACCAAGACTGGCATCCCCGGGAAACGAGACATGAATTCTACTAAATTTTTGAGTACACTGGATGAGAATGGAGGTGGAATGTACAGGCCCGCCATTATAAATTTAGTGCCATACAGGGAGCAAGAGAGAAAAATGTATCTACCATCTGGGTCAATTTTCACTTCTGCAGCCGAAAATTGAACACCCTTTTTCACCAGGAAACTCACCCCCCTCGAGTATACCAAGTACATGGCATGATATTGATGCCTGAATTGTCGCATAGCAAATTGAGGAGTCGAAGTTGAGGGGAAGTGAGTCTCCTGCACCAACTGCTTGACTGGACTATTCAATCCCCGGACATTCAAGGACAAAATTCTGGTCACCTTAGACAAATAGTTAGCCAAATAGTTAGCATAAAGGTATTATCAAGAGTGTGCTCGATAAGTAATGCAAAATAATCAGGTATATAAGTTTTTAAGCAGAGTATAGGAAACCATTGTCCTGCATGACCTGTAAAAAAATGACAATTAGATGTTGATAGATCTAACCCATAACATATCTCTAAGAAATGGAGCGAAACAGACATGTACGTAGTGGGTATAGCACCGAGTTGCAAAAATAGTACTGATATAGAGTCTGAGGTGGAGTAGTCCCTGAGGAAAAATAACAAAAGTAAACAGGCCAACATGGCCAAACTGTGTTGTCAAGGGGCAACAGTAGGTCTGAAAAGGACCTTCTTGGGGGCAACAGTGGAAGTGCACATAGTGTCTTTACAACTTCTCAGCAGCAAAAGCAGGTAGTCCGGAAGGAATTATAGATCCAGGCATTAAAGGCCTTCTCCGCCTTAGCATTTATAGTATAAAAAAATGAAAAGAAAAGAAACAGAAAAAAACTCTGAAAACAATACTTCATCCAGCATGAGGATTAGAGTGCCGATTGCGAGCTTCCCGAATGGATTGTTCCTCTCTATCCAGCCAGTGTGTAGCCGCAGAAGGTCGATCAAAGAAATGCACTGAGCCCAGTGCTTCCACTCTAAGGCAAGCAGGATATAACATAGCATATTTCAGGTCAAGTAATCTGAGTCTCTGCTTGACATCAAGAAACTTAGTGCGTTGCTTCTGTAATTCAGCAGAAAAATCTGGAAAGAAGGATAATTTGGTATTATCTATTTTTAAGGCTTCAGGTTTGATTCTGGCATTATACAGGATTGTGTCTCTGTCCTTATAGTGAAGAAGTTTGAATAGTAAGGGTCTTGGAGGGGCTCCCGGTGGTAGAGGCCTTGCAGGTACTCTGTGTGCACGTTCCACAGAGAACACAGGAGTAAATACATCTCTACCAAAAGCAGATACCAGCCATTTTTCAATGAATTCCACTGGGTTTTTTCCTTCAATCCTTTCTGGTAGCCCGATCATTCTGATATTATTACGTCTCATTCTATTCTCTAATTCCTCTAAGCGAGAGGAGTGCTGTGTTAGGAGATCTCGCTGCATGGGCCCTATGTCATCCTCTATGCAGCTGATACGGCCCTCTAATGCTGATGCTCTTTCCCTTAGTTTTTGTGTATCTTGTCTCAAAAAGGAGATCTCAGCTTTTACCCCTTTTATCTCTGTTGTGAGGTTTGTCAGGGAAGCATTGCATGAGGTTATAGCTGTAAAGATATCTCTAAGTGAGGGCTCTGTGTCAGCATCAGGGCTGGTAGGTGCTTGAGGCCTAGTAAATCCTCCCTCTGGAGTACTCACTGCGTTCCATGTGAAGCCGGATCCACCCGCATCATCCAGGGGAACTGTGTCATCCGCTTCAGAGCTCCCATCGGACGATCCCTCCGGTGTCCCCGGTGCTGCCTCCTGGTCAATTAGAAGGGATTTAGAGAACAGCTTCTCTGCGGCTTCTCTATGAAGATCGTTGGCTGAGTGGTGTGTTTGAGCGCCATTTTGGGCTATGCTGTCCGTGGTATGGGACAAGTTCTGTCTTTTTACGGCTGACATCATGCCGCTATCTTGGCTCCAATTGCAGGGTAATGCTGAGGTGGATGAACCGGAACCGGTCTGTCTGTTTTGCGAGGCTGTGCGACGTGTCATCAGGATAAAAGTAAGGATAATCGGCGGAGAGGACCGAGTGCACGTCCAACTACATCAGCTGCCTGGCCACACTCCATTTAATTTGGTGTTTACCTGTTTAAAAAATTCAGATGTTATTGGAATAGGTAGTGCATGAAAATAATATAGGATTTTTGGAAAAGTTATCATTTTAAATTCCACCATTCTTCCAATGCATAATAGTTGGGTTTTTTGTATGTGTTTAAGATCTTCTTGGATTTGGGTTAAAATTTGGGGGACATTTGCTTCATATAATTTGGAGGATGGGTAACAAAGTTGGACCCCAAGGTAGGAAATAGAAGGTTGATCCTAGTTATATTTATACGTTAGGTATTGGGTGTCAATCGTGTTGGAAGGGATGTTCATTGGTAATGCAAAGCATTTGGTGCTATTAATTTTATAATAAGAGACTCTCCCAAAATCTTCTAATGCTTTCTGAACCTCTGGTAGAGAATTCTCAGAGTTTGATGATGATAAAATGTCAACAGCGAACAGTCCCAATTTATCTGCGGTTTGCCCAACCCTGATACCATTCATTTTCAGACTATTTCTGATTATTTCTGCCAGAGGTTCAATTGCAAAGGAAAACATTGCTGGATAAAGCGAGCACCCATGTCTTGTACCATTCGATAAACCAAAGCTTTTAGAGATATTACTTGAAGTAAACACTAGCCGAAGGTATTGTATAGAGGGACATTATAGCTTTATGTATAAAGCCAGTAAACCCAAATCTGTTTAGGGTTTCTGAGATGTATCCCCAGTGTACTCTATCGAATGCCTTCTCTGAATCTAGGCTGAGAAGCAGAGAAGGAAGTTGATTACGTTCAACATGATTAATCAAATTAATCATTCATCTGGTTTGATCTGGACATTTAGGGTCGGTTCACACTACAACGACTTGGGATCCGACTTGTCAGCCCTCAAGTCGCCCCAAGTCGCTTTACTTTGAGAAATGCATTACAGGGGGTCCCCGGGTTACAAACAAGATAGGGACTGTAGGTTTGTTCTTAAGTTGAATCTGTTTGTAAGTCGGAACAGGTAAATTTTTTAAGTGTAGCTCCAGCCAAAAAAACTATTTTTAAGCTTTTTGGATAGCATAGGGAAGGGTTAACACCCCTGTAATGTTTGTTTTGCTGTCTGTGCCCCTATTCAGAAGATTTCACCTCACTTTCTGTCCCAATGACAATTGGATTTTGAAAATTTTGGGTTGTTGTGGAAACGAGCCTTGGTGATAAAGCATTAGTGGAGGTACCTTTTCTCCATAATAGCATTTACAGGAGTGAATTTCCCTTCCTATGGGTAGATTTACTCTCACTTCCTGTTGTCTCCCTCCGTTTGTAAGTAGGAGTCGTTTGTAAGTCGGATGTTTGTAACTAGGGGACCGCCTGTATAGTCAATGAGAGCGTCTTTATGTACACTACTACTCCGGCTTCAGAAAAGGTTCCTGTACTACTTCAATCCGACTTGTAGGCGACTTGTACCCATAGAATTCAATGGACGTCGCCTCCAAGTCGGATCCCCATCTATATTCAAGCGACTTTACAGGAAATAGAAAAAAAAGGTCACCACTACACATGCTGCCCCCTCCCTCCCTCCATCACTCCGTGATAGCACTTCCTTGAACTGAATGCCATTATCTCTGTCTTGCCGATTGTAAATCTAAAGTGGTTAGCAGAATGTCTACCAGAGCCAGGGAGGTACTTCACCGAGAGCCCATAGACAATGAAAGTCTCATAAGGCTTGTGAGACAGCGCCCATGTCTTTATGACAAATCTGATATACATTATAAAGATCAAGTGAAGAGGGACAAGGCGTGGCTGGAGATCTGCCGTGGATCGTTTGAAAATTGGGACATGATGATCATCAACGAACGTAGTGAGAAATGTAAGTTAACAACTTTCTTTTAGTTATGTCTGTTTGTTATGCGGGTGTTGCGCAAATAAACATCCCATAAGGCATTAGGCATGATGGGACTTGTAGTTCATGAACAACTGGAAGGCCAGACTATGGACGACTATGTTTCCACTATTGCGTCTCCAAACTTGAGCGATTTTCCAGCAATTTTTTTTCCCGTGACCTGAAGCAATGTCTGTGTAATGTTGCACCTCTAGTCGCAGTAGTGCAGGGACATACTTTGAAGTCGCTGCGATTTGAGGTCGCACAGATATGAACGGTACTCATTGGAAATCATGGAGAACGACTTGGGGTATGACTTGTCATGCGACTTTTCAGGCCCAGATCGCATGAAAAGTCACACAAGTGGAAACCTAGCCAAATCATGGGGTACGATTTGTCATGTGACTTTTCTGGCCCAGATCGCATGAAAAGTCGTACAAGTGGAAACCTAGCCAAATCATGGGGTACGACTTGTCATGCGACTATAATCATGGGGTACGACTTGTCATGCGACTTTTCTGGCCCAGATCGCATGAAAAGTCACACAAGTGGAAAGCTAGCCAAATCATGGGGTAAGACTTGTCATGTGACTATAATCATGGGGTACGACTTGTCATGTGACTTTTCAGGCCCAGATCGCATGACAAGTCGCACAAGTGTAAACCTAGTCCCCTGGTGCAGACACTCATCTGTATTCCTATTGCAGACTAGGAATCATGTTAGCTTTATGTCGTAGAATTAAATATCTTTGTTAATATATGTATATAATGAATGATCAATATCAATACAGCCCAAAAAAAAAGTATGGTTTATTTTATTATAACAGTTTATTTATATGAAACCAACAAATAGTATGCGATACATTAACCACAGTATAGCATAGTATTACAAAATTAAACTCAATACGTATACAGGCTTTCATCAAACAGCAAGAGCAGAAAATTATATATTAAAATAAAGATACAGGAACTAATGCGCAAGACCACAATCTCATATATATATAAAATAAACGACCTAAATCTAAAATACGGTACCAGATAAAACAGCTGCCGACATAAATGGGTGTACTCAACACCCTAATGCATAAATGATAAAATAAGATAATATGTGGCGCTATTCTACCCTCCTGTACCACCCTGCAGAGAACAAATACACTACTAATATACCAATCAGTATATCTAAAGTTCTTCTATTACAGGTAACAGGTGTGTGGCAATACACCTTCCAATGAAAAAAGATATCTGGGAAGGATTCCAGTTTCTATCTAAATGATAGTACCAAAAAACTTCCTTAATAATAAATACACCGTGTGGTAATCTTCAATATATCCCAATATCAAGCCCTATGTACCAGATGTATTAATAAAGTGACTATGTGCACAAAGTAATCCCTGATGCACTAACCAAATCAACTGAATGACATGAGTATCAAAAAAAATATAAATAAAAAATACAAACATATGTATATATATATATATATATATATATATATATATATATATATATATATATATATATATATATATATATATATATATATATATATATATATATATATATATATATATATGTATATATATATATGTATATATGTATATATATATATATATATATATATATATATATATATATATATATATATAAAGTGACATCAATATGTGGCTGTAAATAACGCCCAAAACCACTTACTAAAGTGCAATAGTATTATATAAGCGTACAAAAGATAAAAATTATTTCCCGTGTTAGTATTCAAATCCTCACAATGTAGCGATTATAATGACACAAAAGTGCAAAAAATGTCATAAGTAGTAAAACTGCAAATAAAGATGCGGAAAAAACTTCCCACAGCAACACTTAAATAATAATTAATATATAATGAATAATATTCAGCAGTGACATAACGTGCAACAATGTTGTAATGATTTCTAAAGTAGTCCAAAAAAGTGACAATAGTGCAATCAAATCCACACCGCTGCTATTGTCATGCAACCTGTGACTTCTGGTGTTCACACAAAGAGTATATTTAAAAAGTGCAAATAGCAGTGACTTGTGCTGTTCTTCTCTTTTCCTTCTGGTGCACACACCAATTGTTCCCCCCAGCCTCTCACCTCTAGTAGCGGCCCCCAAATGGGCCGAGTAAGGCAGATGGATAATGCTACGGTAGAGGGGTTTCCTGCAGTAGTACACCTTTTCCTGAGGGTTGCCCGTGGACCTGGCTCTCCGTCTGACCTCTCGCCTCTCACATCGGTCCCACAGCAGTAATTAAAAAGAAAGGAAAAGCTCCCATAGTGTAGTAGTTAAAAATCCACTTTATTGAAGCAAACGTAGTAACTTACAGAGAAGTAAAAAACAAGCAGTAAAAACAATGTTGTGGCTTCCGGGTTCGGCCGTCCCCGTGAAGCGTCGGCACCTGGCTCCTCCTACCCTGAAGCGTTGCGTCACACCATGTGACTTTCTTAAAGGGATCCCCTATATATGTTTGTATTTTTTATTTATATATTTTTTGACACTCATGTGATTCAGTTGATTTGGTTAGTGCATCAGGGATTACTTTGTGCACATAGTCACTTTATTAATACATCTGGTACATAGGGCTTGATATTGGGATATATTGAAGATTACCACACGGCGTATTTATTATTAAGGAAGTTTTTTGGTACTATCATTTAGATAGAAACTGGAATCCTTCCCAAATATCTTTTTTCGTTGGAAGGTGTATTGCCACACACCTGTTACCTGTAATAGAAGAACTTTAGATATACTGATTGGTATATTAGTAGTGTATTTGTTTTCTGCAGGGTGGTACAGGAGGGTAGAATAGCGCCACATATTATCTTATATATTAAAATAACTTAGCAATGCAGTTAGGAAATAGCATCCAAGTGCCATTCTACTTCACCAGCCGGTGTAAGGAAGTATGAAGTAAATTGCTCGCGAACACTGGTACCATCGCTGGATCCCCTAATAGCACTGAGGTGTGCACTCTCCAGGTCATGCATAAGGGAAACCTCGAAACAGTACCCGTCACGTACCCGAACATAATTGTGGAGCACGCATGCTTCTTTGACAGCAATAATTGCATTTTCAAGGTTTAAGGCAATAGGCGTGTGTAACAAATGCCATTTATTAGCAAGAATTCCAAAACTGCACTCAACCACCCTTCTTGCCCTTGTTATACGATAGTTAAATACTTTCTTAGGTGTATTCAGATTCCTGTTGGAGTAAGGCCTCATTAGGTGTTGCCCCAATGCAAAAGCCTCATCTGCTATGAACACATAGGGTAGTGGGAGTTCACTAGTGCTAGGAAGTGGACAGTTCTCAGGAATATCTAGTTGATTATTTCGTAGCCTTTGACCAAGAGAGGAATTTGAAAAAATACGGGAATCGCAGCTACTTCCATAGGATCCTATATCTATATAGGTGAAGCAGTAGTTTGCATCGGCCATGGCAAGAAGTACAAAAGAGCAATATTTTTTGTAATTGAAGAATATACTTCCGCTACCAACAGGCTTAATGACACGTATGTGCTTGCTGTCTATAGCTCCAATGCAATTTGGGAAATTGCAACGACTCCAAAATAGTCTTGCAATATCCTGCCATTTACCTTGTGTCGGTCTTTTCATAACGATGGGGTTAAGCACGTCCCATATGATTTGGCAGTTTTCTCGGATGATGTAGCTGATTGTCGACCTGCCCACCAAGAACTGATAATGTAGGCTAACTAGGGAATGACCGGTTGCCAGGTACCTGAAAGACAAAATACTGTACATAATTGATTATTTTTCTATTTCTTTCTTGCAGTGTCTGCAATACAAATTGGATGGAAGGGCCTGAGAGACTGTTATAAAAGATATTTACGAAAGATATCGGAGGCCAGAAGTGGTTTGGGCTCTAAAAGGGTGGTACCCTACGTCCACGCAGATGAGCAGGACTTTCTGAGACCATACATGGAGCTGAGAGAGTGAGATAACATCTTTTATATTAGAAAAGTGCTACTATACAGTTATATAAAGAAGGTTGTGCCTGACAGTATTATATCTTTATTACAGAACACAATCCGGTTGGGAAGTGGGTGAGGAAGGTCACGAGGCACCTCCGGAACCTCAAGGGTCGCAGGACCAGTGTTCCTTGGATGAAAATACGACTCAGGAGATGAACCCCTCTGGCAATTCATTTAATACGCAGGAGACAGCTGGCCCTAGTCAGGTCCAAAGGCCTGGGCCTACTCAAGCAAGAACAGTGCGTACTAATAGACCACGTGGAAGGCGTGTTGAAAACATGGAAAGGTTTGCAGACCTCATGGATCGTCTCAGTCAAAAATTGGACGATCTTGAGTCTGAGGAGCATGGATTCGGGATAATGGTGGCTGGAATGTTGAAAAAAATTCCAGAGGACAGAAGAAACCAGGTCAAGAAAGTGGTGATGGATCTACTTGATTCCAGTGTTCAAAATGAGCAATCTATTTGCTCCTCACCAATTTTTGGACCGCCGCCACCATCCGGTCCTTATTATTCTTACTCAAACCCCCCACCACCAAGGACCCAACACTACTATTCCTCTCGCTTCTGGCCATACTCGGATGAGTATGGCAATATGCAAAATTATTCCCATCCACCGATCCCGTATCCATCCCCATCCCCGATTCCCTCCACCATTGGTGCACCATGTTTCCAAGGAACACAATCCCAAAGCCCTTCCACCAGCAGTGCAACCTCCCATTCTGAGTATCAACCCTTGTACCAGCAATTATAAGTTATTATTACAATTTAAAAAATGGTTCTTATTCTTTGATTATACAGATAATATGTATACAGATAATATGTAAAATTAAAAAGGGGTTTATTATTCTTTGATTATTGTAAAAAGTTTATTATTCTTTGATTATTGTTATATTAAAAAGTTTTACTAAATTCTATGGATGTTTGTGTGCTATATTCTACAATATATGTTCCACATTACTTTTTTGTTTTTTGGAAGAATGATACTTACTGATGTTGCATCTGTCCACTGCCGCTTCTTCACACAGAACTGAGTCAACAAACATTGTCGATGGCTCTGTTCTCTACCCTCCCTTAGCAGAGAGCTGCTGATTTTCAGTCAGCGGGTCTCCTGCTCTGCTCCTCCACACTCCTAAGAGCGCTGAACTGTGGAGTAGCATGGAGCGGCTTGCTAAGAGGAGTTCAGGCAGCTGGTGGATAAAGAAGTTTGGAAGTCAAGATGATGCACTGCCTGAACTGATCTTGGTGATGTCAGTGCAGAGCCGACTTCTGACCACTGTATGCTGAAATAGGGTCACAGGAGTGCAAAAGAATTGCACTCCTGTGACCCATTGGAGAAGCACAGCTACTGTTGTGCTAATGTTGTGCATCCAATAAAATATAGATTACCTTAGTGTAATAATCAGTCTTTCAGTAGGTGAGATACTCCTCTGAAATGATGTGTTCTGTCGCTCCAGATGGATGAAAAGCAGACCAAGCAATTCGTCAAAACTGTTAACAAAAAAGGAGGTAATTTACTATATTGAAACACACACATTAACCCCTATTCTCTAGGGTCAATGATAAAGAAACAGATATCTAAGATTTGGGGCTCAGAAAGACTTTATCTATTAAAAGACACGGAGTAAAAAACAAATATATAAATAAAAGTGTAGTTAACCACTTCCCGGCCGCCCGCGCTATAGCCGAAAGACGGCTACAGCGCAGACGCCAATTGCCGGGAGGACATCCCTGGACATCCTCCCATGCTCAAGCGGCCTGCAGGGCGCACGTGGCGCACTCTGTCATCAGCGAGTCTATGAGACTCAGCTGATCACAGATCTGACCCCTTACCACGTGATCAGCTGTCAGCCAAAGACATCTGATCATGTGATTTAAACCAAGCCGGTAATCGGCTCTTTTTCCTCCTCATGCGCATAGCGCGAGGAGAAAAAAAAAGCCGATCACCAGCGGTGGCGAGAGGGACATCGGTCAAGATCGTGAAGGCAAATACCAGCGCCTACCAGCGCCACCTACCAGTGCGCACAGTACCACCCATCCGTGCCTACAGTGTCACCTATCTGTGCCCATCAGTGCCACCTATCATTGCCCATCAGTGACAGCCACCTATTATTGCCCATCAGTGACACCCATTAATGCCACTATCAGTGCCACTCATGAGTGCCAACCATCAGTGCTGTCTTATCAGTGCCCATCAGTGCCACCTTATCTGTTCCTATTAGTGTCGCCTTATCTGTGCCCTTTAGTCTCGCCTTATCTGTGCCCATCAATGCCCATCAGTGCAGCCCATCAGTGCCCATCAGTGCAGCTTCATCAGCGAATCTTTTTGAATGAGAAAAATTAACCTTTTGCAAAATTTTATAATAAACTATGAAACATGTTTTTTTTGTTTTTTTTTAATATATGCATATCCACATATAGCATATTTACTTACCTTACGATAGACATCCTGGTATGATTGAAAAACTTGTCATCATAAGCATGCAAATTATCGAACATCACCCAGAACTGGCCTCTGATATCTCTATTTACAATGATTGGATGTATCCAGTAGCGACGTCTTATTCTCATCCTAATCCTCCGCTTCCTTTCTTCCCCTCCTCTTCCATCAATACTGCTACACCAGCTGTTATGACAGCTGTCATTAAAGAACGCAAAGAGAACATTGTCATCACAGTACACAGGGGACTTGGAACCAGGAAGAGAACAGGAACAAGAATTATGTCACAAGAGTTGATTAGCTCTGATTGGCCACAGGCAAAGTTTCTTATACTGGGGTCGACTTGAAGTCGTGTTGTAAATCGCTACAAGCCACGTTGAAGTCACGCTGAAGTCGCGTTGAAGTTGCCTTGCAAAGTCACACTGAAGTCATGTTGCCCATGTGTGAATCCAGCCTTACGGCATTTTACAAAGCATACTTGGTCAACCCCTATGAGGTATGGTGTCACATCAAGTAGGCGGTTAGCTAGTATTTTAGAATATACAGTATCTTTATGTCTGAGTTTAATAAGGATATGGGTCTACAATTTTTGGGGGAGGCTGTATCATTACTCAGTTTTGAAATCGTGATGATAACTACTTCTAGCATTTCTTTAGGGAATGGGTTGTTGTTGGCTATTTGGTTATACAGATTTGTTAGGTGTGGAGCTAGGGTCTCTGTGAATGCCTTATAGTATTCACTCAATAGTCCATTAGGTCCTGGTGCTTTATTTATCGGAAGGGAGTGAATAACTTGCTTGTTTCCTCTATGGAGATTGGTTCGTTCAGTTTCTTTAATGGATCAGGGTTAACAAAGGGAAGGTTGATTTTTTTTTTTAAAGAAATGTTTAATGTCTTTTTTTCAAAATATTTTTATTGAAAATTTTTTGGTGGTACAAATATGAAATGAGGTACATGTATGGTAGTATTCATTACCAGTAAATTGCATAACATAACTTGTGTTAACATGGCTATTTACGAAACAGAGTGCGTGGTTACAAGTATAAAACTATATAACTTCAATCATAAGTATCTACATAAACCAACTTAGGATATATACTACCTTTAATCTTGGGTAGATGCTGGGAAGTAAGTTGGGAGGTGGTAGTAGGGGGAGAGGAGGAAGGGAGAGGTAGGGAGAGAGGGAAGGAGGTAGGAAATTGAAGAGGGGAAAGAGGAGAGGAGGAGAGGAGGAAGAAGAAGAAGAGAAGAAAGAGAGAGAGAAAAGGAGAGCAAAAGACAGAGCATCTGGTATTGTAGCTCTATATTATATGACCAATGTTCTAAGGTCGGTTCTTTTCATACCAATGAACCCAGGGAAGCCACAACTCATGCAGTCTGGAGTATGAAGGTTTACCTCGTGAGAGTAGTGACTCGTAAGTATAGTGATTTTGTACTAATGCCATTACTTCTGCACTGCATGGGATTTCTGTAGTTTTCCATCTTCTGGTAATGAAGAGTTTGGTTGCCATCAACATGTGGGTGGTGATGAGTCTGAGCTTGGGTGGAATCAGTTCTATGGTTAGATTCAGGGTGCTAAGTTGAGGAGTTAGGATGATGGGATATTGCAGTAGGTTTTGTAAAATGTTTTCAATCTCTGACCATAGCTTCCTTACAGGTGGGCATGTCCACATAATGTGTAAGAGGGTGCCTGTGTGGGTGCACTCTCTCCAGCAATAAGAAGTTGCAAGTGGTTGGAATTGTGCGGTGTCAGGTACCACCTCATCATTGTTTTTTGTGTTAATTCCCATAGGGAGGTGCAGTTAGTAGTTTTGTATACTGTTTTTATGGCTGTTTACCATTGCTGGTCAGTAAATTGATCATATTCCCAATCAGTAATGGCTTTAGATTTGTGAAATACTGCCTTTTTGTGTAGTGTAGAGTAAAAGAGGGAAGTCCCTTTGGAATTTGTGTTGTCTGTGAAAAGGAAACTCCATATCTTAATAGGTAGTGTAATTTCCAGAGTGGGATGTGCTGCTAAACATCATTGAAGTCTGTAGTAATTGAAGCAGTCTTTGGCAGGTGCATTATTTTCTTTCTGCATTTGGGAGAAGAGTTTGCCTGTAATTTTGGGTTGGAGGGCTGCTATGTGGGTTGCCTGGTTATGGTCAGGTCCGGAGATAGTAATTGGAGCACATTCAAGGGTATTTGGACGGTCTTGGTCAGTAGGTGTGACCATTTGATGTTGTGTAGGGTTTTCCATGCTTTGATGGAAGCTTGAATGGTTGGGGAGTAATGGTTCAAGTGCGATTGTCTGGAGGGAGTACTGAACAGCCAGTCTGTAAAGTTATTCCCTGGTGTCATGTTGTTTTCTATGTTGCCCCAGAGCATGGTAGGCTTTGTGCACAATTAGTCTTTTCATTGGGAGAGTATAGCAGCTAAGTAATAGTCTTTCAGGTTGATGTACCCCATTCCCCCTGTAGATCTATGTTTGATAAGTTTGGCATGATTACTCCTGGGTGGTTTTTTCCCATGCCCCACGTAGTGACTTATTATGGATTGTAGTGAATGTATGTAGGGATGGGAAAGTGGTAGTGGTAGTGGTAGTGTTCTGAATACGTACAATATTTTGCGTAGGAACAGCATTTTAAATGCTGCTAGACGTCCTGACCAGGAAAATTTGTATTTGGACAGTTTGGTTGTTTCTTTTAGAAGCATTAGTTTGGCTTCAACATAGTTAGCGGTGAATAGACCTTTTGTGGATTTAGTGAGGGTGATACCTAGATACGTAATTCCCTTTTCTGCCCAAGGATAAGTAAGGCTGTTTCTAAGTAAGTTACTAGTTACTACATCTAGTCCTAGGTCTAGTATGTAGGATTTGTTTTCGTTTACCTTATAATACGATATGGTACCAAACCTGCATAACAATTGATGTACCGAAGCCAGGGAAGACAAGGGGTTAGTGATCATAATCATCACATCATCAGTGAATAGGTTTATTTTGTGTTCAATAGATCCTATAATAAGGCCAGTGATTGCCGGGTTTGTTCTTATGTGTTCTGAGAGTGGTTCCATCATGAGATTAAAGATGAGTGACGGAAGTGGGCATCCTTGCCTGGTACCATTGTTGATTTTGAATGGTTTGGATAGCATTTCAGAAGTGTAGACTTGTGCAGTTGGGGTTGAGTATAATGCTTGTATAGCTGACAGAATATTTCCTTGAAATCCAAATTTGCAAAGGGTTGCCTTTAGATAGGAACAGTGAACCCTGTTGAATGCCTTCTCTGCATCCAAAGAGAGGAGCAGAGAAGGCATCCGAGATGTCCCAGCTGTGTGGATCAAGTTTATAATTCTACATGTAGCATCAAATGTTTGTCTTCCTTTCGTAAATCCTGATTGATCTCTATTAATTAACATGGGCATTAAGTTCAGTAATCTTGTGGCTATAAGTTTTGCGTATATTTTTGTATCTAGATTGAGAATTGCTATGTGCCGAAAATTTTGCAGAGAAGTGGGTTCTTTCCCTGGCTTCGGTAATGTGATGATCAGTGCATTTAACATTTCTTGTGGAAGAGAGGAGGAAGAGGCAGCGTCATTGTAGACCCTTGACAAAAAGGGTGACAGTACGGATCCAAACTTTTTATAATATTCGCCCGTGAGGCTGTCCGGGCCAGGAGATTTGTTGGCAGGAAGGGCAGCTATGGTTGGTAAGATTTCTTGTGTTGTGAATGGAGCATTTAATGTTGTGAGTTGGTCCTGTGTTAATTTGGGGAGGTCTATTTCTTGTAGGAATACCTCTATGTCGTGTATGGAAGGTTGTGTGGTAGAAGGATCATCTTTCAGGTTGTACAGTTTGCTATAATAGAGGCTGAACGCATCAGCTATAGTTTGTGGTTGTAATAATTTTTTTCTGTGTGGTAGGATGATAAAGGTGTGTGATTTTATATTTGGTATAATGTCCTTTCAATCTGGTGGCCATGGCTTTTCCTGCCTTGTTGCCTGTGGAATAATGTATAGCTTTAAAACGAGTTTGGGCTTTTTCAAATGTGTTTAATAGGTGTGTTCTTAATTCTTTTCTAAGACGGTTTAATTCAGTTTTTAGTGCAGGGTCTGGAGAAGTTTGGTTTTGTGTCTCTAGCATTTTATTACTAGAGGTGAGTGTGTCTAGACACTGTGATCTCCTCCTCCTCTCTCTTGTACTCACTTGCATAATGATCCCCCTTATGAATGCCTTATGAGCATTCCACAAAGTGGTATCATTAGAAACAGTCCCTTCATTGAGTGCTCCAGCAAATGCAGGATCTGGGGATTGGCTCTCCAGATCATGGGGCGAGTCTTGGTTGGTGTGTCCTCTGTTGTTATGGTGATCAGTGCGTGATCAGACCATGTTATAGTGGATATATTCAAATCAGATATTTTGGATAAAAGCCATTTGTCTACCAAAAAGTAATCAATTCTTGTGTACGAGTTGTGGTGATGCAAGAAGTTAGAGTAATCCCGCTCGGTGGTGTGGTGACACCTCCAAACATTGTATATGTCATTTGTCTTTATGAAGGACCCCATGGGGGACGAGAGTCTGCTATTGCGTGAGGAAGTGTCAATGGTGTTGTCTGGTTCTATGTTGAAATCTCCACGTAGAACGAGGTGACCGTGATGAAAATCAGTAATCTTTTTCATCAGCTTCTTTAGGAATCTGATTTGGTTAGAGTTGGGTGCATAGATATTCACTATGGTATATCTGGTGTTATTTAGAGTGCAGTCAAGTGTGAGGAATCTTCCTTCTTCATCTACTAGACTATTGTGCAGGGGAAATGTGAGTTTTTAATAGCTATTAGAACTCCATTTTTCTTCAAAGGTCCAGAGGCTTTGAATATTTGGGTAACGTGGGTGTTGGTGCAGACTGGTTCTGCTTTCAGCATAAAGTGGGTCTCTTGGATGCATAGTATGTCACTATGAGAGTCTAGTGCGGTGAGCCACATAGATTTTCATTTAGCTGGGTGGTTTAACCCTTTAGCGTTAAGTGATAGGAATTTTGGCATTTTGGGTATAGCAGTGCAGATGTTATGTGAGGTGTGTTTCAGTTACAGTTAGGTGAGTAGTTTTTCCTCGTTCAGAGAAAGTTGGGTGGTTCTTCTTGATGATAGTCAGGCTCGTTGAGAAGTTGTTGTTGATAGTTCATGGCTGGACTGTCTCCTGTGCTCTTAGAAAAAAAAGAAGGTGAGTGGGGAGGTATAAGATAGACTGTGGGTAAAGCAGCAGTAACAGTAGAGGGTGAGGGATAACAAGGGTCAGCAGTGTGTTTTGGAACTGCTAGCGTTTGTGAGGGTGAAAGTTTGCGAGCAGGCACAGAGATGGAGTGCATTACTTGTATATCTTGTGTGAGTGTGGTGGCACCACTAACCTGGTACTGAGTTTGCAGTAGTTGTAGGACCCCACAAAGTTTCTCAAAAAAAAAAAAAAAAACTTGGGCGCACTGAACGGACCCTCGCCGGTCCAGCGCGATTAAGTAGCCATGCTTACGTGGGAAACAAGGCCTCTCAAGAAGCACAGGTTTTTCCAGGCGTGGACTCTGGGTGGGTTAAAGGCGCCTGGTGGAGAAAAAAAAAAAGGGGGGGTTCCTAACGTGAGGGAGGCATACTTTGAAGGTAGTAGTGAGAGCGGGATTAAAGAAGAGGCTGTGATCCTGAATCCCCCAGAAGCAACTGGCCCCTACTGGTTTGTACCAAGAAGGGGCATAGGGGCACTGGGGGCACTGGGGAAGGGGTGACAGAAGAGTGGAAGACAAGAAGAGATCAGAGAAGAAGGCAAGATGAGAGGAAAATCAACCAAAGGGGTAAATACCAACCCTCCTAGAATAAGTGCAAGCCCAGGAACTATCAGAAAATATATGGTTAATGACGGGAGTAAAGAAAACAGTAACGGTAGTAAAGACAGCCCGGGTAAAACAACAGGGACCAAAAACAAAACCCCAGAAGGTGCAGCAAAAATGGGGACAAGAAGACAGCCGGCTGATACCGTAACTCAACCCCTTGGTAGCGAGGTGGGGGAAGCAATGTCCGTTGGACCTCAACAGGAAAAACTCCTCCCTACAAAGGGAGAAATAGCAGAAATGTTTGCCAAATTGGAAATGTCGATCAAAGAGGAGATTAACACCGTCCATGAGAACATGAGCCATATTCTCAAAAGAGTGGAGGAGGTGGAAAATGTGGCGGACAAGCAAGGGACGGATATAATAGCCTTGAAGCATCAGATGGAAGTATTACAGATAGAACAAAGAAACATCAGATACAAACTGGAGGACCAGGAGAACCGAAGCAGAAGGAAGAATCTTCGGATTAGAGGCCTCCCTGAGACGCAAGGTGAAAAAGAAGATCTGCAAGAAAAAATGGATACAATCTTCCGAGATTTGATAAACCCTAATGATGCAAGCTACAAATTAAAAATTGACAGAGTACATAGGATTAAAAAGCCAGCGGAAATCAGGGGAGATGTCCAGCGAGACATTATCGTCAGATTTCATAATTATCAAGACAAGGAACAAATTAACGTCAATCTAAGGAAAAAACAGCAAGCTAAATATGGAGATACTAATTTACATATCTTCCAAGATCTCCCTGCAGAAACCCTTATTAGGAGAAGAACTTTGAAACCATTGCTAGAGGTATTAAAATTGCATGAGGTACAATACTCCTGGGGTTTCCCTGCTTGCTTAACTGTCCGAAAAGAAGGACCTACGGCGGTGCTGAGATTTCCGGAGGAAACCCAAAAATTTTGCCAGTGTCTCGATATCCCTTTAATAGAGATCCCGGGTTGGTGGGAAAGAACAGCCAACCAGGAGCCTTCAGAGGAGCAAATCGCATGGAAACCGTTAATCATAGCAAAAAGACTCTAGGGGTCAAGAATATTGCTGTCTAAGAAAAAAAAAAAAAAAAGGACTTGATATGAGATCCCGGTCATATTTACAGCGGAGGAGGGTCTGGGGTGGTGGGGTGTGTTGGGGGAGGGGCGGGGGTGATTGGGGGGACGGTACGGTTCCCAACCTAGCAAGGAGGTATTAGCACTTGATAAGCTCAATTCGAGCTAAACCTCTGGGGGGCTAACCGGGGGATGAGGAGGAGTTGGGAGCCCACAGTTCTTGTTTTGGGCCAACGAGAGGCCCGTGTTTCCCCCCAATGATCGTAGGGAGGGTCGGGGGGTTGGGTAAGGGGGGGCTGGAGGGGGGGTTGGGGGGAGCGGGTGCTGGGGGGGTGGGGGGGTGAAGGTATGGGAGGTTGAGGGTGTGAGGGAGGATAGGCCAACGAAAGGGTGTCATGGGCTTTTTCCATTCAAAAATGAAAAAAGGGAGAGAAAGAAAAAGAGAAAAAGTCTAGAGGATGTCTAGTTTAAAGATTATTACATATAATGTTAGGGGTCTGAACTCCCCCATAAAACGAGCTAATATATTAGGTGAACTGAAATTCCTAAAGGTTGAGGTGGCGATGCTCCAAGAGACACACTTAAGTTCTAGCAAGAATCAAAAAATCTTCTCTAGAGACTTCCCGGTATGGTTCTACAGCGATTCACCCAGGAGTGGGGCTAGGAGAGTGGCCATAGGGTTTGCCAGAGAGGTGAGGTTTGAGCTAGGGGAGAGATTGGCCGACCCTGAGGGCCGATTTCTCTTCCTCAGAGGAAAGATCAATGGTGTAGAGTACTCTATGGCAAACATCTATGGGCCTAATAAGAATACATACAGATTTATAATAAGTACCCTGGGGAAATTTGAAGAATTCAAGAGGGGGGAGGCTATCATCGGGGGGGACTTCAATCTATGCTTAGACCCCGCAAGGGACTGTACGTCATATGCCCAGGCGACAGGAGGAGCGTGGGTAGGCAAACTTAAAAAGAAATTGTATCAACTTCAGCTGGTAGACGCTTGGAGGATGCAACACGGAAACACAAGAGATTACACATTTTACTCGCCCGTGCATGCGACGTACTCAAGATTAGATCTCTTTTTAGTGGAACATAGATTGTTGGAAGCAGTTACAGGGGTAGACATAGGTAACATGACATTTTCTGATCATGCACCGGTGTGTCTTCAAATAAAGACAGGGGATCCCAGAACACAGGGAACAGGATGGAGATTGAATGAAGACTTGCTCCAAGACAAAGAGATCCTGAAGAGAATTAAAGAAGAACTGGATATGTTCTTCAAAGTCAACACCCCTGGGGAGACAACTGAAGCTCTAGTCTGGGAGACTCATAAAGCATACATTAGGGGAATATTCATGATGGTCGGGTCAGAAAGGAAAAAGAGATTGATAAAAGAAAAGATGGTACTCTCTAGGGAAATCCATGATCTAGAACAGCAACACAAAGCATCGGGTAAGAGGGAGGTGTGGTTGAGCCTACAAAGGAGTAGAGAAGTTATGAGAAACCTAATGGAGCAGGAAACGCGTAAAATTTATAATTTGGTCAAAAAAGAAAGATACATTAACGGAAATAAACCGGGTAAAATATTAGCCAGGGCACTGAAAAAAAGAAAAAGGCTAACTATATCGAAAAAATAAGGACTAAATCAGGGGATATTAAATATAAAACGCGAGAGGTTGCGTGTGTGTTTCAAGAATTTTATAGACAGTTATACGCCATAGATTTAAAAAACTCAAATAAGATGACCAGAAACAAAAGTGAGGAGAATAAAAACTTCTTAAAAAAGGCTCGTTTACCCAAGATTGCGGAAAGTGACAAAGACATCCTAGATGCCCCTATAACAGAACAGGAACTTAAAAAAGCCCTCCAGGATACCCCAGTTGGGAAAAGCCCGGGACCAGACGGGTTAACCGTTATGTATTATAAAAAATTCCAAGAAACATCGATCCCGATCATGTGTTCATACATGAACGGGATAGGGGAAAGTTGGAAGATGAGGAAAGAAGCATTAGAAGCTGGTATCGCCATCATCTGGAAGGAAGGGAAGGATAGCTCGTTATGTTCAAGCTATAGGCCCATCTCCCTTCTAAATGTAGACACGAAAATATTCGTGAAGATTTTAGCCGACAGGGATTATACACTCAGACCAGATCGGGTTTGTGCCAGGGAGAGAAGGGAGAGACAACGGTATAAAGACGCTAATGGTGATTCAGAAAATAAAGGAAAGCGGAGCCCCAGGTCTACTCCTGTCGATTGATGCTGAAAAAGCTTTCGACAGGGTAGACTGGGGCTTTATGTGGGATACCCTGGAGGAAATTGGCATAGGTAACAAAATGCTCAGTTGGATTAAGGCCCTATACACACATCCCACAGCAAGAGTAAAGATTAACGGTACTCTTTCAGAGCAGTTTATTATGTATAACGGGACCAGACAGGGATGCCCACTTTCCCCATTGCTGTTTGTCTTGACTTTGGAACCCCTATTAGCGAGGATTAGGCGCAATCCCGATATTAGAGGGGTAAAAATAGGGGAAGAAGAGTATAAGGTTGCCGCTTTTGCGGACGACATTTTACTCTATGTCACCCAACCAAGGATAACTCTCCTAAATCTGTTAGAAACTATCAAGGTCTATGGAAGATTATCTAATTTCCGTGTCAACTCAACCAAGTCAGAAATTTTGGAAATAGTGGAAGAAAAAGAAGGGGAAAAGGCCTATCAACAAAATCTACCATATAAATGGGGGATGAAAGAGCTTAACTATCTCGGAGTTAAAATCACCACGGCAATAGAATCATTACTCCAAGACAATTTTTTAACACTCCTAAACGAGATTAGGACCGACCTGAACCAAATTCCGCGCAACCAACTTTCATGGGGTGGTAGAATAAACCTTCTAAAAATGTTGATCCTCCCAAAAATCACATACAAAATACAAATGCTCCCAATAACAATCCCGCAGAGTTACCTTAATAAACTGCACACTGAGTTTCTAAAGTTTATATGGAGAGGGAAAAAACCCAGAATAAAAGTATGCACAATTAGTCAACGATAAGAGGAATGGGGGGCACCAGATATTAAAAAATATTACACCGCAATAGCCGTATCACGCATTTTAGATTGGGTAAAAAATAATAAAGAAAAACAGTGGGTCAAAATCGAGAATATAATGAGTGAAGTTGAATTAGGTAAGATAGTATGGATCCCACCACAGCATAGAAAATTGAGCATGAAAGCACCAGAGATCACCAAACAGGCATTAAATATGTGGGACAAACTGCACGATGGGAGCACTGGGGGTACAATTCACCGTTCACTCCGCTTAAGGATACAGATTACTTTAAACCTGGGAGGGAAGACATTTTCGGAAGGTGGATATTGAAGGAGGATGTTCAACTAAAATATATCATGAGACAGGGTGAGATATGCACCTTCCAAGAATTGAAAGCTAAAAAAGACTTGTTTATCATAGATACGTGGAGGTACAGGCAGCTGAAACATTTCGTAGATTCACTCCCGCAGCCAATAAGGTCAATGAAAGAGTTAAGTCCTCTGGAAAAAGTATTCTTGGAGAAAAAAAGGAGGGGAGGCGTATCCAGGATCTATAAGACACTGATTAAAATAGGAGAGGGAGAGAGCCCGACGTTCCTTAAGAAGTGGGAGGAAGAATTGGGTACCAGGATTACCGAAAGGGAGGCTGGGTTAATCCTGAAAAGGGTAACGGCCACATCGGCCAGCCTTAAGTTTTCAGAGATGAACTTCAGAATCCTTGCAAGAACATATATCACCCTGTATAGAGCACACAGAATGCAGAGGGAGGTATCGCTGCTATGTTGGAGGGGATGTGGTGAGACAGGGACAATGGCGCATATTTGGTGGCAGTGCCCTGTGATCAAAGAATTCTGGGAGGGGATAAGGAGAATAGCCTTTGAGATCACTAGTATGGTGATCCCAGACGATCCCTTGGTGTGTTTGCACCATGGAAGTAAAATGCCTACGAAGAGGTACTTGAGTTCTTTGTTACCACATCTTCTCAATGCCGCCAAAAGTCTTATCCCCAGATATTGGAGGGATAGCAGGAGACCTTCTTTGCGGGAGTGGCTCAACAAGATAAACGAAATACACTGCCTGGAATACTTGAGATATAGTGAAGGAGTTGATATGGAAACTTATGAGGAGATATGGAGAGATTGGGTAAAATATAAATCTTCACCTCAATCGGCCGAGGCTTGGGGAATGTAGATCGAGGTTCCATCAACAACTATGTACAGGTCAGGAGTTGGGTGTTGATTGGGTTCTTGACGGGAGTTTATAGCCTAAACTGTAAGGTAAACAAGACGACTCATACTGAAGAGCGTAAAAGTGAAACACCAGGGTAGGGATGGGTATAGGCCATGACACTAGGGGTTTAAAGGCTGGGGGGGGAGTGGGGTGTAGTGTGGAGGGGGAGGGGATGGGGGATAAAAATGTTCAACGGGTCCGGGGAATGTGTGTTTTCAGAACTATTTTAGTAACCAATTGAAAACAATAAAATAAATAAAAAATACGCCACAATGATGTCAATATGTTAAGGGACGAGATTGAACTGTTAAGTTGAAACTGCTGCTCCCATATAATTATCTCGCTGATGTGGCAAAAAAAAAAAAAGAACTGGCAAGTTATATGTGGGAAATGCTGCTATAGTGGATGGTTGGGCCTGCTGTGTGAGGATAGTGTCCAGAGCAGGGCTTACCTCATGGTGCTGCGGTCCAGAATTCAGGCGCATCCACACTTTAGCAGGACTGTTACTGGCCGAGGATGATTGTGGAATTGAAGGAGTGTGTCAAGCTTCCCACTTACCAGACCGGTTAGTCCCCTTGGGCAGAGGGTAGGCTCCCTTACGTATCCGACTTGCGGCCCCTGGTAGAGTAGACAGGAGGCATGAGAGTGCGGAGTGGTATGAGAGCCTCGTGCAGTAGTCCAGTGATCTTCAAGCGGCAGGTAGTAGTCAGGAGCACAGGCAACAGATGCTGAGCAGGAGTAAGGCAGGCAGGTCACAACACAGGCAGGGTTCAGCAACAGGCAGGCAGCAGAGGTACAAAGGAGCATGCAGAAGCGGGGTCAATCAAGCCGGGGTCGGGTGCAGGCAGAAGTCAGGAGAATCCAATAGGCAAGCCAGGTCATCAGGAGATCAGTACACAGGAACACAGAAAAGGCAACGGAACTATGGCACAGGAGCTGTTGATCAGGCAGCACCGAGCAGAGAATGCAGCAGGCCTAAGTAGGCTGATTGGCACAAAAACGCCGCACACGTGCGCGCTGATGTGCACACACCAGCACCCCAGGAGTATGCAGACCAGCGCCCACAGGCAGACACGCGCTAACGCACACACATCCGGGCACCACTGTGCACACAAGGGTCAGCATATCAGTGCCCACAGAAGCGCGTGCACTAGAGCGTACAGGAACGTGCACACCAACGTGCACCAGCACGCACCAGCTCCCAACCAGGTAACCTCTCTGACAGTGCCCCCTCCTCAAGGGCAGACTCCGGATGCCCAGTTGGGCTAACTTGGAGGCATGTGAGTCCTTGAATGCTTGCAAGAGGTCTCTGGCATGTAGGTTGCTTTCGGGCTCCCACGAGTTGTCTTCAGGACCATACCCTTTCCACTTAATGAGATATTGGGTTTGATTGCGTCTCCTCCTGCAATCTAGAATTGCTTCCACTTCAAATTCCTCCTCGTTGTTAACTAGAATAGGCTTGAGTGGGCCGATACTGCGGCCAACAAAGGAATTGGGAGTAACAGGTTTCAGGAGAAACACGTGGAAGACCGGATGCACCTTCAGGGAGTTAGGCAGATCAAGCCCGTGGCGACGTCGTTAATTTTTCTTTTCACCACGAAAGAACCCAAAAACTTAGGGCCTAGTTTTTTAGAAGGACAGGCCAATTTCAGATTAGTGGTAGACAACCACACTTGGTTGCCGGATTCCAAAACAAGTTCCCCACGCCTCTTCTTATCGAACATCTTTTTATAGTATTCCTGAGCCTTGGCCATGGTGTCCTGTAGTAATTTATTTTTAACTGAAAAGAAATCCAAGGTTTCATAGACTGCAGGAACGGTACATTTGGGTATTGATCCAGGCAGAAAGGATGGATAGAAGTCATAGTTGGCGTAGAATGGTGTCTGATTGGTAGCTGAATGTAGAGAGTTATTATAAGAAAACTCCGCAACAGGGAGTAAGCAGGCCCAATCATCCTGAGAAAAAGCAGAAAAACAGCTGAGATATTGCTCCAGAGTTTGATTGGTCCTCTCAGTTTGCCCATTCGACTGGGGATGATAAGCTGTGGAAAATGCCAATTCAATTTCCAGGTAGCCACAGAGGCCTTTCCAGAACCTAGAGGTAAATTGGACACCTCGGTCAGATACTATATTCGTTGGAACTCCATGAAATCTTATGATTTCTTTAATGAAGATACTAGCTGTCTCCATAGCTAAGGGAGTGCCCTTCATGGGAAGAAAATGGGCCATCTTAGACAGCCTATCTACCACAACATAGATGGAGCAAAAGCCTACTGATGGGGGGAGTTCAACGATGAAGTCCATCGAAATCATACTCCAAGGTCTCCCTGGAACCGGTAGGGGTTTTAATAAGCCCCAGGCTCTTGCCCGGCTGTTCTTGCTTCTGGCACAGGTATTACATGAGTCAACATACTGCTTACAGTCCTTAATGAGATGAGGCAACCAGAAGGTACGTTGTACCAGGTCAGTTGTTTTTCGTGCACCAAAATGGCCGGCCAACTTATGATCATGGCAAAGTTCCAACACATGCACCCTTAGGTCCTCAGGGACCACGATCTTGCCTTCGTGCCAGAACAGGCTGTCCTTAGCACAAGCCTCAGCAGGTGGGGTCATCCCCGTAGAGGCCCGTCTAATTCGAGAGACAAGACCCTCTTGAAGAAGCAGGAAGTTCCCCGAAGTAACAATGGTGTCTGGAAGCAGGGTTTTCTCCGAGTCAAGGAACAGAGCGCGTCAGGCTTGACATTCTTTGATCCGGGTCTCTAGGTAATGTGGAACTGGAATCGGGAGAAAAAGAGTGCCCATCTGGCCTGCAGAGGTCTTAGTCTCTTAGCTGTTCTCAGGTACTCTAAGTTCTTATGGTCCGTATAGACCAGAATGGGATGTGCAGCACCCTCCAGCAGATAACACCATTCCTCCAAAGCCGCTTTAATGGCCAGAAGTTCCCGACCCCCCACATCATAATTCCTTTCTGATGACAAAAGTTTGCGTGAGAAAAACCCCACAGGGTACAGGAGGGCTTTGGCGCCTTGCCGTTGAGAGAGCACTGCTCCTACCGCAATTTCAGATGTGTCAACTTCCAACACGAAAGGTAGAGCTGGATTAGGATGTTTAAGGATAGTGGCTGAAGTGAACAGTGCTTTGAGTTCTTCGTAGGCCAACCGTGCCTTAGGAGTCCAGCAGAATGGGGCCCCTTGTCTGGTAAGCTCGGTGATAGGAGCGATTATCGAAGAGAATCCTCTGATGAATTTCCTATAGAAATTGGTGAAACCAATAAAGCGCTGTACCCCTTTCCTATCTGCAGGTGCAGGCCAGTCCAGGATAGCAGATACTTTTTGAGGGTCCATCTTAATACCCTCGGCAGAGATGACCAGGCCCAGGAACTGAACACGTTGAAGTTCAAACTCGCATTTCTCGAGTTTGGCGTAATGCCCATGTTGCCTAAGTTGAGTGAGTACATTTCGGACGTGCCTGCGGTGGTTGACCAGAGAAGCAGAGAAGATCAGGATGTCGTCCAAATAGACTATGACATACAGGTCTAGGTAGTCACGGAAGACGTCATTAACAAAGTGCTGGAAGGTCGCTGGTGCATTGCACAAACTGAAGGGCATGACGAGGTACTCGAAGTGCCTGAATCGAGTACGAAAGGCTGTCTTCCACTCATCTCCTTTTCTGATGCGAATTAAATTGTATGCTCTGCGGAGGTCCAACTTGGTGAAGACTGTTGCTGTTCCCAGCCTTTGAAACAGTTCAGGTATTAGAGGTAGTGGGTATCTGTTTTTAATAGTAATTTTATTCAACTCCCGGTAGTCGATACAGGGACGTAAGGAGTGATCCTTCTTCTCGACAAAGAAGATGCCTGCACCAGCTGGAGAGGTGGAGGGGCGAATGAATCCCTTCTTCAGGTTTTCATCTATATAGTCTTTCAAGGTGCCCAGCTCCTGCTCATTTAACGGAAAGATCCTCCCGAAGGGAACTTCGGTCCCGGGTAAAAGTTCTATTGGACAGTCATAAGGCCTGTGTGCTGGGAGAGTCTCTGCTCCCTTCTTGCTGAATACATCCAGAAAATCCCGGTAGGGTTCGGGAAGGGACTGGCGTAACTCAATGTCAGAGTCCAAGCAAAGAAGCTGGGATGATGTTGGAGGTATTCCATGTAAGCAGTGTTGTCGGCAGTATTCGGAGAGGAATTGAATCTCCCCCTTGGCCAGTTAATGCTGGGGTTGTGTGACTGCAGCCAGGGCATTCCTAGGATGATTGAGAGGAGAGGTGATGGCATCCAAGCATAGGAGTTCCTGGGGATCCGGGCCTATAGTGGCCAGTAAAGGAACGGTCTGGGTGACTGGACCGGAACTGAGGGTAGAGCCATCTGCTAGAAATACTGCAAGTCCCTGGGCCTTAGGCTGGAGAGGAATGCCATGGTTGTTAGCGAAAGCTTGGTCAATGAAGCCACTACATGCTCCAGAATCAATGATGACTGATACTGGGATACTCCTTCCGGGAAGCTGCAACGTAACAGAAAGAGTCAGGTGATTACCAGATTTAGGCAAGACAGGTGCACATACAGAAGAGGAAGGCAGGCACTTACGTATCTTATTGGGGCAGGCCCTCACAAAATGTCCATGTTCTCCGCAGTACAGACATAAGTTGTGGGTACGTCTGCACAACTTTTCCTCTGGAGTAAGGGATGGATGGAGCAGACCGAGTTGCATGGGTTCTGGAGCTTCTGCGGCTGGAGCAGAGGAGGCAGGAGGAAATTGACTGGGGGAACTAGGAACTTTGGGAGCATCCAGATAGGACGAGCGTGACTAGTAGACCTCTCAGAACGTCTCTCTCTTAAGCGGCGGTCAATTTGGATGGACAAGTGGATGAGTTCATCCAGGGTCTGGGGTATTCCGACACGTGCCAACTCGTCTTTAAATGGGTCAGATAACTCCATCCGAAATTGATGATGCAGGGCAGCGTCATTCCACTCTGTATCAGAGCTCCAGCGTCTGAACTCAACTGCGTAATCTTCGGCCACTCTGCGACCTTGTTGCAGGGAATGCAAAGCGGCTTCAGCGGTAGCCGTTAGTTGGGGGTCCTCATATAATTGTGACATAACAATATAAAAAAAAAAAAAAAATATAAAAAAAAAAAACAGTGTAGCGCTGGATTATAAAAGAAAGCGCATATAATAATATATGCGAATATACCAAAACCCGTGAAATTTAGAAGTGAGTAAATGATGAAGACTGTGTATCACTATTCTGAAGTGATCAAGCACACATGTGTAAAGATCATAAGTGACTCTAGGAAGTGTTCAAATAAACCTATGTGTGTTTGAGAACAGTGAATAATGTGAACATATACGTATATATAATGTGGATAAATTATGTGAGCCAAATATCAACATAAACAACAAAGGTCAATGCCGTGATGATTGGCAGTGTATACTCAAAATAATATGTCAGCCAATTGACGTTGATTATTCCAAAGAACTTATGATACTCAACAATATTGAAATTGTTAGTTAAACGGACACAAAAGAATCATATGCTATAAATAAAAATTCCCAGACATGGTGAGAAATAAATGGAATGAATGGATGAATTAGGACCAACCCAAAAAGTTCATATACTGCAAATAGGTGTAGAGTCCCAAACTTGGTGAAATTTCAACATATATTCCGATTCAGTGTTCCACTGCAACTGTAGCCCACCACCAAGAGAATACAGCTGGAGGCTTACCGGACAGCCTGCGACCACCCTTATTCAGGGGGGTCTAAACAGGCTCAGTAGAGATGTATGGGTCCAGTGGATATCTCCTAGAAGGGCTCCATAGGCATTCTGCCAATTGCACAGGAAGATATTGCTTGTGGTCACCGGGTACTCTCCAAGGGTGTTCCTCTCATGGCAAACCGAGGGGTTTCCAGGCAAAGTACAGCAATAATTGTCAGCAGGTGCCCCAAAAAGAAAAAGAGGACTCCGATAGTGCAGACCAATCTTACTGCTTTATTTAAAAATGAAACCAACAAATAAATCTAAAAACGAAGCTTCTGACAGGGAATAGTAACAAAAACGAACTCCACCGCTGTTTAAAATCAAATCGTGCATGCGCGACACGAGCTCACGTTGTGACCCTATGGCCGTTTCGTCACAACTGACGTCATCAGGGGTACGTGGCCACGCTCGCGCATGCGCTATAAATACACAAGCGCTGCAGCGCCATAGCTCATTCATTGGCTGAGGGGGAACAAGGGCGGACATCAATCCGGTGCTGTCAATCACTCCAGCACAGTGAGACCGCCCACACATGCATACCTCCTCCTTAATGTAGATAAAGGAATATTCACATGGGGCAGGACCGTGTATTACACTGCCATCTAGGGGTTGAAAAAGGGCGGAACCAAAACGTATTCCAAAATGAAATGAATACTCGTTAAATGTGTAGACAAACAAGTATTCCTATAAAACGGAAGTGTGTATTACACACTACCATCTGATGGCTGGAAAGAAGAAGCAATCACCAATATGGGGCCCATTAAAGTGCATGAAGGGAGGTACATAAAAAATACAGGTGAATTTAAGTTCTCCATCAGCCAAGACCTGTCACAAATTTAAATAAAATAAAAATTGTGGATACAAACATACTTACAATATGTAAAAAAGATAGTGATAGTGTGTATCCAAAGTGAGGACACTTTTATTTGCCCAAATATGTAAAAACGTATATCTAAAAAAGGAATATATATTTATTTCAAAATCATCATCACGGGAATTTCTTTCAACTATTGTTAATAAAACAATTGATATCCCATTCTCTCTAGGCACTATGATGCAGTACATGACAGGAATCCTAAGGGAACTGTGTTTATCGGTATTGAGAAGTATGTTCCCCATTGGCGGGGCAGTAATGGAAAAAGAACCATCTCCAGGTCCGAAACAAGCTGGATCTATAAACTTGGTTCTCATGCCCCCAATGGGTTGAACATAGAATGGGATATCAATTGTTTTATTAACAATAGTTGAAAGAAATTCCCGTGATGATGATTTTGAAATAAATATATATTCCTTTTTTAGATATACGTTTTTACATATTTGGGCAAATAAAAGTGTCCTCACTTTGGATACACACTATCACTATCTTTTTTACATATTGTAAGTATGTTTGTATCCACAATTTTTATTTTATTTAAATTTGTGACAGGTCTTGGCTGATGGAGAACTTAAATTCACCTGTATTTTTTATGTACCTCCCTTCATGCACTTTAATGGGCCCCATATTGGTGATTGCTTCTTCTTTCCAGCCATCAGATGGTAGTGTGTAATACACACTTCCGTTTTATAGGAATACTTGTTTGTCTACACATTTAACGAGTATTCATTTCATTTTGGAATACGTTTTGGTTCCGCCCTTTTTCAACCCCTAGATGGCAGTGTAATACACGGTCCTGCCCCATGTGAATATTCCTTTATCTACATTAAGGAGGAGGTATGCATGTGTGGGCGGTCTCACTGTGCTGGAGTGATTGACAGCACCGGATTGATGTCCGCCCTTGTTCCCCCTCAGCCAATGAATGAGCTATGGCGCTGCAGCGCTTGTGTATTTATAGCGCATGCGCGAGCGTGGCCACGTACCCCTGATGACGTCAGTTGTGACGAAACGGCCGTAGGGTCACAACGTGAGCTCGTGTCGCGCATGCGCGATTTGATTTTAAACGGCGGTGGAGTTCGTTTTTGTTACTATTCCCTGTCAGAAGCTTCGTTTTTAGATTTATTTGTTGGTTTCATTTTTAAATAAAGCAGTAAGATTGGTCTGCACTATCGGAGTCCTCTTTTTCTTTTTGGGGCACCTGCTGACAATTATTGCTGTACTTTGCCTGGAAACCCCTCGGTTTGCCATGAGAGGAACACCCTTGGAGAGTACCCGGTGACCACAAGCAATATCTTCCTGTGCAATTGGCAGAATGCCTATGGAGCCCTTCTAGGAGATATCCACTGAACCCATACATCTCTACTGAGCCTGTTTAGACCCCCCTGAATAAGGGTGGTCGCAGGCTGTCCGGTAAGCCTCCAGCTGTATTCTCTTGGTGGTGGGCTACAGTTGCAGTGGAACACTGAATCGGAATATATGTTGAAATTTCACCAAGTTTGGGACTCTACACCTATTTGCAGTATATGAACTTTTTGGGTTGGTCCTAATTCATCCATTCATTCCATTTATTTCTCACCATGTCTGGGAATTTTTATTTATAGCATATGATTCTTTTGTGTCCGTTTAACTAACAATTTCAATATTGTTGAGTATCATAAGTTCTTTGGAATAATCAACGTCAATTGGCTGACATATTTTTTTGAGTATACACTGCCAATCATCACGGCATTGACCTTTGTTGTTTATGTTGATATTTGGCTCACATAATTTATTCACATTATATATACGTATATGTTCACATTATTCACTGTTCTCAAACACACATAGGTTTATTTGAACACTTCCTAGAGTCACTTATGATCTTTACACATGTGTGCTTGATCACTTCAGAATAGTGATACACAGTCTTCATCATTTACTCACTTCTAAATTTCATGGGTTTTGGTATATTCGCATATATTATTATATGCGCTTTCTTTTATAATCCAGCGCTACACTGTTTTTTTTTTTATATTGTTTAGTCTGGATGCCCTTGTATTTGGGTTATTGTGTTTTAGCTGCAGGATTTCCTTCACGGTTTTTTATCACTAGTTCTCATATTCATATTGAACACCGAGCGCAATTTCTTTTCCCCCATAATTGTGACATGGCTAGGAAGAAGGCGTCCAGGGAATCCAGGGACCTGGATTTCTGCTCCAGCAGGCGGTGAGCCCAGGTTTGAGGCTCCCCGGCCAGTAGTGAGATGACGAAACCCACCTTAGTGGCTTCCAGGGAAAATGTGTGGGGTTGCAAGGCAAAATAGAGCTCACAGGCATTGCGGAAGGCCCGATACTTGCAACGTTCTCCAGAGAACCTTTCAGGCGTAGGCACCCTAGGCTCAGGAGGGAGCATTACTACAGAGGGTGCTTTGGAAAGTCTGGCAGATGTTGTTCCCTGAGGTTGAGGAGATGCAGAGAGAGCTTGAACTTGTCCCTCTAATCTGGAGTAGCCTTCTTGTAGACTTTTTACTGCTTGGGTAAGGCCCGATAGGTGCCTACAAAGTTCATCCATGGGGGAGGCCCCCTGCCCAGACTCGGTCATGGCTGCCTGATACTGTCAAGCTTCCCACTTACCAGACCGGTGTGTCCGCTTGGGCAGAGAGTAGGCTCCCTTACGTATCCGACTCGCGGCACAAGAGTGCGGAGTGGTATGGGAGCCTCGTGCAGTAGTCCAGGTGCCGGTAGACAAGGTGATCTTCAAGCGGCAGGTAGTAGTCATGAGCACAGGCAACAGATGCTGAGCAGGAGCAAGGCAGGCAGGTCACAAAACAGGCAGGGTTCGGCAATAGGCAGGCAGCAGAGGTACAAAGAAGCAGGCAGAAGTGGGGTCAATCAAGCCGGGGTCGGGTGCAGGCACAAGGCAGGAGAATCCAATAGACAAGCCGGGTCATCAGGAGATCAGTACACAGGAACACAGGAACACGGAAAAGGCAACGGGAACTATGGCACAGGAGCTGTTGATCAGGCAGCACCGAGCAGAGAACGCAGCAGGCCTAAGTAGGCTGATTGGCTCCAAACGCCGCACACGTGCGTGCGCTTATGTGCACAGGCGCGCGCATGCACACGCCTCCGGGCACCGGCGCACACACCAGCACCCCCAGGAGTGTGCAGACCAGCGCCCACAGGCGGACGTGCGCTAACAGGCACACGCGCGCGCATCCGGGCACCACCGCACACTCAAGGATCAGCCGGACCATGCACATCAGTGCCCACAGAAGCGCGCACAGTATCACGCGCACCGGTGCGCACCAGGTAACCTCTCTGACAGGGTGGTTGGAGTATCATCTTAGGGGGATATTTTATCACCCTCTGTGTCAGGGAAATCAGTGTATGCAGCGGTGCTGTGTTCCGAGGAGCCGCGGGTGCCATCTTGGATTCGTCCTCTGGGCAGCACTGTGAAGAAGTGTGTCAGCTTCTTCAGCTGTCTGTACTCCTTTCTTTTCCGGGACAATCCGGGCTTGTTCCCTGATGTGTGGGGGTCGTTTGTTGCCATCCTGTGGTTGTGGATTAGCAGTGTTACTGCTCGGTTTTCCGTTCGGTGCAGGAGTCTGATTAAGCGTCCATACTGCTCGGCGGTAGCCATGCCCCCTCCAGAAATGTCTAATTTCCATTGGTAGGGGTTGAGGTGTTTCCTTATCTTTGTTTAGGTTATATAATGGTTCATAATACTCCGCAAAGGTATCCGCTATCTCTTGTGGGTTATAAATGTTTTTTCCTGTTTTATGGTGTATAAATTTGGGAATTTTTTGTCTATTTTGTTTTTGGCTTAGTTGGTAAACTAATAATTTCCCTGCTCTATTGCTTTGGGAATAGTGGTTCAGTTTGAGTTTTTAGGTCATTTTCATGATTGGAAATTAAGATTGCTCTCAATTCATTCCTACCGGTATTTAATTGCTGAAGAAGGGAATTATTATTGGGAGAGGTTTTGTGGATATTTTAAAGTTTAGCAATGGTATTCATAAGGTTGTGGATTGATTGTATTCTTTGTTTGTTTTTTCCCTAGAGGCAGCTTGAATTAGAAGTCCTCTAATATACGCCTTATGTGTGCACCAAAGGTTAGCCGTAGAAGTAGAGGATTGATTGATAATCTCAAAGAATTCTTTCAATCTACTTTCTAACACAGACAGATGTTTCCCCTGCGAAAGGATATAAGTATTAGTCTTCCAAAGCATTGTATTAGTGGGTAGATGGTTCATTGTGATGTTAAGTGAGATCGATGCATGGTCTGACCAAGATATATTATGGATCTGAGCATCTGTTATTTTCTGCAGAAGTCTGTCTGTGAGAAAAAAAATCATGTATAGGATCTACAGTGCCTTGAAAAAGTATTCATACCCCTTGAAATTTTCCACATTTTGTCATGTTACAACCAAAAACGTAAATGTATTTTATTGGGACTTTATATGATAGACCAACACAAAATGACACATAATTGTGAAGTGGAAGGAAAATGATAAATGTTTTTCAATATTATTTACAAATAAATATGTGAAAAGTGTAGTCAATACTTTGTAGAACCACCTTTCGCTGCAATTACAGCTGCAAGTCTTTTTGGGTATGTCTTTATCAGCTTTGCACATCTAGAGAGCAACATTTTTGCCCATTCTTCTTTGCAAAATAGCTCAAGTTCTGTCAGATTGGATGTAGAGCGTCTGTGAACAGCAATTTTCAAGTCTTGCCAGCAGATTCTCAATTGGATTTAGGTCTGGACTTTGGCTGGGCCATTCTAACACATGAATATGCTCTGATCTAAACCATTCCATTGTAGCTCTGGCTGTATGTTTAGGGTCATTGTCCTGCTGGAAGGTGAACCTCTGCCCCAGTCTAAAGTCTTTTGCGGACTTAGATTTATCCATCTTGCCATCAACTCTGACCTGCTTCCCTGTCCTTGCTTAAGAAAAGCAACCCCACAACATGATGCTGCCACCACCATGTTTCACAGTGTGTTCAGGATGATGTGCAGTGTTAGTTTTTTTTTTTTTTCTTGTTAAATATATTTATTGAGTTTTCACAGAAGAAGAAATAAAATGATACAATACATGGATACATATCAATCATCAGAAGATCTTTGCAGTATGATAAAAAGATAAATAAATAAGTTAACCACTTGACCACTGGGCACTTAAACCCCCTTAATAACCAGACCAATTTTCAGCTTTTGGTGCTCTCACATTTTGAATGACAATTACTCAGTCATGCAACACTGTATCTATATGAATTTTTTGTCCTTTTTTTCACACAAATAGAGCTTTCTTTTGGTGGTATTTAATCACCGCTGGGTTCTTTATTTTTTGCGCTATAAAAGAAAAAAGACCGAAAAATCTGTAAAAAAATTAATTTTTCTTCGTTTCTGTTATAAAATTTTGAAAATTAGTAATTTTTCTTCATATATTTTGGCCAAAATTTATACCGCTGCATATCTTTGGTAAAAATAACCCAAATTAGTGTATATTATTTGGTCTTTGTGAAAGTTATAGCGTCCACAAGCTATGGTGCCAATATCTGAAAATTGATCACACCTGAAGTACTGACGGCCTATCTCATTTCTTGAGACCCTAACATTCCAGAAAAGTACAAATACCCCCCAAATGACCCCTTTTTGGAAAGAAGACATTCCAATGTATTTAGAAAGATGCATGGTGAGTTTTTTGAAGTTGTCATTTTTTCCCACAATTCTTTGCAAAATCAAGTTTTTTTTTTTTCACAAAATTGTCATATTAGCAGGTTATTTCTCACACACAGCATATGGATACCACAAATTACACCCCAAAACACATTCTGCTATTACTCCTGAGTATGGCGATACCACATGTGTGAGACTTTTACACAGCGTGGCCACATACAGAGGCCCAACATGCAGGGGAGCACCTTCAGGCATTCTGGAGCACCCATGCCAATTCTGACATTTCTCTCCTACATGTAAAAATCATCATTTATTTGCTAGAAAATTACATAGAACACCAAAACATTATATATGTTTTTTTAGCAAAGACCCTAGAGAATACAATAGCGGTCATTGCAACTTTTTATCTCGCACGATATTTGCGCAGCAATTTTTCGAACGCCTTTTTTTTGGAAAAAAAAAATGGTTTTTGCTTTAAAAAAAAACAAAACAGTAAGGTTAGCCCAATGTTTTTGCATAATATGAAAGATGAAGTTACGCCGAGTAAATAGATACCTAACATGTCACCTTTCAAAATTGCACACGCTTGTGGAATGGCGCCAAACTTCGTCATTTAAAAATCCCCATAGGCGACGTTTTAAAATTTTTTACTGGTTACAAATTTTGAGTTACAGAGGAGGTCTAGGGCCAAAATTATTGCTCTCACTCTACCGATCACAGCGATACCTCACATGTGTGGTTTGAACATCGTTTTCATATGTGGACGGGACTTACGTATGCGTTCGCTTCTGCATGCGAGCACACGGACAGGGGCGCTTTAAAAAAAAATTATTTTTTTATTGTTCATTTTACTTTATTTATTTTAGTTTGACACTTTTTTCCCAAAAAAAATTTTTTTGATCACTTTTAACATCCCTTGTAATAGGAATATGGCATGACAGGTCCTCTTTACAGTGAGATATGGGGTCAGTAAGACCCCAAATCTCACCTCTAGGCTGTGCCTGAAATTAAAAAAAAAAAAAAAAAAAAAAAGATCCTGGCTTCGATCGTAGCGGTGAGTCGGTAGAAGCACCGGAGGGCGGCGGGAGGGGGGGACGTCCCCTCTCGCCTCCCATAAGAACGATCATGCAGTGTAACAGCCGCTATGATTGTTCTTATGGTGTAGGGAATCGCCGGCTGAAAAAGATGATATCTGAATGATGCCTGTAGCAGCACCCATCATTCAGATATCCCCGCACAAAGTCAAGGACGTCGTATGACGGAAGGCCGGAAGTGGTTAAAACGCTTTTTTTTTTTTTAACACAAAGTTGTCCATTTATACAATATTTCTAACACATAGCATGTACATATCAAAAATGACACCCCAAAATAGATTCTCCTACTCCTCCTGAGTACGGCGATACCACATGTGTGAGACTTCCACAGCCTGGCCACATACAGAGGCTGGGTATGGCTGAGCATGGCCGAGTATTGCAGAGTATCGCCGAGTATGACTGGGTATGGCAGAGTATGGCTGGGTATCACCGAGTATTGCAGAGTATGGCTGGGTATTGCGGGGTATTGCAGAGTATTGCAGGTTATGGCAGAGTATTGCAGATTTTTGCGGGGTATTGCAGAGCATGGCTGGGTATGGCAGAGTATGGCTGGGTATCACTGAGTATTGCAGAGTATGGCTGGGTATCACTGAGTATTGCAGAGTATGGCTGGGTATCACTGAGTATTGCAGAGTATGACTGGGTATCACTGAGTATTGCAGAGTATGGCTTGGTATCACTGAGTATGGCTGGGTATTGCGGGGTATGGCAGAATATTGTGGGATATTGCGGGATATTGCGGGGTATTGCAGGGTATGGCAGAGTATTGCGGGGTATTTCAGGGTATTGCAGGGTATGGCAGAGTATTGCGGGGTATGGCAGAGTATTGCGGGGTATTCCAGGGTATGGCAGAGTATTGTGGGGTATTCCAGGGTATGGCAGAGTTTTGCGGGGTATTCCAGGGTATGGCAGAGTATTGCGGGGTATTCCAGGGTATGGCAGAGTATTGCGGGGTATTCCAGGGTATGGCAGAGTATTGCGGGGTATTCCAGGGTATGGCAGAGTATTGCGGGGTATTCCAGGGTATGGCAGAGTATTGCGGAGTATGGCGGGGTATTGCAGGTTATGGCAGAGTATTGCGGGGTATTGCAGGGTATGGCAGAGTATTGCAGGGGTATTGCAGGGTATGGCAGAGTATTGCAGGGGTATTGCAGGGTATGGCAGAGTATTGCAGGGGTATTGCAGGGTATGGCAGAGTATTGCAGGGGTATTGCAGGGTATGGCAGAGTATTGCAGGGGTATTGTGGGGCATACCAGAGTACTGTGGGGCATTGCAGAGCATTGCAGGGCATGCAGAGTAGTGGGGATGGCTGAGCATGGATGGATGGATGGCTGGATGTCTCTGTGCAGCGCTGTGGGCACTACACATCCAGCCCACAACGCTGCAGCCATCCATCCAGCCCCCTCTTCGCTCACAGTGTACCGATCGGTACACAGAGGGGAGGAGAGGAACCGGCGTCATCAGATGACGCCGGTTTGTTTACATGTGATCACTCCGTCATTTGACGGAGCGATCACATGGTAAACGGCCGCGATCAGCGGCCATTTACCGGGATCTGTGATGCGCCGGGTCCTCTGGACCCGGCGGTCACGGATGCTCTCGAGTACGCGCCCTAGGGGGCGCGCGAGAGCAGAATTCTGGGAGGACGTCCCTGGACGTCCTCCCAGAGTTAAACAACCGCCCTGTAGCCGTCATTTGGCTATGGGCCGGTTGTTAAGTGGTTAATAAAATAAAGTAATTTTAGAGATATCTTACAACCATATTTACTATACACTAGTTGGGATTCTAGATGTAAGATTAGAGAAATAAATCAAGTTATTAGACTAACTATTCATAGGAATATTTTAGGAAATAATAAAAGAAAAGGAGAGGGAGGAGAGATAAAGATGGAAAGAAGGAAATAAGAGAAAAAAAAAAAAAAGAGAGTTTCCCGGGATGATGATCCAGCTCTCATTAGGTATACAAATATAATATATATTTCAGTAATAATATGATATATATCTTAGTGTGGTAACAACAGAGATTGGTCAAAATCTGTAGGGAGGTAGTTTTTAACCCATGGTTGCAAAATTTTGCGAAATTTATTTATTTTATTTTCTTCAATAGCTGTCATCTTGGCGTATAAAAGTGCTCTGTTCATTCTGTGTTTAGCTTCAGCAAGAATTAGATTTTGGGACTTCCACGCCGTGGCAATTGTTTGTTTAGCTGCAGTGCTAAGTTGGATAAACAATTAGAATTGAGTATGGGTGAGTATTGTGGGTTTAAGGTTTAGGAGTGCCGTTGCAGGATCTGGAGAAATCGTGATTTCCAGGGCTTTAGAAGCCATAAGAAATATATTCTTCCAGAATTCTTCAACTACGGGGCATTGCCACCATATGTGAAAATGTGTTCCTGCTGTGTCACATCCTCTAAAGCAATTAGGTGAATATGTGGGGACAAATTTAGCTATTCTAGCTGGTACAAGGTACCAGCGTGCTAGAACCTTGTAATTAGTTTCTACAGCAAAACAATTTGGAGAGGAAGTTTTGGTGGCTGACCATATATTCGACCAATCTTGTTTATTAAACACTCGATTCATATCTTGTGCCCATTTAGTTGTGTATGATGGTAGAAACTCACTAGATATCATATTAAGTTGGAAATATAATATTGAGATAAGTCCTCTAATGTGTGGATCACTTATACAAATCCGCTCAAATTGAGTCATTTGATTAAGAGTTGAGCCTGTACTAAGAAGTGGTTCATAAAAATTTTTAATTTGTAAATATCGAAATATTTCAGTTTTAGGTAACCCAAAGGTTTCACATAGTACAGGAAATGTATAAATAGCTTTAGTCGAGGAAAGATTGTATAAACGAGTCAGGTTCATAGAGGTCCATGCAGAGAATGATTTTGGGAATTTCCAGGCAGGATTAAAGGCTGGATTATTAAGAAATGAAAGCAAGGGATTATGTGTTGATTGAAGATTATGTGCAAATTTACATTTATCCCATACTGCTAGGGTCTGTTTCGTGATAGGATTAGAAAGATGTATTCTATCAGCAGGACAGAGCCAAAACATATTTGCCACTGAGATAGGGTCACTTTCCACTGATTTAATAGCTACCCATAGGGGAGCTTCTACAGAAGTATGATACTTGGGTATAAGTGCTAGCTGTGCAGCGTAGAAATAGGAGGAAAAGTTGGGCAATCCCAAACCACCACTCAATTTATTGAGGTAAAGCGTAGATTTAGGTATACGAGGTTTGGTGGTACCCCAAATGAAGGGCATAACTATACGTTGAGTAAGTCTAAGAAAGTAAGATGGTAAAGAAATAGGGAGTACCCTAAATAAATATAAGAATTTCGGCAGGATTGACATCTTTACCGCATTAATCCTTCCCAACCATGACAATGATAGAAGAGCCCATTGTTTCAGGAAGCCGGAAGTTTGTTTAAGGAGGGGTAAGTAATTTGCCGCAAAAAGGTCTTTAAGAGAGATTGTGAGTTTTATTCCTAGGTATGGAAGCAGCTTTGGAACCCAAGTAAAGGGTAAGGAAGTTTGTGCCTGCTGAAGTTCTAATTGAGATAAGGAAATATTTAATGCATTTGATTTTGTTGGATTAACATGTAGTCCTGATATTTGGGCAAAATTATCTAGTGTTTTTAGTAGATTAGGGGTGGATATATGGGGATGAGACAAAAATACGAGAATGTCATCCGCAAAGAGACATAGTTTATGGTGATAACCACCTAGTTCGATACCTTTAATGTCAGGATTGGTTCTAATAAGGTGTGCCAGGGGTTCTAGTATTAGGGCAAAAAGTAGAGGGGAAAGAGGGCATCCTTGTCTAGTGCCTCTTTTGATATCAATCATTGTTGACTTATAGCCTGCATATTTGATATATGCTCTAGGATTATTGTATAAGGATGAGACCCAGGTTAAAAAATTGTTTCCAAATCCCCATTTACCAAGGACATATTCCATATAAGGCCACGTAACCGAATCAAATGCTTTCCTTATGTCTAAGGATCCAAGGCAAGCTGGGATTCGTCTAGTTTTAGCCGCATTAATAAGTAAGAGTGCTCTCCTGATATTATCTCCAGCTTGGCGTTTAGGCATAAAGCCTGTTTGGTCTTTATGGATTAGTAGGCCAATAATATTATTCAGTCTAGTGGACAAAATTTTAGCAATTAATTTTATATCGAGATTTAGGAGGGATATAGGACGATAATTAGTCCAGGAGGTGGAGTCAGAATGTGGTTTGGGGATCATTGCTATTATAGAGGTGAGAGTCTCTGTTCTAAATGAGTTACCTTTAAGGATCAAATTGAAGGCTTTAGTTAAGACAGGTGTTAAGATTGATGCAAATTGTCTATAATATGTTGCCGAAAATCCATCTGGGCCTGGTCTTTTACGTAATTTTAAAGATTTTATTGCGTTAAGGACTTCAGTATCTGTAATTGGACATTCAAGAAGATCTTTCTGTTGTTGATCAAGGTTAGGAAGCGTGATATTGGAGAACAGTGTGTCTGCTTTAGTTTTATCAAAATTTGAGGCAGAAGAATATAGTTTAGATAACTTAGAGCGAAAAATTTCAAGTATTTTCACTGGGTTACTAGTGTAAGATTCCCAGGATACATTCAATCTGATAGGCGTATGTATATGTTGTGAATTTCTTTTTAATTCTGGCCATAGGTGTATCAGGTTTATTTGCCCTGCGATATTGAACATGCTGGCGTTTACTTATAAGTTTATCTGCGGTATCAGTAAGAAAAAGATCTAGATCCAGGCGGGCTTTTTCTAGTTTGCTACTGTTGGTAGCATTCGGGGAGGTTTGAAAAGTTTGATGACAGTCATTAAAGGTAAATTCAAGTTTTGCAAACAACAGTTTGCGTTCTCTTTTAAGGTTAGTTGCTTGTTGTATCAGTCTACCCCTAATGACTACCTTGTGCGCCTCCCATAATGTAATAGCAGAGACATCGTCTGTATCATTGGATTTTAGGTAATCAGAAAGTGCTTTTCAATCTCAACACGATGAGAAAGGTGGGTCAGAATTGAATCGTTTATACACCAAGTGGTATCGTGTGATCTAGGAATTGTGGAAGCAATGGTAATGAATACTGCGCAGTGGTCTGTCCATGGAAAAGGAATGATTTTGGATGATATGATTTCTGGTAGCATACTTGACGGGATTAGAATATGATCTATTCATGAAAAAGAGTTATGCGGATAAGAATAATGAGTGAAGCGCCTACTAATAGGGTTCATCTCTCACCAAGTATCTACCAGGCTATGAGTGGTGAGTAGATGTTGAAAAGTTAGGTTTATTGAGTTTGTGGTAGGTCCAGGGGGAGATTTATCTAAGAATGGGAAAATAGTAGCATTAGAATCCCCACAAATAACAACAGTACCAAACTTATGTACTTCTATACGTTGAAAAAAGGTGGGATAAGAAAGCAGTTGGGCGTTTGTTAGGGGCATAATAAGACACAATAGTAATAGGATTATCAGAAATAAATCCTGTTAGGAGAACATATCGGGGTCTGTTATTTTGGATACAAGGTTAAATGGAGTGGAACGGTGAAAACCAATGAGAGTTCCGCGCTGTTTAACCGTAGCTGAAGCAGTATAGAATTGTGGATATGATGATGAAAGAAATTTGGGATAAACTTTGTCAGTAAAATGCGTTTCCTGCAAACATATAATATTAGCTTTTTTCATAGCAAAAGAGCGTAAAGCCTTGGTTCGCTTATGTGGAGTATTAAACCCCTGTACATTTAATGACAAGATATTTATAGGAGCCATAAAACAACGAATGCGAACATAACAAGCAGAGTACTCACCGAGAGCCAGGATCACCAACCCGAGAGTCAGGAGGGAATAGCAAAAATTAAAGAAAGAAGCAATAGAATAGAAAAAGAAAAAAGGAGAGGAGAATCGAACAAACCCAATATGAAGACAATTTAGCAGTATATAAAGGCTAAATAATAGGGTGTAGGAGCATCTTTTTTTAGAACTCTCTGAGAGGGTCCGGGACCACCAATAGAGACCCCCATAACAATGGTAGGAGTCCTTAGGTGGAATAAAGGGCAACAAGAAATTCCTAAGGGATGTATAACATCGGAGGACCACAGGAACTATTCCATTACTAAAATAAGGTGCGTTGGCATGGACCATAGGGTGAGTACATGGATTGAAAACTGGATACAAGGGCGTGTTCAGAGGGTGGTGATAAATGGGGAGTACTCAGAATGGTCAGGGGTGGGTAGTGGGGTTCCCCAGGGTTCTGTGCTGGGACCAATCCTATTTAATTTGTTCATAAACGACCTGGAGGATGGGATAAACAGTTCAATCTCTGTATTTGCAGACGATACTAAGCTAAGCAGGGCAATAACTTCTCCGCAGGATGTGGAAATCTTGCAAAAAGACCTGAACAAATTAATGGGGTGGGCGACTACATGGCAAATGAGGTTCAATGTAGAAAAATGTAAAATAATGCATTTGGGTGGCAAAAACATGAATGCAATCTATACACTGGGGGGAGAACCTCTGGGGGAAGCTAGGATGGAAAAGGACCTGGGGGTCCTAGTGGATGATAGGCTCAGCAATGGCATGCAATGCCAAGCTGCTGCTAATAAAGCAAACAGAATATTGGCATGCATTAAAAGGGGGATCAACTGCAGAGATAAAACGATAATTCTCCCGCTCTACAAGACTCTGGTCCAGCCGCACCTGGAGTATGCTGTCCAGTTCTGGGCACCAGTCCTCAGGAGGGACGTACTGGAAATGGAGCGAGTACAAAGAAGGGCAACAAAGCTAATAAAGGGTCTGGAGCATCTTAGTTATGAGGAAAGGTTGCGAGCACTGAACTTATTCTCTCTGGAGAAGAGACGCTTGAGAGGGGATATGATTTCAATTTACAAATACTGTACTGGTGACCCCACAATAGGGATAAAACTTTTTCGCAGAAGAGAGTTTAATAAGACTCGTGGCCACTCATTACAATTAGAAGAAAAGAGGTTTAACCTTAAACTACGTAGAGGGTTCTTTACTGTAAGAGCGGCAAGGATGTGGAATTCCCTTCCACAGGCGGTGGTCTCAGCGGGGAGCATTGATAGCTTCAAGAAACTATTAGATAATCACCTGAATGACCGCAATATACAGGGATATGTAATGTAATACTGACACATAATCACACACATAGGTTGGACTTGATGGACTTGTGTCTTTTTTCAACCTCACCTACTATGTAACTATGTAACTATCATGGAAAAATTTCACTTAAATTGTTACAAAAAAAGAAAAAATAAAGTTCAAAAACTTGAGAGGAAAAAAAAACAGAAAAAAGTTAATATAAAAAAATTAAAAAAAATATTAAAAAAAAAAATTTTTTTGTAACATAACAGTAGTATGTAGCCATAACTCATTTTAGTCATGAATATGGCCAGTTTATTAACTCTGTCAGCATACTGTGCTGGAAAAAAGTAGCAAGGACAAATAACTAGTCTGGCTTAGATTGTCAGTCCATTGAATCCTCATTGTTTGGTGGTGAGTGTTCATATCGACCTCGCTTGTTAAGATTTTGATGGGAAGATGTGGAATAGCTGGGTTTTGGGTCTTTGTTTTGCTGTGTAGAACGAAAAGCTGAGCGCCTATGAGACTGGTCATTTGGTAAGATTGCTTCGGCTAGGCCCATATCAAATAGGGCTGACTTCAAGTCCTCTGAAGAGCGACAAACATATTTTGTTTCCAAATGAGTAAATCTGAGATCTCCGCTCTCTACCCCTGCACTGAATGCTTGCCATACCTGAAGTCTTGAAGACCGCTGTGGGGGGGGCTTGCTTGGGGGGCAGCCTGTCTCTTCCTTGCCACTCTGTAGAGGGTCTCATGCCATTTAGGGCTGTGCGGGGTCCTGGAGCCGCTCTCCCTGCCACTTTCTCTGTCTTCCCTGGGCTGGATGGACGCTGAAACCGACTTGACAATGTGTGCGGAGCTGTTCGTGAACTCGCTTGTGTTCTCGCGAGAACGAGTGAGGTTTGCTGGTGAGTAAGCACACTGCTAGGTCGACACAGAGTGAGAGGCAGGGGTGGTGTGAGTACCGCAGAAAGAGTGGGGAGACCCACCAGACCTCAACAGTCCTTGCTGAAATTTAATAACCCAATCTCAGCATGTCCAAAAACGAGCACCTGATGAGCAGCCACCCCAAGATGGTAATCGGATGACACATTCCGCAAAAGAGAAGGAGAAAGCAAATTAAGTGTTAGCTGCAGCCGCAGCAGCAAAACTGGAACGTTTCGCCCATACAACTGCTCTATCGCCCGCCAAGGGGGTCACCAACAGGCAGTGGTACAAGCCAAAATTCTGGCGGGATCTGCATCAGATAGAAGGAGCCAGGGGCATGGCCAGATATCCTCAAACCCTACCACCCCATGCAGCAACAAAACTGTGAGTACTAAAGGGACAGGAGGAGAAAAATCAGGAACTGTAACAACAAAGTCCGCAGGAGTTGGGGCGGCCTCTGTGGTTGGTCCTATCTTGGAGGATGAGGAGCCCACATTGAGGGATGTACTCTATGCCGTTATTGCCTGTAGAGACTCGATTACCGGTCTTGATAGCCAGCTAAAAAGCATTAAGGAGGAATTACTCTCAATGAGTCAGGTACTCGGTAGGACCATGGAAAGGACTACTGCCTTAGAAGAGAGACTAAGTACAGTCGAGGACAATTTATATCCATTAAAGCGAGAAATCAAGGGGTTACAGGAACAAATGGCCACACAGGCAGCTAAACTCTATGAAATGGAAAATATAAGCCGTAGAAATAACGTGAGACTGATAGGCCTACCGGAGAGAAGTGAGGCTCCCAATCCCATAGCTTTTCTTGAGGAGTGGTTTAGGGAAATATTCGGGGACTCCACTTTTACATCATTATTTGCGATCGAAAGAGCCCATTGAGTCCCCTTTAGGACCCGACAGACGGGGGGAGTATATTAGGCCACTACTCTTGAAACTGGTTAATTATAATGACAAGGTGATCCTATTACAGAAGGCCAGATGGGGGACATTAGGTATAATAGGGTTAGGGTCTCATTCTACCCGGACTTTTCGCCAGATCTCCAGAAGCGTAGAGCGGAATTTACCTCAATTAAGCGAACTTTGCAGAAGTACAAGATTGCGTATGCTTTACTGTACCCAGCCCGCCTGCGGGTGACACTTTATTTATTTATTTTTATATTCCATAAATTTTTATTGGAAAGTAAAAATCAGGTTTACATTGCATTTTAACCAAATGCCACAGGCAGTAATATCCAAGACAATATGTTTAACAACAGTGTTGAACAGAAATAATTGGTGACAGTAGTTGTAGTGAAAAAGTTTTAGTTTAAGTAAACAGAGTGTGGTATGAAGAAGACATGAGGTTAGGTCGTGGTTATTTCACTATATGGAAGTGCTTAACCCAGTATCAGTTATTCTACTTAGTGCTAATAAAGATTTGCGTGTGTTTCATAGATAAAATCGGGTATTTGCTTGCTTGTGGGGAAATTTCCAACTCTGAGAGACTAAGTCCTTCTAACAACTCCAGGGTCAAAGTCGGTTGAAAATCAGTAGTGGGTGGGATGGAGTTCTGGTGGATATATAGAGTGGATTGGGTTGTAAACCCAAGACGGGGGGAGGTGGATAATAAAAAAAAAGGGAGGGGTGGGGTGGGGATGGCATGAGGTGGAGGGGGGGAGTGAGGGATCAGGTTGGGATAGGGGAAGGGAAGAGGGACAATAACTTACCTCCCAGTCTCTGCCACTGTTCCCAAGGGGATAGTGTAGTATGGGTTAGAGTGCCGGGTCTGGGGTTATTAGGGTGTTTGCTTATAAGGATCGAGAACGGTCCTCCCTCAATCTTCCCTTGTGTAGGTGAGGGAGGGTCATCCTATCATGTTTTAGTGGGGTCTGTTTTGGAACTATAGAGTAGGATCGTTAAGGAGTGCAAATGTCTTAGAGTGTTTGGTTTGTCGGGGTTTGGTTTGTCAGTAGTTTAAATTTGGCTGTGGTGCGAAAGTAGGACCAACAGGCCCATGCATGTGAAGATTAGCTCTTCCATTTCCGCAATTTTTTCTACTCGTCTGAGCCATTCAGAGATGGTTGGAGCCTGGGTTGAACCCCAATAAAGAGGGATGCACATTTTGGCCGCATTTAACAGGGGTGGTATTAGTGTTCTGCGTTAGTGATGTGTCGGTAGACATGAATGGTGAAGGAGGAGTAGAGTTGGGGTGTGTTCCAGGGTGTATGTAGAAATTTGTGACGTCAGTTCTCGGAATTGTGTGCAGAACGGCTGAATTAAGGGACAGGACCACCATATAAGCACTAGAGTACCTGTTTCCTTGGAGCATCTCCAGCATTTTTAAGAGAGTGCAGGATTATATTTGTTGAGAATTACTGGGGTTCTATACCAGCTCATTAGGATTTTATAATTGTTTTCCTGGATCGAGACATTGAGGGATCCTTTCTGTGCTATTGTAGATATGTGTTTCCATTGTGCCTCTGTCATCTCTATTTGCAGGTCTCTTTCCTAGTTTAAACATGCTTTGTTAGTTTTCATCAAGCTTTCGACCATTCGCCGAATAGCAAACGTTATGGGCCGTTCGCGCCAAATGCGAGTGGCACGTCACGGCCCATAATTCACTGCGGCATCGCAGTGCAATGCTGGCTGATGATTGGCCAAGCATGCACTATGCATGCTTGGCTAATCACAGCTCCGTCTGCACAGAGAGCCCTAATTGGCGAGAGCCATGGTGGCTTTGGCCAATTATGGCTCAGGGGGTTTAGTACACGCCCCACACTATATAAGGCCGCCTGCGTGGCGGCCTTGTGTAGTGTGTTGCGGCGGCGGAGAGAATTAGACAGAGAGAGAGACAGTGTCATTTGATTTAAGTTAGATAGAGTAGGCAGGAGAGTCAGTTAGCTGCACTTACAGTGTATGGTATATACATATATATATATATATATATATATATATATATATATATATACACATCCCAGGTGTTGTTTGTATATATATATATATATATATATATATATATATCTACTGTATTCAGTTTAGCTAGTTCCGTTCCTGTTATTCTCTTTCTAATATACTGACAGGCAGGCAGGTGTTTTTACAGTATTTACAATTAGTATACTGTGTACCCTGCACAGTTGCACCTATAGCTACCTGAAGACAAGTGCTGTTGTTCTTCTTCTGATCCTATTAATCAATAGGCCGGCAGGTTGAAGTATTTACAGCTAGTGTACTGTGTACCCTGCACAGTTGCACCTATAGCTACCTGAAGACAAGTGCTGGTGTTCTTCTTCTGATCCTATTAATGGATAGAGGGCGCGTGATCAGACGCTCACATCAAGACAGGTTAGGTTTAATCATGTATATTGAATACAAACATATAAAAATGAAATCATACAATTACTACGTTGCATAAAAACAAGTAACAAAATAAGCACTAAAAAGTTAAAATTGGGGTATGCCCATGTTGAGGCAGGTAATTAAAAACGGCTGATGCGTTTCGAGGGTAGCCTCTTCATCAGAGCCAGGAGAACAGGAGCACAGTCTGTATGGGCCGGTAGGCCGACATGTGTACATGGGAAGGAGAGGCTAGTTGGAGGGTATGTCCTGTAATGGATTTTTATTAATTCTAAGTTCCATGCCAGTCCCCCTCCAGGCATTCTACGAATGTATTAGATATGTATATAATTGTATTTTGCTTTTCGGTGGTGCTTGGCTGTTGGATGTGCCTGTCTCCAGTAGGTATGGAGGAGCAGCTGCAGCCTATATACGTCCTTAGGGATGAGAAGCTGTTTGATCCTGGAAGTTGGGAGGGGGAGGGGGAGGAGGTGTCCTTTAAGGTAGCTGGAGCCGTGGATGCCTGAAAGTGGTGTATCTTTCTGCCTGGGATAGGCAAGTATTAATACCACAGGCAGGCAGCTTGAAGTATTTACAGTTAGTGTACTGTGTACCCCTGCACAGTTGCACCTATAGGTACCTGAAGACAAGTGCTGTTGTTCTTCTGATCCTATTAATACCACAGGCAGGCAGCTTGAAGTATTTACAGTTAGTCTACTGTGTACCCTGCACAGTTGCACCTATAGCTACCTGAAGACAAGTGCTGGTGTTCTTCTTCTGATCCTATTAATACCACAGGCAGGCATTCTGCTAGCTGCAGTATAATCAGTATATATATACATTCCAGTTTTGTGTAGCTACATCTCACTGCAGGTCATTAGTATGTCTGGAATGCCAACAAGGAGAGGCAGACAGTCACAAGCCAATAAAAAAGGGCAAGCAAGCTCTGTGTCTAGAGGCAACAGTGCTGGTCGTGGACCCAGTTCATCCCCATTAGCACGTGGCCGTGGGACACGTTTGTCCTTTTTTTTCGGCAGCTGGCCAACGCGGCCTCTTCCCTCGGCTCAATGGCATCAATCACTCCTTCCCTAGCCCCACCATGTCCTCCTGAGGAGTCCCCCGAACTGTTTGACCACAGTGTTGGGTACATGCTCCAGGAGGATGCCCAGCATTTTGAAGGCTCCGATGATGGTACCCAGCTAGAGGAAGGCAGTAACGTGAGCCCAGACAGAGGGGGTGCCCAAGAAGGACAGCAATCTGACAGTCATGTTCCCCCAGCTGCCGCATACTGCCAGGTTTGCTCCAGTGATGAGGAGGGAGAGAATGATGAGGTCACTGACTCCACGTGGGTGCCTGATAGGAGAGAGGAGGAGACATATCACCAACGAGGCAGGATGCCCTCCAGGGGCCAGCTTAAAAGCAGCACACAGACTGCATCACACCGCAGAGCTCCACATGTGCAGGACGCTGCTGTCTCTGCGCGTTATTCCAAAAGTTCTTTGGTGTGGGCCTTTTTTGAGACGAGTGCATCAGATCCCACCGCTGCTATTTGCAACATATGTCTCAAGCGTATCTCGCATGGCCAAAACATCACCCGCTTGGGCACCACATGCTTGACCAGACATATGTTGACCTGCCATGCAGTTTGTTGGCAAGCGTACCTAAAAGACCCACACCAAAGAACAAAGCGGATCTCTCCTTGCTCCTCATCACCTGGGATCTCCAACCCCACTATACCTTCAGTCCTCTCTGAGACCTGCACTGAGATGAATGAAGGTGTAGAATTAGGCATGTCACAGCAAAGTACTTGCGGGCAATCTGCTTACGGTACACAGATTGTACCAGGCAAATTTCCCTGCCCCAGCTGCTGCACCGCCGAAAGAAGTTTGCTCCCAGCCATCCACATGCCCAGCGGTTGAATGCTAGCTTGGCTAAATTGCTAGCACTTCAACTGCTGCCTTTTCAGTTGGTAGACTCTGCTCCCTTCCATGAGTTTGTGGAATGTGCAGTTCCTCAGTGACAGGTTCCCAAACGCCACTTTTTCTCATGGAAGGCGATTCCGGCTCTCTACCGGCATGTGGAAGGCAATGTCTTGGCCTCGCTGGACAGGGCGGTCAGTGGTAAGGTGCATATTATCGCTGACTCATGGTCCAGAAGGCATGGACAGGGACGTTACCTATTTTTCATGGCCCATTGGGTGACTCTGCTGGCAGCTGGGAAGGATGCAGGACAAGGTGCAGTAGTGTTGGAGGTTTTTCCGCCACCACGCCTCCAAAATGCTACTACTGGTGATTCTGACACACCTCTCTCCTCCAACCCCTCCTCTTCTTCCTCCATGGCCTCTTTCTGTGAAAGTATGCAGGCCAAAAGATGCCATGCGGTGCTTGAGCTGGTGTGCTTGGGGGACAGGAGCCACACTGGGGCAAAGATTCTGTCAGCTCTGCAGGGGCAGACTCAGAGGTGGTTGACGCCACGCCAGCTTAAGGCAGGAATGGTGGTTTGCGACAATGGCACCAACCTCCTCTCTGCCCTCTGACAGGGACAACTGACCCATGTGCCCTGTTTGGCTCACATCCTTAACTTGGTGGTGCAGCAGTTCTTGGGCAGGTACCTGGGCTTACAGGATGTCCTGTGGCAGGCCAGGAAAGTCTGTGTGCATTTCCGCTGGTCATATAATGCTAGTGCTCGGCTGGCTGACCTCCAAAAGGAATTTAACCTGCCCAAGAATCGCCTAATCTGTGACATGCCCACCAGGTGGAACTCAATGTTGGCCATGCTGCAGCGGCTGCACATGCAGCAGAGGGCCATCAATGAGTACCTGTGTGACTATGGCACCAGGACAGGGTCAGGGGAGCTTGTTTTTTTTCCCCACTCCAGTGGGCCATGATCAGGGATGCATGCACTGTCCTGTCACCATTTGAGGAGTCCACGAGGATGGTGAGCAGTGACAGTGCATGCATCAGTGACACTGTCCCCCTTGTCCACCTTGAGGCAGAACAGAGGCAGGAAGAGGAGGACTTCCTTAGCTCTCAAGGCCCCCTTTATCCAGACAGTGTTCCTGTGTGCCCGCTGATCACACAGGAAAAGGAGGAGGATTGTGTCAGCATGGAGGTGGAGCCTGGCACTCAGCATCAGCAGCAGTCTTTAAGGGATCATTTACAGTCCCAAGAAACCCATGGACTTGTACGTGGCTGGGAGGAGGTGGCTGCGGATCATGTCGTCCTTAGTGACCCAGAGGACTGCGGACTGAATGCCTCAGCAAACCTACGCTGCATGGCCTCCCTGATCCTGCAAAGCCTGTGGAAGGATCCTCGTATTCGAGGTATCAAGGAGAGGGATCAATACTGGCTGGCAACCCTTGATCCACGTTACAAGGGTAAGGTTGAGGACCTTATCTTGCCGTCACAGAGGGAGCAGAGGATGAAACATCTTCGGGAGGCCTTGCAGAAAGGTCTGTGCAACGCGTTCCCAGAGACTGGGAGGTTACAAACTCCTGTTCCTGGACAACGTGTTGCTGAGGCTTCTGCAAGTCAAAGGAGGAGTGGTGGAGAAGGTGGCCGTCTGACCGATACGTTCAGACAATTTTTTAGTCCGCAGCCCCAAGGTATGATTCCAGCAACCATCGCCAGCATCTGTTTTACATGGTGCAGGAATACCTAGGGGCAAGATCTGACTTGGACACCTTTCCCACCCAAAATCCTCTGGGTTACTGGGTCCTGAGGATGGATCACTGGCCAGAGCTTGCACAGTATGCAATTGAACTACTGGCCTGTCCTGCATTCAGCGTTCTTTCAGAACGCACATTCAGTGCTGCTGGAGGCTTTGTAACCAATCACAGGGTGCGCCTGTCCACTGACTCGGTCGATCGACTGACCTTCATAAAAATGAATCAGTCTTGGATCACCACCAGCTACCAAGCACCTGATGCTGATGTAACCGAATCATTTTTTTTGAAATGTCAGATCCCTTCAAGACTGCCTATGCTGATGCTGAGTGACTATCCTGTTATGCTGAGTGACTATCCTCTTCCTCCTCAATAATCATGCTGATAGCTTGTAAGAATATTTTCGGTTCTGGGCACCGCCACCAGTGGCTAAGGCCCAATTTTTCAGCCCCTGTTTAACAGGGGCGTGTAACTACAATTTTTGTTGCAATATTTTGGAAGGAGGGTTCGTTGCTGCACTCAACTAGAGTATTTGTGAGGGGTTGTAGTGTTGTGGCACCAGCACCAGTGCCTAAGGCCCAATTTTTCAACCCCTGTTTAACAGGGGCATGTAATTACAATTTTTGATGCAATGTTTTGCAGGAGGGCTCATTCCTGTGCTCCAACTAGAGTATCTGTGAGGGGTTGCAGTGTTGTGGCACCAGCACCAGTGCCTAAGGCCCAATTTTTCAGCCTCTGTTCAACAGGGGCGTGTAATTACAATTTTTGATGCAATACTTTGCAGCAGGGCTCGTTCCTGCGCTCCAACTAGAGTATCTGTGAAGGGTGCTTTATCAACAATCCTTGTTTCACGAAAAACCCCACATTTAAAAAAAACATTTGTCATTGGAACAGAAAGTGAGGTGAAATCTTCTGAAGAGGTGCACAGACAGCAAAACAAATGTTACAGGGGTGATAACCCTTCCCTATGTTTTCCAAAAAGCTTAAAAATAGTTTTTTTGGCTGAGCTATACTTTAAAAATGTACCAGTCCAAAATTACAAACAGATTCTACTTAACAACAAACCTACAGTCCCTGTCTTGTTTGCACCACCTGTATACTGCTGTTCAGAGTATATAGGGCCGGGGGCCCCACGCCTTTCCTTTTTTTAAATTTGGGTGCGGGGTTCCCCTTAATATCCATACAAGACCCAAAGGGCCTGGTAATGGACTGGGAGGGGGTACCCATGCCATTTGTCTCACTGATTTTCATCCATATTGCCGGTACCTGACATTACATTAAAGCCGCAAGCAGTTTTAAATGACTTTTATTCCTTTAAAATGTAATTTTGTGCAGGGACTGTTCTACTGTTCTTAGCCTTTAAAATGAGCACTTTTGATTTTGAATGTTTGAGTCACATAGACTTCAATATGGTTCTAAAGTTCGTGCAAATTTTCGGTCCGTTCGCAGGTTCTGGTGCGAACCGAACCGGGTTCTGTTTGGCTCATCCCTACTGTTGATGTGTATAGAGAGAGCATAGCTGTTCGAAAGGAGTAAGCTGACGAGAGACGGAGGAGGCACGATCAGCTTCTTGTAGGAAATGTCTGACCTGGAAATACGTCCAGAGGGGAAAGGTATTGTTATCCCTATTAGCTGGTAGGGAAGAGTGCTGTAGAAATCGGCCCAGTCGAAAGAAGTGGTAAGCTAGAACCTCTGAGTGTTGCCAGATGTCTGCTAAAAAGTGAAGTGTGTGGACATACCAGGTGGGAATGCTGGGTTGAGTCTTACAGGTGTAAGAGGTCCAGGGTTAGAGGAGATGTGTAGTTTTCTGCATGCGTTTTCAAAGCACCAGAATGGTGGTTCAATGAGGGGGTGATCCTTCAGGGTCCGTGGGGTATGTCGGGTCGAGGTCCAAGGGAGAGATCGTAGTGGTAGAGAAAAACGTGTATTCGAGAGCAACCCAGTCTTTACAGTGGCCATATAATGACCAATCAACGATTCTAGAAAGGTGACAGGCCCGATAGTATTAGAAGTAATAGAAGGTCCGGAAGACCAATGCCTCCTTTTGTCTTAGGTTTCTTAGTTACTCATATGTTATTCTTGGCCTTTTCTGTCTCCATAGAAACCTAGTGCATATTCTTTTGTATGATTGGAAGAAGGTGGGGGGGAGCTTATTGGGGATAGTCTGCAGGATATATAAAATGCAGGGGAGTATGTTCATTTTTAGGATTGCTGCCCTTCCAAACCAGGAGATTTGTTCCACTTATTTAGGTCATTTGTGATGGATGTGAGGATGGGTTGGTAATTTTTTGTGAAAATGTCTGAGAGTTTTGCTGTTAGATGCATCCCAAGATATTTAAGCTGGTCTTGTTTCCATTGAAAGGGGAAGTTGCTCTTACATTGGGTTACCATTTTTGGTGTGAGGGAAATATTAAGGGCATGCGATTTTGCAAAATTGATTTTGAAATCTGAGATATTCTGAAAGAGTCTAGACTCTTTTAGAAGGTTTGGGATCGATGTGTGCGGCTCCTTCAGAAACAGTAGTATGTCATTGGCGAAGGCAACTAGCTTATAGGTGCGATCGGAAAGCCTTTGATATTGTCAATGGATCTGAGACATTGAAGGAAGGGTTCAAGGGTTAGGATGAATAGAATTGGAGAGAGGGGGTATCCCTGTCTTATCCCATTACTAATTGAGAAGGCGTTCGACAGGTGACCTTTTACACAGACTCTGGCGGTCGGAGCTGTATAAAGGGACAAAATGGCATTAAACATCCGCTCTTGGAGGCCAATGTGTCTCAGGACTGCTTCCAGGTAGTCCCAGGCCAGCTTGTCGAACGCCTTCACCGCGTCTAATGATAGAAAGAACCCTTCTTCTTTGTGTGTTGTATATTCAGGGCTCTGATTGTGTTATCCCTAGCTTTTCTTCCAGTGATGAATCCCACTTGGTCTTTCCCTATCAGGGAGGGAAGGAAGGGCAAAAGATGGGAAGCTAAAATTTTGGAGTACAGTTATGTCGACATTCAGTAAGGATATCAGCCTGTAATTACTAACTGATGTAGGGTCTTTTTCCGCTTTCGGGATCACTGTAATGTGTGCTTCCAGTAATCTGTGGAAAGGTAGGGTGGATGATGTTAGGGAGTTAAAAGTCTTAGTAAGGTGTGGGGTTAAAGTGTTCATAAGGGCTTTGAAATAGGCAGCTGTAAACCCGTTGGGGCCAGGGATTTTACCATTCTTAAGTTAATTGCCAATTTGAGTTCTTCTTCCAAGATAGGGTTATCTAGCAGTAGCGCTTCCTCTTTGTCTAGGGGTTTGAGGCAACATTTGTTGAGGAAGGACATGATTAGGGTGTGTTGGGACTCAGATCCACTAGGGTTGATTGTTTTCTTGGGGAGGTTATATAGGTTAGAGTAGTATGTCTCAAATTGGGCTGCTATGTCTGTCGGGGTGATATGGGATTTCCTTTGAGAGTCTTTAATGGTGTGGATGTTTGTATGTGCTTTCCTGGCTTGGAGGGCTTTAGCTAGATAATTTCCGCATTTGTTTCCAAATTCATAGAATAGTTTGTGGTGTAGGATGAATTTGCGTCATATTTTGCTGTTTAATTCTTCCCGTAATGTTTTCCTGGTTTGGGTAAGCTCATGATAGATTTGTTGCGCTTGTGATTGTTTGTGAGTGGGTTCTAGGTTTTAGATCTTGTCTAGTAGGTCTGTAACTTTTTGTTGATGAGCTTTTTGAAGGGATGATTTAAGGGCTATGAGTTTTCCTAGAATTACACATTTGTGTGTCTCCCATTGGGTGAGTGGGGTTGTGGGAACTTTATTTTTTTAACTCTGAAGTGGAGAAATGGCTGGAGGAAAATAAAAAGGACCTATAGAAAATTTTGAGTATGGAACTATTTTGAATATATGGAGGGGTGAGGGGGGGGAGTGGCTTGATTGAGGTGTACTGTACCTATTTGGGCTTGGTGGCCTCTTTTTATCTGTTTTGTCTTGCTTTGGCTTGAATATCACCATTATTGTAATATCATGGCAATTTCACTGAAATATCACGGTAATATGATTGTTTGCCCAATATGGAGAGGGTGGGGGGGGGGCACTCTTTTGGTTTGAATGTATAAAAGTAGGGGTGAGAAAGTGTTTGATAAGGTCACGGGTGAAGCCTTTAGGGTAGGCCCTGATGGGCATGGGGGGGGGGGGACAAGGCAGGGTGGGAGGGAGACTGTGGGTGGTGGAGTTTGGCCCCAGATGAGAGCTAAGAACCACACTTCACAAATATTAACATGTTGGAATGCACAAATAGTGAGAGGGGGAAGATATGGAGAGAGGGAGAAATATTTAGTTTGGAGAAACCATTTGGGATGGAGAGGTGTGTGTGAGTTTATCAGGTTGATTTTTTTTTATTTAATTTTTTTGCAGGTTTGTAGTGTTGATTTATTTTCTGTTACTTTACCATGCAAGAAAGGAATTTTAATATAACCTCATGGAATGTTCGGGGCCTGGGGCATCCAATTAAGAGAGCTACGGTCCTATCAACATTTGAGGGGAGCAGGCCCAGACTACTCTGTCTGCAGGAAACGCATTTAACTAATGTCACTGCGGCACAATTCCCCAATCGGAAGTTCCAAGCTCAATACCATTCAGTCCACTCCTCCTATTCAAGGGAGGTGAGTATTCTAGTTGGGAGAAGAGTGATGTTTTCCTGCAGAGAAAGTTGTATCGATGAACAAGGCCGGTACATTTTTTTGCTTTGCTTAATTGAAAACAAACTTTTTGTGTTGGCATATAGTTATATTCCCCCTCCTTTCAAGCTGAAGGTTCTACACAAGCTATTGGAGTTTGTACTGGATAAAGCAGGAACCCTGATAATAGCGGTGGGTGATTTTAATGAAGTAATGGATAAGAGTCTAGATAGATTCCCAACACAGCAGGCGAGGGTCGGCTATTTCGATTCTTGGTGGAAATGGGTTTGAGTGACATATGGCGAATGCGCTATCCACAAGAAAGGCAGTATTCTTGCTTCTCAAGCTCTTACCTCACTCTCTATAGAATTGGCATGGCCCTGGGTAATAGGGAGGCAATATCATCAGTAAGTAATATAGAGTGTAGTCCAAGAGGAGTCTCAGACCCCTCCCCGTTGGTGCAGACATTAAATATTTGGGTCAAAGCTCATCCTAGAGAATGGAAAATCAGCCCTTGTTGGCTGGAATTGATTGGCAATCCTGGAGAAGTGGTGTCTAGACTAAATTAATTTGTACAAATCAATACAGGTACGGCATTGCCTGGGGTGGTTTGGGACTCCATGAAGGCCTACCTCAGAGGCCTCTTAATTCAACAAGTGGCAAGAACTAAGGGGAAATCGAGAGAGTAGGAAGGGAAAATTAGGAAGGAGGTGATCCAGGTAGAGAGGCGATATGTTGAGATCCAACCCCTGACAGACAGAGGGAATGGCTAGATAAGCTATAAAATGGCAATTACTAGGAGGACGGAGTATAGACAAATATTTGAGCGGCAGTGCCATTTTGGCGAGGGGGAGAGGGTCGTTCGCACCCTGTCCCTCTTGATTAAATCTAATACTTCCCCTTCTACTGTTTCAGCTATTCGGACCGCAAGTGGAGACATCACTACTGATGCGTTAGAGATAATGCATGCATTAAGTGACTATTATAAGTCTCTGTATAAATCTAACAGGGGAGTGGGGGGTGTAATAACAGATTATTTCCTTCAACGAATATCAATCCTGACTTTATCAGAGAAGGATAGGATAGATATAGACGCACCAGTCACTCTAGAGGAGTTAAAATGGGCAGTGGCAGGGATGCCTAATCAAAAATCACCAGGCCCGGACGGGCTTCCGGTAGAAATATATAAACACTACGGTGAGTTACTACTCTCTGAACTGCTGAAAACATTGGGATGGGCGTTAGACAATGGTAGACTCCCTACCACAATGTCAGAAGCCACTATTATTGTAATACATAAGGAGGGGAAAGATCAACAGGACGTCTCTTCTTATTGGCCCAATTTCATTATTATGCACTGATGTAAAAATCTTGGCCAAAGTTCTAGCAACTCTTCTAGTCTAAATAAATATATTCAAAAGCTGATACATCCTGACCAGTCAGGTTTTATTCCCAGCAGATCAACTAGCACTAACATCAGAAGAGTCTTCTTAAATATGCAGATTCCAACTGACAACTTAGGCCCCAAGGGCATTCTGGCCTTAGATGCTGCTAAGGCCTTTGATAGTCTAGAATGGGACCATCTATGGAAGGTGCTAGAGCGATTTGGGTTTTGTCCCTCTTTTATTAGATGGGTGAAACTACTCTATAATGAACCTAGAGCAAGAATTAAAATTAATAACGAACAGTCAGAAACGTTCCAGGTGGAGAGAGGGACGAGACAGGGTTGTCCCCTATCTCCTCTATTGTTTGCTTTGGCAATGGAACCCTTTGCAATTATAACTAGATTGCGACTAGACATACAGGGGTTCCAGCGTCAGCTAGAAGAAGACAGGATTGCTCTGTTCAAATACCAACAAAAAAAGCTCTATAAATTTTGTTTGGGTACAGCATTGCATGACCTGGGGGTCCTAGTAGGTGACAGGCTCAGCAATAGCATGCAATGCCAAGCTGTTGCAAGCAAAGCCAACAGAATATTGGCATGCATTTAAAAGGGGATTAACTCAGGGGATTCATTTAGGTTATTAACTTTGGTGGCACAATGGTGTAGTGGTTAGCACTCTCACATAGCAGTAAAAAGGGTTGCTGGTTCGAATCTCAACCACGACACTACATGCCTGGAGTTTGCATGTTCTCCCTGTGCCTCTGTGGGTTTCCTCCAGGAACTCCGGTTTCCTCCCACACTCCAAAGACATGCTGGTAGGTTTATTAGCTTCTGTTCAAAATTGGCCCTAGTATATGAATGGGGATCTTGGATTGTGGGCTCCTTGAGGGTAGTGTGCGATGTATGTGTGGAGCGCTGCGTAAAATTGACGGTACTATGGGTACCTAAAATAAATAATATATATTAGAGGTGCATTTTAATGAGACACAATGTACAGGGATAGGGACAATTGTAGACACCAACCACACTCACTCAGGATGGACTGGTGTCTTTATTCAAGCTTACTAATTATGTAACTCCAGAGATAAAATGATAATTCTCCCACTCTACAAGACTCTCGTGCGGCCGCATCTGGAGTATGCCATCCAGTTATGGGCACCAGTCCTCAGGAGAGATGTGCTGGAACTGGAGAGAGTCCAGAGAAGGGCAACAAAGCTAATAAAGGGACTGGAGGACCTTAGTTATGAGGAAAGATTAAGAGCACTGAACTTATTCTCTCTGGAGAAGAGATGCTTGACAGGGCATATGATTTCAATTTACAAATACCATACTGGTGACCCCCCACAATAGGGATAAAACTTTTCTGCGAAAGGGAATTTAAAAAGACACAGGGCCATTCACTAAAATTAGAAAAAAGTGGTTCAAACCTAAACTGCGTAGAGGGTTCTTTACTGTAAGAGTGGTAAGGAGGTGCCTATCCAAAACTATTGGATAGGCACCTGAATGAACACAACATACAGGGATATACAATGTAATACTGACATAAAAGCACACACAGGTTGGACTTGTATTTTTTCAACCTCACTAACTATGTAACTATGTAACTACAAACACGCAATTACCAGTTAAAATAGTGCAGTGCAGAAAAGCAAAAATCTCTTCTGGAGCTTGAGTGGTTAAAGTGGTTGTAAAGCCACTTGTAAAGTCTCTCCAATCCCCTCTGTTAGATATGCTATGATCCCCAGTGTGTGTGATAAAAAAAAAAAAAGCAGCTGTGTACCTTATTATATAGCTCTTACATGACCGCTGGCTCTCTCCTCTCCCAGGCTGACAGCTACAGTGGGAGGGGCTGAGAACTCCCACTGACATCAGCTGGGAGCAGGAGAGGAGAGGAGGAGAGAGCCGGGTGGTCACGTGAGTGCCGATCGACGCTATGGAATAAGGTATACAGCAGCTTTTTTTTTTGTAAATCACACACACTTGGGGACACAACATTATCTAACAGATAGGAGTGAATTTGCACTTATTTCATCATCAGGAGGGGAGGATCGGGGAGCTAACAGGCAGGGAGGGAAGGGGAGAGGACAAAGGAGAGCTGCAGATGACAGAGGCACGTAAACTGACCACGGTGTCAGGGTTGAGCAGCTATGATAAACCATGGTCAGTTTACAGAGGGGAGGGCAGAACCAGGCGGGATCAACCAGGTATTTCAGGTGATACAGGGGGCCAAATTACACAGCACAAGCAATGTGCTGTATAACATGCTTTAAAGGAACAGGATCTATTTTTTTTTCAGGCTTACAAATCCTTTAAAGCGGAGTTCCACCCAGAAGTGGAATTTCCACTTTAAGCACTCCTTGCCCCCTTACATGCCACATTTAGCATGTAATTTTTTTGGGGGGGAGCGGGTACCCAGTTTTGACAGGAACCCAGCTCCCACTTCTGCTCTTGCCACCTAGGGGATGACTCCTCTCCCCCTCCCTCCCTGCAATCTTCTGGGACACGTCACAAGTCCCAGAAGATTGCCTGGCCACTGAGAAGGCACAGCCAGGTGCCCACACTTTCAATGCCGGTGCCGCGGAGAGGGATAAGAGCAAGGCTTCAGGTGGCCGCATCACTGGATCATAGGACTGGTGAGAACAGGTGAGCGTGTGTTTAGTAAAAGTCAGCAGCTACACTTTTTGTAGCTGCTGACTTTTATTAAACTTAAAAACGAGTGGAACTCTGCTTTCAGGTAGGCTCAGACAAAAGTGATATCTTTCTGTATGCAGAAAAACATATATATGTTTCATTTAAAAAAAAATTATTGTTTGTTCTGAGGTTTATGTGTTTCGGAGAGACTGCCACTTGTGGCATAGTAAGTAGACATGTGCAGAACAGAAACATTTGTTTCGTTTCACTTTGGATAGATTCATTATTTTATTAATTTGGTTTTGTTGATTCATTTTGGAATTCATTTTGTTTAGTTTCATTTAGTTTTATTTTATTTTGTTTATTAATTTTCTAATGAATTACAAATTTTCAAATCAATCGAAAACTGATCAACCAATCTGTATTCTGTATGAATAATAGCTGGATGCTTTTACATGATTGATTTATAAGTTGTCAGTAGGTTTCCCCACTCACATATGAATGAAAGAAAAGAATTGCTGGCAATTAAAAATTCTGAAAAAAAACAGCATGAGGGTCCCCCCTACCCATACCATGCCCTTTGGGTCTGGTATGAATTTTAAGGGAAACCCCACACCAAAACTTTCTTTTTAAATGGTGTGGGATCCTGAGCGAGTGTCCCCCCCAATCAAATCAGGACACATGCCCTCAACATGGGATGGTGGTGCTTTGGGGCAGGGGGGTTGATGGGGACAGGGGCCTCTTCCCAACAACCCTAGCTGGTGGTCTGTGAGCAGGGGGCTTATCAGAATTGGGAAGCCCCAGGGGGCCCAAAGATCCTGGTCCCCCACGTGAATAAGTATGGGGTACATATCCATTTTCTAGATTTAAACATCGAGATTATAGAGAATTCTTTTAACATTTCTACCTACTTCAAAAGTACTGATAGAAATGGGTATATAGGGCAGGATAGTTGCCATCACCCAACATGGCTAAAATCAGTACCTAAGAGTCAGTTAATTCGCTTGAGGCAAAACTGTACGATGAAAAAGGATTTTGTCGAACAAGCTTCTTTCTTAAAAAATAAATTCATTGATAAGGGCTTCCTGGTGATTTGGGTAAAGTTATTGGTGAGGTGGCTAACATGGATAGAGCTGTGATGCTGAAAGGCAAAGATAAAGTAAGTGAGAATGATCATAATTTTTCTATGGTCACCACATACTCTCACCAATATTATGACTTTAATTTTTTATTTTTTTTAAACATTGGGCAGTTTTAAAAAATTATAGAGTGTTGGGCCCTGTCCTCCCAGACCATCCACAAGTAGTATTTAGAGGAATTCCTCCCCTTAAACTTAGCATCTAACATTCTAGACGCTCCCAATAGAGTTTATTTATTTCAGAAAACAAAAGGTTTCTATCCATGTCGCAAATGTGCTGTCTGCCATCTTAATAGAAACAAAGATAGAAGAATTTGCAGATTTAAATCTAACGTTACAATTGAAAGAGTGTGATATTAATACATTCATTACTTGCACGTCCCAAAATGTGGTTTACATGTTAACCTGTCCATGCGGTCTACAATATGTGGACCACACGGTTAGGGCTATGAATGAACGTTAGAATAAAAGAACATGTGGCTAACATCAAAAAGGGGTTTCCTAAACATACTGTTTCCCATTATTACCTAGAGTGTCACAACAAAAATCCAGCGGGTACTAAATTCACAGCTATTGATAGGTTTAGCCCACATTGGCGTGGGAGTGTCGCTAATGTGTACACACAAGCAGACTTTTTGACGGACTAGGTCCGACAGTCTTTCCGACGGACTTTGCAGCATAGGCCCACCGGGCTTTCAAAAGAACGGACTTGGACACACACGATCACTTCAAAAGTCCGCTGGTTTTGAACGAGGTGACGTACAGCACGTACGACGGGACTAGAAAAAGGAAGTTCAAGCCCCAGTACGCCACCCTTTGGGCTCCTTCTGCTAATCTCATGTTTATCTCGTGTTATTAAAAGTTTGGTTAGAGACAATTCGCGCTTTTCAGACTTCAGCTTATTTCGATCGTTTTCTGCAGTTCAATTTGTGCTTGTGGGGATTGTATCTGGTTTTCAGTGCGTGTTGGTCAGTTCATACCTATATATCAGGCCGTTCTGGTCCGCTTGTTCCTGTTCTTCAGGTCGCTCTTCACAGGCCTTGCTGTTCTTCAGTGCGTTCGTTTAAGTTTGTTTGTTTGACCAGCCGACCGTTTTGAAGCCATGGTGTATGTACTGTACGTACTCGTTCTCGAGTTCGTGCTGTGTGGGGGCTTGGTGTTGGGGTTTATACTTTGACCCGAGCCCAGTCCATGAACAGGGCGAGGAGGACTTCATGGACAAAGAATTGGCTGCACCAGCGTGACCAGTTCTCACACATGCCTTTGCTTTGTGAGATCCGTGAGAATAACGGACCCCGTTTTTCAATGTCTGCTGGCTTTGCTGACCCCTTATATCAGCAGGCAGGATACCTGCATGCGGCAAGCCATCACTGTGGAGCAGAGGCTAGTTGCCACGTTGCGTTACTTGGCAACTGGGAGAAGCCTTAAGGACCTTAAGTTCGACAGGCATCTCCCCCCAGGCTCTGGGGATCATTATCCCAGAGACCTGTTCTGCCATTATTCAGGTCCTGCAGAATGACTATATTAAGGTACGTTTTATCCTTTAACATTACATTATATGTATTTTAATGTTTGCTAATGTATTGTATTAATTTCATCATTACCTAATTACCATGATTGGAATATGCTTTGAATATCCCCTTTATCTTCATGCATGCATGTTTTTATTTTTTAAACTCCTTTTTTGGCCTACATGCATATTTGCCTTCACTAACCTCCCCAGCATGCAATCCTGGGCCCATATACACCTATAGCCTAGTCCATTTAACAATGTATATTGTCAGCTCCATTGTACTGCTTTCCCCCGAACCACCCCCTCAAATGTCTCCAAATGTAATGTGTGGTCTTAAACTCATGGGCCATCAGAGGGGGTGAGGAATCTTATAAGTGGGCCTTATATTTTTCATTTTTTTAAATACTACTTCTAAAAAATGTTATACTACTGTTGTGCAAGAATGTTTCTGCTTGCAAAGTTATGTTTAAAAGTACTTATATTTTTTTTTTCTTGTTTGACTCCACAGTTTCCTTCCACGCCACAGGAATGGCAGACTGTGGCCTCCCAGTTCGCTGACTGATTCGGGACTTTCCCAACTGTGTAGGGGCGATCGATGGGAAGCATGTTTGCATTGTTCCACCACCCCATTCGGGGTCTTACTACTTCAATTACAAGGGGTTTAATAGTGTAGTGTTAATGGCGGTGGTATCGGCACAATATGATTTTATGTACATGGACGTGAGGAAGAATGGCCGGATGTCGGATGGAGGAGTCATTGCCCAGATGGAGTTCTACCAGCGTCTCCAGACTGGTGGCCTGGGATTGCTACCTGATGCCGAGAACATTGAGGGACTCCCCTCTGTATTAATCGCAGATGAAACCTTCGGTCTGGGCAAGTACCTGATGAGGCCATTCCCCCAAAGGACCCTCACCCCGGAGAGGAGGGTTTTTAACTACTGGCTGGCCAGAGCGAGAAGAGTTGTGCAGAATGCCTTTGGGATTATGGCCAGCCGGTTACGTTTGTTTCTCTCAGCCATCAATATGGCGGACTATAAAATCAATCATATCATGTGTTGTTGCATACTCCACAATTTTTTATGAAAACATTCTCAAACATATATTATTTCAGTTGGGCCTGAGGCCGGACTTAGTGCAGAATTTGTACTCACGGGCCTGGATACTGCCATACTGGCTTGGCCCCCCAAACCACCCATCAAGTGCAGGACAGATATGTAAATTATTTTAATGGTAAGGGGGCCATTGCAATGCCAGAACATATTTAACCTTTCAATTAATAAAAAAATATTTTTTATGATAAAATCTCGAGTTTTTATTTTTGTTTGCTTTTCTTTTTGGCTGTCTCCTAGGTTCTCCTAGTGCACTTGTAGTAGTGCATTTCCCTTTAGTAAATAAGGCCCTTTGTCACTGTAAACACAAAATGAATTCCAAAACTGGTATTGAGTATTGAAAGAAGAAGCCACACACATTGTTGTCGTTTTTTACTGTGTGCACATTCAAACATGTGCGTTTTTTAAAAACGTCATTCAATTTTTTATTTTTTTTAAATATTTTTTACTCAATATAAATTTTTAGTTTTTTTGGGGGGGGGGAACAATATTTTTTTATATTTTTTTGGTATTTTCTGCATAATTTTTTTTTTTATTTTTTTGTTTTAAATTTGTATTTTAAAACAGGGTTTTTTTAAAAAAATAACATACCCAACTCTGGAACTTACAAAGTTCAACATGTAAAAGTTGCAGATGATGTCACCCATGTAAAAGCCAAATTTTGAAGATGCACACAAATTGGGAGTCCGAATGGGTAATGTCACCATGTGCTATCTCCCATCATTGGGGATCAATGGACATGCTTTGTGGGTGCAATCCCTTCCTCTCACCTACTAGCATTTTGAGGAAGGGGTTGCAAACACAAAACGCGTACATTGAGATCCCCTGATGGCAGATAGCACATGTTAACACACTGTGTGCATCTTCAAAATTTGGCTTTTAAAATGTTAAAACTATAAAAACATAACAATGTTCTCATTTAAAAAGGAAATGAAGAACATGATCGATTGTGTTTTAGGGAAAAAGGAAGGGATTAGATTCTCCCCAAAACATCGATCATGCTCTTTATTTCCTGTTGCATGATGTCCAGCCAATTTCTCATGCTGTCTAGGTGATTGCGCATTTCATCAATGTGCCCTTTCTAGACCATGATCTGCCAATTAGTCTTTGAGCGCTGTCGGTGGTAAATGGGTCTGCCGCTTGCCCTTCCACAACCAGAACATCACCTAAAATTTTAGAAAAAATATGTATTTAGAAATATGCAGGCATAAATAGATTACCTTAAGCTGGGGTGTCAGACGCTCACCTGGTGGGGTGCATATCTCATCCACTTCTTGCACCTCTCCTTCCTCCAGATCCTCGGGTGGGCTTGGGCTAATTACACAATCATGCTGGTGAGGTCAGGGGGTCTTGGGATCCTCTAACTGTTGTCTGAGTCTTTTCTCCCCTATGAGAATGAAACAAAAGGTATACTTAGCACACTGATATTTGAGTCCAGAAATAGGAATATGAAACATTGCTTTGAAGTGGTGTACAATTGTCTGTTTGTGAAAAGATTCAAGTTGAAGACATGATTCAAATTCCCTTTTAACCAAACTGCAATACTTACCTTTTTTGGCCAAGTTTCACAGATGGAGACACCTCAAGTATCCCCTGGAGCCCCTGTGTGGATTACCCTAAAAAATGTTCTCTGGTGTCCCACAATACACTAGTGCTCCTGAGTCCAGATGTGGAAACAGCTGCTGTGTCCTGTCCTTACATTACGCTGAATCATTTTTTCAAAGCATTCTAGTTTCAAACACATCAACACAACAATATCCTAAACTTCTTTTAATAAGACAAATTATCAAGACCAAAATGTAGGTAGAACCCTGTACCATCGTATTTCTTGGCAAACGAAAGACATTTAGTTAGAAACATATGTATTTTCAAACGAACAATATTTACGAACGATTGCATACAGTACAACAGTATAAACAAAAAACATATGGATCAGCATGCAAGTTAAGTATCATAATAAGAACACACGACAAGTACTTACTTTTTTTAAGCACCTTTTTGATTCTTCGATACTGATCTGGCTCCCTCGTTTTAAGGTCGCACCAGCGCTTTCTCAATTGGTCTTTAGCCCGTCGTACCCCAAATTGCTGCTCCAGAGTGGTCACAACTGAGGACATTATTTGGTCCTTCCGCAAATTGGGTCTGGTGTACGGATCATTTTTGCCATTATAGTCCTCCCTCCTCAAGATGTCCACCATCTCCACCATTTCTTCAAAGGCCAAGTTAGTGGCCTTAAATCTCCTGAATCTGGATGTCTGCGGCTTCGGGCTTTCCTCCACGCTAGTATCTGATAATGTCTCTGCCATCTTTATCTATATACTCCCACTGCGCAACGAACAGAGAAGGGGCGGGGAAAATTAGTCATAAAGAACGTCAGGGGCGGGCAAAGTGGGCGATGCAGGCAGAGCATGACACATGCACAGTGTATATAAAGCCAGTACGCTGGCCTACGTATGTCCAAACGGAATTATCTAGCGTCCTAAACGAAGGTAAGATTTAAGCTTGGCCCATCACAGTGGCCTATACTGCTTCAAAATTGAGGCCTATATTGGGATAAGATACTGAGAGTTTGCACGTTTGCATTGACATTAGGGATGAGCTTCGAGTTCGAGTCGAACTCATGTTCGACTCGAACATTGGCTGTTCGCAAGTTCGCAGAACAGCGAACAATTTGGGGTGTTCGCGGCAAATTCGAATGCCGCAGAACACCCTTTAAAAGTCTATGGGAGAAATCAAAAGTGCTAATTTTAAAGGCTTATATGCAAGTTATTGTCATAAAAAGTGTTTGGGGACCCGGATCCTGCCCCAGGGGACATGGATCAATGCAAAAAAAAGTTTTAAAAACGGCCGTTTTTTCAGGAGCAGTGATTTTAATAATGCTTAAAGTCAAACAATAAAAGTGTAATATCCCTTTCAATTTCGTACCTGGGGGGTGTCTATAGTATGCCTGTAAAGGGGCGCATGTTTCTCGTGTTTAGAACAGTCTGACAGCAAAATTACATTTGGAAGGAAAAAACCCATTTAAAACTACCCGCGGCTATTGCATTGCCGACAATACACATAGAAGTTCATTGATAAAAACGGCATGGGAAATCCCCACAGGGAAACCCCGAACCAAAATAAAAAAAAAAAAAATGACCTGGGAGTCCCCCTAAATTCCATACCAGGCCCTTCAGGTCTGGTATGGATATTAAGGGGAACCCCGGCCAAAATTTAAAAAAAAAATGATGTGGGGTTCCCCCTAAATTCCATACCAGACCCTTCAGGTCTGGTATGGATTTTAAGGGGAACCCCGCGCCAAAAAAAAAAAAAAAAACGGCGTGGGGTCCCCCCAAAAATCCATACCAGACCCTTATCCGAGCACGCAAGCTGGCAGGCCTCAGGAAAAGAGGGGGGGACGAAAGTGCGCCCCCCCTCCTGAACCGTACCAGGCCACATGCCCTCAACATTGGGAGGGTGCTTTGGGGTAGCCCCCCAAAACACCTTGTCCCCATGTTGATGAGGACAAGGGCCTCATCCCCACAACCCTGGCCGGTGGTTGTGGGGGTCTGCGGGGGGGTTTATCGGAATCTGGAAGCCCCCTTTAACAAGGGGACCCCCAGATCCCGCCCCCCCTGTGTGAAATGGTAAGGGGGTACTTACTCCTACCATTTCACTAAAAAACTGTCAAAAATGTTAAAATGAAAATGAAGAAGAGAAGAAGAGAAGAAGGAAGAAGAGAAGAGGATGAAGAAGAAGATGAAGAGGAGAGCGGGAGCCTCCCCCCATGCCATGGGTGTGGAGCGGCCCGAGGAGAAGAAGATAGAAGACGCCATGGAGGAGATGCTGGACGAGAACGCCGGAGGAAGAACCAGAAGAGCCAGAAGAACCAGAAGAAGAAGAAGATGAAGGAAGATAGAAGAAAGAAGAAGCATTTAAATAAAGGAATTGTCAAAAACTGTCTCTTGTCATTTTTAACATTTTTGACAGTTTTTTAGTGAAATGGTAAATGGTAGGGGTAAGTACCCCCTTACCATTTCACACAGGGGGGGGCGGGATCTCGGGGTCCCCTTGTTAAAGGGGGCTTCCAGATTCCGATAAACCCCCCACCCGCAGACCCCCACAACCACCGGCCAGGGTTGTGGGGATGAGGCCCTTGTCCTCATCAACATGGGGACAAGGTGTTTTGGGGGGCTACCCCAAAGCACCCTCCCAATGTTGAGGGCATGTGGCCTGGTACGGTTCAGGAGGGGGGGGCGCACTCTCGTCCCCCCATCTTTTCCTGCAGCCTGCCAGGTTGCGTGCTCGGATAAGGGTCTGGTATGGATTTTTGGGGGGACCCCACGCCGTTTTTTTTTTTTTTTTTGGCGCGGGGTTCAACTTAAAATCCATACCAGACCTGAAGGGTCTGGTATGAAATTTAGGGGGAACCCCACGTCATTTTTTTTTTTTAATTTTGGCCGGGGTTCCCCTTAATATCCATACCAGACCCGAAGGGCCTGGTATGGAATTTAGGGGGACTCCCACATCATTTTTTTTTTTTAATTTTGGTTCGGGGTTTCCCTGTGGGGAATTCCCATGCCTTTTTTATCAATGAACTTCTATGTGTATTGTCGGCAATGCAATAGCCGCGGGTAGTTTTAAATGTTTTTTTTCCTTCCAAATGTCATTTTGCTGTCAGACTGTTCTAAACACGGTAAACATGCGCCCCTTTACAGGCATACTATAGACACCCCCCAGGTACAAAATTTAAAGGGATATTACACTTTTATTGTTTGACTTTAAGCATTATTAAAATCACTGCTCCTGAAAAAACGTCCGTTTTTAAAACTTTTTTTTGCATTGATCCATGTCCCCTGGGGCAGGACCCGGGTCCCCAAACACTTTTTATGACAATAACTTGCATATAAGCCTTTAAAATGAGCACTTTTGATTATTCATGTTCGTGTCCCATAGACTTTAACGGTGTTCGCGTGTTCGAGCGAACTTTTTTCCTGTTCGCATGTTCTGGTGCGAACCGAACAGGGGGGTGTTCGGCTCATCCCTAATTGACATTGGTGTTTTCGTTTCTTGTGTGTGTGTGTGCCCCCTATATTGGGATAAAGATAATACTGTGAGTTTGGACTGACATTACTGTTTTTCTCTTGTGTATTGTCTTTCAGAAAAAATGAATCCCTTTAAGGAGCAAGATTTTTTGAGTCATTTTATTGACCTATATCAAGCTAACAGAAACCTGTGGGAGGTCAAGCACACCTTGTATCGCAATCGCTTTCGACCCTTCCCTCCACCCCAGCTGAGGCATCCCAGGAAGAACCGGGCCCTTTCATCCTTGAAGAAGTGGATGCGCCCAGCTGGAGCCAGGTATACTTTTTTTTTTAATTATTGATTGTCCTAATATTAATGATGTAAACTAAAATGTTTGAATTGCTTACAAATCAAAGATTTAATCACAAAAAATATTATGTATACATATCACTAGACAGTAGTGGCCAAAAATGTTGTTCAAATATTGGTGAACAGCTAGAAAAATGGTGGGGTCAAAATGATAGCCTTTTCTATTTGTTTAAAATTAAATTTGCAAGTCGTGAGCTGAAAATTGTGTGTGATTGATGAAGCAAAAAATACAACTATGTCCTTTTTTATACACAGGATGAGCTCAGCCAGGAGGAGGCTGTGCCCAGTGGCAGGCAGGAGGTGGCTGGGCCCAGTAGGAGCCTCACAGAATGCCAGGTGCCTCCCCTCCGCCTTCCTACCAATAGGCCCAGGAAGATGACCAGAACAGAGGAGCAATCACTTGCTCTCATTCGGTAAGCCACCCAAATCCTCAGTAACCCCCCCAATGCTGAAGAGGCCTATGTCATATATTTGGCCACCAGGTTGATGGAACTGGAGAAGGGCCAATGCCTCCTCTGTGAGGGTTTTTTCTGAGGCTCTTCAGAAGGGGTTGAGGGGCCAGCTTACTAAAACCAGCCATATGTATGATGAAGCCCCTACTCCTCCTCCTCCTGCCACAAGTACACCACCAAAGGCACAGCCTCCAAGGAAGGCTGCAGAGAAGCGTGGAGGGAATGCTGCAGGGCAGCGTGGAGGGAAGGCTCCATGAAAGAGTCAAAAGTGATTGTCTGGCTTCAGTCTGGTCTGACAGAAGACGCAGATTGTGCTCCCTATTATATAGACTCCGAAATATCCCAATTTTGTTTTCCACTGACTTGATGTGTGTCCTGGGGGGACAAAAAGGCTTCACAAATTCCAAAAGTGTCTCCAGTGTTGCCTTCCTCTTTATTTTGTTAACCTGAATAAATGGCTATTTTACAAAAAAGAATTTACTATGTGTTTTTATTCAAAAAAGGTAGTTTGTTTTTGAGTAGGCAGGTACATGTCAAAAAGACTATGAGGGTTATTTACAAAAGGAAAATTCATTTGGCACTTGAAATTGCACTGCAAGTGCACTTGTTGGAAGTGCAGTCGCTGTAAATCTGAGGGGAAGATCTGAAATGAGGGGAAGCTCTGCTGATTTTATCATCCAATCATGTGCAAGCTAAAATGCTGTATTTTTAGTTTCCTTGCAAGTGCCCCTCGGATCCACAGCGACTGCACTTCCAAGTGCTCTTTCAGTGCAATTTCAAGTGCACTTTGCACTTGTAGTGCTAAATGAATTTGCCTTTTGTAAATAACCCCCCTATGTCAAATTAACAAGGGACACCAACCTCATTAAGGTTCATAAAAAATACAAGATTACAATGTTATTGTGGTAACTTGAAACACCAAAAAAATAAATAAAAATGGAAAATCACTAGAATTATTTTAATTTTTTCCAAATTGTAAAATATATATTGTTGAAATATAAAATTATAAAAGATGAGTCTAAAAAAGAATTGTAAACATTATTTATGGAGATCTGGCTTTTAAAAACTAGAATATTAGTTATGACATGAGGATAAATAATGAAGAAAGGAGTTTGTGAGAACTCTGTGTGAATATAAGCTGCAAAACAACTTCATTCTTCTAGCATTATTAAGAAGAAAAGAATGCGCTGTATTAAAAGGTCACCGAATTAGCAGCAAGAGGAATGTGCTAGCTTCAATACGAAGGCTAGTTTTACCAGACGGAGCGCTTCCGTCTTGTACTTGCTTCAGAGCATGCGTCATTTTTGGTCCGTCGGACTAGCACACAGATGAACGGTTTGCACGCTAGTAAGCCGAGTCCGTCAGACAGATTTAAAATATGTTGTATTTCTAGGTCCGTCGGACTTTTGGGAAAAACAGTCTGCTGGAGCCCACACACGATCGAATTGTCCGACAGAGTCTGGTCCAGTCCGCTCATGTGTACGCGGCATAAGAGAGAGATCTCGCGTATGGAAACCCGCTGGATTTATTATTTAAAATGCTACACGCCATTTGGGTTAAATTTAGAATGGGACGTGAATATCTTCATTAATAACAGTTGAGGTCTATGAATTATCCTTATAGAGTTGATTGTACACCCTCAGCACAAGGGTGGCAATATGTAGTGGTACCAATAGCAAGGACTCTAATATATTATGTTATTTCGATGTGTGATAGTTTATTAAATGTCCATTAGGGGCACTTAGTTTCTTAAAGTGTATAGCTTTTTATATATGATTTAATTATTACCTCTACGCAGCACATTGCGTGTGTGTTCTGCATTTGCATTGGTCCCTGCCCTCGGGAAGCGTGCAGTCTGGGGTCCCTAACTCACATTCATGCATACTGTGGTCAGTTTGGACCTGCCGACATATCTTTGGAATGTGTGGGAGGCCAGGGTACCTGGCGGGGGCCTACGCAGGTACGTGGAGAGCATGCAGGCTCCGGCCGGATGGTGCTGTGGTTGGGATTTAAACCAGTGAACCTTTTTGCTGCTGGGTGAGGGTGCTAACCACTACACCACTGTGCCACCCATTTAATAAATGTTGTCACATTTTGATTATGGTTATGGATGTGATCCCTCAGTTAAGGGGTGTGTATCCTTAAGCCATTTGTATATATATATATATATATATATATATATATATATATATATATATATATATATATATACATACACACACACACACACACACATATATGCACTCAGTGTTTTTATTGTATTAGTTTATAGCAATTTTATGTATGTTTTTACACATTGCACGACATGTTATCCTCCTACAAATTAGTTTTGTATCCTTAAGCCATTTGTATATCATTTAACTGGTTGCTGCCCGCCGGCCTTCATATGACGGCCAGGCAGCGCGGATCTTGTTCTGGGCGGGCGTCATATGACGTCCGTCCATTTAAACAGGGCATGCGCGCGATTGTGTGCACGCATCCCTGTTCCTTCTGTGGCAGCGTGTCAGAGAAACACAATTCATCTGAGTACCCGAGTACCTGTCACAGTTCATCTGAGTACCCGAGTACCTGTCACAGTCCATCTGAGTGCCCAAGTACCTGTCATAGTCCATCAGAGCTACCTGTCACAGTCCATATGTGTACCTGAGTACCTGTCACAGTCCATCTGAGCACCAGAGTACCTGTCACAGTTCATCTGAGGACCCGAGTACCTGTCACAGTTCACCTGAGCACCCGAGTACCTGTCACAGTCCATATGAGTACCTGAGTACCTGTCATAGTCCATATGAGCATCAGAGTACCTGTCACAGTCCATATTAGTAATGAGTACCTGAGTACCTGTCACCGCCCTTCAGAGTACCCGAATACCAGTCACCAACCCATCAGAGTCCCCGAACACCTATCTGTAGCCCATTATAGTACCCAAGTACCTGTTATCAGGCCATCAGAGTACACGATCACCTGTCACCAAGCCATCAGAGTACCTGAGTACCTGTCACCAGGCCATCCGAGTACCCGAGTACCTGTCACCAGGCCATCAGAGTACCCGAGTACCTGTCACCAGGCCATCAGAGTAACTGATCACCTGTCTGAAGCTCAAGTTACCTGAGTACATATTTGCAGCCCATCAGAGTACCCCAGTACCTATCTGCAGCCCATGCCTCATAGAATATATGTTGGGGTGTTTGCTTTCCAAAATGGGGTCATTTTGTGGGTAATTCCACTGTCCTGGTGCTCAAGGACCTTCAAAAGTGTGATAGGTAGGAATAAAATGAGATGTGTAATTTATGCTCCTAGAATGCCTGAAGGTACTACTTTAATGTTGGGCCTCTGTATGTGACCAGGCTGTGTAAAAGTCTCACACATGTGGTATCGCCATACTCGGGAAGAGTAGCAGAATCTATTTTGAGGTGTCATTTTTGCTATATACATGCTATGAGTTAGAAATATCTTATAAAGAAGGGGCGTGGCTTGGCACGCAACGAGGATGGCAGCACAGTGAAGGAGCTCCGCTGCACACGCGGCCCTTAAAGACACTCCCCCCAACCTACAGCGCCCAGATGCAGGGTAAAAAGCTACACCCGACATCACAAGCTCGTCCTAACTCGGTGTCACTGGAAACCCAAAACATTGCGGACATCTTTCTGTCTAAGGCGGCAACACGACGCAGTGTGACTAGGCCTAAGATGGCGCCAACATCTTATAAAGAAGGGGCGTGGCTTGGCGCGCAACGAGGATGGCAGCACAGTGAAGGAGCTCCGCTGCACACGCGGCCCTTAAAGACACTCCACCCGACCTACAGCGCCCAGATGCAGGGTAAAAAGCTACACCCGACATCACAAGCTCGTCCTAACTCGGTGTCACTGGAAACCCAAAACATTGCGGACATCTTTCTGTCTAAGGCGGCAACACGACGCAGTGTGACTAGGCCTAAGATGGCGCCAACATATCGAGACGATGAGGGCAGTGAGGATTCCCAATCGGCCCCAGAAAGCACAGATAGGGGTAAGTCCAGACCGGATCACCCCCTGACATTCTCTGAAATGAAAATGTTCACCGCTGACATCAAAGCCTCTTTCTCAGCAGCGGTTACGGACTTGAAAACTAGCATGATTGTCCTTAATGAGAAAATGGCGGAGACAGAAGCTGAGGGGAAACACAGAGACCGGGCTATCCATAAATTAGAGAGAAATGCAGTCACACAAGCATAGCACTTCATTGAAATGAATAGACATATCGAGACCTCGATAACCGAGGGCGAAGGTGTAATATCAGAGTAAGGGGGATCCCTGAATCAGTGGAAGCTGCTCAAATTATCCCAGCATTGAGGAGAGTTTTTAATAGCCTCCTGGAAAGGCAGGAAGACATAGACATTGATTTTCTAAGAGCACACAGAGCGCTCAGACCAAAAGGACCTGATACAGCACCTCCGAGAGATGTAATTTGTTGCTTGCAAAGCTTTGGTCTAAAGGAAGAAATAATGCGCAAAGCCAGGAGAAATGATAGCATTATTTTTAATGGAGCAACACTGATGCTTTTCCAGGACTTATCTCAGATCACGCTGAGAAATAGACGCGCTTTGCGCCCCCTACTGGAGAAATTGAGGGAAAAAGACTTAAGATATACATGGCGTTTTCCATTCGCACTCACGGTCACCCACAATGGACACCAGTATATTTTACGTACGCCAGCAGATCTTCCAGATTTCTGCGAAGCCCTGGATTTAGACCAAATCAACTTGCCAGAGTGGTATGCCGACTTCCTTCAGCCCCCACTTGAAAGAACTCCGCTATCCTCACCTTTTGCCTCACCAGACAAGAGACAGTCCAAGAAACCCAGATACAACCGAGGCAGCAGCTTCAAAGCAGGAACATCTAAACGGTCAAATGATGCTGCCAATGACCCAGAAGACTAGTAATGTACAACGTTCCATGCTGTTATGTGATGTCGCTGTATGGGCGATACCTCTTCACTGAACTACCACAATAGTCCTCCAACAGGAATAGCAAAATCCTGGACACCTCTGAGATCATACAGCCAAGTAGTCCTGAACTTCTGCCTAACCATCTGAAGTGTATACCTGAAAGCAAAATAAATACTTGCTGATTCCTGAGATCATCCAAGCTGAAGGACTATCCATAGTCAGATGCAGGAAAGAACAGAAATTCACCTAAAGCCACATGGATCCTATTGCATGAACACCAGAACTGTACTTATCTTATATAAGACATAAGCATTTGAGGACTATCTATCCAATGGTGTATTTTATAAACTAAATTATCCGTAAGTGAAGAGGTATTAATAGTTCATCCACACTGGTCAATAATTAGTGCTGGATGACACTATCCCCTAATTAATCCCATTATACTACACACACCTTGGTCGGGTGTGATCTATGTATTAGTGCTTTAAGTTTAATTATACCAGTTAAGGCCGTGTGTGCGGCAATTTGGACGATCTTTGTTTTTCTTTTTCAGTCCATATCTCCGTTCACACAATTTTTTCCTAGTTTTTATTATTTTAGATTTTTCAATAGTGAGCTGACACCTGGTTGTTAACACCTCCCACTAACCCCACAGAGTATCTTGCAACTCCTGATAGGAGTGCAGAATACATTTTAAAAAAAGTTGGTCGGCTCCACCAGGGAACAGAGCATATAGCCGTCCCAGGTGACAGCCTTCCAACGCTAAATCTTTGTGCTACTCATTTCTTCCTATATCTTCTCTTTCTAATTCTATATCTATCTCTTTTCCTTCACAAACTTATATTTGGTGCTAACTAGCAATACGGTAAGACTGTATTTTTTGGTACTTGAATCAAACACTAATTTCAGTATCGAAGTTGTGTTCTCTTCACAGCTGGGGGATCCGAGCACCTCCTCCTAACCTCCTGCCATGGCCTACTCATCTCTGGGAGACCACCCACTGGTGATATCCCACAACATTAGGGGCCTCAACACTCCGGAACGTCGCTCCACCGTCTTACAAGAACTCAAGAAGGGTAAGCCACAACGCATTATCAGGAAGCTTGCGGGGTTTGCGTTGGGATGTATAATACTGGGAGGAGATTTTAATGTCCCACTGAACCCTCTCTCCGACACGTCCAACGGAAAGACATGTCTTTCATACAAAATTCTTAAAAAAATCAAATCCCTTCTACAGTCCCTACAGCTGATAGATACATGGCGTTTCTTGAACCCGGATGGGAAGGACTTCACACACTTTTATATCCTTAATTCAAGATATGCACAGCTAGATTATCTTTTTATCTCACAAAGAGATCTTTCCCGAGTGACAGGCTCACAAGTGGGTGTCCAGACGATCTCGGATCATGCCCCTATATCCATGTCTGTGAATTTACTGAACCATGCACAAAGACAGCCGTCCTGGAGACTGAACGCATCGTTACTGACAGACCCATCACTCCTTACAGAGTTGACTGCGAACCTAACAGAATTTTTTAAAAACAATGCCACACCAGGAGCTGACCCTTTGATGGTGTCGGAAGCCCACAAATGTACCATTAGAGGAATTCTGATTGCAATGGGCTCCAGGAGAAAAAAAGAGAGAGATGCTAATATAAAAAAGCTTGTTATGCAGATTAACACGTTAGAAAGCTTACATAAACAATCTCTCTCCATTGATTCCGCCACCAAACTCCTAGAAGCTAGGAAAGAATTACAACAGATTTTAGATCACAGAACCAAACGTATGCTATTCTTTAAAAAGAAATATATATTACGAGTCCGGCAACAAAGCAGGCAAACTCCTGGCAAGGGCGTTGCGGACACAAAATGCTAACAACCACATTACTGGTATCAAGAATAGGAATAGGAAGCTTGATGTGACTTCAGAGGCGATTGTGGAACATTTCCACAAATTCTACACTAAACTTTACAACCTACCCAAACAACACAAACAATCACACATGACAGGTGATAGGGCGCACATTATCCAGGACTACCTAATCCAGAGCGGACTACCCACCCTTACAGAATCTGACTCACGCTTACTGGAAGACCCTCTGACATCCCAAGAAATTATGCAAGCCATCAATAAACTCAAAACAGGTAGGAGCCCAGGGCCGGATGGCTTTTCCCCAATCTACTACAAAACCTTCACCGACATCATAACGAACCCGCTTAGAGATGCTTTGAACTCCTTGTCCTCACAGAAAGAAGTAACCCCTGATTTCCTTACGGCACACATTGTGATAATACCAAAGGAAGGCAAGGACCCAGGAGATTGTGCTAGTGACAGACCAAACTCCCTACTAAATATAGATGTCAAACTATTTGCAAAGGTCCTTGCCATGAGATTGGGCCCCCTGCTTCCGGGACTGATAGGCCTAGAACAGTTTGGGTTTGTACCGGGCAGAGAGGCTAAAGACAATGTTTCTAAAGCCCTACTCCTGATTCAGGCAGCAAAAACGCGAAATATCGAGGGTCTTCTCCTCTCCACGGACACGGAGAAGGCCTTTGATAGAGTAGCATGGGATTACATGATGGCAGTATGTAGGCACGTAGGCATGGGCACACATATGATGTCCTGGATCTCTGCGCTATATCAAAGCCCAACTGCACAGCTAAAAATCAATGGCACGTTATCAAAGAAAGTACATATTACAAATGGGACAAGACAGGGATGCCCGCTGTCGCCCCTGCTGTTCATTTTATCGCTGGAACCCTTTATTAGAAAGGTTCAAACAAATGATGCTGTTCATAGATTTAGGGTGAAGGACAGGGAGTTTAAAGTCGCGGCATACGCCGATGACCTTTTATTTTTCTTGACAGATCCATTAATATCCATCCCTAACTTACTGAAAGAATTCTCACACTATGGATATCTCTCAAATTTAAAGATCAATTATTCAAAATCTGAGGCAATGAATATCTCTCTCCCAGACAAGATCTTGGAACAGACTAAACTCAATTCCACATTTTGTTGGGAACCGTCAGCTCTCAAATATTTAGGGACAATGTTAACGCCACAACTACAGTCTGTCTTTGAGAGGAACTATACTCCCCTGCTCCGGAGCTGCGGGAGGAACCTCAGTAGCTGGAACCTAGGCTGCTTTTCGTGGTTTGGCAGGGCAGCAATCATTAAGATGGTGATATTACCTAGACTCCTATACCTTATGCGCACCTTACCAGTTAAAATACCGCAAAAATTCTTTAAAACATTGAATTCCGCGGTGCTGGGGTTCCTCTGGCGGCAAAAGAGACCTAGGATAAAACTGACTAAATTGACACAACCCAAGGAACTAGGAGGGTTTGGACTCCCGAATTTCAAGCATTATTATTATGCAGCACATATAGCAAGGGTGATTGACTGGCACTGCCATGCACATGCAAAGGATTGGGTGGTGTTAGAAGCGGAACTAAGCCCAATGCCACTCACGTTTTCACCATGGATCCCGAGGAACAAACACCCAGGCGATCTAAAAAAAATCCCATCACAGGCACCACATTAGAGATATTCCATAATGTAGCCAAGAAGAAAGATGTCACCACAATCCCCAGTCCTTTAACACCACTAAAAGGCAATCCTGACTTTATGCCGGGCGACCGAAACACGACATTACAATCCATAACGGACGGGAACCCTGTACTTTCAAGAGACTGTTTTCAGGGAGATAAATTTAAAGACTGGATATTTTTTAAAGCGGATAAGAACCTACCCCACTTGCGCCAATGGACATACTTCCAAATACAAAGCTACCTAGGCAAACTTAGGAATACCGGCGACATAAATAGACCCCTAACAGACCTGGAGTCAATTTGCCACAGCAAATCCACACTTGATAGGGCCACCTCAGTCACTTACACCTGGCTGCAATATCCGAGAATCATGGAGGAGGACACACACAGGAGGAGGTGGTCGGACGACCTAAATGAGGATATATCAGCGAAACAATGGAGGTATGCATGTATATTGGCACATAAATGCTCTATGAACACAAGCCAACAGGAAACGAGTTACAAACTATTGATGCATTGGTACCACACACCTGATAGACTTCATAAATGGGACAATCAAAAATCTGAGATGTGTTGGAGGTGCAAGCAGGAAGTGGGTACTCTGATGCATGTATGGTGGAGCTGTAAATTGATTACAGGCTATTGGACTGAAGTCCAGAATTTAATTAAATCCATCACAGAAACCACATTAAATTTAAATATGGCATGCTGCTTACTACATGTATCAGATTTCTCAATCAAAAGATATAAGCATTCTTTAACCACCTACTCAATGCAGCCAAATCGCTAATCCCTCTGCACTGGAACTCCACCAGAGTGCCCTCTATACTAGAATGGTTGAATAAAATAAGAGAGGTATACAAGATAGAGGAAACCCTGGCCCAGGACAGGGGTACTGTAGATAGATTTAATAAGACATGGCAGCCATGGCTAACTTTCAAATATTCTAAGACTTATGAAGAAATAATGAACCAACCGTGATTTACCTAAGACTCACGCACCACTCCTTTAAATCCTTTCTACTTTTCCTCTTTCTTCCCTCTGTTCTCTTTACCTGTTTACTTACTATAAAAATATTTTATCAAATGATAAGAATGCATGATATATGACGCCCCCACACATCCTCGGTTTCTTTTTTATGAGGATAAACAAAGTCAACTCACAACACGGAGGTCTAATGATTCTCTCATATGTTTAAACTTGAGGTTTCCTTTTTGAATTTAGAGACCATCTACACTTAATGTAACTTTCAAACACACAGTTGCACTTATTTAGAATAGAATTTTAAGTTCACCTTATGCATATGTAAGCTGTACTGAAAATGCTTGTGCAGTTGTATTTGTGATACACGAAAAAATGCATTTTGTAATTTTCTCTATCTTTCAATAAAACTTTTAAATGTGAAAAAAAAAGAAATATCTTATAAATTGACAACTTTGTGTAAAAAAAAATGTGTTTTCTTTTTTTTTTTACACATTTGGAAAAAATGAACCGTTACTAAGACTCATCATGCCTCATAGATTATATGTTGGGGTGTTTGCTTTCCAAAATGGGGTCATTTTGTGGGCAATTCCATTGTCCTGGTGCTCCAGGGCCTTCAAAAGTGTAATAGGTGGTTGAGAAATTAGATGTGTCATTTATGCTCGTAGAACGCCTGAAGGTGCTACTTCAATGTTGGGCCTTTGTATGTGGCCAGACTGTGTAAAAGTCCCACACATGTGGTACTGCCATACTCAGAAAGAGTAGCAGAATGTATTTTTGGGTGTGATTTGTTTTATGCATATGCCGTGTGTGAGAAATAACCTGATAATATGACAATTTTGTAAAAAAAAAAAATCTTCATTTTGCAAAGAATTGTGGGAAAAAAATACAACTTAAAAGAAAACTCACCATGCTATTTACTTAATACCTTGGAATGTCTACTTTCTAAAAAGGGGACTCTATAACTTTCACAACAAATAATATACACTAATTTGGGTTATTTTTACCAAAGCTATGTAGCAGTATAAATTTTGGCCAAAATTTATGAAGAAAAGTGACTAATTTGCAAAATTTTATGACAGAAACAAAGAAAAAGGCATTTTTTTCACACAATTGATGGTCTTTTTTTATTTATAATACAAAAAATAAAAAAAACACTAGTGATTAAATACCACCAAAAGAAAGCTCTATTTGTGTGAAAAAAGAACACAAATTTCATATGGGTACAGTGTTGCATGACTGAGTAATTGTCATTCAAAGTGTGAGAGCACTGAAAGCTGAAAATTGGTCTGGGCTGGAAGGGGGTGTAAGTGCTCTGTATTGAGGTGGTTAAGCAGCATTGCTATAGTAAATGTATTTTTCATGCATGTATATACCTAGCACTGACATGATAGCGTCTAGCAGCTAGATGATCTGTTGCCTGTTGGTGCGCTGTTAGGGGGCTCCTCCTCCATCTCTCGCATTTGAGAGGCATGCATGGAACGCAGTCACAGGATGTGATGCGTTCCAGCAGAGTATTTCGGGGTTTTTGGGTCATTCTGGGGGTTGATTCCTCCGTGATTCGCATCACCTGGTGACACACTTAAAAGGGCATGTTTGTGTGGTAGAGCCACGTCTCTGATGATATCCACTTGGATGAAACTTGTACTCAGAGACTCTAATGGTAACTAGGGGAAGAGAAACAGAAGAAAGCTGAAAAGGTGACCTGTGGTGTGCCGTGGTCATGAGGTCAGTATGCCTAAAAGAGGGTATACCCAAGTAGTGATAAGAGATAAGAAGAGATGAACGGTGATCGTGAGGGTCGTACAACACAGAAGAGAAGAGAAGCCGACAGCCATGGAGGATCAGGGGCTGGCTTTTATCTGAGAGGCTCCTCCTACAAATACAGGCCTACGCCCCGCCTTCCTACTTGTACTCAGAGACTCTAGAGGTAACTAGGGGAAGGGAAACAGAAGAAAGCTGAAAAGGTGACCTGCGGTGTGCCGTGGTCACAAGGTCAGTATGCCTAAAAGGGGGCAAGAACAAAAGACAGTAGGATGAATATGTAAAGAAAGTTTATTGAAACAAAATAACAATTAATCATTCCAATGAAGGAATGCTTGAGACATCTCCAAGAGTGGCTCCGGGATGTACCTGGAGTAGCATGATGACTTCCACCTGCCTAACCTTTTGATGACATGAACAGGGACCCCCTGGCGCAAGGCCACGGAAGCTGCCCCTATGCTGAAAGAATGACCCGAGTAGGACTTGGGATCCAACTCTAGATTCCCTAAGAGGGTGCGGCAGTGCTTAATGAAAAGTGCCGAGGTGAGAGGGGCCCCCTTAAATGGCAAAAGAGGACTATTCCTGGGTCTGACAACTGGGCCAAGAGTAGATCCAAGACCGAAACCGGGCACCAACCAGCCTTGACCCTGAAATACTTGACTTACCGGTCCCAGTTTGCTGAGTCTTACATGCATCCAGGTGTAAAAGGAAATAGTCAGGATACCTGACTAACTGACTGATGGACAGTGTACGAGACTTTGCTCCAGTACGATCAAACTCCCCTGGTCTAAGAAAACCATAAAAAGCTAAATAAATTGCTGCTTTGAGCACCAGACTAGGTAGCTGCCCAAAAGGAGACCTAGACAACATTTCCGACATGGCTTGGAAAATGTCCCTCGAGATTGGAAGCCTGTTGTTGGGGCCCAGAGGGTTACTTTTCTGAATACCCCTAAGGATAGCTTTGACAGAATGAGCTGCAAACAACAAAGGTCTACCGGGATATTGTAGAGAAATGAAATGTTGGACACCTGCAAAATAACCCTTGATTGTACTGTGAGATAGTTTAAGTTGAGAGTGACAGTATGCCACAAAAACCAAAATGTATTGACTGTCAAAACAATTCGACCTATGGTACAAAGTTTGAAAAGTCTGAAAAGTTTTCCAGGCTGTGCTGTAAGCCCTCTTAGTGTTGACGGACAGCAACCTGTCAATCAACCCTAATGCGCCTGCCCAATATGTATTTAATCCATCCTGAGGAGCGAGAAATGCGGGGACGGGATGGCAGAGATGTCTGTGTCCGGAACCTGATGAAAAAAGGATGAGAAATCAAAACGGGATAGTGCGTCTGCTAATGAAATTCTGCACACCACTAATAAAACTGCAATGTATGTGGAACCTAAACTGTAGTGATAACCAGATGAGCCTGCGTATGAAAGACATTATGTGCAATGAACCAGATCTACCCTTCTTAATGATTTTTGAGACTGCCTGATTGTCTGTGAAACACATAACGGTGTTACCTGTCCATAAATGCCCCCATACCTGGGCTGCAGCCACTATGGGGTAAACCTCAAATAACGCAGATGTCTGAAAAAACCCAGGAATCATGCAACATTCATCTGGCCATGGACCTGCCAGCCAATGTGTGTCAAAAATGGCTGCATAGCCTCTAGAGGCCGCGGCATCAGTGACAACCTGTAGAGAAGACATCGAAACTGCTGGAATAAACATGGAAACGCCGTTCCAGTGGTGGAGGAACTCATCCCACATACGTAAGTCAGACAAAGCCGCTGAATCTAACTTAACCCTGGAATCAGAGTCAGGAGCTGTGGGTAGCAGAGGCTGCAACCGGGAAATGAAAGACCTGCCCTGAGGAATGATCCTCATGGCGAAGTTCAACATGCCCAGAAGTGACTGTAAATCTTTCCTGGAAGTGGCCTGAGAAACTAAAAACCCATGGTTCCGCTCCCTGATTCTGACCAACTTATCTGCTGGCAGGCTAGCCTGCCTAAAGTAAAAAAGAAAAAAGAATTGCGCTAGGTGCATGAGTACGTGGAAAAATTATAAATGAAAAAAACTATAAAAAGTATCCTGCAGCTGAACACTGTAACCCCAATATGAGGGCACATAGATAACAGTATAAAAATAAGAGTGCAGCTTCAGATAAGTGCCACAAATAATAAAATTGTGTATAGTAACAATTATAGAATTATGAAACTATACAATTATATATAGTATACAACATATATAGTATACAACAAGTGCAAGTTGTGCCAATTAAAAATCAATAGAAATGAAAAATCAACATGCGATGAACACTAATAATCTACAACTCCATGAAAAATGAATCAAATAGATAATAATTAGATTAGATTATTAGTGTTCATCGCACTTGATTTTTAATTTCTATTGATTTTTAATTGGCACAACTTGCACTTGTTGTATACTATATATCATTGTATAGTTTCATAACTCTATAATTGTTACGATACACAATTTTATTATTTGTGGTACTTATCTACCGCTGCACTCTTATTTTTATACAGGCTAGCCTGCATGGTCCGAAAATCCAGCACGATTCCCAAAAAGGTCAGAGTGGTATCTTCTCACTTGCCAAAGGGACGTCAAGAGCAGAAAACACAGCCACCAGTTTCTGTAGATCCGAGGGTGCACGGCCTGAACTCTCGATCAGGAGGTAATCATCTAAATAATGTATGACCTCCTGACAAAGTACCCTCTGGGTGAGGATCCAATTGAGTGCATCAGCAAACACATTAAAAAGGCAAGGACTACTTTTGGACCCGAATGTGAGTTTAGTAGCGAAATAGTACATCCCCCTCCACTTAATCCCATGCCACTGCCAGAGAGCAGGTCGAATAGGGAGAAGCTTGAAAGCATCAGAAATGTCAGCTTTAGACAACCAAGCATTCCTGCCTATGTGGATGATGCGCTGGATAGCTAGATCCACAGACGCATGTTTAAGCAAAAATTCCTCCAATGGAACTAGGGAATTTAAACTAGGCACATGTGAGCAATGAAGAGCTGACAAATCGTAGATTAATCGTAATTTATTCGAAAATTTCACCTTGACCAAGCCAAGGGGGTTAACCCTCCACTTATGATAAGGAGGTGTGGAGAAAGGCCCAATGACAAAGCCCTTATCAAGCTCGGATTGGAGTAGCCGATCCACCGCCTCCATTTCTGTGCCTGAGGATAACAAATTCTTACATTCAAAAGTGCTCTGAGGTAACGTGATGAAGCCTGTATGAAAACCTTGTGTGAAACCTTCCACCAAAAATTGACATAAAGTGGGAGAAGGATGGGACATCAAACAGGCCTGTAAAAAAGACACATTGACGCAGCTTAGTCATGAGGACTTTCCCTGTTTAAGAGAATAAGCCAATTTGGGATGTGCCCTAAAGCAGCTGGCACAGACATGCAGGAGGCGACACTGGCTGTAGTTGCATGAACCCTGGTTAAAGTTATTACATATCTGTGATTTACCCAGAAATTGAATGGGGCGACCAAGTTTATTGAAGGAAGTTGAAATGCCCGGTGTTGGCAATAAACTACAGGGGGCCCTGGAGGTACCTGGCACAGCAGGGGGTTCCATGAGGGGGCACCAATAAGATGTATGTGTGGAAGACTGGCATATGGTGCAAATAGGAGACCTTAACCCTGCAAAATGACGACAAAACAGTTCGGTATCCACGTTACTCCAATCGGTCATCACCTGGTGCTAAGCAAACACACTCGCAGCTTTAGCAGAAAAGGACCGATGGTAGTCATAAAAGGCCGAACCGGCATATTTTTAACCTAACTCGACTACCGCGTACAGGCCTAGTCCTTTGAGGACTAACTGAACAAACAACATCCCTGAAGATGCTGAATGCCAGAACAAAGTCAGGAATGGAAAGTTTGCGACTGAGCCTGTGGTCCCTGGTTTTGACCACCACCGAGACATACACCCCCCCCTTTTTTTTTCTGTGTAAGCTTGTGACATTGTGTAGAAAGAGTACCGAAAAACGTGTCAGTAAGTGAAATGGAAAGAAGCCGAGCCACCTGCGGCATAGCAGGTAATTAAAAACATACACTCAGGCCCTGTAGACCTGAAAATCATGTCAGGTAAGATATCAGAGTAGTGAAATGACAAATGTATGACGTGTGTGTAACGAGTGAGGGGACTTGCCACCACACAAGTCAATTAGAAACGATCAACTCAATCTGTTCATACCTATAGCGTGATAGATAACTAAGTGATGGTGTAACGGCATGAAACCAACCCAGCCCTGATGTGATTGAAATGAAACCCAAGGTAAATAATCACATACGTATCTGAAGTATGCTGGAACCAAAAAAAAAAAAGGAAGAAACCCCGGGGTTCTGATAGATGCAGGAAGTTGCCAGTACGTAGAACAGACTAAAACACAAAGGAAAATGAAACCTACCAAAAATAACCTTACGGAACTCAGCCGGAGCAATAATGAAAACAGGTACTGAAATTATTATTGTTATTATTATTAATAAACAGGATTTATATAGCGCCAACAGTTTGCACATCGCTTTACAACGTGAGGGCAGACAGTACATTTATAATACAAATCAATACAGAAAGAATCAGAGGGCCCTGTTCGTTAGAGTTTACAATCTAGAAGGGAGGGTCAAGTGGAAACAAAAGGTAATAACTGTGGGGGGGTGAGTTGATGGAGAAAATTAAAAAACAGTTGTTAGGTGTGGGTAGGGTAGGCTTCTCTGAAGAGAAGGGTTTTCAGGGATCGTCTAAAAGCTAATAGAGTAGGAGATAAGCGGACAGATTGGGTTAAGGCATTCCATAGGATTGGAGAGGCTTTGGAAAAGTCCTGGAGGCAAGCATGGGAGGAGCTGATGAGGGAGCTAGAGAGCAGAAGGTCTTGAAAAGAATGAAGAGAATGAGTAGGTTGGTATTTAGAGACTAGGCTAGCGATGTAGCTGGGGGCTAAATTGTAGATGGCTTTGTACGTAGTTGTTAGTATTTTGAATTTAATTCTTTGGCTGACCGGAAGCCACTGGAGGGATTGACAGAGAGGGGTAGCAGAGACAGAGTGATCGGTAAGGTGGATGAGTCTCTCAACAGCATTCATGATAGATTGAAGAGGTGATAGACTATGTAGAGGTAAACCAATGAGAAGGGAGTTGCAGTAGTCAAGGCGAGAGATGACTAGTGAGTGAATTAAGAGCTTTATTGTGTCATTGCTTAGAAAGGGGGGTATTTTGGAGATGTTGCGGAGGTTGAGGCGGCAGGATTTGGACAGTGATTGGATATGGTGCTTGAAGGAAAGTTCAGAGTCCAGGACTATACTTAGAACCTTGGCATGTGGGGATGGGCTTATAGTTGTGCCATCGATCTTAACCGAGAGATCAGGGGAAGGGGCATATGGGGGAGGAAAAATTATAAGTTTGGTTTTGGATAGATTGAGTTTGAGGAAGTGCTGTTACATCCAGACTGATATATCTGATAGTAAATTAGTGATACGTGAGGAGACAGAGAGAGTGAGCTGAGGGGTAGAGAAATAGATTTGGGTGTTGTCAGCGTAGAGGTGGTATTGGAAGCCATGGGATGCTATCAGCTGACCCAGGGAGGAGGTGTAGATTGAAAATAGGAGAGGTCCAAGAACAGAACCTCGGGGGACCCCAACTGAGAAAGAAAGAGGAGAAGAGGAAGTAGAGTTGTAGGAAACGCTAAAGGTGCGGTTGGATAATTAGGAAGAGAACCAGTGAAGGGTACAGGCACGGAGACCAAAGTCGTGGAGTTTTTTGAGGGGAAGGGGGTGGTCAACCACATCAAAGGCAGCAAGGAGGTCCAGGATTAGGAGTACAGAATAGTGTCGATTGGTTTTGGTCATTAGTAGATTGTTGTTAGTTTTAGGAGAGCAGTTTCTGTGGAGTGTTGAGGATGAAATCCAGACTGAAGGGGATCAAGAAGGCTATTATCAGCAAGGTGGATGCTCAGTCAGTTGTACACCAGACGTTCGAGGAGTTTGGATAAAAAGGGGAGCAAGGAGATGGGGCGTAGGTTGTTAAGATTGGATGGGTCCAGTGAGGGCTTTTTAAGTATGGGTCTGACAAGTGCACGTTTTAGAGAGTTGAGGAAGATGCCAGAACAGAGGGAAAGATTGTAGATGTGGGTTAGAGAGTGTAGCATAGAGCCAGAGGGTGAACGTAGCATTTGTGAGGGAACAGAATCCAGAGGGCAAGTGGTAAGGTGGACATTAGCAAGTAGTTTAGCAACCTCGTCTATAGTGGTGGGGTTGAAAGAAGGAAGTAATGATTGTGCCTGTGGGCATGAAGTGTGAAGCGTGGAGGGTATTGGAACAGTAGAGATCTCCTCACAAATTGTATCAATCTTCTGTTTGAAGTGATTGGCGATCTCCTAGGAAGTGAATGAGTTGGCGGATGGAGGTGGTGGAGGACGAAGTAGAGAGTTGAAGGCAGAGAAGAGTTGATGGGGATGGGATGATAAGCTGCTAATGAGAGTGATAAAGTAGGTCTGCTTGGCAGTGAGGAGGCTGGAATTGTATTTTTGGAGGGCAGATTTATATTGGTTGAAATCTCTCTGATTCTTAGTCTTACGCCACTGGCGCTCGTGAGCACGACTGCATTTTTTCAGACTTCTAGTATTATCTGTTTGTTAAGGTTGAAGGGGTCAGGGCCTGATTCTGTGTGTAGTGAGGGGGGCCATTGAGTTTAGTGAGGCTAGAAGTGAGGTGCTGTAGACAGAATTGGCTAGGTTGGTGCAGGATAGGTGTGAGATTTTGTCGTAGAGGTTGTCGATAGCAGAGTAGAGAAGAGAAGGGTTGAGATGACGTAGGTTTCTGAGGGTAACGTTTAGGCGGTTGGAGGGAGAGGAGGTGGAGGAGAGGGAGAGAGTGAAGCTAATAAGGTGGTGATCAGAGAGAGGGAATGGATGGTTAGAGAATTTGCATGGAGTGCAAAGGTGAGAGAAAACGAGGTCAAGGGTATTGCCTTCGGAGTGAGTAGGAGCATGTATCCATTGATTCAGGTCAAAGGAGGATATTAGGCTGAGAAGTTTGGAAGTGGCAGGAGTGTTAGTATTAATAAGGATGTTGAAGTCCCTGAGAATGATTGTGGGGATTTCAGAAGAAAGAAAGTAGGGTAGCCAGGCAGAGAAGTCTTCAAGAAAGGTTGATACTGGTCCAGGGGGCCTGTAGATCACAGCTATCCTTAGAGAAACTGGAGTGAAAAGACGAATGCAGTGTGCTTCGAAAGAGGAGAGTGACAGAGAGGAAAATGAGCAGCAACTAACTGACCCAAGCAAGATTGTGTGAAAGCAGACACCGAGACTTCCTGGTGACAAATGTGCCCCCCCTTAACTGAAAGTGGGGTGCCCAAGTGGAACCTGCAGGCGCCCTGAGAGCCCCTCCCACCTTATGTGGTAAATGAGCTGGACAGGTAGGTGACACAGAAAGCGGTGAGCGAAACCGTAATGACCGTAATGAGCAAGAATGAGGCCTATCAGCCTAACAACAACAAGTGACAATAACCAGGTGTAAAGGTGTAATGAAACCCCCTGCTGAAAACCAACCCACACTCCCTGTAGCCCTTGATACAAAGCCCTCATTTGGTCCACAAAGAAAAACACCACCCCCCCTCCAATCAAACCCCCCCTGAAACCTGCCCCGCTGTCATGGACATACTACTTCCAGACCTGCAACAGGGCTCAGGCGCATCCCCACCAACAGGTTCCCAGTAACGAACAGGCGTGCGCCAATGCGCATGTGCCGATGGCAGAGATTCGGCTTTGGCGCCCAGTGGCCTTTAAGAGGGGCTTCCACAATTCAGCACTTGCTGTTTGATCTGCAGCTTCACCTGTGACCTGTTCCTGTAATCAGCATCCGATCACCTGACCTGGCTCTCTGACCACGCTGCTGTCTCCAATCCTGAACCTTGGCTTTCCCTGACTCTGATTCTGTTTCCCTGCCTGTCTGATCTCCTGTTACCAGAAACCAGCCCGAACTTGACTATTCCTTGCCTGCCGAATCTGTTGAACTGATCCACTGTGTATGACCCGGCTTGTCTGACCTTGCTTCTGCCTGCTGTGTGCAGCCTGCTGACCTGCATCCAGCTTACCTGCATCCTGCTGACCTGCATCCAGCTTACCTGCACCCTGCTAACCTGCATCCAGCTTACCTGCTGACTTGTATCCAGCTTACCTGCACCCGGCACTCCAGTCAGTTCCAGTGTCTCCCAGTGGACATCATCTCCAGTTCCAGAGAATCCACCAGGTACTCATACCCCACTGTGCTCCTACGGTCACTGTCCTCAACTCCAGTGATCTGGGAACCAGGGCTGTACGAGAGGTCTCCCTCTGCACGTCAGGCTCACATACGAGGTATGTGTCACCTGCATCCCCGTGGGAAAAGTGTGTGTGTCATGCCTGGGACCTGTAACTGGACCGTGGCTATAAGTGAAAACTCAAGACCAGTACCCGAAAAGAAAGTGCAGGCACTTACTAAGCTTACTGATAAATATAGAAAAGAACAGATTGTTTGATAACACACACACACTCCAACCAGTTCCTGGGGAAAAAGAGAATATGCGTGAAATGCGACATCGTAGTACGATTGAAAACCGAATGCCCAATCTTATTGAAAAACATGAAATGTAGCAAGGTACTAGAGCCCGGGGATATGTGATGAACACAATATCTGATCGCTATGCATGACCCCTCTGACCAACTGGTCTGGCTGCTTATACCAGTACGAAACCTGTGAAAAACATAAATGAGGCTGCACAGCTGCACCGCTCCCGCTGAACTTGCAGCTACTGCAGCTGAACAGCCTCACACAAGCAAGTTTGGCCTCAAAAACATACCTGTAGTCTTCCATGTTACACAAAATAAAAATAAATAAAAGCCCTTAACAGACAGTCTCCCTTTTTTTTTTCAAAATAGCCGAACCGACATTTGTTTGACATGTATTTGGCACATGTACTAACAGGCCAGGGTACCAGCAAAATCCGGAGAGCCCAACTATGCAACCGACCCCAGGAACAGTGTCACCCCCCCCAGCGCCCCCCCTCACTTCCGAACGCCCCCCCTCCCCTCCCCTAAAACATTAAAAGCACAGAAAAGGGGCGCCTCCCGCCGGCAGTTTAACCCCCCAATCAATACCTGAGCCTGCACGAAAAGCAGGGAGAAATGGAGAAAACCCTCAGTAACCGTACATCCCCTCGATGTGACCCAGAAATTACGTCAGCCATCGCGCCGGAAGTGACACGCACGAGTGTCCAAGAAACGCCCCTAACACCATGGAAATGCCGACAACACAGAAGAGAAGCCAACAGCCATGGAGGATCAGGGGCTGGCTTTTATCTGCGAGGCTCCTCCTACAAATACAGGCAGGCCTACGCCCCACCTTCCTACATGTCAGGCTGGCTATGAGACACAAGCACGCTGAATGCCGTGGCTGTTTTATTTTATGATCGTTCTCTTTGACTGTACATGTAAGTTGCTACAGTAAATCCTTTCACAAGTGAGACAGGCTTCACTATATGCTGCTTTATTTCCATTTGTTGATGATATCCCCTTGATTGGGTGAAACGCCCACAGACTGCTAGAAGTTTACTGCTTTGTTGCTGCCTGGAACAAGTGAATGGATGCAAGCTTTGCAGTGTATTTTAACCATCTACTTACTGGTGATTGACAAGTTCAGATGTGATCCCTTGGGAAGTTATTAATCAATGCCTATCACTTGCTGATATCTGGCAAGCAGATTTGATTCTCACGTGGTGTGGTGTGCTTCCCTATACACACTGAAAACTGGTGAAGGGATTATCATCTTTTCCTAGCCAGGCAGATTTTAAAGCCAGGCAGATTACTTCTTGTCAGGATTGTCAATGTTTACTTTTAACCACCTCTGGAAGTTTTTACCCCCTTCATGATCAGGACATGTTTTGCTATCAACACTGTGCTATTTAACTGGCAATTGCTTGGTCATGCGACACTGTACCCAAATTCATTTTATCCCTTTTCACAGAAACAGAGCTTTCTTTTGGTGGTATTTGATCACCACTGGGTTTTTTTTTATTACATACAAGAAAAAAAACAGAAAATGTTGAAAAAAAAAACCCAATGTTTTCTACTTTCTGTTACAAAACCTATCCAATAAAATCCATTTTCTTAATAAATTTAAGTCAAAATGTATTCTGCAACATGTCCTTCGTAAAAACTAAACAGTGCTTTAGGGGACACTAGTAAACTTCTGATCATGATCAAAATACTGATCCGTACAGACACTATACTAGTGGTGGCAGAGACTTATAGTGTGACTGTTATAGTGTGGTGGGCAATTTGGTGCTAACTGACACTGCCTGGGAGGGACACTGACACTGACATCAAAAGTGATGCTAATACAGTGATCAGTGATAACCACAGACCTTCAAATGCCACATTGCCATACTAAAATGCCACATTTTGCCCATTTTTTTGTGAAATGCCATATTTCGCCGATTTTTTGGAAAATGCCACATTTGTGCCATATTTTGCCTTATTTGGGCCAAGAAAAAATAAAAATATTCTAATATTCTTCAAGTGGGACAGTAATATTTGTCAACAATGTCTTCATATAGGAATATGAAGATTTAATACCACCTTACACAGTGTATTCCATGTGCTTGTCTGTGAGAGAGACACACAGACTGTCACATTGGCAAATTTCCCTATTGTTTGTGTATTGGGAGGGAATGTGGATTGTGCCTGTCTCATTGTTAAATGTTAATGACCTCACATTGTTCTGTCTGCCTTAAGATAAACTTATTATGGGATGTATATGTGTATTGGCTACTAAGGGGGAGGGGGATTGTCCCACAGTGTATATCTTTGTGTACACTGTATGTAAAAATTCATTAGCAGGGGGGAGGACCGTAAGGAAACGCGTATATACAGTATATCAGCTCCCTTTCCCACGTCCTTCATACCAAGCTGAAGTGTATTACTGAAGTCATCGCTCGTGTTTTACATTTTCGTGTTTTCCTAATTCAATATGCCTAAAGTTGCTAGTTCAAACATAACCCTTTTCAAGAAGTGGATTAATGGTGACAGCAATTTCCCCGTGGAAGGTGGGAAGATATTCTGCAAGTTGTGCACGAAATTGGTAAATTTTTATTGTTTTCTTTGAGAACTCTTCTTATACCTATATCATTCTCATTTCTCTCACTTTTTCCATTTTTCAAGAGAATGTCATCTTTTTCTATTACTTCCACAAGCACTGCATATTTTGAAGTTATGGCCATTAACGTTCCTTTTATGGTACCCAACAGCCTTGTACCCCAAGTAGCCTTGAAATGCTTCTCAAGTGTCAAAATTTTCTATAGTTGAAAACTGTTTTCTGTCCTCACCTTAGTCCCCGTTCCGAAACTGATCTATTCTGGTCTGTGTAGGAAACATACTTTTACTGGAGAATTTTTACCCGTACCAAATACAAAACATTTTCTTGTATTTAATTTACAGTATGAGTTTAAGAAAAGTGGCAATTTGACGTGCACAAGAAAAACGAGCAGCACCTGGCAAGGGACAAAGCTCCAAGTACTGATCGGAAGCAGCAGCAGCTCCTTAGAGATGTGGTGTCATGGGAAATTCGGCCCAAGGTCCAGGAATTTTCCAGAGATGTCACCATGGCTTTCCTTAGAGAAGGCATTCCGTTACACAAACTGGAGAAGGGTCCCCTGCGCGACATTTTTGACAAGTACTGTAGCGTCAAATTGCCAAGCGTGAGCACCCTAAGACGAATGGTACCTCAATTGTGTGAAAAGGTAAGCAACGTTCAATGATAGTTTATGTTCAAATCACGCATAGGTACCTTTGGTTGAGCAACAATACCTTCTGCAAAAATTAAGATCAACGAGTAAAAATTTACAAACATGTTTACGTGCAAGTATGAAAAAAAACAAATGTTCATGTTTTAAATAGTGCCGACTGTATACGTGTATATATTTTTCTTTCTTAGAACTTGGAGGAAATTCGCAAGGACATTGGTGACTCAAGGATCTGGCTCAGTGTAGACGAAGCAACGGACTCACTCGGACGATACATCGCCAACATTGTTGTGGGAAAATTGGATCCCGACAATGCCCAAAAAGGTCATCTTATCCACGTGGCTCAGTTGGAAAAAAACAATGCTTCAACCATCATCCAAACTGTCCAGGAAGCCCTGAGTAAGTGCCTTTTTTTTCCTACACAACTACTACTATTACTAAACCAGCACCATTCAGGCTATAATTTTAGCTTTTGTCTGTCACAGTGCCATTTTTAGTGCTTATATACAGCATGCTAATATTTCATTTATTTATTTGTTTCAAGACTGCTGTGGCAAGGAGCCCCCAACACAGCAGGATGCTTGCTACTACTTGTCACGGATAGTTTAGCATACATGCTGAACGCGGGGAGGACCCTTAAGGCTATCTACTCAAAAATTATCCACGAGACGTGTCTGGCGCATGGACTACATCATGTTGCGGGGGCCATACGGGAAGAGCACCCAAAAGTCAAACTCATCTCGGCGGGGAAAAAAATATTCCAGAAGGCACCAAAGAGGGTCGAGGTATTCAGGAAACATTTGCCTGGCGTGCCACTACCTTCCGAGCCTGTTGTCACTAGGTGGGGCACCTGGTTGTCTGCAGTATTGTGGTATGTGAAGCATTTTGAAGGTTTCAAAACCGTGGTGAAGGAGCTGGAAGACGATTCTGGTGTGGTGAAAAAGGCAAAAGACCTCATAGACGACCCGGCCCTCTTCCCGCAGCTTCTCTTTTTGGTGGCCATTTTCAAGTCAGTTCCAGAAGTCATCAAGCAGCTTCAGTCTCAGAAGATTCTCCTGACGACCTCTGTGGCGAAGATGGAGGAAATTGCCAACACAGATTACCCAGGAGCCATTGGAAAGAGGATTAAGGCCAAAGTACAGGCCGTCCTGACCAGGAATTGTGGCTGGGAGGAACTCAGGAGCGTGGCTGCGAACTTCGAAGGAAAGGAATCCCCGCTGAAAGAAGATTGGGACGCTGCAGACGTGCTGGCAATGAAATACCCGCCTGGAACATCAGCCAACGTAGAGAGGACTTTTTCAAAATTAAAGTACATCCTCAGCGACCGTCACCTCAATTTTTCTATGGAGAGCATAGTCGCTCACGTAAAATTGTACTATAATTAAAACTAAAATTGTTGTAAATACCTGTAAATAGTAATAAAGTAGTTAATATGATTCAAGTTGCACGATTTAATAACCCTTTTATGATGGGAAGGGGGTGGAAAGTTGAAAAATAAATGCCACATTTGGTCAAAATACATGCCACATTTGGCCAAAATAAGTGCCATATTGCCACATGTTTTAGTGCCACATTTTGTAAAAATAAATGCCACATTTTGAAGGTCTCTGGTGATAACTAATGACACTGGTTGGGTGATAGGAGTGATCAGGAGGGCAATCAAGGGGGTTAACTGTGTGTCTAGCAAGTGTATGCAAGTATATGTGTGCTGATCTTACTTACACATCTGTCTGGGTCTCTCTTTGCTTTTAGTTTTGAACGGTAACTGATAGCAGGGAGAAATCAAGGCAGAATCTGTGTGTTGTGTTTACAGACACACAGATCTCTGTGCTCTGATTGGCTACAGCCGATCAGCGGGTATACAGCCAAAATCACTCGCTGTAACCCACTGACAAACTTGTGTCCAATCACAACACAGATCAGCAAGGGGCACGCACATGCCTCTAGTGAGAGTGACAGGCTGCATCTGGTGACAGGTATTGGTGACAAGTGACAGGCTGCATCTGGTGACACTCAATGGTGACAAGTGACAGGTAGGGATGCGCTTCGAGGTCGAGTCGAACCCATGTTCGACTCGAACATTGCATGTTCAACCGTTCGTCAAATTGCGAATGATATGGACCATTCGCGCCAAATGATGATTGGCCAAGCATGTACTATGACCCGCATGCTTGGCCAATCACAGCGCTGTCTGTACAGAGAGCCGTAATTGGCCAAAGCCAGGGTGGCTTTGGACAATTATGGCTCAGGGGGTTTAGTACATGCCCCACACTATATAAGGCCACCTGCCTGTCGGCCCTGTGTAGTGTGTTCCGGTGTTGAGAGAGAGATAGAGAGAGTTAATTTGATTTAAGTTAGATAGAGTAGGCAGGCAAGTCAGTTAGCTGCATTTACAGTGTACTGTGTATATATATATATATATATATATATATATATATATATATATATATATATATTGTACAGGACGCCGTGGCTGGGTCCTGGAAGGACGCTATGTTTCCCCTCTGTTTGGACTGTGCTCCCTTTAAGGGAACAAAAAAGGGTTAACTCACCTGTCAGAGGAAGTGGGTTTAAAACAAGACAGGAAGTTAGAGAGGGTGTGGAGGAGTGTAGAGGAGAATGTGGATGGCGGATGGTGTTTTTTTGGTGTGCAGCAATAGTGAACAGCAGTGTCCTGCCTGGAAGCCTCTTACTAGGGGAATCTACCTGCAACAGAAACTAAGGACTGCTTAACTGCAATAGCAATTCTGGACTTTGCAAGTCGGTGAGACTGAAACCTTTTTTCTTTTGTTTTGCTGCTGTAAAGCTATTTAAGTTCAATAAATCTCCTTTTGAGTGAAAAGCCTGTGTCCTGCGATCTAGCTGGTTCCCCAAACTTTACAAGTGGTGCTCGAATGCGGGCAGGACAGAGTAACAGGCATTTTTCTTGCTGTTTTTTTTTTTTTTTTTGTGTATTGGACTTAAAACTGACATTTAAAGGGACAGTACAGTGGATTTATGTCCTGGGTTAAAGCCGCACAAACCCTGAAAGCTGAAGCAATGAAGGAGCTAATTAAACAGCTAATCAGGAAGCTAATCAGCACTTAACAACCCAGTTGGAGGTACAGCAAGAAAACACTCGCCTGTTGGAGGCGCAGTTGGCAGCCCAGCAAGCGACCCAGCAAGAGGTTATGCAGGCTCAAGTGACTGCCTTAAAAGAAGTAGTGCAGCAGCTTTCTCAGGGCCGTGAGCAAGCGGCTGTTGGCAACCAGGTGACCATGAGGGCAAGCCATTTTTTGCAGAAATTGTCCCTGAGTGATGATGTAGAGGCATTTCTTGCTACATTTGAGAGGACGGCAGAGAGAGAAGGGTGGCCCCAGGACCAGTGGGCCGGCCTAATTGCTCCTTTCCTAACCGGAGATCCTCAAAAAGCCTACTTCGACCTGCCACCAGATCACGCTAAAGACTATCAAACATTAAAGGCAGAAATACTGGCTCATTTGGGGGTAACTCAGGCCCAATGAGTGCACCAATGGAAGTATCGTCCAGATCGTCCACCACGGTCTCAAATGCATGACCTGGTGCAACTGATAAAAAAATGGCTGCAGCCCGAAATGTTGTCTGGCCTCCAAATCGTGGAGCGGGTCGTGCTGGACCGATACCTAAGGTCACTGCCAGACGACCTTCAACGGTGGGTCAGCCATGGAGACCCCAAAACAGTGAACCTCCTTGTCGAGGTGGTGGAACGATACACAGTGGTGGAGGATCTGCTTGGCCCTACCAAGCGCCAAGGACCCAGTCTGCCACGGCATATTCGTTCGACTGCTGCCCTTCGAAAGGACGTTCCCCGGAGCCCTGGAACCAACACCCCGGAAGGTCAAGAGTCACTCCCGATACCATCTCAGCGATCTGTTCCTGTTCGGAGAGGAGGGGATGTACAATGTTGGCGATGTCACTCCTGGGGCCATACCTGGGCCCACTGCCCACTGCAAGAGGAGCCCATGGAATGCGGGGTTCTTCGGAGGGGGTCTTTTTATGCCCATAAAGCATGTACAACACATATCGATCTTGGAGAAGAGAAATTCGAGTGTGAAGTCCAAGTGAACCACCTCCCTGCCCGGGCTTTGCTGGACTCCGGAAGCATGGTAACCCTGGTCCATCCTAGAGTAATTGGGAAGATCGGTCCGGTAAGAAAAACTTTACGGGTGGTGTGCATTCACGGGGACACTAGAGAGTACCCTCTCATCTCGGTGACCATCTCCACAGCATGTGGCACTGGTACTCAAGAGGTGGGGGTGGTAAAGAACTTGGTACATGATGTTATCATAGGATGAGACTGTCCATTATTTGCAAAACTGTGGGGACAAGGAGAACTACCTGAACGGTCCAGAGACTGGGGAGAAACTAGTCCCTCTGTTCCTGCGGTTGAGAGAAATAACCCTGAAATGCCGAATGTTCTTGAAAATGCTAATGATTTGGTTAATGGTGATGCAAGTAGTGCTGATGTTATTAAGGGTGTCAAAATGTGTGGTTCACAGACCTACCTGAACACTGAAGAGGGGGGGGGGACCTCCCCCACTTCAGGTAATGCTGGGGGAAGAGGATGAGGAACTGGCTGTTACCCCTGCCCTGCCGGATTTGGGTGTTCCGCAGGGGGCATTTGGTACTGCCCAGATGCAGGACCCCACTTTGGCCCATGCACGGGAACAGGTGGTAGTAATAAATGGGGTTCCCCAAGAGCCAGGTGCGAATGAGCGGTGGCCACACTTTGCAATATGTAATGAATTGCTTTATCAGGTTACCAAAGTGAGAGAAAATGTGGTAGAGCAATTATTGGTACCCCAACAGTATAGACGCAAGGTCCCGGACCTGGCCCATGATGATGTTTTAGGGGGACACCTGGGAGTTGAAAAGACGGAGGCACGGATCACCGACCGGTTTTACTGGCCAGGTCTGAAAGCAGAGGTAAGGAGATACTGTACCTCTTGTCCCACCTGTCAGTTGACCGCTCCGGTGACCCACTTCCGGAATCCTTTGGTCCCTCTGCCCATAATTGAGGTCCCATTTGAAAGGATAGCCATGGATATAGTGGGTCCCTTGGTGAAGTCGGCTCGAGGTCACTCCTACATACTGGTGATTCTCGACTATGCCACCCGATATCCTGAGGCGCTACCCCTGCGGAATACCTCCTCTAAGGCTATTGCCCGGGAATTATTCCAGTTGTTTACACGGACTGGTTTTCCCAAGGAAATACTAACGGACCAGGGCACCCCGTTTATGTCGAGGGTTATGGCCGACGTGTGCAAGCTCTTCCGGATTAAACAGCTGCGCACATCGGTCTACCATCCCCAAACGGATGGGTTAGTAGAACGCTTTAATAAGACCCTTAAATCTATGCTTAAGAGAGTTGTACAAAGGGATGGGAAAGACTGGGACTGTCTGTTACCAGCTCTCCTGTTTGCTATCCGGGAAGTGCCCCAGGCCTCCACTGGGTTTTCGCCCTTTGAGTTGGTATATGGGCGGAGACCTCGCAGACTACTGGATTTTGTTAAAGAGGAATGGGAAAGTGAACCTAGTCAGCATAAGAGTGTTCTTGAATATGTTTCCCAAATGCAGGAGAGGATCCAAACTGTGTTGCCACTAGTCAAGGAACATTTACAAAAAGCCCAGGAGGCTCAACGACGAGTCTATAATAGGGCTGCTAAAATAAGGAATTTCCAAGTGGGGGATCGAGTAGCAGTGTTGATTCCCACTGTGGAAAGTAAATTCTTAGCCAGGTGGCAAGGCCCCTTTGAAGTTGTAGAAAAAGTGGGAGAGGTGAATTATAAAGTCCACCAACCGGGTAAGAGGAAACCCTATCAAATATATCATGTAAACTTGTTAAAGCCCTGGACAGAGAGGGAACCAGTGACCTCCCTGGCTAGTGCAAGATTGGAGCCTCGGGTTGGGGTGGAGAGAGTCCAAGTAGCAAATACCCTGTCTAAAACCCAAAGTCAGCAGGCAAAGGAGTTCTTGCAGAGAAATAAAGAAAAATTTTCAGACTTGCCAGGGCTCACGAGTACCATAGAGCATGATATCATCACGGAACCAGGAGTCAAAGTTTTTGTCCGGCCCTACCGCATCCCAGAGGCCCAAAGGAAGGCTGTTTCAGAGGAAGTGAAGAAGATGTTAGACCTGGAGATTATTGAAGAATCGCAGAGTGAGTGGTCGAGCCCGATTGTGTTGGTACCGAAGCCCAATGGGACTCTGCGGTTCTGCAATGATTTCCGGAAACTTAATGAAGTGTTACGGTTTGATGCCTACCCCATGCCCCGGGTAGATGAGCTTATTGAGAGACTAGGTCCAGCCAGGTTTATCACTACGTTAGACCTTACCAAGGGATATTGGCAAATCCAGTTGACTAAGGCTGCTAGGGAGAAAACTGCTTTTTCTACCCCAGAGGGGAGTTTTCAGTACAAAAAGATGCCTTTTGGATTGCAAACTGTTCCAGCCACATTCCAGCGAGCAATGGATAGGATTTTATGACCTCACCGGAAGTATGCCTCAGTCTACTTGGACAACATAGTCATTTTTAGCAGAGACTGGGAATCACATTTGCCCAAAGTCCAGGCAGTGCTGGACTCTCTTTGGAAGGAGGGGTTTACAATAAACCCTGAAAAATGTGCTTTGGGAATGGAGGAGGTGAAATACCTGGGCTATATCGTGGGTAGAGGGGTGGTGAAACCTCAGGTCAGCAAGGTAGAGGCTATACAGAGTTGGCCCTGTCCCCTCACAAAAAAGCAGGTACGTGCATTCTTGGGCATGGTGGGATACTACAGGAGGTTTGTACCCAACTTTGCCACGTTGGCGGCTCCATTGACCGATCTGACTAAGGGTCGGAAATCGGTCATGGTGGAGTGGAATGCAGACGCTGAGAAGGCCTTTTTGGAGCTCAAGTCGGCACTGTGCCAACACCCTGTCCTGGTAGCACCCAATTTTTCAAAAGAGTTTGTGGTCCAAACTGATGCTTCCGATGTAGGATTGGGAGCAGTGTTGTCTCAGGTTGTTCATGGAGAGGAGCACCCGGTAGTCTTCCTCAGTAGGAAGTTAACACCAGCGGAGAAAAACTACGCTATAATTGAACGAGAGTGTCTGGCCATTAAGTGGGCTCTAGAGTCCCTCAGATATTACCTTTTGGGGAGGAAGTTTAGGCTGATTTCTGACCATGCCCCTTTAACATGGTTGAGACAGGGTAAAGGGAATATTGCCAGGGTTACTCAGTGGTTCCTGGCACTCCAGGAATTTAAATTTGTAGTGGAGCATAGGCCCGGGAGACTGCATCAAAATGCAGATGCCCTCTCCCGAGTCCATTGTTTGAGCTCCACTGTTGCCTCCACCTCCATGGCGTTGGGGCACAGGGGGGGGATATGTACAGGACGCCGTGGCTGGGTCCTGGAAGGACGCTATGTTTCCCCTCTGTTTGGACTGTGCTCCCTTTAAGGGAACAAAAAAGGGTTAACTCACCTGTCAGAGGAAGTGGGTTTAAAACAAGACAGGAAGTTAGAGAGGGTGTGGAGGAGTGTAGAGGAGAATGTGGATGGTGGATGGTGTTTTTTGGTGTGCAGCAATAGTGAACAGCAGTGTCCTGCCTGGAAGCCTCTTGCTAGGGGAATCTACCTGCAACAGAAACTAAGGACTGCTTAACTGCAATAGCAATTCTGGACTTTGCAAGTCGGTGAGACTGAAACCTTTTTCTTTTGTTTTGCTGCTGTAAAGCTATTTAAGTTCAATAAATCTCCTTTTGAGTGAAAAGCCTGTGTCCTGCGATCTAGCTGGTTCCCCAAACATTACAATATATATATATATATATATATATATATATATATATATATATAGTATGCATCCTAGGTGTTGTGTGTATATATACGCTGTATTCAGTTTAGCTAGATCCGTTCCTGTTATACTCTTCCTACTGACAGGCAGGCAGGTGTTCTTACAGTATTTACAGCTACCTGAAGAAAATTGCTGGTGTTCTTCTGATCCTATTAGCTACAGTATTTACAGTTAGTGTAGTGCGTCCTCTGCACAGTGTGCACCTAAAGCTACTTGAAGAAAATTGGTGGTGTTCTTCTGATCCTATTAGTACCGCAGGCAGCTGCAGTATTTACAAGTTAGTGTAGTGCGTCCTCTGCACAGTGTGCACCTAAAGCTACTTGAAGAAAATTGGTGGTGTTCTTCTGATCCTATTAGTACTGCAGGCAGCTGCAGGATTTACTGTAAGTGTAGTGCGTCCTCTGCACAGTGTGCACCTAAAGCTACCTGAAGAAAATTGGTGGTGTTCTTCTGCTCCTATTAGTACTGCAGGCAGCTGCAGTATTTACAGTTAGTGTAGTGCATCCTCTGCACAGTGTGCACCTAAAGCTACCTGAAGACAATTGCTGTTGTTCTGATCCTATTAATACCACAGGCAGGCAGCTGCAGTATTTACAGTTAGTGTATTGTGTCCTCTGCACAGTGTGCACCTAAAGCTACCTGAAGACAATTGCTGTTGTTCTAATCCTATTAATACCACAGGCAGGCAGCTGCAGTATTTACAGTTAGTGTAGTGCGTCCTCTGCACAGTGTGCACCTAAAGCTACTTGAAGAAAATTGGTGGTGTTCTTCTGCTCATATTAATACTGCAGGCAGCTGCAGTATTTACAGTTAGTGTAGTGCATCCTCTGCACAGTGTCCACCTAAAGCTACCTGAAGACAATTGCTGTTGTTCTGATCCTATTAGTACCACAGGCAGGCAGCTACAGTATTTACAGTTAGTGTATGGTGTCCTCAGCACAGTGTGCACCTAAAGCTACCTGAAGAAAATTGGTGGTGTTCTTCTGATCCTATTAGTACCACAGGCAGGCAGCTGCAGTATTTACAGTTAGTGTACTGCGTCCTCTGCACAGTGTGCACCTGAAGACAATTGCTGTTGTTCTGATCCTATTAATACCACAGGCAGGCAGCTGCAGTATTTACAGTTAGTGTACTGTGTCCTCTGCACAGTGTGCACCTAAAGCTAACTGAAGAAAATTGGTGGTGTTCTTCTGATCCTATTAGTACCAAAGGCAGGCAATTGATTCTGCTAGCTGCAGTATCAGTATATATATACATCCCAGATTTGTGCAGCTACATCTCACTGCAGGCCATTAGTATGTCTGGAAGGCCAAGAAGGAGAGGCAGACAGTCACAAGCCAATAAAAGAGGGCAAGCAGGCTCTGTGTCTAGAGGCAACAGAGCTGGTCATGGAGATGGTGCATCCTCATCAGCACGTGGCCATGGGACACACTTGTCCTTTTTTTCGGCAGCTGGCCGTGTCGAGCCACAACATTCGGAAGACTTGGTAGAGTGGATGACCAAGCCGTCCTCCTCATCCTCTCACCCAGGCTCAGGGTACTTTGTCTTACAAAGCAGCTGCCAATGTGGTCTCTTCCCTCGGCTCAATGGCATCAGTCAATCCTTCCCTAGCCCCACCATGTCCTCCTGAGGAGTCCCTGAATTGTTTGACCACAGTGTTGGTTACATGCTCCAGGAGGATGCCCAGCGTTTTGAAGGCTCCGATGATGGTACCTAGCTAGAGGAAGGCAGTAACGTGAGCCCAGAGAGAGGGGTGCCCAAGGACAGCAATCTGGCAGTCATGTTCCCCCAGCTGCAGCATACTGCCAGCTTTGCTCCAGTGATGAGGAGGGAGGGGATGATGGGGTCACTGACTCCACGTGGGTGCCTGATAGGAGAGAGGAGAAGGAGGAGGAGGAGGCACATCTCCAATGAGGCAGGATGCCCTCCAGGGGCCAGCTTAAGGGCAGCAAACCGACTGCATCACACCGTAGAGCTCCGCATGTGCAGGGCGCTGCTGTCTCTGTGCATTATTCCAAAGTTCTTTGGAGTGGGCCTTTTTTAAGATGAGTGCATCAGATGCCACCGCTGCTATTTGTAACATATGTCTCAAGTGTATCTTGTGTGGCCAAAACATCACCCGCTTGGGCACCACATGCTTGACCAGATATATGTCGACCTGCCATGCAGTACGTTGGCAAGCGTAACTAAAAGACCCACACCAAAGAACAAAGTGGACCTCTCCTTGCTCATCAGCTTGGATCTCCAACCCCATTATACCTTCAGGCCTCTCTGAAACCTGCACTGAGAGGAATGAAGGTGTAGAATTAGGTGTGTCACAGCCAAGTACTTGGGGGCAATCTGCTATCGGTACACCGAGGTCAGATTGTACCAGGCAAATTTCCCTGCCCCAGCTGCTGCACCGCTGAAAGAAGTTCGCTCCCAGCCATCCACATGCTCAGCATTTGAATGCTAGCTTGGCTAAATTGCTAGCACTTTAACTGCTGCCTTTTCAGTTGGTAGACTCTGCCCCCTCCCGTGAGTTTGTGGAATGTGCGGTTCCTCAGTGGCAGGTTCCCAAACGCCACTTTTTCTCACGGAAGGCGATTCCGGCTCTCTACCGGCATGTGGAATCAATGTCTTGGCCTTGCTGGACAGGGCGGTCAGTGGTAAGGTGCATATTACCGCTGACTCATGGTCCAGCAGGCATGGACAGGGACATTAGCTATCTTTCACTGTGCACTGGGTGACTCTTCTGGTAGCTGTGAAGGATGCAGGACAAGGTGCAGTAGTGTTGGAGGTTGTTCTGCCACCAGGCCTCCAAAATTATACTAGTGGTCATTCTGCCACACCTCTCTCCTCGTCTTCTTCCTGTGCTGATTTGTCCTCCGAACCAGCGGTGCTCCGTAGGCCACACTGGGGCAGAGATTCTGTCAGTTCTGCAGAGGCAGGATCAGAGGTGGTTGACACCATGCCAGCTTAAGGCAGGTATGGTGGTTTGCGACAATGGCACCAACCTCCTCTCCACCCTCCGACAGGGACAACTGACCTATGTGCCCTGTTTAACTTGGGCAGGTACCCAGGCTTACAGGATGTCCTGAGGTAGGCCAGGAAAGTCTGTGTGCATTTCTGCAGGTCATATAATGCCAGTGCTCAGCTGGCTGACCTCCAAAAGGAATTTAACCTGCCCAAGAACTGCCTAATTTGTGACATGCCCACCAGGTGGAACTCAACGCTGGCCACGCTGCAGTCGCTGCACATGCAGCAGAGGGCCATTAATGAGTACCTATGCGACTATGGCACCAGGACAGGGTCAGGGGACCTTGTTTTTTTTTCCCCACATCAGTGGGCCATGATCAGGGATGCATGCACTGTCCTGGCACCATTTGAGGAGGCCACGAGGATGGTGAGCAGTGACAGTGCATGCACCAGTGACACTGTCCCTCTTGTCCACCTGTTGGAGCACACACTGCATGGAATAATGGACAGGGCACTTGAGGCAGAACAGATGGAGGAAGAGAAGGACTTCCTTACCTCTCAAGGCCCCCTTTATCCAGACAGTGTTGCTGCGTGCCCGCCGATCACACAGGAAGAGGAGGATTGTGTCAGCATGGAGGTGGAGTCTGGCACTCAGCATCAGCAGCAGTTTTCAAGGAATCATTTACAGTCCGAAGAAACCCATGGACTTGTACGTGGCTGGGAGGAGGTGGCTGCGGATCATGCCATAGTGACCCAGAGGACTCTGGACCGAATGCCTCAGCAAACCTACGCTGCATGGCCTCCCTGATCCTGCAAAGCCCACGGAAGGATCCTCGTATTCATGGTATCAAGGAGAGGGATGATTATTGGCTGGCAACCCTCCTTGATCCACATTTCAAGGGTAAGGTTGCGGACCTTATCTTGCCATCGCAGAGGGAGCAGAGGATAAAACATCTTCGGGAGGCCTTACAGAAAGGTTTGTGCAATGCGTTTCCAGAGCCTGGGAGGTTACAATTTCCTGGTCCTCCTGGACAACGTTTTGCTGAGACTTCAGTCAGTCACAGAAGGAGCAGTGGAGAAGGTGGCCGTCTGACCGATGCGTTCAGACAATTTTTTAGTCCGCAGCCCCAAGGTCTGATCGGTTCCAGCAACCATCGCCAGTGTCTGATTCACATGGTGCAGGATTACCTAGGGGCAAGATCAGACTTGGACACCTTTCCCACCTTAAATCCTCTGGGATACTCTGTCTTAAGGATGGATCACTGGCCAGAGCTTGCACAGTATGCAACTGAGCTACTGGCCTGTCCTGCATCCAGCGTTCTTTCCAAATGCACATTCAGTGCTGCTGGAGGCTTTGTAACCAATCACAGGGTGCGCCTGTCTACCGAATCGGTCGATCGGCTGACCTTTATAAATTTGAAACAGTCTTGGATCACCAGCTACCAAGCACCTGATGCTGATGTAACGGATTGATTTTTTTTTTTTTTTTTAACGTGAGATCCCTTCAAGATTGCCTATGCTGATGCTGAGTGACTATCCTGTTATGCTGCCTCACAATCCTCTTCCTCCTCAATTTTCATGCTGATAGCTTGTAAGAACATTTTTGGTTCTGGGCACTGTTGGCACTGTTGAACAGGGGCTTGTAATTACAATTTTTGATGCAATACTTCGCGCAAACTTTCAGTCCGTTCGCAGGTTCTGGTGCAAACCAAACCGGGGGGGAGTTCGGCTCATCCCTAGTGACAGGCTGTATCTGGTGACAGGCAATGGTGACAAGTGACAGGCTACATCTTGTGACAGGCATTGGTGACAAGTGACACACTGCATCTTTTGACAGGCATTGGTGACAAGTGACAGGCTGTATCTGGTGACAGGCATTGGTGACAAGTGTTGTGAATAAAGTAAATGGTGATTGCGTTGTGATAAGAGGGGAAGGAAGGAGGAGAAAGGGGAAGGGGCTAGCTCAAATGTATAGAGAGGTGAATGAAAAATGAAAACATTATACAAAATATAAAGGTATAATGAGCATGAGGGCTAGTATCATACTAGCACATAAAAAATATAATGTAAATACTGAAACAGAAGAAAAGAAAAATCTCAGTGCAAAAGGGCTAGTACCATACTAGCACATATGTGGTAACTCAGCAAATACTTAATGGTGACTCCAAGTAAATAAATAAATGGTGAACAGTCCCACCGCCTTGTAGTACAAAGTGCTCAAACAATGAGTCATCAGTTCCAAAAGGCAAAATGGAAAAATTATACAAAATATAAAAGTGTGATGAAATGTAATAAAGTGCAGTCTAATGAGCACTAAATCTGAATAAACTGAAGAAACAAAATAGCCTAAAACGTATAAAAGGCTATGAAATGAGTGACAAATACAGTGTGGGTACAAAAAAAATTGAACAAAATAAAATATATAAATCAAACAAAGTCCATGTGCATGAGGGCTAGTATCATACTAGCACATAAAAAATATTGTAAATACTGACACAAAAGAAAAGAAAAAATCTCAGTGCAAAAGGGCTAGTATCATACTAGCACATATGTGGTAAATAAAAAAATAAATAAATAAATGGTGAACAGTCCCACCACCTTGTAGTACAAAGTGCTCAAACAATGAGTCATCAGTTCCAAAAAGGCAAGTCCACAAGCCACAGGAAAGGGAAAGAAAGTCTTCAGTGGGGACACCTCTGTGCTCGCAAGCAGCTCACCTTACTGCTGCAAGACAACAGCTTGTAATCCAGTAACAAATCACCAGCAAGCAAGGGTCCCATCCAGTAGTTCAGGCGATTCGGGTGGTGGGTGTGCAGGATGGTATATAAAAAACATAAGCAGACAGTATATAGTATAACTCCGTGGTGGCCAAAGTGGAAAAAGGGACAGGACACAGAAGGGGGATGCACTCACTTTTGTAAAATGAGTGTGGGCGTCAATCCAACGAACGCCGAGTTCGTATACCTCAAAAAGGGTGTCTTCAAACCGTCCCCATTTCCTCAATGCTCCTCACAATGGGATGCATATATGTGGAGTATTGTAAGAGAGTGCACATAGCGTGATCCCGTATATAAATCAGTTTATTAGGTTAAAAACAACATGGTACACTTACATTTAGCAGAAGGCTATAGTAAAAAACATCCACGAGCGCCGAGCTCGTATCCTATCATCAGTCTGTGACAGTTCCTGTGCTCCAAACCTCACGCGTATCGTCACGTGACTTCATCAGAGGATAACACGGGATGAAGAGTCTATGCTTTTATATGGTCTCTATGTAATGGGCGTTTGGCGGCTATTTTCTCGAAGCCCGCCACTACAAAAATGGACGCCCGGCGGCCATTTTCCCGAAGCCCGCCACTGCACTGGGTGAACCCAGCACTGGACAAGTCCAGCGGCCATTTTGTTGAGGTCTCACTCTTATATTAAAAGAGGTACTAGTAGTCATAGTCATGCTTAATAAAAAGCAGCCAAGAGGCGCAGCAAGCCACACACACTGCAAGGTGCATAGCAGCCAATTAATATATGTAGTCCTGGGAGAAAAAATTTAATAAACTGGGAAACGTATAGCAAACTAAAATAGTGTGTAAAAAGGACAAATATACAAAAATTATTAAGAAAAAAATAGACTAGTGGTTAGTCCAGCGGGAGAGGGGGCATCCAATAAATGTCAAAAGTAATGGATAATATTAAAATTGTTTGAAAAATAAATGGAATAAACAGATATAAAAAAAAAAAAAAATATATATACTGGAGCTCGGGGAATATCACAGGCTCACTGAAAGGGAATGCATAAGGTAAATACACTAAAATTAAAATATGTATATATGACAGTGAGAACAATATAGCAAAACCAAGAATATAAAAATTTTTAAAAATACATATAAGTAAAACTAATTTTTTCTTCTGTTTCAGTATTTACATTATATTTTTTATGTGCTAGTATGATACTAGCCCTCATGCTCATTATACCTTTATATTTTGTATAATTTTTTCATTTTTCACTCACCTCTCTATACATTTGAGCTAGCACATTCCCCTTCCTCCTCCTTCCTTCCCCTCTTATCACAGCGCAATCACCATTTACTTTGTTCATACCACTTTTGTCTGTTTGGCTCAGCCATTTAGGTGTTGCAGCAGTGCCCCTTAGCATAGGTATTTCTGACAGCGCAGAAGTTTCTTCATTATTTATCCATTTGTTTCTATCCACCTGTGTTAACCCCTACTGCAGTCATGGATATTTTCACGTTTATAGAACGCAGAGAGGTTGATCTTGATGCAGTATTCAACAGTGAAGATAAAAAACCAGATAGTACTATTGAGAGCTTAGTACGCAAGCTCGGCCATAACATGGAGAAAAAAGTGAATATGTGGTGGGATGTCACCACCTTCGACAGGTATATTAAGGCCAAAATTTTGCCTAGGCGTCTTAGGTGAGACGTCCCTCTAAATGATGGCCTCACAGACCAAGAATCTATAGATGAGTGGTTCAGATTTTTTAACAATAAGGGTATTGAATTGCTACAACTCTTGCTGAAAAGAAAACAGAAGAAAATCAGAAAAGTAGAGCAAACAATAGCAGAATTGAAAGAGCAATTAGAGGCCCACAAAGATACAGCTGAATTTCAACGCCTCATTGCACAATTAAATAAAGACCTTTCTAGAAAGGTCGCTGAAGCCCAGCAAAGAAAGGGAAAGAAATTCTCCAGTGATATCAGCGATCTTAAAAAGGACCTGGTATTTAAATGGCAGAACAATATTGGAGAGGTTGAACCTATTTCTGCATTCTCCACTTCGGAAAAGGTGGTTAAAATTAACCCTTGCCATACTGATCTATCACCTATACCCAGATCACCTCGGTATAGCACTTCCCGTAGACATTCGGGCAAATAAAAACAAAGGGAAGATTCCCCAAGACACATGAAGGATGATGCTAGATACAGGCATTCCAGCAATAATACTCCATATAACACCTGGAAACAACCACCCTACCCACAACAGTGGTGGAAAAAATCCAACAATCTGAGAAATCATAACAGAAGACCTCATTGGACACGACCTAATAATGCATCAAGAAATGCAAGAGGCCCTCCTCATGAGCCATATAGGCAAGAGAGGCACCCAGCGTACCCCCAGAATAACCATGAGACGAGAGACTACCAACATGGGCAATATGATTATTATAGATCACGTGATAGAAGCCCTGGCCCCTACTATCACAATCCACCCAGAGAAGGAAGAGGTCCACCTAATGTACCATACAGACCTAGAGAATGTAGTCCCATCTATACGCAAAACTATTATGCCCCCTTGAGGGATCTCCGGGACACAGATAGGGACGGGAGACATCAATATGATTACCATCATGAACAGGGTCACAATAGATCTTTTTTAGAGAGCTGAACGGAATACCATCCACCGAGGAGAACAGAGGAAACAAGGAGAAAAAGCCCTATAAGAAAAGAGGCTGCAGAGCAGGAAAGGGAAAACAAACGAAAAAGGGAGAAATAGGAGACGGAATTTTTAATCTTACAGATGTACCACTCACTCGGGAAGAACTAGTAGTGCTAGACAAAGGGTTAAAGTATGCACCAGTGAAAAATCTTGATAAATTTGAGACGTATATCAGTATACAAGAGTATATAAGAAAATTAAATATCAAGAAATATTTGATCGAAAAACCCATTAATGTCAACACCACACAAAACAATTCAGTGGTACATAGTAACTTGAGGAACAGATCAACGTATAACCCTAAACCTAAGGACAATACCCATATAGAAGTTTTTAAGAACCTAGTGACGGAAGAAATTAAGCATTTAACCGCAAAGAAAAGAGAAGAACCGAGGATTATTAAGATCGGCATCCAGCAACTTATCAAAAGAAAGGACCTCGTGATAAGGCCTTCAGATAAAGGAGGTGGTATTGTGATTCAAACCACTGAACAATACCACAAAGGCATGATGAACTTATTAGAAGATCACAACACATACTGCTTATTGTCCAAGAACCCTATTTTTAAATGGAAAAAAGAGCTTGAACAAGTAGTACTACTGGGCCTCAATAAAGGTATACTTAACAAAAAAGAAGCAAAATATCTGGTTCCAGAAGCCTGCAGGACCCCAATTATCTACGCTTTACCGAAAATCCATAAGGACAAAACCGATCCCCCTTTAAGACCGATTGTTAACGGTATAGAATCAATCACAGCAAGATTGGGCGAATACATCGCCAAATATCTTCAACCGGCTGTACAAAGCACTAAGGCCTATCTGCCTGATACGAAACAAATGCTTCAAATACTTGTTTCCCTCCCCGACGCGTATTCGGCACAGGGGTTTCATGCCTTCCTCTGGGGGATAACGTTATCCCCCAGAGGAAGGCATGAAACCCCTGTGCCGAATACGCGTCGGGGAGGGGTAGGACGGAGCTGTCAGCAGAGGAGGAGGATTGCACATGCCATACCGCACGCCATACGATCAGCTGCTTATTATTTTACCTGTACAGTCTGGTGCACTCTAGCACCCATCCAATGTGAGTACCCTCTTGGAGGGCTTATTCTTTAATAAATGTCCTGGCTATATTGCACTATGGAGTCCCTCTGTTTGTTTTTTCTATGATTTTGGATCTTGGTTTTACCTGAGAGGAGTGTTTTTGCACCATTGTAACCTGAGTGAGCCTAGCAGTTTCACCTGGGAGGAGTGTCTTTGCATCATTGTATCCTGAGTGAGCCTAGGAGTGGCCCCAATGCTTATTTTGACACCGTTTAATTACTGTGTCACAGGACTGAAGGTGAGCGCAAGCACATGTGGGGTGTCACGGGAGAGCACAGTTTTCACGTGTTGTGATTTATACACCCATCAGAAGAAGCATGATGTTTATTCATTTTATGGACACTATTTATTCACGTTTTTTGTGATTTGTATTTATTAATTGGGATATACACTCATTTGTCACTGGAAAGTGTTTTGATATTTATATTTTAGCACGTTGCACTTTTATTAGTTACTACCACGATTGCACCTTTATATGCACTTGGTGGTTTATCATTTATAGTTATTTGCATTATATTTTACCTGTATGGTTTTATTTATCACATTACATGTGTTTTATATGTGAAAATATTTTTTATATATTTTATATGTGACACTATACTAGCGCGGGCACATTTATTATATATATATTTTGAAATCTGATAGAGGGCTCAGGGAGGTGCTACCAGATAAACCTAAATTTATCTACAAAAGGGCACCCACACTAAGAGATCGGTTAGTTAAAAGTGTGATTGATGACAATTTTCTTTCTTCACAGGCAAGGGTTTTTACCCTTGTAAACGATGTTATGCCTGTACCCGCACTAAACGTCTGAACCAAAAAGTGTTTTCTTTCCAATCAAACAGCAATGGCACAAAATGAGATCAACGAGTTTATTGGGTGTAACTCTGAGGGAGCGGTCTATGTATTGGAGTGCAGCTGTGGCCTCCAATACATTGGCCGTACCAAAAGGCTATTGAGAATTCGTATCAAGGAACATGTTCAAAACATTCAAAAGGGGTATGACAAACACAATGTCTCTAGGCATTTTGATAAATGTCACAATAGAGACCCTAGCCATCTGAGATTTTGGGGTATTGTGCCCTATACCAAACCATGGCGTGGGGGACACAAAGTGAGGATTTTAAGTCAACTCGAGTCCCAATGGATCTTTTCTATGGACACTCTTGTACCCAAAGGGCTTAACATCGAGTTTGACCTGAATTGCTTTCTTAGTGACTATTAATCTTCTGCACCCCATACGATTATGTTCACCGGGTCCCACATCCTCTCCTTTTTTTCCTTGTCAAAAGAAGTTTATTGAGTATACAATGTTATAAAGATACATAAAGTAAGTTTACAAGGATCTATAAAGTAAGCTCATTGTTTTACAGTAGGGTTTATATAGGTAAATATCATGAAATTTCAAATATTAAACATTGGGTTCACGTAAACCTAAATTAAAGATATATATATCATTTCCTTAGTTACTTTTGTAGGTATTGAAATGATTTATACCTATTATACATATTGTTTACACGTAGAGTGTATATAGGTCAAATAAATTCTGATAACGAGCTTTAATCGTAAGGTGGAGAAAAGGAAAGAGAAAGAAGAAAAAGGGTTGAAAGGTAGAGGTATGGTCCACAAGGTTGTCCCGCTCGTCAGTTTATTATTCTTTTTAGTTCTCTTTGAAGCCTTAGAATGGGTGTCTCTGTAAGTCATTTAATCTGTTACCATGGCAACAGGACAGAGTCATTGAAGTTTGACAGGAACTGTTGTTTTATCCAAGGATGCCAAAGTTTTTCAAATTTTGGAATTTGATTTTGATCGATGGCTACCATCTTAGCATGGGAGATTGTATTATTCATTCTGTGAATTGTTTCTGCTAGTACCAATGTAGGAGATTTCCATGCCTTGGCCACTGTTTGTTTTGCAGCCGTTATTAGTTGGATCATAAGTTTGAATTGAGAGAGTGTTAACCATTCCGGTTTTAGATTAAGTAAAGTTAAATATGGATCTGGTTGTATTATTTTTTTAAATATTTTAGATGCAATCACGAAGACTTCCTTCCAGAAGGTTTGGATTACTGGGCACGTCCACCATATGTGTAAATATGTGCCTATTTCTGGGCATCCTCGAAAACAAAGAGCTGAGGTATTAGGTGAATATTTTGCCACTCTAGCGGGTACAAGGTACCAGCGAGTTAGGACTTTATAATTTGTCTCCAGTGCTAAGATGTTGGGTGAAGATGACTTAGATGTGAGCCATATGTTAGACCAGTCCGTGTCTTCTAAAGTTCGTCCCAGGTCCTCCTCCCACCTCTGAACGTAAGAGGGTCTATTAAGATTTGCTACTCCATATAATTGATTATAAAGTGATGAAATTGTACCTTTAGCAAATGGATCTTTTGTACAGATTGATTCAAAAATGGATAATTGGGATAATGGTGTATCCCCCTTTAGGAATGGTGTATAGAAATTTTTGATTTGGAGATATCTAAATATCTCAGAGTTTGGTAGATCATATTTTTCTCTAAGCGATGGGAATGAAAGGAATGATTTAGATGCTATGAAGTCATTTAGTGTCTGAATGCCTGATGTCCAAGCTTTAAAAGAGTTTGGGTAGATCCATGCCGGATAAAAGGCCGGATTTCTGATAAAAGAGAGGAGAGGATTGTGTGGAGATTGTAACTGATATTTGGTTTTTAGTTTATCCCAGAGAGATAAGAAGTGTTTAGTTATGGGATTATGAATTTTAAAGCGGTCTTTAGGATCAAGCCATAATAAATTTGATATTAATAGAGGGTCATTTTCTGAAGCCTCTATAAATACCCATAATGGGATTTCCTGTTTTGCATGGTATTTGGACAGACTGGCCAAATGTGCTGCTCTGTAGTAGTTAGTAAAATTAGGGTATCCCAGGCCTCCTTTATTTTTGGGAAGATGTAGTGTGTGTATAGGTATACGTGGTTTAGAAGAGCCCCATATAAACGAAGTTGCTCTTTTTTGTACTATTCTCAAAAAATAGGAAGGAATTGGAATAGGGAGGACTCTGAATAGATAAAGCAATTTGGGTAGAATAGTCATTTTGATTGCATTAATCTTCCCTATCCAGGATAAAGGAAGTTGCGACCATTGTTTTATTAGATTTGTGATCTGTCTTAATACAGGAGGATAATTGGTTGAGAATAAGTCAGAATGAGATGCTGTTAAATGAATTCCAAGATATGGGATTGATTTTTCTGCCCATGTGAATGGGAGTGCAGCCCTAGCCGGGATCAATTCCATGTTTGTGAGTGAAATATTAAGCACTAGGCATTTCTTAGGATTAATCATAAGGCCGGATAGGGCTGCAAATCCATCAAGAGCTGGTATTAAGTTAGGACCAGAGACCTGTGGTGATGATAGAAAAAGTAATATATCGTCTGCAAATATACATAATTTGTGTGTAATACCTCCTACTTCAATGCCAGTTATAGTTTGGTTTGTTCTGATGTATTGGGCCATGGGTTCGAGTATAAGGGCAAATAATAAGGGAGATAATGGGCAACCCTGTCGGGTACCTCTTTCGATATTAAAGGCTTCAGATTTGTATCCAGCATATTTTATATAGGCTTTGGGTTTATTATATAATGCTTTGATCCATGTTAAAAAGTGGGGTCCAAAACCCCATTTTTGTAATGAATATTGCATATATTGCCAGGAAACTGTGTCAAATGCCCTCTTAATATCGAGAGATAGAAAACATAAAGGGATTTTCCGTTTTTTAGCAATATGTGCCAATAACACTGCCCTGCGTATATTATCGCCTGCCTGTCTATTTGGCATGAAGCCTACTTGATCTCTATGTATTAATTTTCCTATAATGCTATTGAGGCGTTTTGCTATTATTTTTGCTAATAATTTAATATCGAGGTTTAACAGAGAGATAGGCCGATAATTCACACAGGAAGTATCATCAGAAAGGGGTTTTGGGATCATACAAACAATTGCCATTAGTGTTTCTTGCCGAAAAGAATGTCCATCTAGAAGTTTGTTAAAAGTTTCAGTGAGAATGGGAGAGAGTATTTCTGAGAATGTTTTATAGTATAAAGCCGAGTAGCCGTCTGGGCCTGGTCTTTTGTTAAGTTTTAGGTCTTTTATGGCGTTAGCAACTTCATCTATAGTTATAGGCTCATCCAAACTGCTTTTTTGATTCTGAGATAACTCAGGTAAGGTTATTTTTGAGAAGAAGGATTCAGCCTCTGTAGGATTAAATTCATTGTTTGTCTTGTATAAAGTTGCGAGATGTGAGTGAAATTTATGGACTATTTTAACTGGATTGCAAGTGTAAACATTTTTTGATAATTTCAAGCGTATTGGTTTGAAAGATTTGTTAGTTGAATTTAATGCCCGAGCCAAATATGTACCTGGTTTGTTTGTATTCATGTAGAAATTGTGTTTGGAGCGTTTGAGGGATTTATCAACTGACTCAGTGAGAAATAGATCGTATTCCAATCTAGATTTTTCCAGATGAGATTTTGTACTCTGAGATGGATTATCTTGAAATGATATGTAGGCTGCATTAAAATTGAGTTCTAGTTTTTTTGCTAGATTTTTGCGTTCCCGTTTAAATAGTGCCATTTGTCTTTGTATTGTACCATGCAAGACAGGCTTATGAGCTTCCCACAGTGTTATTGGGGAGATGTCTGTTGTATTATTAATTGATATGTATTCCTTTAAAGCTTGTTCAATGGCCATCTGATGTAGTGGGTGTTTGAGCATTATCTCCGGTAAGTACCACGTTGGGTCATGCGCTTTTGGTATGGCTGAGGCTATAGTAGTGTATACTGCATTATGGTCATACCACGGAATCGGAATTATATCTGCTGCAATAATTTCTGGTATCATTCCTATTGTTAGAAAAATATGATCTATTCTGGTGAAGGTTTGATGAGGGTGCGAGAAATAAGTGAATTTCTTTTTCATTGGGTTACTTTCTCTCCACGAATCTACCAGATTGTATTTGGAAAGAAGTTGAGAAAAAGGTAATCTAGAGGTTATTTTGGATGGTGTAAAAGGTGATTTATCTAGAAATGGGAGGAGGACCTGGTTCGAATCCCCACACATTATCACTGTTCCTATTTTGTGTGTATTAATCACTTGTAATATATGTGAGAGGAATGGTGTAGGTTGTTTGTTAGGAGCGTAGTAGGAAATCACCGTGATTGCTGTATCCATTATATAACCCATGAGTATCAGGTATCTACCTTCTGGGTCTTTAATTTCTGATGATAAGGTGAATGGTGTGGATCGGTGAAATGCAATTAGAGTTCCCCTTTGCTTGGTACAGGCAGAAGCCGTGTAAATTTGTTGATAAAAAGGAGAAATATATTTTGGAGTAGAATCTTTGGTGAAGTGTGTTTCTTGGAGGCATACTATGTGAGCCTTCTTGTTATGGAAAGTACGGAAGGCTTTGGTCCTTTTTTGAGGGACATTTATTCCCTGAACATTCAGGGAAAGTATATTCAGTGGTGCCATGGCAATAGATCAAATAGTTTTGACTTACTTTTTGTTATGCAGAGCTGACTGCGCAGATCAACCTGTGTGGACTGAAGAGATGAATAGATAGAAAAGAAACCAGTGAATTCTGGAATAAAGAGTAAACAAAAAACATATGAGATTAGATACATTGTATAAATTATTTTTTGCAAGTAATCACAATTTACCCGTGAAAGAGAATAAATATCTCTCTCAGGGGAATAAGTGCCTTCGTCACACTCCCACATAATATGGTTGGGAGAATGAGGAGGGCTAATGGGGGTACACGGATCTTCCGCTTACAGGAGAGAAGTGCTATGTCAAAAGACATCAAAATGATGTTTCATTAATTGGAGTGCAGAATATAGTTTTTGTTGAAATTATTTATTCCAGGGTGGTTGTATATGGTTAGTCTTGCCCTAGGCTAAATAATTCAGTTAGAAAGGTACTGTTAATAACTTTGGTATTGATGAAGATAGTTTGAATTATTTTGGGATTTTACCCTTTTAGAGTAAACAATTACATATTTTATTCATATGTAACTGTTTAGATATGTTAACTCATAAAATTGAGGTTGTATTGCTTCAGATTAGAATAAACAAAAACATAATTCTAGGAACTAGTTAGGTAATAATATATTTGTTTTAAGAAAAGAAAGAAAAAGCTTCCATTACTTCTGGATTATTGAACATATTTGTCCTAAAAAGTAATAAATCTATTGTTATTACCTGATAATATATAACTGAACAAGAATTTCCTTATTTCACTTAAATATTCTAAGGCTATATGAATCAGAAGTAATAAGAAATATAACTGGAATGTAACATGATCCCACACAGTGTGTGACTATCAGAATGCAGTTACATTCAGTTATAAATACAGGTTTTTTTATAGAGAACCATCTCTTAGTATAATAAATGAAGAGATATCAGGAATTAGGATGTCAGTCCATTGAATCTTCTTGGTCCATGGATGATGTGGCATAACGGCCTCTTTTGTGAGAATGAGGATTCCCATTTTGTTCTGAAATTTTCTGGGTGCTGCCTGAAGGTGAAGATGATGCCATTCTTCTGCGTGTGGGAGTGTTGCTGCTTGTGGGTTCTGTCAGATTTAATTTTAAAAGGGTTTGTTGTAGTTCATCTGCTGATCTGCTTCTGTAAATTGTACCTTGGTAGTTAAATCTGACTGAAAAGGGGAAGCCCCATTGATACATAATGTTGTGGCGTTGCAGTTCCATTAGTTGGGGTTTCATGGATCGTCTCTTAGTAATAGTAAGTTGGGATAGGTCAGCAAAAATTTGATAATTGTGTCCTTGAAAATTAAGTTCCTTTTTTTCTCTTGCAGCAATTAGAATTTGTTCTTTCGTTCTGTAATAATGAAATTTTGTGATTATATCACGTGGGGGTCCATCTTTCTTTTTGGCTGTGAGGGTTCTGTGTACTCTGTCCAGTTCTAAACGTTCAATAGGGATATCTGGCTTTAGTTCTTGTAATAGAGCAGTAATAGTAGATTGCAGGTCTGTCACAGTTTCAGGTATTCCCCTTATGCGCAAGTTTGAACATCTGGCTCTATTTTCGTAATCTTCGAGCTTAGTTTGAAGTATTAAATTCTCTTTTTTTAATTGTTCCAATTCTGTTATATTTTCTTGGGTTGTAATTTCAATTTCATCCATTTTTATTTCTAAGGCTGCAGTGCGGTTTCCCAGCTCTCTTATTTCTTTGGTTAGGCTTTTTGTTATTTGGTCTGAGGTTTGTTTTAAAGCCTTATGAAGCATCTTTTCAAATTGTAATAATATTGCTGAGGATGCTGAGGAGGCTTGTGGAGAAGTTTGTGAGAGGATTTGTTCTGTATCTGACTCAAATGGAGAGTCTTGCTGTGACATTTTCTGTCTGTGAGAGCGCCCTGATGCTGTATCTTGTGAGGTGACTGGAGCTGCTTCAGCTGCAGTGAGTGCCTGTGAGCTCTTTGTGAGGTGATTTTTATTTCTGCCACGGTTTCCTCCCAGTACCATATTTCCTGCCCAAACTTTCACAGTTTGTTCCCTGGGGCAAAAAGGTTCAAATGGATACCTTTTGAGCCTGCAGGCTCCGCTTTGTCCTTCTCTTCTCTCCTCAGCGGTGTGGAGCTCTAACAATGCATGTCTGCTCAGCTAGGCTCCGCCTCCTGCCCCCCATCCTCTCCTTTTTTAATCCTTTACTGATTTTCTTATATACTCTCCTGATTAGTTTTACTTATATGTATTTTTAAATTTTTTATCTTCTTGGTTTTGCTATATTGTTCTCACTGTCATATATACATATTTTAATTTTAGTGTATTTACCTTATGCATTCCCTTTCAGTGAGCCTGTGATATTCCCCGAGCTCCAGTATATATATATATATATATATATATATATATATATATATATATATATATATTTATATCTGTTTATTCCATTTATTTTTTTAAACAATTTTTATATTATCCATTACTTTTGACATTTATTGGATGCCCCCTCTCCCGCTGGACTAACCACTAGTCTATTTTTTTCTTAATAATTTTGCTGATGTTTGCATTTTCGTTTTTATTGTATATTTGTCCTTTTTATACACTATTTTAGTTTGCTATACGTTTCCCAGTTTATTAAATTTTTTCTCCCAGGACTACATATATTAATTGGCTGCTATGCACCTTGCAGTGTGTGCGGCTTGCTGCGCCTCTTGGCTGCTTTTTATTAAGCATGACTATGACTACTAGTACCTCTTTTAATATAAGAGTGAGACCTCAACAAAATGGCCGCTGGACTTGTCCAGTGCTGGGTTCGCCCAGTGCAGTGGCGGGCTTCGGGAAAATGGCCGCCGGGCGTCCATTTTTGTAGTGGCGGGCTTCGAGAAAATGGCCGCCAAACGCCCATTACATAGAGACCATATAAAAGCATAGACTCTTCATCCCATGTTATCCTCTGATGAAGTCATGTGACGTGACGATACGCGTGAGGTTTGGAGCACGGGAACTGTCACAGACTGATGATAGGATACGAGCTCGGCGCTCGTGGATGTTTTTTACTATAGCCTTCTGCTAAATGTAAGTGTACCATGTTGTTTTTAACCTAATAAACTGATTTCTATAGGGGATCACGCTATGTGCACTCTCTTCCAATACTCCACATATATGCATCCTATTGTGACGAGCATTGAGGAAATGGGGACGGTTTGAAGACACCCTTTTTGAGGTATACGAACTCGGCGTTCGTTGGATTGACGCCCACACTCATTTTACAAAAGTGAGTGCATCCCCCTTCTGTGTCCTGTCCCTTTTTCCACTTTGGCCGCCACGGAGTTATACTATATACTGTCTGCTTATGTTTTTTATATACCATCCTGCACACCCACCACCCGAATCGCCTGAACTACTGGATGGGACCCTTGCTTGCTGGTGATTTGTTACTGGATTACAAGCTGTTGTCTTGCAGCAGTAAGGTGAGCTGCTTGCGAGCACAGAGGTGTCCCCACTGAAGACTTTCTTTCCCTTTCCTGTGGCTTGTGGACTTGCCTTTTTAGAACTGATGACTCATTGTTTGAGCACTTTGTACTACAAGGTGGTGGGACTGTTCACCATTTATTTATTTTTCTTGGAGTCACCAATAAGTATTTGCTGAGTTACCACATATGTGCTAGTATGATACTAGCCCTTTTGCACTGAGATTTTTTCTTTTCTTTTGTGTCAGTATTTACAATATTTTTATGTGCTAGTATGATACTAGCCCTCATGCACATGGACTTTGTTTGATTTATATATTTTATTTTGTTCAATTTTTTTGTACCCACACTGTGTTTGTCACTCATTTCATAGCCTTTTATACGTTTTAGGCTATTTTGTTTCTTCAGTTTATTCAGATTTAGTGCTCATTAGACTGCACTTTATTACATTTCATCACACTTTTATATTTTGTATAATTTTTCCATTTTGCCTTTTGGAACTGATGACTCATTGTTTGAGCACTTTGTACTACAAGGCGGTGGGACTGTTCACCATTTATTTATTTACTTGGAGTCACCATTAAGTATTTGCTGAGTTACTACATATGTGCTAGTATGATACTAGCCCTTTTGCACTGAGATTTTTCTTTTGATAAGTATTTGCTGAGTTACCACATATGTGCTAGTATGGTACTAGCCCTTTTGCACTGAGATTTTTCTTTTCTTCTGTTTCAGTATTTACATTATATTTTTTATGTGCTAGTATGATACTAGCCCTCATGCTCATTATACCTTTTATATTTTGTATAATTTTTTCATTTTTCATTCACCTCTCTATACATTTGAGCTAGCTCCTTCCCCTTTCTCCTCCTTCCGTCCCCTCTTATCACAACACAATCACCATTTACTTTATTCATAACACTTGTCACCAATGCCTGTCACCAGATACAGCCTGTCACTTGTCACCAATGCCTGTCAAAAGATGCAGTGTGTCACTTGTCACCAATGCCTGTCACAAGATGTAGCCTGTCACTTGTCACCATTGCCTGTCACCAGATACAGCCTGTCACTAGGGATCCTCCTTCCTTCCCCTCTTATCACAGCGCAATCACCATTTACTTTATTCATACCACTTTTGTCTGTTTGGATCAGCCATTTAGGTGTTGCAGCACTGCCCCTTAGCATAGGTATTTCTGACAGCACAGGAGTTTCTTCATTATTTATCCATTGGCGACAAATGACACGCTGCATCTTTTGACAGGCATTGGTGACAAGTGGCAGGCTGCATCTGGTGACAGGCAATGGTGACAAGTGACAGGCATATCTGGTGACAGGCAATGGTGATAAGTGACAAGCTAAATCTTGTGACTGGCATTAGTGACAAGTGACAGGCTGCATCTTGTGACAGGCAATGGTGACAAGTGTCACGCTGCATCCTGTGGCAGGCATTGGTGACAAGTGTCACGCTGCATCTTGTGACAGGCATTGGTTACAAGTGACAGGCTGTATCTGGTGACAGGCAATGGTGACAAGCTGCATCTAGTGACAGGCAATAGTGACAAGTGTCACGCTGCATCTGGTGACAGGCATTGGTGACAAGTGACACGCTGCATCTGGTGACAGGCATTGGTGACAAGTGACAGGCTGCATCTGGTGACAGGCAATGGTGACAAGTGACAGGCTGCATCTTGTAACAGGCATTGGTGAAAATTGACACACTGCATCTGGTGACAGGCATTGGTGACAAGTGACAGGCTGTATCTGGTGACAGGCTGTATCTGGTGACAGGCAATGGTGACAAGTGACAGGCTGCATCTGGTGACAGGCAAAGCTTTGCAGGAGGGGGCATGTCTCTTTGCAGGAGGGGCATGTCTCTTTGCAGGAGGGGCATGTCTCTTTACAGGAGGGGGCATGTCTCTTTACAGGAGGGGGCATGTCTCTTTACAGGAGGGGGCATGTCTCTTTGTAGGAGGGGGCATGTCTCTTTGTAGGAGGGGGAATGTCTCTTTGTAGGAGGGGGCATGTCTCTTTGCAGGAGGGGACATGTTTTATTGTAGGAGGGGGCATGTCTCTTTGCAGGAGAGGGCATGTCTCCTTGCAGGAGGGGGCATGTCTCCTTGCAGGAGGGGGCATGTCTCCTTGCAGGAGGGGGCATGTCTCTTTGCAGGAGGGGGCATGTCTCTTTGCAGTAGGGGGCATGTCTCTTTGCAGGAGCGGGCATGTCTCTTTCTAGGAGGGGACATGTCTCTTTGCTTTATGGAAATGTCTCTTGCTGAATATATGGGGCTGTCTCTTTGCCTTATGGAAATGTCTCTTTGCTGAATATATGAGATGTCTCTTTGCTTTATGGAAATGTCTCTTTACTGAATTTATGGGATGTCTCTTTGCTTTATGAAAATGTCTCTTTGCTGGATGGGCATAGGATTTTTTTTTTTGGGTGGGGGCAGCATTTCATTCTTGGGCCCAGGCAGCACAATTTCTTGGGCCAGCCCTGCATATGACTCCTACTTACAAACGGAGGGAGACAACACGAAGTAAGAGGAAATCTACCCCTAGGAAGGGAAATTCACTCATGTAAGATTTATCATGGGAAAAAGGTGTCTTCACTGAAGCTTTATCACCAATCCTTGTTTCCAAACAACCCAAATTTTTCAAAATCCAGTTGTCATAGGGACAGAAAGTGAGGTGAAATCTTCTAAACAGGGGCACAGACAGGGGTGTTAACTCTTCTCTATGCTATCCAAAAAACATAAAATACATTTTTAGCTGGAGCTACACTTTAAAAAATGTTTCGACTTTCAAACAAATTCAACTTAAGAACAAACCTACAGACCTTATCTTGTTTGTAACCCAGGGACTACCTGAACTAGGGATGGTCCTGATGTATGAGTCGAATGTAAGTTCAACTCGAACATTGGGTGTTTGTTCATAGAACAAACAAACATATGGGGCACTCGCGTGAAGTTCCCACGTTCCGGTGCACCCCATAATGCACTGCGAGATCACAGTGCATTGAAAGCTGCTGATTGGCCAAAGCATGCACCTGACCTGTATGCTTTGGCCAATCACAGTGTGATGTGCTGTGAGAGCCATGATTGGCCAAAGGCAGGGTGCCTTTGGCCAATCATGGCTGAGGAGCCAAGTCCACTCCCCACACTATATAAGGCTGCTGCTTACATGGCGGCCGTATATAGTGAATGAATAGAGATTAGGCAGGGTAGCTATTGTAGTCAGTCAGTGTAATATATATAATACAGTGCAAAGTATATAGTGCAGTTAGTGTAGTATATATAATACAGTTCAGAGCATATAGTGTAGTATATATAATACAGTGGAGAATATATATATAGTGCAGTCAGTGTAGTGTATATATAATACAGTGCAGAGTATATAATACAGTGTATTAAAGTACCCCATGGGAACCCTATGACAGAATTAGGAAAAAAACAGTGTGGGGTCCCCCCAAAATCCATACCAGGCTCTTTGAGTCTGGTATAGATTTTAAGGGGAACTCCACAACAAAATGTTTTAAAAAATGGCGTGGAGTCCCCCCCGAAATCCATACCAGACCCTTATCTGAGCATGCAGCCTGGCAGGCCAGGAAAGAGAGGATAAGCGAGTGCCCCCCCTTAACCATACCAGGCCACATGTCCCCAACATGGGGAGTGGCTGCTTTGGAGTAGGGGGGCTCAGCGCCCCCTACCCCAAAGCACCTCTTCCCCATGTTGATGGTGAGCGCCCCCTCCAGGCCGCTTGCTCTCAACATGGGGAGGGTGCTTTGGGGTGCCCCCCAAAGCACCTTGTCCCCATGTTGATGGGGACAAGGGCCTCTTCCCGAAAACACTGGTCGGTGGTTTTCGGGGTGTGCGGGTGGGGGGATTATCAGTATCTGAAAGCCCCCTTTAAAAAGGGGGCCCCCAAATCCTGTCCCCCATGTGAATGGGTATCAAGCACATTGTACCCCTACCCATTCACCAAAAAAGTGTCAAAAAGTCAGTTTTGGACAATTCCTTTTCAAAAAATAAAAAAAAATTAAAAAGTGTCCCGCAATGTACATCCATCTTCAATCACGCTGCCCCTGATGGACTCGAAAAATAGAAAAAAAATAAAAAGCTCCACCTCCATGGGAGGCCTCCCGGCGAATGCTGTCTTTTCGCTTTGACAGCTCTTTTACAGTATAGGCAATGTAACCCAGTGACCCTGCCCCCTCTGACATCATGTGACGTCAGAGGGGACGGGGTCATCTGGTTATGTCAGTGGGTGGCCTCGTCCTTGCCTATATAAGAGCTGTCAAAGCGAAAAGACGGCAGTCGCTGGGAGGCCTCCCATTGGAGGCAGAGTTTTTTTTGTTTTTTCTATTTTTCGGATTCGTCGGATGGAGTGATTGATGGTAGATTTACATAGCGGGACACTTTTTTCTTTTTTAATAAAGGAGGTATTTGATCACTTCTGTGGTTTTTATTTTTTGCACTATAAACAAAAAAAAAAAAGAGCATCAATTTTGAAAAAAATGCATTATTTTTTACTTTTTGCTATAATAAATATCCCCCAAAAATATATAAAAAAACATATTTTTTTCCTCAGTTTAGGCCGATATGTATTCTTCTACATATTTTTGGTAAAAAAAAAAAATCCCAATAAGCATATATTGATTGGTTTGCACAAAAGTTATAGCGTCTAAAATAGAGGATAGTTTTATGGCACTTAAAAAAAAAAATTTTTTATTAGTAATGGTAGTGATCTGCAATTTTTATTAGGACTGCGACATTATGGCGGACACATCGGACAATTTTGACACTATTTTGGGACCACTGTCATTTATACAGCGATCAGTGCTATAAAAATGCACTGATTACTGTGAAAATGACACTGGCAGTGAAGGGGTTAACCACTGGGGGTGATGAAGGGGTTAAGTGTGTCCTAGGTAGTGATTCTAACTGTGGGGGGATGGGCTTTAAGTCACATGACAGGGAGCGGTGATCTCTGTCATGACACAAGCAAGAACGGGGAAATGCCTTGAAATCCCCGTTCTGAGGCTCCATGACATGATCGCCGGTCCCACAGGCACAGTCGCTCTGTATGTGGCTTGCGCGCATGTGCCTGATATCCCTGACTCTTAAGGAGTACGTACAGGTATGCCAATTTGCCCACCGCTGCCATTGTGCCGACGTATATTGCCGTGCTGCAGTTGGCAACTGGTTAATGGGTAGGGGTACAATGTACACATGGGGGGGGGGAATATAGGGGCCCCATTGTTAAAGGGGGCTTCCAGACTCCGATAAGCCCCCCGTCCACATACCCCGACAACCACCGGCCAGGGTTGTAGGGAAGAGGCCCTTTGGGGTGGAGGGCGCAGAGCCCCTCCTGCTCCAAAGCAGCCACCCCCCATGTTGGGGGTGTGTGACCTGGTATGGTTAAGGGGGGGCGCTCGCTTATCCCCCCCATCCTGACCTGTCAGGCTGCATGCTCAGATAAGGGTCTGGTATAGATTTTGGGGGGACCCCACACCAATTCTTTTTTACATTTTTGCATGGAGTGGATGAGGGAATCCTTTCACTGTGGACCAGTGACAGAACTACCAGGATTACTGTCCTATCCCTGCTATTGACAGCGCTAGTCTCTGTCTCCATGGCAGCAACACAGCACATTAGGACCCAGTGCTGGTTACTTTATGGGGCTGATGGGCTCATGCACAGGAGGGCCAGTACAATTGGTTATAGACAGTTGAGGACCCTGCAGGTAGATTAGGAGCGGTGGAGCCTTCTCTGACATGCTGATCGGTATTCAATCCAGGGTGTCAGATGATATGACAAAAAGCATCAGGGTGGGGCCAAATGATGACCATTATTGACATCAGTGTGCCAACTGAGGGGACTAGCAGTGTCAAAGAGCGATAGTGTGTGGTAAGAGACACCTGCTGGACGGGGGTGTGTATACTGACTGGATTCATTGAATGCTGATTTATTACCTATGTTTGTAAGTGTGTTTTATACGGGGGGCTGCATATTTTAACCAATGGCAGCGGTGGGCAAATGGGTGTACCTGTACGTCCCCTTTGATTGGTGGGGTTAGCGTTCATGTCATGGAGCCGCAGAACGGGGAAGTGTAAACAAGGCATTTGAGTAAAAAAAATGTTTTGATATATTTTTGGGGGATATTTATTATGGCAAAGTAAAAAATATTGCTTTTTTTTCAAAATTGATGCTGTTTTTTTGTTTATAGCACAAAAAATAAAAATTGCAGAGGTGATCAAATACCACCAAAAGAAAGCTCTATTTGTGGGAAAAAAGGACGTCAATTTTGTTTGGGTGCAACCTCGCACGGCTGCGCAATTGTCAGTTAAAGCGACGCAGTGCTGAATCGCAAAAAGTGCTCTGGTCAGGAAAGGGGTAAAATCTTCCAGGGCTGAAGCGGTTAAAAAATGCTGTGAAATGGGATTACGGTATGGATTTGTGCTTTATTTCATTTTTGGACGAGTTCATTAGCAAGTGATGTGCCTACCCAAATATCAGAACAGCCCTGTCCGTGCAGAGTTTTTTTGATCACCATCCAGTGTTAAATACTTTACACTTGCCGAGATCTGGTTGGTGTTCACTCTAGAGGGAGCGGTATCCACTTGTGGAGGTGTTGGTGACAGCTATCTTTCAGCCTTTTGGAGTTGATTGCATTCTGGATATTTGAAGACTCACCTGGGTGTTTACACATGAGAGATTAGGATTATTGGACTATCTCTATATATTATGTAGTCTAAACATGGACTGCAAATACATAAGATTGTCTTATTTTTTTATGTTTAGTGGCGATTGCTCACTAATTTGAAGGGCTGCTTTTGGAGTACAAGGGGTGAGGTGCATGTTGGTCATGCATGTTGGTCACAGCAGTATGTGCAAGAGCAATCAAGCCTTCCCAAGGGCTTAAATATAGAATAAATCAAGTGGGATTGCTGCACAAAATATTTTTAATGAAAAAATATGAATAACATCAAAATTACATCAAAAAGATAAGGCAGTCACGGTAATGCCCTGTACACACGATCGGACATTGATCGGACATTCTGACAACAAAATACATGGATTTTTTCCTACGGATGTTGGCTCGAACTTGTTTTGCATACACACAGTCGCACAAAGTTGTTCGAATTTCCGAACGCCAAGAACGCGGTCACGTACACCACGTACGACGAGACTATAAAAGGGCAGTTCAGAACCAAGCGCGACACCCTTTGGGCTCCTTTTGCTAATCTCGTGTTAGTAAAAGTTTGGTGAGAGATGATTCGCGCTTTTTCAGACTCGTGGTTTTCAGATCGTATTTCTGCTGTTCAGTTTGTGCTTGTGGGTTTGTATCTGGTCTTCAGTGCGAGCAGCGAGTTACCCTTGACTTGTCATTGTGTTCTTGTTCGTTCGTTACTGATTTTCAGGTCATTCTTCACAGGCCTTGCTGTTCTTCAGTGCATTCTGTTACTTCGTCCTGAGCAGCTGACCATTTTCTAGCCATGTTGCGTATACGTACTCATCGTAGAGTTCATGCTGTGTGGGGGCTTGGTGTTGGGGTTCTTACTTTGACAAAAGCCCAGTCCATGAACAGGGCGAGGAGGAGTTCATGGACCAAGAATTGGTTGCTCCAGCATGACCAGTTCTGTCACATGCCTTTGCTCCGTGAGATCCGGAAGAATAATAATGACGATTTCAGAAACTTTCTCTGGATGACGGACCCCGTATTTCACCGTTTGTTGGCTTTGCTGATCCCCTATATCAGCAGGCAGAAAACCTGCATGAGGCAAGCCATCACTCCGGAGCAGAGGCTAGTCGCCACCCTGCGGTACTTGGCGACGAGAAGAAGCCTGCAGGACCTCAAGTTCTCGACAGGCATCTCCCCCCAGGCTCTGGGGATCATTATCCCGGAGACCTGTTCTGCCATCATCCAGGTCCTGCAGAAGTAGTATATTAAGGTAAGATTTTTATCCTTTAACATCACATGTTATTGTATATAATGTTTGCTAATGTATTGTATTTCTTTCCTCATTCCCTAATTACCATGATTGTAATATGCTGTGAATTTCCCCTTTGTCCTCATGCTGGATTTTTATGTCATTTTTTTTGTCCTTCATACATATTTGCCTTCACTTACCTCCCCAGCATGCTCTCCTGGGCCCATATTCACCTCGTGTAGTCACTTAACAATGTATTTTGTCAGCTCCATAGTAGTGCTTTACCCTAAATACCCCCTAAAATGTTTAAAATTGTGATGTGTGCTTTAAATTCAGGCAGAGTGGCAGAGGCTTGTTTTTTTGGGTCTCAAAATCATTTGGAACCCTCCCTCCCCCCAACTGCTAACTCAGCTGATACCAATCCTCTATCTATCCTCAATCCTCTATCTGCTGACTTTCCCAAACCCATACACACTATACCCACCTCTTTTGTGGTCAGATTTATGGATGAATTCCCCAAAGCATGGGCCTGCCTGAATACTTTCAAATGGTACTGTTTAAAGTTTTTGTATCCTATTATTATCTTGATAGGTAATAGCAAAATGTAAAAATGTGCTAAAATGTGTACAGTGTGTATTGAGCTCTTTGTATTATGACACTTCTTACCTGTCCAGTGGGTTGCCAATAGTGTAAGTAAGGAGGGGCTGGCCAAAGTAAAACACATTATATAGGCATTCATCTCTCAATGAAGTAGAGAGGGTTACCTGTCCAAAACATTCCCCCACCCATAAAATTTGTAAAATGGACCATGACAGGGGGGGGGGATCTAATAGGTGGACAATATACCTTTGTCTTTAAATAGTCCCTAAAATAAATATTATACTGATGTTGGCCAAGAATGTTTGGGGTCATATTATTACAACTACAAGGGGTTCAATAGTATTGTGATGTTGGCGGTGGTGTCGGCTACTTATGAGTTCCTGTATGTGGACATGGGGAAGAATGGCCGGATGTCAGATGGTGGAGTCATCGCCCTCACGGAGTTCTACAGGCATCTCCAGAATGGCAGCTTGGGCTTGCCACCTCCATAAGACAATGCAGAAGGAGTGGTGGAGAACACATTTGGAATAATGGCCAGCCGGTTCCGCCTATTTCTTACACCGATACACATGGCGGAATATAAACTCAATCACATCGTCCTGGCTTGCTGTGTTCTCCACAACTTTTTAAGGAGAAATTCTGTGAACTATGCTGGCTCAGTTGGGCCTGAAGCCAGAATTAATCTAAATGAACCAACCCTGACAGCGCTTGAAGCTGGCCGTCCTGGCATGCCCCCCCTGAATGCCCGTGAAGTCCGTCTAAGATACATGGAATACTTTGCAGGTAGGGGGGCCATCAATATGCCAGACAATGTCTGAGCCTTTTTTAAAATGAAAAAAAAAATTAACTTCAAAAATATTTGCTTACATTTACTGCTTGTGTTTATTTTAGCTGACCATGACCTAAATTTGGGCAGTCCTGAAAATGGCATGATTGTGTAAAATTAAAAAGCACTGTTGGGTGTTATTTACTAAAGGCAAAGACACTTCGCACTACAAGTGCACTTGAGACTGCACTGAAACTGCACGTGTAGTGCAAAGTGGATTTGCCCTTAGGAAATAACCCCCATTGTCACAGAAAACACCAATTTTCACACAAAAAAGTTTAGGAGCATTGAAAGAAGAAGCCACACATTGTTGATTCTCAATATTTTTAATTCAAGCACAATCACATGTGCATTTATAAAAGCTTTTTAAAACAAACCAACATGTTTTTTGTATACAATATTTCTAGGTGACATTAATAAAAGTAGAAATGTCCTTTTAAGGTAAAACAGGCATGTTTAAAACCAACAAGAAAGACACAAATCTGGAACTTACAAAGTTCAACTTTTGTAGAAATTGAAGGCATTATCAGACATGAGTATTTATAAACTGTGTTTGATATTGCGTTCAGATGGGGTGAAGTCACCCCTGGAAAAGCCAAATTTTGAAGATGCACACAAATTGCCGAATGTCAACATGTGCTAGCTGCCATCACGGCAGATCAAGGGACGTGTTTTGTGAGCGCAACCCCTTCCTCTCAGCTACTTTATTATTGAGGAAGGGGTTGCACCCCCAAAACGCATACATTGATCTCCGGTGATGGCAGATAGCACATGTTGACACACTGTGTGCATTTTCAAAATTTGGCTTTTCCGGAATACTTCAAAAAAGGTGCAAAAAATTTTAGGAAAAAAAAGCCAACTAAATTAGGGATTTTGAGGGGTTTTAAACTCTTCCTAAAACATCAAAGATGTTCTTCATTTTTTTTTTAACAACATTGATGTTTTGATTTATGTTTTCTAAGTCCCTATTACACCCCATGATCTCCCCGATCAGGATATGGGCACTTTCACTGGTGAAATGACCTTCATCCACAACATCACGATCACCTAAAAATATAGAAAAAACAAAAACACCATGTATTATAAATATGCAGGCATCCATCTCTTACCTGAGCCTATGGTCGCAGACACTCACCTGTTGTGGTTTCGATAACGTCTCCCTCCTCCTCCTCCTTTTGGCTTTGGGGGATTTCCCCTTCTTCATGAGGTGGGGGGTCTGTGGTATCCTCTGATGAGTGGTGTCCTCCGAGTCTTTTATCCCCTATGTAAAAAAAAAATAGATATACTTAGCACACAGATATTTGATGGCAGAAATATGAATATGAAACATTGCTTGGAAGTGGGGTACAATTGTCTGTTTGGTCAGAGTTCCAAGATGTAGAAATATTTTTTTCCTTTATCAAGCTTGAATACTTACCTGTTTTGTACAAGCTTCACAGATGGAGTCACCTCTATAGTATACACTGGAGCACCTGTGTGGGCCCCCTAATAAAAAGGGTGTTCTGGTGACCCACACTAGTTCTCCAGCATCCAGATATGTAAACAGCTGCTGAGTGTCCTCTCCTTATACAGAATCTAGTTTGCATTTCATTCTAGTTACAAACCCATCTAGACTACAAAATTATTTTAAGAGAAGTAGGCTGGCAAAAATGTATTGAAATGCATCTGGCCAAAACATGATGTTTTCTAGGCAGAACGAACAATGTTTCCTACGAACAAATAATGTGTCCATGAACATGAAAGTCGCCATTTTAAACTGTACAACAGTGAAGAAAAGCACATGGAGCAGCACGAACGTTATAAAAATAAAGAATAGGAACACAGGACAACTACTTACTTTTTTGCAGCACTCTCCTGATCCTTCTATACTGATCGTGCTCCCTTAATTTGAGGTCCGACCACCGTTTCTGGAGTTGATCCTTAGATCGCCGTACCCCAAAATTCTTCTGCAGACTCTTCACAACTTTCTCCAACATCTCTCCAAAGGACATATTTGAGGCCTTAAATCATCATGGGATCGTGACGTTTCTGGCTCCGGGCTTTCCTCCTCCTCGTTGCTGTAATTAGCACGCACCTGCTCTGTCTCCACCATGTGCTCTTCCTCACTGCGCTGAACAAGAAGGGGCGGGGAATAGACTAGAAAGAACGTCAGGGGCGGGCGGAGTTTCACGCATGTGCAGTGTATATAAAGCATAACACGATCTGTGAGCGGAGGAAGGAGTATCGGAAGCGCCGATCGTGATAACAAAGGTAACATTTAAACTTGGGCCTATACTGCTTAGAAATTGAGGCCTATATTGGGACAAGATTAGGAGAGGAGAGTTTAGCGTGACATTAGGGTTTGTCTTGTGTTGTGCCTTGCAGAGAAAATGGATATATTGAAGGATCAGGACTTTATCACCATATTCATTGATATGTTCAGGGAGCTGCCCTGTCTGTGGCAGTTAAACCACCCCAATTATAAGAACCAAACAAAGAGGAAGGCAGCGCTGGATCAATTGCTGGAAAGTGAAGCCGGTGATCCCCACGGCAGACATCACCTATTTGAAGGTCCTAATTGGGGGCATGAGGAGCACTTATTTAAGGGAGCGCAAGAAGGTCCAGGATTCCCTGAGATCAGGAGCTGCAGATGACATTTATGTCCCCAGGCTGTGGTACTATGACAGACTGCATTTTCTGGCAGACCAGACTGAACCCAGGCCAACACTCTGCAGTCTTCCTTCCACGCTTCTTTCCCCCCCAGCTGAAGCTTCTGACGTCCAACCTGGGCCTTCCAGGAAGCAACACGTGGAGGAGCCCAGCTTGAGTCAGGTTTAGCATTCTTCTAAATTCTTTCTGGTTGTCAAATTAATGATGTTAAATATGTTAGTTTGGACACCAACACCAAGCAATCTCCTTGAGATTAAATAATGCAAGATAATAATGGTGTTGTGGTAACTTGACACACAAAACACACACCAAAACTATTCAGGAGTAAAAAAAAACAAAAAAAAAAACATAAGATCAGGCTTTAAAAAAATACAAAAAAAAAAAATCCCAAAATGATAATTTTTTAGTCAGATGTGACAAATAAAAATATATGAAATCGGGGGGGCGGAGCTTGCAGCAGAAGGAGATGGACGTTCACTAGCTGAGCTCCTCTGCATTCAGGGAAAAAAACAGCACACAGCACCTGTTATACACGGCAGAAAGGCACAACATTTACCAGCGGACCCGCAGCTCGTCCCGGTGAACCGAGTGAACATGCCGCGGAGGAATAAAGAGCCCCGTAAGCCGCAAAAACTTACCGAATACTATCCGCTCGGGCCTAAGCAAGATGGCGGCGGTCAGAAAGAACGAGGTATGTCTAGTACTCCTCAATACAGCCAAGGGAAAAGCAATCCACAACAAAGAAATGCCCCACAAAGGAGCACACAGTCTCCGATTCACACTCCTACCTCGGGGAGCCCAGAAAAAGCAAGGGTTAGGCTGGATGCCTCCGATGCAAGCCAGGACATGACACAAGGCCTAGACTCAGGGGAGGACACCAGAGACCTCCCTGACTCAATTGATCTATTCCCCACTAACAATCAACCTGTCCTGGATACCACCCTTAAGGACATGCTAGTGTCTCTTAGAAGCTCGTTACATGCTGACATGCTATCATGTGTCCATAAATTTGGAGTGGAACTGAGAGATACTACGGCCAGAGTAGATCACATAGAGCATAAAATGGGGGAGTTTGCGACCACCATTGATGATCTTGTGGATGCCCATGACAGTAACACTGATGAGCTGGACGCCATTAAAGCTAAAATGGCTGACATTGAAGACCGCTCTAGGAGGAACAACATGAAAATAAGGGGAGTCCCCGAATCAATTCAACAATCTGACCTCCGCACCTATACAGCGCAATTATTTCAGGCTATAATCCCTGAGTTATCAGACCTGGACATAACAGTGGACAGGATCCACCGCTTACCTAAGCCATCCCACCTACCAGACAACATACCCAGAGACGTTATACTCAGGTTACATTTCTTTCAAACGAAAGAACGCCTGATGTCGGCTGCACGCAGCAAAGACCTCTTTCCACCACAGTATAAAGACCTACAATTCTTTGCAGACCTGTCCCAATTCACTCTGCAGAAAAGGAGGAACCTCAATACAATATCAAAGTCTTTGAGGAACCATAAAATCGCATATAAATGGGGGTTCCCTACAAAATTGATCATAACAAGGGATGGCAGGGAACATGTGGTGGACAACCTCGCCAAAGGATTGCTCTTACTTCAAAAATGGCATATTATCCCAGAGGATATGCATAGTGACCGCCACGCCAAAAGCCCTGATCATTTAGCTGAGGATTGGAACCTAGTCACAACCAAGAATGCCCGCAAACACTCCTAACCAAAGGAAAACCAAGACAGGTTACATATAACTGTCCCCTGAAACAGAAGTACTATCTGTTAAGCTGAACTGATAACCCCAGATTACAACATGAGTGACTTATTGTCACACCCAGGTCGTAAGGACTTATTCATTGTTCCTTGTTCTGTTTTACCATTTTTTTTCTTTTTAGTTAGTTATCAGTTATATCCGCAGCCGCAGAATCTGGATACATCCCTCAAGAATGACCAAACCGTACGGCAGAACTACTGCACCCTTATCCTCCCAATCTTCAGTCGCATCAAGATACATCCTGACAAGCTAACCACCAAATGTAAGTGTTACATACACATACTTCACTACGCAACCAATCCTACTCTCAATAGATGCTTATAACTTTTCTCACAGTCAATGCTAGAGGCCTTAATCATCCGGCCAAACGCAGATCCATGTGGGCTGAAGCAATTCAACATAAAGGGGACATATTTTGTGTACAGGAGACACATTTCAAAAAGCAGGCTCAACCTACATGCTCTCATCCTAAATTCCCGCACATATTTTTTGCAAATTCTAATACCAAAAGAAGAGGAGTCCTTACAGCAATAAAAGACACGGTAGCTTTTCACCTTCATGAAGAAATACAAGATACACAAGGCAGATACCTCATTTTATTATGTGATATCAATAATACCACTTACACAGTGGTGAACGTATATGCCCCTAATACTCACCAGACCCGGTTTCTTCATAAATTATTGAAAAAAGCGATTCGAATACAGAAGGGCCACCTGATCCTCTGCGGGGACTTTAACCTATCACCGGATTCAAGCATGGACTCTAGCTCAATAACTAAGAGGAAATCCCAAACACTTCAACCACTATTGAAGTCATATGACGTATATGACGCATGGAGATGTCTTCATGCTTCAGAACGGGACTACTCCTTCTTTTCTGCTAGCCACAAAATGTATTCTAGACTAGATCTTTTTCTGACAGATAGGTGGCTGTTAACTAAAATCAAAGCATCGCAAATCAATAGCATTACCTGGTCGGATCACGCGTCGGTCTCACTGTTGGTGGATGACAACTCCACTAGCAGTGCCACCTTTATATGGAGAGCCAACCCACACCTATTTCAGGATGATCCTTCCAGGTCTGCTTTACAAAGGGATCTGAAAGAATTTTTTGAACACAATGTAGGCTCAGTTAATGACCCTTTTGTTACCTGGAACACGCATAAGGCGTTTATGAGGGGACTTCTAATAAAACTAGGAGCTAGGGCTAAGAGGAGGAGGGGGCAGCGCATATTGGATATTTCCAAGCAAATCCAAACTTTAGAAGAACAAAACAAAGACAATTTCAATAATAGTATAACCGAAGAAATAACCAAGCTGAGACATGATTTAAGGCTTATAATGCTGGATGATTTTGAAAAATCTTCCAGGAGGTTAAAAATGACATATTATGCCACTGGAAATAAGGCAGGGAAATTATTAGCAACCCGGTTACGAGGCATTAGACATAAAACTAAAATTCCCTGCATTATTCACCCAGAAACTCAGGAAAAATTATACCACCCCCAAGCAATAGCAGACGCCTTTAGCACTTACTACGGGTCTTTGTATAACCTGAGTAAAGATCCTCAAGTAACTCAATCATCATCCAATTCTATTTCCAAATTTCTCAGCAAAATAAATTTACCTCATCTTACAGAAAATCAAATTGAAACATTGAACTCCCCTTTCACGACACAAGAAGTGTCTCAAGGGATAGATTCATTACCAAAAAATAAATCCCCTGGACCTGACGGATTTACAGGAGAATATTTCCAAACGTTTAAGGAAATACTGTCACCCAGACTCACTGAAATATTTAACCAAGCTGCCTCCGCCTCCTCATTCCCCTCTGAAATGTTGAAAGCGATGATTGTGGCATTGCCGAAGCCAGGGAAGGATCCAGATACCCCTCAAAACTTCCGCCCAATATCATTGCTTAACAATGATTTAAAATTATATGCCAAACTAATAGCCAGTAGAATAGTTGATCTTCTGCCATCATTAATTCACCCTGACCAGTCTGGTTTCACCAAAGGGCGCCAAACGGCGGATGCAACCAGACGCTTGATCAATCTTATATATTCTGCCAATAAAACTGGAACGCCTTCTCTGCGCCTTGCTTTGGATGCAGAGAAGGCATTCGATAGGATCCACTGGACATACCTAGAACACGCTTTGACTAAATTTGGTTTCAAGGGTCAAATATATCAAGCTATTATGGCACTCTACACAACACCGTCAGCACAGGTTTACATATCTGGTATGCTCTCAACCCCATTTAAAATTACAAATGGGACGCGCCAAGGGTGCCCACTATCCCCACTAATTTTTAATCTCTTAATGGAACCCTTGGCAGCATACATTCGTCAACACCCCAAAATAAAAGGATTGACAAGCGGGAACAAAATGCACACCATAAGTCTATTTGCGGACGATATTATTTTGATTCTCACAGACATACCGTCCTCTCTGGCTTCGGTTCACGATGCTCTACATTTATTTAATGCTATATCTTACTATAAAGTAAATGACACCAAATCCTACCTACTAGGTCTGGGTCTTACAGAACAAGTGAAACAAAGCATTACTGCTAAGTTTCCATATAGATGGAAAGAAAAAGGCATTGCATATCTAGGGATTACTCTTACACCTAAAACCTCAGAATTAGTCAAAGAAAACTACACCCCATTCTTAGATTCCTTGAAATATAAACTTGACAAATTGCAAAAGTTCGAACTATCATGGTCAGGCAGACTAGCGGCATTCAAAATGCAAATTCTACCACAATTTTTATATCTATTTAGGACCCTACCAATACCTGTTCCACATTCCTTCTTCCAACAACCCCAACTCACAGTCGACAGGTATTTGTGGGCAGGTAAAAAAGCACGTTGTGCTTTCAACAAACTTATTAAAATTAAACAAATGGGAGGGATAGGACATGTATCTATAAAAGATTATTATGCAGCTACCATACTTACACAAGTAAAGGGCTGGTTCCCGCAAAACACCACCACATTATGGTCGGATCTAGAAAGTGCACAAATCAAAGGGGGGAACCTATATAACTACCTGATTTCCAGCCCACATCACTATACAAAAACTTCGCCAGATGCACCTACCATACAGGCGTCTGTGGATTCCTGGAAATATTTACTTACAAATATAACTCAAGGAGACCCACAAATTCCCCTAAAATTCCCGATCACTGCATTAGAACATGTTATTCCTGACTTATCGCTAACTAATTGGTGTACAAATAAAACACTCCTTTTAGAGGACCTCTTTATAGGACCAACACTGAAATCATTCAGATCATTACAGATCGAATATTCCATACCAGCCTCCGAGTTCTACAAATACATCCAGATATCCCACCTCCTAGACAAAAAGAGTTGCAATTTAACCAACCAACTACCTTGGAAATTAGCTCTCTTCTACCCAAGTACCAAATCGATCCAAAAAGGAACATCATTACTCTATAAGTACCTACAAGATAAACATTCCTTCCGCAAAACTACTAATATTACAGCGTGGGAAAGGGACTTGGAGAGGACTTACACAGAAGAACAGTGGACAAAAGCATTCAGAGTTACATATAACTCCACAAGAAGTGCCAACCTTTGGGAACTGTACTTTAAAATACTATTGCGGTGGTATCTCACCCCACATAGGATTTTCAAATTTGCAAATGCAGCTTTTCCTGAATGTTGGAGAAACTGTGGTCATAGAGGTACATTGATTCACATACTGTGGTCCTGCCCACGCCTTAAAAGGTATTGGACCCTTGTGTTCAATACAATAGAACAAATCTCAGGCACTAAAGCTACATATACCCCAGGTATGGCACTTCTGTCGTTAGGAATAGATTTAATACCTGCACCACTGAGAACAGTAGTATCTCATTTACTATTAGCAGCTAGATTCACTATAGTTAGACATTGGAAGGAGACTAGCCCACCTTTAATAGCGGAAACCCTAAGAATAATGAATATACACAGTACATATGAAATACAATTTGCCTGTAGTAGGGGGAACTTTAACCAGGCTTCTACTGTATGGAATTCCTGGATTACATGGTATCCAAATAACTTAGGTCTTAACTTCTATGGGAACGATAAATAATTAAATAATTTAATTATACAAATATTTCTAATTAAATATCTTAATATTCTACGGTACACTGATATATATACAACTAGCCAATACATTACGGTTGGTCAATAGACATAATTGTTCTAACTGCGGACACAAGTTTAAAAGTTCTGTTACTATTTCTTTTGCGATTCTGCTTATAAGTTGTCATAGCTAGAGATACAACATGCAAGTATGGAATATTCCTATGTGTTGATTGAAAACTAGAACTAACAGGATATGGTGGGCTGTGAAACCTACCCCCTACTAGACACAGTTAGTTCCCAAGGGGTGTCTGGGGGGTATGAGTAACATCCCTGATATATCTAATTCCTCAAGCTGTAATATGAAGTATACGTATAATTATACTTGCTTCAAAATTGTACTTTGGAAGTAACAAAATTGTGACAATTCTCAGTGAATGTATTATACTTTATTCTATGTCATTTATTTACTAAAAATTCAATAAAAACTATTGGAATTAAAATATATGAAATCACGATAAATAATAAAGAAAGAAGTTTGTGAAAACTCTGTGTGAATATGAGCAGCAAAACAACTTCATTCTTCTAGCATTATAAAGAAGAAGAGAGTGCCCTGCATTAAACCATTTAAAACATTGCAGCCTGACGAAAGTGCTAGATCCATTCCGAATGCTAATTTTACCAGACCGAGCAGTTCCGTCTTGGAATTTATTCTGAGCATGCGTGGCACTTTGTGCGTTGGAATTGTCCACATACGGTCGGAAATGACACAATCGGATTGTGTTGTCAGAAAATTTTATAGCCTGCTCTCAAACTTTGTGTGTTGGAAATTCTGATGGAAAATGTCCGATGGAGCCCACACAAGGTCAGAATTTCCGACAACAAGCTCCGATCGCACATTTTCCGGCGGAAAATCCGACCGTGTGTACAGGGCATAACAGTTTCAGGCTAATACAGATCGCGCCCTCTTCAAGACCTCATTCCTATAAATGACCACATACATGATAGAATATATATACTTCATCGTCAATCAATTAGAGAATCAAACGATCTGCAATAAATTAATTAGTAGATCATTGTATGAAACTCTGTTTAAATAAATAATGTGACACAATCTTGGAACGAAAGGTCAACAGTAGTGTTCTCACACCACACAGAATATATCAATTGAGAATCCTGAAAATAAATAATGAAAATAAAAATAAAATAAATCAAAATATTGTACGCGTTGAAAGAAAAAAATAATAATAAAAAAATAATAAACATAAAAAAATTTAAAAAATAAAATAAAAAAATGATTAATAATATTGTATCCAAATTAATAATGTGTAAATCCATGATAACAACATGTGATACATGTCTACCAAAGGCAACAATAATATGTGATCCTAAACAAATAAATATATATATCAACTCAAAGAAATAAATACAAGTAAAAATCTGAATTTAACCCCTTATCTGCATTAGTCTGAAACGGTTACCATGACTGCCTGAACTTTTTGATGTTTTAAACTTCTTCATTAAAACATTTAAAACATTTTTTTGTGCAGCAATCCCACTCATTTTAAACATATATATATATATATATATAAAATTTTTTTTTTCTTTTATTATATTTTTTTTTTACCAGAGGCCCTATAGAATAAGATTATGTGTGTTGCAATTTTATTTGTCACACCGTATTTGCGCAGTGATTTTTCAAATGCAGTTTAATTGAGAAAAAATACACTTTAGGCCGGGTTCACACCAGTCCGGTGAGAATTCCAGCTTCATTTTCTCTACGGAGAGAAAAACAGCTGTTCAGCGGTGCCTCTCTGTTCTATCTGTGGATCAGCTGAGCAGGGAGAGGGGGGAGTGGGGGAAGGTGTTCCCAAAGAAGATAATGTGCTTGTAATTTGCACCGCAATGCCCAGAAAATGCACACATTTTTTGGGCAATGAGCAGTGCGAATGCAACGCACATATGTGAACCAGCCTCATTCAAATGAAGGTATTTTAAAATGTCCTGCGAATAGGATGCGGTCTAAGCCTTAATGAATTTTATTGCATACAAACACCATGTACTACCTAATTTTTTGTAAAATCTAAAAAATTATGTAACACTAAGTAAATAGATACCTAGGCATGAGCTTCGAGTTCGAGTCGAACATCGCCTGTTCGACCATTCGTCGAATTGCGAACGTTATGGGCCTTTTGTGCCAAATTCAAGTGGCGCATCACGGCCCATAATTCACTGCGGCATAGCAGTGCATTGCTGGCTGATGATTGGCCAAGCATGCACTATGACGCGCATGCTTGGCCAATAACAGCGCCGTCTGTACAGAGAGCGGTAATTGGCCAAAGCCAGCATGGCTTTGGCCAATTATGGCTCAGGGGGTTTAGTACACACCCCACAATATATAAGGCTGCCTGCATGACGGCCTTGTGTAGTGTGTTGTGACGGAGAGAGATAGACAGAGAGACAGTTTAATTTGATTTAAGTTAGATAGAGTAGGCAAGCGAGTCAGTTAGCTGCACTTACAGCACTTATATATATACACTGTATTCAGTTTAGCTAGATTTGTTCCTGTTATTCTCTTCCTACTGACAGGCAGGCAGGTGTTTTTACAGTATTTACAGAATTTACAGTTAGTGTACTGTGTCCTTTGCACAGTGTGCACCTAAAGCTACCTGAAGAAAATTGCTGGTGTTCTTCTGATCCTATTAGTACCACAGGCAGGCAGCTACAGTATTTACAGTTAGTGTGCTGTGTCCTCTGCACAGTGTGCACCTAAAGCTACCTGAAGAAAATTGGTGGTGTTCTTCTGATCCTATTAGTACCACAGGCTGGAAGCTGCAGTATTTACAGTTAGTGTACTGTGTCCTCTGCACAGTGTGCACCTAAAGCTACCTGAAGAAAATTGCTGGTGTTCTTCTGATCCTTTTAGTACCACAGGCAGGCAGCTGCAGTATTTACAGTTAGTGTACTGTGTCCTCTGCACAGTGTGCACCTAAAGCTACCTGAAGACAATTGCTGTTGTTCTGATCCTATTAATACCACAGGCAGGCAGCTGCAGTATTTACAGTTAGTGTACTGTGTCCTCTGCACAGTGTGCACCTAAAGCTACCTGAAGACAATTGCTCTTGTTCTGATCCTATTAATACCACAGGCAGGTAGATACAGTATTTACAGTTAGTGTACTGTGTCCTCTGCACAGTGTGCACCTAAAGCTACCTGAAGACAATTGCTGGTGTTCTCATACTAATAATACTACAGGCAGGCAGTTGATTCTGCTAGCTGCAGTATCAGTATAGATATATACATCCCTATATACATCCCAGCTTCAGCTCACTGCAGGCCATTAGTATGTCTGACAGGCCAACGAGGAGAGGCAGACAGTCACAAGCCAATAAAAGAGGGCAAGCAGGCTCTGTGTCTAGAGGTAACAGTGCTGGTCATGGAGACAGTGCATCCTCATCAGCACATGGCCGTGTGACATGCTTGTCCTTTTTTTTGGCAGCTGGCCGTGTTGAGCCGCAACATGCGGAAGACTTGGTAGAGTGGATGACCAATCTGTCCTCATCCTCCTCATCCTCTCTCACCCAGGCTCAGGGTACTCTGTCTGGCAAAGCAGCTGCCAGTGCGACCTCTTCCCTCGGCTCAATGGCATCAGTAACTCCTTCCCTAGCCCCACCATGTCCTCCTGAGGAGTCCCCTGAACTGTTTGACCACAGTGTTGGGTACATGCTCCAGGAGGATGCCCAGCATTTTGAAGGCTTCGATGATGGTACCCAGCTAGAGGAAGGCAGTAATGTGAGCCCAGAGAGAGGGGGTGCCCAAGAAGGACAGCAATCTGGCAGTCATGTTCCCCCAGCTGCAGAATACTGCCAGCTTTGCTCCAGTGATGAGGAGGGAGGGGATGATGAGGTCACTGACTCCACGTGGGTGCCTGGTAGGAGAGAGGAGGAGGAGGCACATCTCCAAAGAGGCAGGATGCCCTCCAGGGGCCAGCTTAAGGGCAGCAAACCGACTGCATCACACTACAGAGCTCCACATGTGCAGGGCGCTGCTGTCTCTGCGCATTATTCCAAAAGATCTTTGTGGTGGGCCTTTTTTGAGATGAGTGCATCAGATCTCACCACTGCTATTTGCAACATATGTCTCAAGCGTATCTCGTGTGGCCAAAACATCACCCGCTTGGGCACCACATACTTGACCAGACATATGTCGACCTGCCATGCAGTTCATTGGCAAGCATACCTAAAAGACCCACACCAAAGAAAAAAGCAGACCTCTCCTTGCTCCTCATCAGCTGGGATCTCCAACCCCACTATACCTTCAGTCCAGGTGTGTCACAGCCAAGTACTTGCGGGCAATCTGCTATCGGTACACCGACGTCAGATTGTACCAGGCAAATTTCCCTGCCCCAGCTGCTGTACCGCCGAAAGAAGTTCGCTCCCAGCCATCCACAAGCCCAGTGGTTGAATACTAGCTTGGCTAATTGCTAGCACTTCAACTGCTGCCTTTTCAGTTGGTAGACTCTGCCCCCTTCCGTGAGTTTGTGGAATGTGCAGTTCCTCAGTGGCAGGTTCCCAAACGCCACTTTTTCTCTCGGAAGGCGATTTTGACTCTCTACCAGCATGTGGAATGCAATGTCTTGGCCTCAGGAGACAGGGCAGTCAGCGGTAAGGTGCATATTACCGCTGACTCATGGTCCAGCAGGCATGGACAGGGACAATACCTATCTTTCACCTATGCCACACCTCTCTCCTCCACCCCCTCCTCTTCTTCTTCCTCCATGGCCTCTTCCTGTGCTGATTTGTCCTTGGAACCAGCGGTGCTCCATAGGCGTTCAAGGGGCTATGCAAGCACGCAGGCAAAAAGATGCCATGCAGTGCTTGAGCTGGTGTGCTTGGGGGACAGGAGCCACACTGGGGCAGAGATTCTGTCATTTCTGCAGGGGCAAGTTCAGAGGTGGTTGACGCCATGCCAGCTTAAGCCATGGTGATTTGTGACAATGGCACCAACCTCCTCTCTGCCCTCCGACAGGGACAACTGACCCATGTGCCCTGTTTGGCTCACGTCCTTAACTTGGTGGTGCAGCGGCTCTTGGGCAGGTACCCAGGCTTACAGGATTTCCTGAGGCAGGCCAGGAAAGTCTGGGTGCATTTCCACAGGTCATGGGAGCAGTGGAGAAGGTGTCCGTCTGACCGATGCGTTCAGACAATTTTTTAGTCCGCAGCCCCAAGGTCTGATTGGATCCAGCAACCATCGCCAGCGTCTGATTCACATGGTGCAGGATTACCTAGGGGCAAGATCAGACTTGGACACCTTTCCCACCAAAAATCCTCTGGGTTACTGGGTCTTGAGGATGAATCACTGGCCAGAGCTTGCACAGTATGCAATTGAGCTACTGGCCTGTCTTGCATCCAGCGTTCTTTCGGAACGCACATTCAGTGCTGCTGGACGCTTTGTAACCGCTCACAGATTGTGCCTGTCCACCGAATCGGTCGATCGGCTGACCTTCATAAAAATGAATCAGTCTTGGATCACCAGCTACCAAGCACATGATGCTGATGTAACCGTTTGATTTTTTTTTTTAATGTGAGATCCCTTCAAGACTGCCTATGCTGATGCTGAGTGACTATCCTGTTATGCTGAGTGACAATCCTCTTCCTCCTCAATTTTCATGCTGATAGCTTGTAAGAACATTTTTGGTTCTGGGCACCGCCACCAGTGGCCAAGACCCAATTTTTCTGCCCCTGTTTAACAGGGGCGTGTAATTACAATTTTTTTTTTCTTTCAATAGTTTTTATTCATTTTCAATGAAAAGTCAGTGACAATCAATAACAATAGTTTCGTCAAAACAGTTACACAATAAAATCTAGATGACAGGTGTAAAGATAACTATGAGACAAGTATCTCAGGTCTAAATAACAAGGGTAGGGTAGGAGGGGAATTACATTGTTAAACATATTTCAAAGTCTATTAACAGTAGGTAGGATGTCTACGCATTGGGCTGGGTCAACTCTCCCTGGATCCCCTATTGGGAGCTAATTGTGTCTGGGAGAGAGCTCAGCATATTCATTGTTACCAGGAGTATTAATAGGAGTAATCAATGGAGAGGGAGTAATCCAGTGTTCAGATACCAGGAGGACCAAGGAGACCACTGAGTGGTGTAGGATTGGACACGTCCGGAACAGGTCATCATGATCTGTTCATATGAGCAGTGCAAATTTATTAGGTCTATTACCTCAGAAACCTTTGGGGATGTGTGGTCTTTCCAATGTCTAGTTAGTGTCAGTCTTGCCGCTAGTAGTATATTTATAATGGTGTTGTGAAGTTTGGGAGGATATTCCTCAATGCCTATGGAAAGTATAGCTAGTGCTGGGTTAGGTGGTATTTTGGTTTTAGTAATGTCAGAAATGATATTAAAGATCCCCAACCAATATTGGAGAATGTTGGGGCATTGCCACAGAACGTGTAGTAGATCACTGCGTAATCCACATTGTCTCCAACATCTATCACTGTTAGTCGGATCGAATTTGGAGATTTTAGCCGGGGTGATGTACCATCTCAATGTTATCTTAACAGTAAGTTCCCACAGTGTGAAACATCTAGTGGCTCTCTGAGTGATCTTGCACACCCTCTGCCACTGTAGAGGGAAGAAGGTTTGTTGTAAATCTGTTTCCCACTGCAGGTGTGGGGTAGATTTGGAGAATGTGGTCTTCTGTTGGAATATATTGTAAAAAAGGGTGATACCTTTTTTCATTGGTGTGCCCGATGTTAGAAAGGTCCATGCTAGAGTCGGTATAGTTTGATGGATTTTTGTTAGTTTCCTGAGGCAATGTTTAATTTGCAGATACTTGTACAGGTCTTGTTGAGGTACGTGGTATTCTTTTTGAATATCAGAATGATTTAAGAGCGCCTGAGTCATACATGTTATGTAGGTGTGTTATTCCTTTTCTAGTCCAGGGTGTGATGGAGATCTGGGCTATGAGGTGATGCAGAGCTAGTAGAGGAATTTTCAGAAGTGTATTTGACGTATGTTGGTGTGTGCATTGTAGTAGTCTCATCCAGGATTTGATTGAGGCAATCATTGTAGGAGAGAAATGGGATGGTATTTTTGCTCCCAGTTAAGTGCTGTAAAGCCATATGTTTAAGGGGTTGTGAGGACTGTATTCTTTCTCAATAGATCCCCATAGTGTGGATGGGGGCGACAAGAACCATTGTTTTAGTTGTGTCAATATTGAGGCAGAATAGTAGTCCTGAAAATCTATATATCCTACACCGCCGGACATTCTATGTTTGATCAGTTTGGCATGGGAGCACCTGGATCTTTTTCCATTCCAAACAAATTTTGATAGTAGGGATTGTAGGGATCTAAAGTAGCTGTTTGGGATTGGTATGGGGAGGGATCTGAAGAGATACAGTATTTGTGGAAGTTGTATCATTTTAAAGGCGGCAAGTTTTCCCCACCAAGAAAATTCAAATTTGGCTGTTTTTTGAAGGTCATTTTGAATTTTGGATCTTAGGGGAATGTAATTATGTTGAAAAAGGAGATTGGTGAATCTCGTGAGCTGAATGCCCAAGTATGTAATACTGGAGCCTGCCCATATGTAGGGAAATTGATTTTGTAGGAGGATTCTATTCACAGCATCTACTCCGAGATCTAATATTTGAGATTTAGTCGTATTTACCTTGTAGTAGGATATTTTGCTAAACCAGTTTAGGGTGTTTTGGACTTCAGGGAGGGAAGTGGTAGGTTGCGTTAGGATTAATATTACATCGTCTGCAAATAGACTAATTTTATGTGTTTGAGAGCCAATTTTGATGCCTGTTATTTTGGGATTAGATCTTATGTGCTCAGCTGAAGGTTCCATTATTAGGTTGAAAATTAGTGGGGATAGCGGGCAACCTTGTCTTATTCCATTTGTAATGTTGAATGGGGTAGATAAAAGGTTGGATGTGTACACTCGTGCCATTGGGTTTGTATATACAGCAAGTATGTCCTGTAGGATTCTTCCCTGAAAACCAAACTTTTGTAGTGTGAGGGATAGAAAACTCCAATTGACTCTATCGAACGCCTTCTCTGCATCCAAGGATAGGAGCAGAGAAGGCATTCCAGTTGAGTTTGTGTGGTGGATAATATTGATCTTCTTCTAGTTGCGTCAGAAGTCTGCCTACCTTTAGTGAATCCCGTTTGATCTCCGTGTATTAGTGTTGGCATAATGTCCATGAGTCTGTTGGCTATCATTTTGGCATATAATTTAAGGTCGAGATTCAATAAAGATATGGGCCGAAAATTTTGGGGAGAGGTAGGTTCCTTCCCCGACTTTGGTAAGGTAATTACTAGGGCTGATAGAATTTCTGCTGGAAAGTGTGAGGATAGTGTTGCGTGATTGTAAAGTTCACATAGATGAGGGGCCAGGATTGAATGGAAGGATTTAAAATATTCTCCGGTGAAGCCGCCTGGGCCTGGGGATTTAGAGTTTGGGAGTTGTTGTATAGTTTTTTGAATTTCCTCTACTGAAAATGGTAGATTTAGTTTGGTGAGGTGATCAGACGTTAATGAAGGAAGTTTAATATGGTCTAGAAATGCCTTAATCTCTATTTGGTCTGGTTGGTGGGTGTTGCAATCTGTTTTGAGGTTGTAAAGCTCACCGTAGTAAGTGCTAAAAGCATCCGCTATTTCTTGAGGATTTAGAAGTTTATCATGGGTTTTTGGATGAAAAAGATGTGTTATTCTAGATTTTATGCGGTGTCCTTTGATTTTATTTGCCATAGCTTTCCCCGCTTTATTATTGGTTACATAAGATCTAGCTTTAAGTTTACGTTGCGTTTTTTCGAAACTATCGAGTAGTAATGTTCTAAGTTCGTGTCTTAGTTTAAAAATCTGGGATTGCAATGCTGGTGACGGATGGGATTTGTTTTGTTTGTCTGCATCTGCAAGAGATGTAGTCAATTCCTGTATTTTCCGCGTTTTATGTTTTTTAAGGTTGGACCCCAACTGTATGAAAAAGCCCCTTATATAGGATTTGTGAGCATTCCACAAGATCGCCGGGTCAGCCACAGATCCCACATTTGTGGTGAAAAACTCTTCCAATTTTTGGGATAAAAAGGTAGCAATGGACTGATTTTGTAGGAGGTAATTATTCACTCTCCATAAGTAAGATTGTGGTTTAGAGTTTTTGTTGTTAATTTAAATGCTAATAGGTGCGTGGTCTGACCAGGTGATGGTATGGATGCGGGAGCTATAAATGTTTTGTAGAAGCCACTTATCTGCAAGATTCAAAAAGAAAAAGAAAAACTGCGCTGCAGAGCAAAAAAGGTCAAAGGTAAAAGCTGCACACAAAATACACCAATATCTGTGTATACCATGAAAAATAAAAAATAAATAAAGTGCGCTAATTATATGAAAATACACACATAGATGCGAATACATGTGGGTGGTAGTAAAAACCACAATCTACTGAGAGCAAGTAAATGACTCCATGAGTGGTAAAAATATATAAGTGCAAAACATAAAAACTCAAATAAAAAGAAGAAACAAAAAATGTGTACATGTGAAATACAATGATATTAAAAATCTGAAAATCAAACAAACTCAGTCCATGGGTTCAAATATAAAAAGTTCATCAGTGAAAAAAAGCTTCCATCCACTATACAGCTCAGCAGCAACTAATCCCCCTATGAGTGGATTGACAAGGGAGAGAGATGTGCAGGATGGTGCAAATCCACTGGCGGTGACTCCAATAAGTAAGAAAGTGATAAAGGTGGACTCTTACCCTCCGTGTTGGACCCCCTCCTTGGCAGGGTCTATCAGGCATGCAGATTTTTGCCCTCTGCAGGGACCATGTAATGAGAAGATCTCCCCAGCAGCTGTTAGGAATGTTGTCTCCGATCCGGGCTGGTCCAAGTGAAACGCCTGGAGAGGGGGGAAGGAAAGCTCTCTTGCTCCCAGTGTGGCAAAGGAAAAAACAAAAGAGCAGAGCTCCAATAGTGTAAAAAGTTTCGGAATTTATTAAATAAATCTACAGACCGCAACGGAGAGTGCACGCTCCGTGAGGTGAAAATACAATTAAAAACAAGCCGGCATATAAAAATCGTAATAACCCGTGCATAACATGGGGCAATCGTGACGGCTTACAACGTAGCCACGCCCTACATGTTTCGTCATTAGTAGACGTCTTCAAAGGGGGAGATCTTCTCATTACATGGTCCCTGCAGAGGGCAAAAATCTGCATACCTGATAGACCCTGCCAAGGAGGGGGTCCAACACGGAGGGTAAGAGTCCACCTTTATCACTTTCTTACTTATTGGAGTCACCGCCAGTGGATTTGCACCATCCTGCACATCTCTCTCCCTTGTCAATCCACTCATAGGGGGATTAGTTGCTGCTGAGCTGTATAGTGGATGGAAGCTTTTTTTCACTGATGAACTTTTTATATTTGAACCCATGGACTGAGTTTGTTTGATTTTCAGATTTTCACGCTATTAATATCATTGTATTTCACATGTACACATTTTTTGTTTCTTCTTTTTATTTTGAGTTTTTATGTTTTGCACTTATATATTTTTACCACTCATGGAGTCATTTACTTGCTCTCAGTAGATTGTGGTTTTTACTACCACCCACATGTATTCACATCTATGTGTGTATTTTCATATAATTAGCGCACTTTATTTATTTTTTACTTACCTGCAAGAAACAGGTCTATACGGGAGTAGGTGTTGTAACGCGGGGAAAGGAATGTATAATCCCTCTCAGCCGCGTGACAGCACCTCCAAACATCATATAAATCATTAGCTGTTAGAAAGGAATTCAGAGGGGATGCAAATCTTTTGGGACCCGAAGAGGAGTCCATGTCATTGTCCGGTACTAAATTGAAGTCCCCGCAGATCAGCAAGTGACCTTGCTGCACACTTTGGATTTTTTTCAGTGTAGATTTGAGGAACGGCATTTGTCTCTGATTAGGGGCATAGATAGTTGCAATGGTATATACGGTATTTTCTATAGTGCATAGTAAGATGACGAATCTTCCTTCTGGATCCAGAATACTGTCCTGTAGCCGAAAACTGACAGTGTCTCTAATGGCTATTAAAACTCCCCTTTGCTTCTTAGAGTAGCATGCTTTGTAGATGTGAGGAAACATTTTGTGTTGACAGTGGGGGATTTTGTCTTGGGCAAAGTGCGTTTCTTGTACGCATATGATAACACTGTTGTGGGCTAATGCTGTTTTCCATAATGATGCTCGTTTTGCAGGATGGTTCAATCCTTTCGCATGTATGGATAATATTTTGATATCCATATTTGTGGTAGTGTGGGAGTAGTGTTCTGTATCGTAGACTTACGTTTCTCTGTTTAGGAGGTTGTCTGCTGTTGATGGATCTGGATTGGGTGTCCGATGGTTGTTCCTTGGAAGTCCTGGTATCAATGGATGAACTTGCGTCTCTTAAGGGTATTGTCTGTGATCAACAAAACATATAAAACAGTTATTACTTAATATATCGAAAGCGGTATAGCAGAGGTAATGTTCCGCCTGAGAACTGTGTAAGCAATAGCGTGAATCAGGTAACTGTTGTGAAGCAGCCGCTACTCAACAAAGAAAAAGAGAAATACAAAAGAAAAATATAAAAAGATTTGACCAATTTTGTTAAAATAAGAAAATAAGTAACTGACCAGGAGTGGAGGCAATGTTCAAAAGGGTTAACAAATTGAGTGTGACTTAGCAAGAAGTCAGACCAGGGATGTAATTCGCTCGTGCAGATAGTTGCCAGGGGATACATCATTTTTCAGAGGCTCTTCAGAATTCCCGCTTTTGGCGGCCTGGTGGTGGTGGGCCTGAGTTGTGTGGGCTAGGATTGTATGAGGTCTCATTTCTTGGAAGTTCTGGAATGATGCCCCATGAGTGTAGGAGTCAGAGGCCTTCCTTAGGGCTGAACACAGTGTTTGTTGTACCATTTTTGGTAATCACCACGGTGGCTGGATGGCGCCATTTGTAAGAGATCTTATGATTGTTAAGCGCTTTCGTAACGGTTTTCATTTGTCTTCTCATGTTAAGGGTGTACTGAGAAAGGTCTGCATATAGGTAAATGCCCTGATATGGTGCTGGGAGATCAGGTGCAGATCTGGCTTTTGCTAGAAGCTTTTCTTTAGTAGGGAAAAAATGAATTTTCATCAGAATGTCCCTAGGTACGGATGCCTCAAGATGTTTGGGTTTTGGTATGCGATGTATGTGATCCACAATGCGTTCAATCTGCGATACCTCAGCGATCAATTTATCAAACATGTCTGCTGCATATTTGGGTAAGTCAGCAGGGAGAACCGTTTCAGGGACACCTCTAATTTTGACATTATTTCTTCGCGAGCTGTCCTCTAGATCTGCGAGTTTCACTTTTATTCGATCGTTGTCGTCAGCTTGGTCTTTGTATGCATCTATTAGGTCATTCACTGTCAGAGAGCATTCATCCATTTTGTGTTCAATGTGTTGAACTCTCTCCCCCATGCCTTGCATTTCAGCTGTAAATTGGTGTATTAGTGTGGAGAGATTGACCATGAGGGATGATTGAAGAGATAATAACATATCCTTCATTACTGTGTCCAGCACCGGCTGACCGGAGGTTGGAAAGCTTGCAATGGATGTCTGTGTAGTGAGGCTTGCAGCGTCTGTGTGGGGAATGCTACTCACTGCACCTGAGGTCTGTGTGACAGGATCCAGCCTCATCCTCGCCTTGGCAGGGCTGTTGGTGAGCGGGCTATGTGATGAGGTGTCCCGGGATGATATCTGTCTCACTCCGTCATCCCAATCTCCATTATAGTCGTCGGGCAGGTCAGTGTATGACGATGAGGCCTGTGCAGCCGCGCCGCCGCCGCCATCTTGCCACGTCTCCCCCTCTGATGCCGACATTGTAAAGAAGTCTGTGAATTTCTTTGGCTGTCTTATGTCTTTTCGTTTGCAGGACAGCATGAGGGCAGGTTCCGACCTGTGTTGGGAGCTCCGTATGGGCTCCGGTGGTTCTGTATCCCTCCGGTGATGTCAATAAGTCCCTGGTCACTGACAGAGCTAACGACTTAAGCATCCATTACAGTTGCGCGCAAGCCACGCCCCCCGTAATTACAATTTTTGATGCAATAATTTTCAGCAGGGCTCATTCCTGTGCTCCAAATATAGTATCTCTGAGGGGTTGCAGTGTTGTGGCACCAGCACCAGTGCCCAAGGCCCAATTTTTCAGCCCCTGTTTAACAGGGGCGTATAATTACAATGTTTGCTGCAATACTTTGCAGCAGGGCTCATTCCTGTGCTCCAACTTTAGCATCTGTGAGGGGTTGCAGTGTTGTGGCAGCAGTGGCTAAGGCCCAGTTTTTCTGCCCCTGTTCAACAGGGACATGTAATTACAATTCTTGATCTAATATTTCACAGCAGGGCCCATTCCTGTGCCCACCAAGAGTAACTGTGAGGGCTTACAGTGTTGTGGCAACACCACCACCAAAGGCCAAATTTTTCTACCACTGTTCAACAATGGCATGTAATTACAATTCTTGATCTAATATTTCACAGCAGGGCCCATTCCTGTGCCCACCAAGAGTAACTGTGAGAGCTTACAGTGTTGTGGCAACACCTACACCTAAGGCCCCAATTTCTGCAGAGTATATAGGGCAGGCCCCTACTTTCAAACATCCAACTTACAAACGACTTCTTCTTGCAAATGGAAAGAGACAACAGGAAGTGAGATGAAATCTACCCCTAGGAAGGGAAATTCTCTCCTGTAAGAGTTAATGTGGGAAAAACATGTCTCCTCTTCACTGATGTTTTATCACCAATTCTTGTTTCACTAAAAACCCCACATTTTCAAAAAACATTTGTCATTGGGACAGAAAGTGAGGTGAAATCTTTTGAAGAGGTGGACAGACAGCAAAACAAATGTTACAGGGGTGATAACCCTTCCCTATGTTTTCCAAAAAGCTTAAAAATATATTTTTTGGCTGGAGCTACACTTTAAAAATGTACCAGTTCAAAATTATAAACAGATTCTACTTAACAACAAACCTACAGTCCCTGTCTTGTTTTCACCGCCTGTATACTGCTGTTCAGAGTATATAGGGCCATGGGGCCCCACGCCTTTCCTTTTTTTAATTTGGGTGCGGGGTTCCCCTTAATATCCATAGAGACCCAAAGGGTCTGGTAATGGACTGGGGGGGTACCCATGCCGTTTGTCTCACTGATTTTCATCCATATTGCCGGGACCCCTGCACCCCCCAGGTACGATATTTAAAGGAATATTTAATTTTTTTTCACTTTAAGCATCATTAAAATCACTACTCCCGAAAAAACAGCCATTTTTAAAACTTTTTTTGCATTGATACATGTCCCCTGGGGCAGGACCCAGGTCCCCAAACCCTTTTTAGGAAATAACTTGCATATTAGCCTTTAAAATTAGCACTTTTGATTTTGAACATTCGAGTCCCCTAGACTTTAATGGGGTTCTAAAGTTCACGCAAACTTTCGGTCTGTTTGCAGGTTCTGGTGCAAACCGAACCGGGGGATGTTCAGCTCATCCCTATAAATACCCAACATGTCAGGCTTTAAAATTGTGTCTGCCTGTGGAATGGCAGCAAACTATGGATAATGTTTGGAAGTTCTAAGTAATTTTCTAGCAAAAAAAAAAGATTTTTACATATAGGAGAGAAGTGTCAGAATTTGCCAGGTTGGCAAGTGGTTGCAGAAATTGTGGCTTAAGGATCTGGTAGCCCACTTTAAAAAAAAAAAAATTGCACAGCCTTAACAATGGTTGCCCATGCAGGGGAATTGGCTCCTTGCACTAAAATGATTAACTGAAAATACTGTGCCACCTGGCTATATTTCAGCAGCACCACTGCTCTCTTTGGTCCCCCAGACCACAGGGTATTTTTGGTATCTCAGCTTTGGTTGCAGCACCTTGCTATATGGGCCCCCTTCTGGCCTCCTAATAAGGTTTTCAAGCACTTCAAGCTTGCTCCCTCTAGAGACTTCAGGATTCCATCCAGTCCCCTGGGCCCACAAGCTGCTTCAGCTTTCTCAGCCTCTCAGACCCATGTATCTGTCTCGACTTTCCCAGTCCTTGGGCAAGGAATCCTGAGATACTTTCAGAACTACCTTGCACACCAGTGTCTTTGCACAAAGTGCAGGTGTCTAGCAAAATCCAGACACAGGAATTAAGGTACCATCCCACCCAAGACACTTTAGAATCTTCAAGCTCCATGCCCAGAACCAGGATTACAAAACCAGGAGAAAACTCAGGACATAGCTTCCTCTGCTCAAAATACACTCCCTGGAACCTCTCAAACTATAACTTTGAGCATCCTGTGTCCTTTCCATATCCCTTTCCCAATCCCACATAGTGGCAGGGCCTTGCACTCTCACATGTACTATACTAACACGAATTGACTTTGTTGCACTTCTTTTATATGGGTTCTTTTAGTATTTTGTCTTCATTTACTCTATTAGTTCCCTGCTGGATATATTTTATGGTGGGTTCAATGCAATGCTTATATTTATTCCACACATGGGTTGTGGTTTACTTATTTTCCCCACATGCTCTCCATTTCTTTTCATCCTATTAATAGTCATGGGTTTTGTTATTTAACCCACTACTTCATTTACAATTCAATATTCTTTACAGATTATACACTGGAGCTGTCACCTGCATTTATAACTAGAGTATGACATGGAGAAAAAAGAAGGAGGGTTTGGGACTTTATAAGAGGACATTGGACTGTACCTCCATCCCCGATAATTGAGATATATAGGAGCAAGGTTTGGGACTTTCTATGAAACATGCAGCTAGGGAGGCAACACAATGATGTCTGGTAGGTAAACCGTAATAATAACCACCATGAATGAATGAATGAATGAATGAATGACTTGTATAGCGCTGCAAATGCGAACTGAATCACCTCAAGGCGCTTATATATCTTGCATAATAAAAAAAACATCCAATATATTAAAATACAGAAGCATTTTATTCCATATCATAGTAGCATAGTAATATAGTGACATATTGGCCTAACATATTGGTTTAACAATGGTAAAATCGTAAAAACACCAGGGAGGCATGGCTTGGTTCCATTCTAAGATGGACGCGTAATCATAGAGCTCCTGTTCCTCGAGGTCCAGATACCTGACTACAACAGTCCCACCGCGGATCCAGAATGGGAAGCACACACCGAAGTGCCTCAGCAACCCGTTCCCTCTCTCCCAGAGCCCAAGACACACAGCTCGTCCATCATATACCGGAGATATTCCGGACACGGTCTCAGGGAGCTATGATGGCGTCTCAGGCCTTCCCACATGGGTCATGCTCATCCAGCCAAGACACGCTTAGAGACCGGAGCCGCAGTCCTTCCTCACCGGACCTGCACCCTACCTCTGCAGTGAGCCTAGCAGACCTCCACTCGGTAGCTATGGACATCAAAAACACACTGTCAGCAGCTATCTCCGACATCTGCTCAGACATACAGGCCATTGTCCTGAGGGTAGAAAAAGTGAAGGAAACACAAGCCCGCCATGACGCTTCACTGTGCCATGTCCAACAAGTAACGGAATCCCATGCCATTCACCTGAGGGAAATAAACCGCCACATGGAGGACCTAGACAACCGCGGTAGAAGCTGCAACTTACGAGTAAGAGCCATCCCTGAAACCGTTGAAGCTGCTCAGATCACACGAGCGGTCAGCGCTATTTTCAATGACCTCCTGGAGAGACCCCCTGATGTGCCTATAGCCATGGAATACATACACAGAGCACTGCGCCCGAGAGGTAAGGATACAGATCTTCCTAGAGATATTGTTTGTTGCCTGAATGATTTCTTACTAAAAGAGGAATTACTGAGCAAAGCAAGAAGCAGGGGGCACCTCACATCTCAGGGCACTGAAATTAAGCTCTTTCAGGATCTAATATTACTCTGCAGAGTAGGAGAGAAGTGAGACACTATTGGATGTCCTGAGATCCAGAGCAATTGCTTATAGCTGGAAGTTCCCTTTTTGACTTTCACCAAATCACAACAACCACACAGCGAATCTCAGGGTACCAGAGGATCTAGAGCACTTTTGCACAACCCTCAATATCCCCCTGATACACCTGCCTGATTGGTACAGTGACTTCCATCTACCACCGTTGAGAAGGGCCACATCCATGGATGGCATCACTGAAGCAGGAAAAAAACACTTCAGCATAAGACTCCGCCACACTCATCCTCCACACTCACCGCCCAAAGCTCCAGGGATATCCAAAAACGGAAGCCTAACCGCATCCCCGCATCATCGCAGAGCTAGACATACCTAACAAGGTAAAGATCCCTCTTTTAAGAACAAATAAAACCTACAATTGCTGGAGATCCCACCATTACTTCTGTTGTGGAAATTTTATGAAGACGTATTTTAATATGCATTGTCACAGTGTCTCCCAGTGTTAGTTCTCCTGCAACCCACTCTAAAGAGCTGACTGGGTCCTGTGTTGACATTCACATCCTGTGTTGTTACATACTTATTTGGTCATACGTTGTGTTGTCACATCCTGTGTTGTTACATCCTGTTGTCATATCCTTATTTGGTCATATCCTGTGAGGTCACATCCTGTTTGTGGCTTCCTGTTTGGGACTTCTTTTGTGTGTGTGAATAAAAGCAAGTGCACTGCTCGGCAAGGCAGTGATGCTGAGTTGAAGACGTAAGTATGGTCATGTTTGTTTACTGGAGAAATGTGGGAGACATGGGTTAAGTAACATGGGTTCCTTAAGGATGCATTATACCAAAAGGCTGGATGGGCACATGTTAGCACAGGTGAGATTGGTTATAGCCAAATCTCCACCACAGATGGCGGACCAGGACCATAGGAGTGAACAGAACCTCCTTCACAATCGGATCATTAGGCTGTCTGATGTGTTAGGTAGGTTCTGCTTTGCAAAAGAACATATTTTTCATCTCTTAGTATAATGCTGGAATTTTTATTGTATGTTTATTATGTGTAAGTAACTGTATGTTGTGTAATAAGTATTGTGATTATTACCTATTGTATGGGACAAGTAGATTGTAGATTGTTTAACTGACCAAGACACAGATGGGTTGTATTGAAAGTCGTTTTGAAAGCTTTGATTTGAGAAAATGGCTGCTGCATATTCAAGTGGCCATGCAGCTTGGGGGAGGGGCGTCCAAGCACGGCTGTCCCATCATTTACAATGGTGAAAGTTGGTTACACTCTGTAAACAATAGTATGGGGGAGCTATATTGTTTTAAGATGAAAAGATCATGCAAGCATCACTGTGGGTTGGATGGTCTCAGGTTTCTAGGATCGCCTTTTGTATTTCTCAATCTCTTGTTCCTGTGAGCTGATGTGAACTTTATTTGAGAAAAGAGTGTATGTTTGAGCCATGTTATTTTGTGGTTTATGTGGCGTTGTGTGATTGGAGAGCCTGTGTTATTTGGTTGGCCAAGGTCACTAGTGGTATGTAGCCTAAAGTGTTGTTGTCTATGGTTAAGTGTATATTCTCAAATGTGTAGTCAGTCTGTGGAGAAAGATTTTGGTTTTCTAGTGAAGAAATCCTGGTTTTGGCGGGATTACATACTTTTCAGTGGAACTGTTCCTAAAATGTTTGTAAGTGTTTATGTGGTGTCTCGTGTGTGTGGCTTTGTGGAGATGGAGAGCCTATGTTTGAGGCCTCCCAAGGTCCCTAGTGGTATGTAGAATTAAATGTTTGTAAGTATTCATTTGGTGTCTCAAATGTGTAATTCTGTGGGGAGAAGTTTTTGTTCCTAGTGAAGACATCTCGATTTTGGCGGGATCAACAACTACATTTCATGTGTTAATGGCGCCATTTTGTTGTGGCCTGGCTTTTGTTGTCTGCCATGCGGCCATGGTCGTCGGCCATTTTGAGAGGCACAGTTTAAGGATTTTGTGCTGTTTGGCCTGTGGGTCATCCTAGAGGGGAAGCTGCTCCAATTTTTTTGTGTGTAGCCATGCGGTCTACTTTGCACTGAATTTATTAGCTTTAACTGAGTTTTTGTACTTTTAGTGGTGTGTGTTATTTTTATTTTTAAATGTTTGGGAGTTTTTCAGAGGGCAATTCATGCCCCCACCCACCTATTGTTTTGGGTTTTTAGAGCTGAGGTTTGTATTGTATAGCCTGCAGTTTTTAATTTGCAATACTGCATGCTGAATCTGGAGCTGACTTGTAAGTAACTCAGGGATGCATACTTTTTCTTCCCCCTTTTTCTTTTTTGAGTTAACCATTAAACTACATTGGTATCTATATGTTTTTTGCAGATATGCAACTTGCATCTGCTCCTGAAGTAGTGGAGTGAATTCCACTAAATGCACACATCAAGCTTTTTTAGATGCATTACAATCATGCGTTTACAGCTTAGATTATTATGAATTTTCTGCAATCATTAATAATTGTAATATATATATTATTATATATATTACATGCCAGCTCACAATAATTTTACTTTATACCGCAATGTGTTATTCATGACATCTGTGTATGTATGTATGTATGTATGTATGTGTATATATATATATATATATATATATATGAATTATAATAATAATAATAATAATATGCCATCATATCTGTATATACATGAAAAAATAAATGTGCCATCATCGTGTTGATAACAATGACAATTGCACTGTCGTGCGACGCTGTAACCAAACAAAATTGAGGTCCTTTTTTTCCCACAAATAGAGCTTTCTTTTGGTGGCATTTGATCACCTCAGCAGTTTTTATTTTTTGTGCTATAAACAAAAAAGAGCGACAATTTTGAAAAAAAAAACAATATTTTTTAATTTTTGCTATAATAAATATCCCCCACAAAATATAACAAAATGATTTCTTCATCAGCTTAGGCCAATATATATTATTTTATTTTTGGTAAAAAAAAAAAAAAAAAAATCGCAATAAGTGTATATTGATTGGTTTGCGCAAAAGTTATAGCGTCTACAAAATAGGAGATATATTTATGGCATTTTTATTATACATTTTTTTTACTAGTAATGGTAGTGATCAGCGATTTTTAACGGGACTGTGACATTGTGGCAGACAGATCAGACACTTTTGACACTTTTTTGGGACCATCGACATTTATACAGTGATTAGAGCTAAAAATAGCCACTGATTACTGTATAAATGTCACTTGCAGGGAAGGGGTTAACACTAGGGGGCGATCAAGGGGTTAAGTGTTCCATAGGGAGGTGTTTATAACTGTGGGGGGAGTGTAGTGACTGGAGGAGGAGAGAGATCGCTGTTCCTGATCACTAGGAACAGCAGATCTCTCTCTACTCCCCTGACAGAACGGGGATATGTCTGTTTACATTGACAGATCCCCATTCTGGCTCTCTGAGGAGCATTCTCGGGTGGCCACCGGCCACATGCATTGGCTCCAGGGTCACATAGCCCCCCCCCATAGCCCTTAACCACCTAAGCCCCGGACATTTTGGCTGCCTAAAGACCAGACTTTTTACAATTTGGCACTGCGCTGCTTTAACTGGTAATTGCGCGGTCATGCAATGTTGTACCCAAATGAAATTTGCGCCTTTTTTTCCCACAAATAGAGTTTTCTCTTGATGGTATTTGATTGCCTCTGCGATTTTTATTTTTTGCGTTATATATAGAAAAAGACCATACATTTTTTTTTTATTATATTTTCTACTTTTTTGTTATAAGAAAAATCTAATAAAGTTAATTTTAGTCATACATTTAGGCCAAAATGTATTCAGCCACATGTCTTTGGTAATATATAGTCAATAAGCGTATATTTATTGGTTTGCGCAAAAGTTATAGCGTCTACAAACTAGGGTACATTTTCTGGAATTTAAACAGCTTTTAGTTTATGACTGCCTATCTCATTTCTTGGGGTGCTAAAATGGCAGGGCAGTACAAACACCCCCCCCCCAATGACCCCATTTTGGAAAGTAGACATCCCAAGAAAATTGCTGAGAGGCATGTTGACCCCATTGAATATTTTTTTTTTTTGTCCCAAGTGATTGAAAATGACAAAAAAAAAAAAAAATTACAAAAAGTTGTCACTAAATGATATATTGCTCACACATGCCATGGTTATATGTGGAATTGCACCCCAAAATACATTTTGCTACTTCTCCTGGGTATGGAGATACCACATGTGTGGGACTTTTTGGGAGCCTATCCGCGTACAGGGCCCCGAAAACCAAGCACCGCCTTCAGGATTTCTAAGGGCGTGAATGTTTTATTTCACTCCTCACTACCTATCACAGTTTTGAAGGCCATAAAATGCCAAGATGGCACAAACCCCCCCCCCAAATGACCCCATTTTGGAAAGTAAACACCAAAGCTATTTGCTGAGAGGCATGTTGAGTCCATGGAATATTTTATATTTTGCCACAAGTTGTGGGAAAAGGACAAACTTTTTTTTTTTGCACTAAGTTGTCACTAAATGATATATTGCTCACACATGCCATGGGCATATGTGGAACTACACCCCAAAATACATTCTGCTGCTTCTCCTGAGTACGGGGATACCACATGTGTGGGACTTTTTGGGACCCTAGCTGCGTACAGTTTGGCAGGCTATAAAATGCCAAGATAGCACAAAACCCCCCAAATGACCCCATTTTGGAAAGTAGATACCCCAAGCTATTTTCTGAGAGGCATGGTGAGTATTTTGCAGCTCTCATTTGCTTTTGAAAATGAAGAAAGAAAAGAAAAATGTATTTATTTATTTATTTTTTCAATTTTCAAAACTTTGTGACAAAAAGCAAGATCTGCAAAATACTCATCGTACCTCTCAGCAAATAGCTTGGGGTGTCTACTTTCCAAAATGGGGTCATTTGGGGGGTGCCATCTGGGCATTTCATGGCCTCCGAAACTGTGATAGGCAGTGAGGAGTGAAATCAAAAATTTACACCCTTAGAAAGCCTGAGGCCGTGCTTGGTTTTCGGGGTCCCGTACGTGTCTAGGCTCCCAAAAATTCTCACACATGTGGTATCCTCATATTCAGGAGAAGCAACAGAATGTATTTTGGGGTGTAATTCCACATATGCCCATGGCATGTTTGAGCAATATATCATTTAGTGACAACTTTGTGCAAAAAAAAAAAATTGTCCTTTTCCCGCAACTTGTGTCAAAATATAAAATATTCCATGGACTCGATAGCTTGGGGTGTCTACGTTCCAAAATGGGATCATTTGGGGGGGGGGGTTGAACTGTCCTGGCATTTTATGCACAACATTTAGAAGCTTATGTCACACATCACCCACTCTTCTAACCACTTGAAGACAAAGCCCTTTCTGACACTTTTTGTTTACATGAAAAATTTTTTTTTTTTTTTGCAAGAAAATTACTTTGAACCCCCAAACATTATATAATTTTTAAAGCAAAGGCCCTACAGATTAAAATGGTGGGTGTTTCATTTTTTTTTTTCACACAATATTTGCGCAGCGATTTTTCAAACACATTTTTGGGGAAAAAACACACTTTTTTAATGTTAATACACTAAAACACACTATATTGCCCAAATGTTTGATGAAAATAAAAAGATGATCTTATGCCGAGTACATGGATACCAAACACGACATGCTTTAAAATTGTGCACAAACGTGCAGTGGTAACAAACTACATACATTTTTAAAAGCCTTTACAGGTTACCACTATAGATTTACAGAGGAGGTCTACTACTAAAATGACTGCCCTTGATCTGACCTTCGCGATGATACCTCACATGCATTGCTGCTTACATTTGACACCAGACCGACGCTTGTGTTCGCCTTTGCGCGAGAGCAGGGGGGGGACAGGGGTGCTTTTTTTTATTTATTTTTTCTAAACTGTTCCTTTCATTTTTTTTTTTTAATCATTTTTATTGTTATCTCAGGGAATGTAAATATTCCCTATGATAGCAATAGGTAGTGACAGGTACTCTTTTTTGAAAAAATTGGGGTCTATTAGACCCTAGATCTCTCCTCTGCCCTCAAAGCATCTGACCACACCAAGATCGGTGTGATAAAATGCTTTACCAATTTCCCAATGGCGCTGTTTACATTCGGCAAAATCTAAGTCATGAAATGCTCGTAGCTTCCGGTTTCTTAGGCCATAAAGATGATTGGAGCTATTCTGATCTCTGGTCAGCTCTATGGTCAGCTGGCGGAACCACTGGCTGCATTCTCAGGTTCCCTGTTGGGACAGGAGAGCCAGAGAAAACCATGGAAGACGATGGGAGGGGGGGACATTCCCTTCCACTGCTTGTAAAAGCAGTCTAGAGGCTAATTAGCTGCTAGGATTGCTTTTGCATGAAATCCGACCGCTGGCTGAAAAGAATGATACCAATATGATCCCTAAACCCACAGGCATCATTCTGGTATAACCACTCAAACTCCAGCAACATGCCAGTACGTTGCTGGTCCTTGTTGGGCATATATTGTAATTTTTTTTTCATGCAGCCTGTGGGCTGAAGGAAAAAAAGAGATTGATGCCCACCATTAGAATACCTTCCTTCATCCACTCACTTCTAATGATGGACATACATGCACCATTTTGTTTTTAACTGTGGTGGTGAAATCACCTCCGACAGCGCTGGAGTCACGACTTTATGTATCGTGGGATCAAACACTGTTGCTGTCAAGATAAATAAATCCGCGCTGCAACTGAATGGTGTACCTGCTGAGCAAATGATGGTTAACAATAAAACAAAGTAACATTACAGTATAACAGTAAGACATACCATACCCACAAAGCAAATACAAAAAAACATAGTAAAACATAAAACATTATTTAACGCAATCTGTGCCTAAAATATATATATATATATATATATATATATATATATATATATATATATATATATATATATATATATATGCTGAAGCATGGGGGCATCCTCCTGCAAAATTTAGGGAGCAAATCGCTCCTCCACCCCTGCTGCCCCCATGCTTCAGCATATATGCTCTTTTTTTAACTGTGGTGGTGAAATCATCTCCTACAGCGCTGGAGTCACGGCTTTATGTATCGTGGGAGCAAACGCTGTTGCTGTCAAGATAAACCTGAAAACAAAAAAATGGTTAACAATAAAACACAGTAAACAGTAAAGTATAAAAAAAATACATACCTGAAAAGCAAACATGATAAAACATAACAATAAAACATTGCAGAATATAATACAGTAAAGAAGAGCAGAACAATAGAGAGAGAATAGAGTCAGATAGAACAATAAAATTACAACTATTTTTGTTTTTTTTATTTTATATTTTTTTGTGGTTTTTTTTACACTTTTTTTTGTAACTGTAATGCATTGTACACAGGGTCGGACATTGTTTGGACATACCGACAACAAAATCCATCGGATTTTTTCCGACAGATGTTGGCTCAAACTTGTCTTGCATACACATGGTCACACAAAGTTCTAGGAATTTCTGAACGTCAAGAACGCGGTGACGTACACTATAAAAGGGCAGTTCAATACAAAGCGTGCCACCCTTTGGGCTCCTTTTGTTAATCTCGTGTTAGTAAAAGTTTGGTGAGAGACAATTCACGCTTTTCAGCCTGGTGGTTTTCAGATCGTATTTCTGGTGTTCCATTTGTGCTTGTGGGTTTGTATCTGTTCTTCAGTGCGTGCAGTGATTTCCCATTGATTTATCATTGTGTTCTTGTCCGTTCGTTTCTGATTTTCAGGTCGCTCTTCACAGGCCTTGCTGTTCTTCAGTGCGTTCTGTTACTTCGTTCTGCCGACCGTTTTCTAGCCATGTTGTGTGTACGTACTCATTGTAGAGTTCGTGCTGTGCGGAGGCTTGGTATTGTGGTTCTTACTTTGACAAAAGCCCAGTCCATGAACAGGGCGAGGAGGAGTTCATGGACCAAGAATTGGTTGCTCCAGTGTGACCAATTCTGTCACATGCCATTGCTCCGTGAGATCAGTGAGAATAATCATGACGATTTCAGAAACTTTCTCAAGATGACGGACCCCGTATTTCACCATTTGTTGGCTTTGCTGACCCCTTATATCAGCAGGCAGGATACCTGCTTGCGGCAAGCCATCACTCCAGAGCAGAGGCTCGTCACCACATTGCAGTACTTGGCGATGGGGAGAAGCCTGCAGGACCTCAAGTTCTCGACAGGCATCTCCCCCCAGGCTCTGGGGATCATACTCCCAGAGACCTGTTCTGCCATCATCCAGGTCCTGCAGAAGGAGTATATTAAGGTAAGATTTTTATCCTTTAACATCACATTTTATTGTCCCCTTCCCGCCGAGCGTACGCAGATGTGCATACTCGGCTTCCCGGGGTTATACCGGGATGATGCCCGCAGCTGCAGGCATCATCCCGGTACCGTTGTTCACAGCGGGCGATCGGCTATCCAGATATAACAACCGATGTGGCTAAAAGCCGCTCGGCTGTTATACCAGAGGAGCGGGAGGGGACGACCCCCCTCCCACTGCCTCCCGCCGCACGGGAGACCCGGTGAAAAAACGTCTGCCTCCGGCGGCTGGGGGCAGGCTGGAACGAAGCTTTGTTCCAGCCTTCTAATTGTAAACGCGCTAGCGACATCATGAAGTCACTTCCCGTTTACTCGGCTGCCAATGGCGCCGGTTTTAAAAAGATACACAGTATTCAGAATCGCCGTTTTCAGCGATCTGAATACTGTGAAGTGCAAAGGAGGGATCGGGGGTCTTTCAGACCCTGATCCCTCCATAAAGAGTACCTGTCACCACCTATTACTGTCACAAGGGATGTTTACATTCCTTGTGAGAGCAATAAAAGTGACCAAAATTTTTTTTTTTAAACACAATTTATAAAAATAAAAATAAATAAAATAAATAAGAAATTTTTTTTTTTTTTTAAAGCGCCCCCGTCCCCGCGAGCTCGAGCAGCAAAGAAAACGCATACAGAAGTCGCGCCCGCATATGTAAACGGTGTTCAAATAACACATGTGAGGTATCGCCGAGATCGTAGGGGCGAGAGCAATAATTCTAGCACTAGACCTCCTCTGTAACTCTAACCTGGTAACCGTAAAAAAAAATTAGAGTGTCACCCATGGAAATTCTTAGATAATGTAGTTTGTTGCCATTCCACGAGTGCGTGCAATTATAAAGCGTGACATGTTTGGTATCTATTTACTCAGCATAACATCATCTTTCACATTATACAAAAAAAATTGGGGTAACTTTACTGTTTGGATTTTTAAAAATTCATGAAAGTGTCCCTTTTCCCAAAAATTTGCGTTCAAAACACCGCTGCACAAATACCGTGTGATATAAAATATTGCAACAATCACCATTTTATTCTCTGCATTCTCTGCTAAAAAATGTATATGTAATGTTTGGGGGTTCTAAGTAATTTTCTAGCAAAAATACGGGTTTTAACTTGTAAACACCAAATTTCAAAAATAGGCTTAGTCATGAAAGGGTTAATGTTTACTAATGTATTGTATTTCTTTCCTTATTCCATAATTACCATGATTGTAATATGCTGTGAAGGTCCCCTTTGTCCTCATGCATGCTGGAATTTTTTTTTTTTTGTCCTTCATGCATATTTGCCTTCACTTACCTCCCCAGCATGCTCTCCTGGGCCCATATCCACCTCGTCTACTCACTTAACAATGTATTTTGTCAGCTCCATAGCAGTGTTTTACCCTAAACACCCCCTAAAATGTGTATAAATGTTATTTGTGCTTTAAATTCAGGCAGAGTGCCAGAGGCTTTTTTTGGGTCCCAAAATCATTTGGAACCCTCCCTCCCCCCAACTGCTAAGTCAGCTGATACCAATCCTCTATCTGCTGACTTTGCCAAACCCATACACACTATACCTACCTCTTTTGTGGTCAAATTTATGGATGAATTCCCCAAAGCATGTAGTGCAAGGGCCTGCCTGAATACTTTCAAATGGTAATGTTTAAAGTTTTTGTATTCTATTATTATCTTGATAGGTAATTGCAGAATGTAAAAATGTGCTAAAATTTGTACAGTGTGTATTTATATCTTTGTATTATGACACTTCTTACCTGTCCAATGGGCTACCAATAGTGTAAAGTAAGGAGGGGCTGGCCAAAGTAACACACATTATTTATGCATTCAGCTCTCAATGAAGTGGAGAGGGTTACCTTTACCTGTCTCTCCCCCCCAAAATTTTTTCAATGGGCCATCAGAGGGGGTCGACCTTATGCTTTTGATAGGTGGACCTTATACTTTTTTTTTCTCTGATAGGTGGACCTTATACTTTTGTCTTTAAATACTCCCTAAAATAAATGTTATATTGATGTTGGCCAAGAATGTTTGTGTCTAATCTGCATTCAATGTTTTTGTGCAAAATGACTAATTTTTTTTTCTTGTTTGACTCCACAGTGTCCTTCCAACCCACAGGAATGGCAGACTGTGGCCTCCCACTTTGCCCAGCGGTGGGACTTTCCCAACTGCATAGGGGCAATTGATGGGAAACACGTCCACATAGTCCCACCCCCCAACTCGGGGTCATACTATTACAACTACAAGGGGTTCAATAGTATTGTGATGTTGGCGGTAGTGTCGGCTACTTACGAGTTCCTGTATGTGGACAAGGGGAAGAATTGCCAAATGTTGGATGGTGGAGTCATCGCCCAGACCGAGTTCTACAGGTGTCTCCAGAATGGCAGCTTGGGCTTGCCACCTCCAGAAGACAATGCGGAAGGACTCCCATTCGTCTTCGTTGTGGATGAAGAGTTTGCGCTGGGGGACTATCTTATGCGGCCATTCCCTATGAGGACCCTAACCCCGGACCAGAGGGTTTTTAATAGCCGGCTGGCCAGAGCCACAAGAGTGGTGGAGAACACATTTGGAATAATGGCCAGCCAGTTCTGCTTATTTCTTACACCCATACATTTGGCGGAATATAAACTCAATCACATCATCCTGTGTTGCTGTATTCTCCACAATTTTTTAAGGAGAAATTCTCTAAACTATACTGCCTCAGTTGGGCCTGAGGCCGGAATTCCTAATGAACAAACACTGACGGCGCTTGAAACTGGCCGTCCTGGCTTGCCCCCCCCAGAGTGCCCGTGAGGTCCATCTAAGATACATGGAATACTTTGCGGGTAGGGGGGCCATCAATATGCCAGACAATGTCTGAGACATTTTTGAATAAAAGATATCTTTCAAACTTAAGAAATATTTTATTTTATTTCCTGCTTGCCTTTCTTTTAGCTGTCTCCTCGGTTTTCTTTTAATGGTATTTAGTTGGCCTTTTGATGCATTACTGACAAAAATCTTCATCATTTTCAGCACCATGACCGAAATTGGGGGAGTCCTGAAAATGGCGTGATTGTGGAAAATCATAAAGCACTGTGGGTGTTATTTACTAAAGGAAAATACACTTTGCACTAAAAGTGCTCTTGAAACTGCACTTGTAGTGCAAAGTGAATTTGCCTTTAGTAAATAGCAACAATTGTCAGGGAAAAAAAACAACTTTACTCCAAAAACTGCTTTTGAGCATTGAAAGAAGAAGCCACACATTGGTCATTATCCAAATTTTTACTTAAAGCACAATTACATGTGCATTTATAAAAGGTATTTTTAACAAACCAACATGTTTGTTGTCTAAAATTTTTTGAGTTCACATTTCTACAAAATAGCTTTTAATAGGTAAAATAGGCATGTTTAAAACCATAAAACAATACACAACTTTGAAACTTACAAAGTTCAACTTATAGAAAGTGAAGGCAATATCAGACATGAGTATTTATAAACTGTGTTTGATATTGCGTTCAGCAGATGGGGTGATGTCACCCCTGGAAAAGCCAAATTTTGAAGATACACACAAATTGCCTAATGTCAACATGTGCTAGCTGCCATCATGGGGGATCAAGAGACGTGTTTTGGCGGTGCAACCCCTTCCTCTCAGCTACTTTATAATCGAGGAAGAAAACCAACTTATTTTAAGAGAAGTAGGCCAGAAAAAATGTATTGAACTGCATCTGGACAAAACATGGTGTTTTAGTGGCCAAACGAACAATGTTTCCTATGAACAAATAATGTGTCCATGAACATGAAAGTTGCCATTTTAAACTGTACAAAAGTAAAGAAAAGCACATGGAGCAGCACGAACATAATAAAAATAAAGAATAGGAACACAGGACAACTACTTACTTTTTTGCAGCACTCTCCTGATCCTTCTATACTGATCCTGCTCCCTTAATTTGAGGTCCGACCACCGTTTCCTCAGTTGATCCTTGGATCGCCGTACCCCAAAATCCCTTGTCAGACTCTTCACAACTTTCACCTTGATCTTGGCCTTTCTGACATTTGGGTTGGGGTAAGGTCCATGCTTCCCGTCATAGTCGGCCTTTTTCAATATGTTGACCATCTTCACCATCTCAACAAAGGCCATATTTGAGGCCTTAAATCTTCTCCTGCGGGATCGTGACATTTCTGGCTTTGGGCTTTCCTCCTCCTCCTCGTTGCTGGAATTATCATGCACCTGTTGTGTCTCCACCATGTGCTCTTCCCCACTGTGCTGAAAGAGAAGGGGCGGGGAATAGACTACAAAGAACGTCAGGGGCGGGCGGAGTTTCACGCATGCGCAGTGTATATAAAGCATAACACGCGTGCGTCGTACGTACGATCTGTGAGCGGAGGAAGGAGTATCGGAAGCGCCGATTGTGATAACGAAGGTACAATTTTGACTTGGGCCTATACTGCTTATAGATTGAGGCCTAAATTGTGACAAGATTAGGAGACTTTAGCTTGACAATAGGGTTTGTCTTGTGTATTGCAGATAAAATGGATGGCTTCAATGACCACAACTTCCTCCCCCTGTTCATAGATAAATACAGGGAGCTGCCCTGAGTGTGGCAGGTGAAACACCCGCATTATAATCATAAACAAAATAAAAGAAAGTAATTCCTGTTATTTATTTTTTTTCTTCTTTATAACGATGCCACACTGATGTGAACTTGAGAAGGGACAGGTTTTGAACGTTAAGTTGAAATAAGTCTCTCAAAGGTAAACACTGAAGTGGAAAAAAAAAGAAAAAAAAAAAAGATAATCATAAACAAAAGAGGCAGGCAGCGCTGGAGAAACTGCTGGAGTTGGTGAAGCCGGTGGTCCCCACAGCAACCATCCCCTATTTAAAAGCCAAAATTGGTGGCCCGAGGAGCACTTATCTTAGGAAGTGCAAGAAGCTCCAGGATTCCCAGAGATCAGGAGCTACAGCAGATGACATTTATGTCCCCAGGCTGTGGTACTATGAGAGACTGCGATTTCTGTCAGACCAGACTGAAGTCAGGGAATCCCTCTCAACCCTTCCTTCCACTCTATCTTCCACCCCAGCTGAGGCTTCCGACTAGGGATGAGCCGAACACCCCCCGGTTCGGTTCGCACCAGAACCCGCGAACGGACCGAAAGTTCGCACGAACGTTAGAACCCCATTGACGTCTATGGGACTCGAACGTTCGAAATCAAAAGTGCTCATTTTAAAGGCTAATTTGCATGGTATTGTCCTAAAAAGGGTTTGGGGACCCGGGTCCTACCCCAGGGGACATGTATCAATGCAAAAAAAACTTTTAAAAACGGCCGTTTTTTCGGGAGCAGTGATTTTAATGATGCTTAAAGTAAAAAAAAAAAAAGTGAAATATTCCTTTAAATATCGTACCTGGGGGGTGTCTATAGTATGCCTGTAAAGTGACGCGTGTTTCCCATGTTTAGAACAGTCCCTGCACCAAATGTCATTTTTAAAGGAAAAAATCTCATTTAAAACTGCTTGCGGGTTTAATGTCATGTCGGGTCATGGCAATATGGATGAAAATCAGTGAGACAAACGGCATGGGTACCCCCCAGTCCATTACCAGGCCCTTTGGGTCTTGTATGGATATTAAGGGGAACCCCGCACCCAAATTAAAATAAGGAAAGGTGTGGGGCCACCAGGCCCTATATACTCTGAACAGCAGTATACAGGCGGTGCAAACAAGACAGGGACTGTAGGTTTGTTGTTAAGTAGAATCTGTTTGTAATTTTGAACATTTTTAACGTGTTTAGCTCCAGCCAAAAAATCTTTTCTAAGCTTTTTGGAAAACATAGGGAAGGGTTATCACCCCTGTGACATTTGTTTTGCTGTCTTTCCTCCTCTTCAGAAGATTTCACCTCACTTTTTTGTCCCAATGAAAAATGTTTTTTGAAAATTTGGGTTTTTTTGTGGAACAAGGATTGGAAAGCATCAGTGGAAAGGAGAAATTGTTTTCCCATATTAACTCTTACAGGAGAGAATTTCCCTTCCTAGGGGTAGATTTCATCTCACTTCCTGTTGTCTCCTTCCGTTTGCAAGTAGGAGTCGTTTGTAAGTTAGATGTTTGAAAGTAGGGTCCTGCCCTATATACTCAGCAGAAATTTGGGCCTTAGGTGTTGCTGTGGCCACAACACTGTAAGCCCTCACAGGGCCCTGCTGTGAAATATTAGATCAAGAATTGTAATTACATGCCCCTGTTGAACAGGAGCTGAAAAATTAGGCCTTAGGCACTGGTGCTGGTGCCACAACACTGCAACCCCTCACAGACACTCTAGTTGGAACGCAGGAACGAGCCCTGCTGCAAAGTATTGCTTCAAAAATTGTAATTACACGCCCCTGTTAGACAGGGGCAGAAAAATTGGGCCTTAGGCACTGGTGCTGGTGCCACAACACTGCAACCCCTCACAGACACTCTAGTTGGAACGCAGGAACGAGCCCTGCTGCAAAGTATTGCATCAAAAATTGTAATTACACGCCCCTGTTAGACAGGGGCAGAAAAATTGGGCCTTAGGCACTGGTGCTGGTGCCACAACACTGCAACCCCTCACAGACACTCTAGTTGGAACGCAGGAACGAGCCCTGCTGCAAAGTATTGCATCAAAAATTGTAATTACACGCCCCTGTTAGACAGGGGCAGAAAAATTGGGCCTTAGGCACTGGTGCTGGTGCCACAACACTGCAACCCCTCACAGACACTCTAGTTGGAACGCAGGAACGAGCCCTGCTGCAAAGTATTGCATCAAAAATTGTAATTACACGCCCCTGTTAGACAGGGGCAGAAAAATTGGGCCTTAGGCACTGGTGCTGGTGCCACAACACTGCAACCCCTCACAGACACTCTAGTTGGAACGCAGGAACGAGCCCTGCTGCAAAGTATTGCATCAAAAATTGTAATTACACGCCCCTGTTAGACAGGGGCAGAAAAATTGGGCCCTGGGCACTGGTGCTGGTGCCACAACACTGCAACCCCTCACAGACACTCTAGTTGGAATGCAGGAACGAGCCCTGCTGCAAAGTATTACATCAAAAATTGTAATTACACGCCCCTGTTAAACAGGGGCTGAAAAATTGTGCCTTAGGCACTGGTGGTGGCGCCCAGAACCAAAAATGTTCTTACAAGCTATCAGCGTGATGATTGAGGAGGAAGAGGATAATTACTCAGGGATAGTCACTCAGCATCAGCATAGGCAGTCTTTGAAGGGATCTGAGATTTCAAAAAAAATTATTCGGTTACATCAGCATCAGGTGCTTGGTAGCTGGTGGTGATCCAAGACTCATTCATTTTTATGAAGGTCAGCCGATCGACCGAGTCGGTGGACAGACGCACCCTGTGATCGGTTACCAAGCCCCCAGCAGCACTGAATGTGCGTTCCGAAAGAACGCTGGATGCAGGACAGGCCAGTAGCTCAATTGCATACTGTGCAAGCTCTGGCCAGTGATCCATCCTCAAGACCCAGTAACCCAGAGGATTTTCGGTGGGAAAGGTGTCCAAGTCTGATCTTGCCCCTAGGTATTCCTGCACCATGTAAAACAGACGCTGGCGATGGTTGCTGGAACCGATCATACCTTGGGGCTGCGGACCAAAAAATTGTCTGAACGCATCGGTCAGACGGCCACCTTCTCCACCGCTCCTTCTTTGACTGACCGAAGCCTCAGCAACACGTTGTCCAGAAACAGGAGTTTGTAACCTCCCAGTCTCTGGGAACGCGTTGCACAGACCTTTCTGCAAGGCCTCCCGAAGATGTTTCATCCTCTGCTCCCTCTGCGATGGCAAGATAAGGTCCGCAACCTTACCCTTGTAACGTGGATCAAGGAGGGTTGCCAGCCAGTATTGGTCCTTCTCCTTGATACCACGAATACGAGGATCCTTACGCAGGCTTTGCAGGATCAGGGAGGCCATGCAGCGTAGGTTTGCTGAGGCATTCGGTCCGGAGTCCTCTGGGTCACTAAGAACGACATGGTCCGCAGCCACCTCCTCCCAGCCACGTACAAGTCCATGTGTTTCTTGGGACTGATCCCTTAAAGACTGCTGCTGATGCTGAGTGCCAGGCTCCACCTCCATACTGACACAATCTTCCTCCTCCTCCTCTTCCTCCTCGTCCTCTTCCTGTGTGATCGGCGGGCACGCAGGAACACTGTCTGGATAAAGGGGGCCTTGAGAGCTAAGGAAGTCCTCCTCTTCCTGCCTCTGTTCTGCCTCAAGTGCCCTGTCCATTATTCCACGCAGCGTGTGCTCCAACAGGTGGACAAGGGGGACAGTGTCACTGATGCATGCACTGTCACTGCTCACCATCCTCGTGGCCTCCTCGAATGGTGACAGGACAGTGCATGCATCCCTGATCATGGCCCACTGGCGTGGGGAAAAAAAACCAAGCTCCCCTGACCCTGTCCTGGTGCCATAGTCGCACAGGTACTCATTGATGGCCCTCTGCTGCGTGTGCAGCCGCTGCAGCATGGCCAATGTTGAGTTCCACCTGGTGGGCATGTCACAGATTAGGCGGTTCTTGGGCAGGTTAAACTCCTTTTGGAGGTCCGTCAGCCGAGCACTGGCATTATATGACCGGCGGAAATGCACACAGACTTTCCTGGCCTGCCTCAGGACATCCTGTAAGCCCGGGTACCTGCCCAAGAACCGCTGCACCACCAAGTTAAGGACGTGAGCCAAACAGGGCACATGGGTCATTTGTCCCTGTCGGAGGGCAGAGAGGAGGTTGGTGCCATTGTCGCAAACCACCATTCCTGCCTTAAGTTGGCGTGGCGTCAACCACCTCTGAACCTGCCCCTGCAGAGCTGACAGAACCTCTGCCCCAGTGTGGCTCCTGTCCCCCAAGCACACCAGCTCAAGCACCGCATGGCATCTTTTGGCCTGCGTACTTGCGTAGCCCCTTGAACGCCTACGGAGCACCGCTGGTTCCGAGGAAGAGGCCATGGAGGAAGAAGAAGAGGAGGGGGTGGAGGAGAGAGGTGTGTCACAATCAGCATTTTGGAGGCGTGGTGGCGGAACAACCTCCAACACTACTGCACCTTGTCCTGCATCCTTCCCAGCTGCCAGCAGAGTCACCCAATGCGCCGTGAAACTTAGGTAACGTCCCTGTCCATGCCTGCTGGACCATGAGTCAGCGGTAATATGCACCTTACCGCTGACCGCCCTGTCCAGCGAGGCATGGACATTGCCTTCCACATGCCGGTAGAGAGCCGGAATCGCCTTCCGTGAGAAAAAGTGGCGTTTGGGTACCTGCCACTGAGGAACCGCACATTCCACAAACTCACGGAAGGGGGCAGAGTCTACCAACTGAAAAGGCAGCAGTTGAAGTGCTAGCAATTTTGCCAAGCTAGCATTCAACCGCTGGGCATGTGGATGGCTGGGAGCAAACTTCTTTCGGCGGTGCAGCAGCTGGGGCAGGGAAATTTGCCTGGTACAATCTGACGTCGGTGTACCAAAAGCAGATTGCCCACAAGTACTTGGCTGTGACACACCTAATTCTACACCTTCATTCCTCTCACTGCAGGTCTCAGAGAGGACTGAAGGTCTAGTGGGGTTGGAAATCTCAGCTGATGAGGAGCAAGGAGAGATCCTCTTTGTTCTTTGGTGTGGGTCTTTTAGATACGCTTGCCAACGAACTGCATGGCAGGTCAACATATGTCTGGTCAAGCATGTGGTACCCAAGCGGGAGATGTTTTGGCCACGCGAGATACGCTTGAGACATATGTTGCAAATAGCAGCGGTGCGATCTGATGCACTCGTCTCAAAAAAGGCCCACTCCAAAGAACTTTTTGAATAACGCGCAGAGACTGCAGTGCCCTGCACATGTGGAGCTTTGGGGTGTGATGCAGTCAATGTGCTGCCCTTAGGCTGGCCCCTGGAGGGCATCCTGCCTCGTTGGTGATGTGCCGCCGCCTCCTCCTCCTCCTCTCTCCTATCAGGCACCCACGTTGAGTCAGTGACCTCATCATCCCCTCCCTCCTCATCACTGGAGCAAACCTGGCAGTATGCTGCAGCAGGGGGAGCATGACTGCCAGATTGCTGTCCTTCTTGGGCACCCCCTCTGTCCGTGCTCATGTTACTGCCTTCATCGAGCTCAGTATCGTCATCAGAGCCTTCCAAACGCTGGGCATCCTCCTGGAGCATGTACCCAACACTGTGGTCAAACAGTTCGAGGGAATCCTCATGAGGACATGGTGGAGCTAGGGAAGGAGTCACTGATGACATTGAGCTGAGGGAAGAGGCCGCTGCTTTGCCAGACAAAGCACCCTGGGCATGGGTGAGAGAGGATGAGGAGGATGAGGACGGCTTGGTCATCCACTCGACCAAGTCTTCCGCATGTTGCGGCTCAACACGGCCAGCTGCCAAAAAAAAGGCCAAGCGTGTCCCATGGCCACGTGCTGATGAGGATGCACCGTCTCCACGACCAGCACTAGACACAGAGCCTGCTTGCCCTCTCTTATTGGCTTGTGACTGTCTGCCTCTCCTTCTTGGCCTTCCAGACATACTAATGGCCTGTAGCTGCACTAAGCTGGGATAGAACACCTGTAATTTTCTTCAAGTAGCTTTATATAGTGTAACCAGACAAGCCTGCCTGTCAGTAGGAAGATAACAGGAACGGATCTAGCTGAACACTGTGAGCAGGATGCACTGTACTAAATGTAAATAGTCTAGCTGCCTGACCGTGGTACTAATAGGATCAAATAGAACACCTGTAATTTTCTTCAAGTAGCTTTATATACTGTAACCAGACAAGCCTGCCTGTCAGTAGGAAGATAACAGGAACGGATCTAGCTGAACACTGTGAGCAGGACGCACTGTACTAAATGTAAATAGTCTAGCTGCCTGACCGTGGTACTAATAGGATCAAATAGAACACCTGTAATTTTCTTCAGGTAGCTTTATATACTGTAACCAGACAAGCCTGCCTGTCAGTAGGAAGATAACAGGAACGGATCTAGCTGTACACTGTGAGCAGGACGCACTGTACTAAATGTAAATAGTCTAGCTGCCTGACCGTGGTACTAATAGGATCAAATAGAACACCTGTAATTTTCTTCAGGTAGCTTTATATACTGTAACCAGACAAGCCTGCCTGTCAGTAGGAAGATAACAGGAACGGATCTAGCTGAACACTGTGAGCAGGACGCACTGTACTAAATGTAAATAGTCTAGCTGCCTGACCGTGGTACTAATAGGATCAAATAGAACACCTGTAATTTTCTTCAGGTAGCTTTATATACTGTAACCAGACAAGCCTGCCTGTCAGTAGGAATTTAACAGGAACGGATCTAGCTGAACACTGTGAGCAGGACGCACTGCACTAAATGTAAATAGTCTAGAAGATAACAGGAACGGATCTAGCTGAACACTGTGAGCAGGACGCACTGCACTAAATGTAAATAGTCTAGAAGATAACAGGAACGGATCTAGCTGAACACTGTGAGCAGGACGCACTGCACTAAATGTAAATAGTCTAGAAGATAACAGGAACGGATCTAGCTGAACACTGTGAGCAGGACGCACTGCACTAAATGTAAATAGTCTAGAAGATAACAGGAACGGATCTAGCTGAACACTGTGAGCAGGACGCACTGCACTAAATGTAAATAGCAGGAACGGATCTAGCTGAACACTGTGAGCAGGACGCACTGCACTAAATGTAAATAGTCTAGAAGATAACAGGAACGGATCTAGCTGAACACTGTGAGCAGGACGCACTGCACTAAATGTAAATAGTCTAGAAGATAACAGGAACGGATCTAGCTGAACACTGTGAGCAGGACGCACTGCACTAAATGTAAATAGCAGGAACGGATCTAGCTGAACACTGTGAGCAGGACGCACTGCACTAAATGTAAATAGTCTAGAAGATAACAGGAACGGATCTAGCTGAACACTGTGAGCAGGACGCACTGCACTAAATGTAAATAGCAGGAACGGCTCTAGCTGAACACTGTGAGCAGGACGCACTGCACTAAATGTAAATAGCAGGAACGGATCTAGCTGAACACTGTGAGCAGGACGCACTGCACTAAATGTAAATTGCAGGAACGGATCTAGCTGAACACTGTGAGCAGGACGCACTGCACTAAATGTAAATAGCAGGAACGGATCTAGCTGAACACTGTGAGCAGGACGCACTGCACTAAATGTAAATTGCAGGAACGGATCTAGCTGAACACTGTGAGCAGGACGCACTGCACTAAATGTAAATAGTCTAGAAGATAACAGGAACGGATCTAGCTGAACACTGTGAGCAGGACGCACTGCACTAAATGTAAATAGCAGGAACGGATCTAGCTGAACACTGTGAGCAGGACGCACTGCATTAAATGTAAATAGTCTAGATAGAAGATAACAGGAACGGATCTAGCTAAACTGAATACAGTGTATATATATATATGCAACACCTGGGATGCATATATATACACAATACACTGTAAGTGCAGCTAACTGACTGACTGTTCTGCCTAATCTATCTAACTCAAATCAAATGACACTGTCTCTCTCTCTCTCTCTCTATCTCTCAGCACACCGGAACACACACTACACAGGGCCGCCGTGCAGGCGGCCTTATATAGTGTGGGGTGTGTACTAAATCCCCTGAGCCATAATTGGCCAAAGCCACCCTGGCTTTGGCCAATTACAGCTCTCTCTACTGACGGCGCTGTGATTGGCCAAGCATGCGGGTCATAGTGCATGCTTGGCCAATCATCAGCCAGCAATGCACTGCGATGCCGCAGTGAATTATGGGCCGTGACACGCCACACGAATTTAGCGCGAACGGCCCATAACGTTCGCAATTCGGCGAACGATCGAAAAGCCGATGTTCGAGTCGAACATGGGTTCGACTCGAACACGAAGCTCATCCCTACTTCCGACATCCAACCTGGGACTTCCAGCTAGGAAGAAATGGAGGAGCCTAGCTTGAGCCAGGTATAGCATTCTTCTACAGATTTCTGGTCAATAAATAAATTATGGTTACTAGATTTTATTATTGATCACTAATTGCTGATTTAATAAAGTGTTTTACACATCAATAGACAGTAGTGGGCAAAAATAATTGGGACAAGAATGAAAAATGCTGGGGTCAGAATGATAATCTTTTATATTTGTTAACATTCAATTTGCAACAGTCATGAAAAGAAAATTGTGTGTGATTGATGGAGAAAAAACTAAAACTATGTCCCTTTTTCAAACACAAGGAGACCTCAGCCAAGGAGGAGGCAGTTGTGGAATGTCGCACACAGGCGGAGGCTATGGAATGTGACAGCCAGGAGGAGGCAGGGGTTAGTGGCAGCCAGGAGGAGGCCGGGCCCAGTAGGAACCTCACAGAATTGCAGTTTCCTCCCCTCTGCCTTCCAAACAAAAGACCTAGGAAGGGGAGTAAAGTGGAGGAGTCAGCGATCAGGCTGATTGGGGAGGCTTCTGCGGCCCTCAGAGCAACCCCCACTCATGAAGAGGCCTTTGCCTCCATGGCTACCACCAAACAGCAGGACATGGAGGAGGGCCAATGCCTCATGTGTAAGGAAATCCTTTTTGAAACATTAACTAAGGGGGTGAGGGGCCAAATCACACCCAATACCCACCTGTGTGAGTTGCATCATCCTCCTCCTACTCCTGCCACAACTCCAACACCACAGACACAGCCTGGAAGGAAGAGTGGAAGGAAGACAAGAAAGTGATGGCCTGGGTTCAGTCTGGTCTGACAAAAGATGCAGGCTCTTGTATGACCACAGCCTGGGGACATGTATGTCATCTGCTGCTGTTCATGATCTCTTGGACTTCTGGACCAGATTGTACTGTAATAGTTGATGTGTGCCCTGGGGGCCAAAGGCTTCACCAATTTCAGCAGTTTCTCCAGCGTTGCCTTCCCTCTTTCTTTGGTTATGACCCCTTAATAAAGGTATTTTTTAAATAATACTTGCCTATGTGTGTTTTCCTTCAAAAAGGACAGTTTGTTTGTGAGTAGGCAGGTACAGTTCAAAAATACAATGTCAAAAATACAATGTGAAATTAACAAGAGATACCAACACCAAGCAACCTCCTTGAGATTAAATAATACAAGATAATAATCGTGTTGTGGTAACTTGACACACAAAACACACCCAAAACTATTCTGGAGTTCAAAAAAAAAAATTAAAAAAATAACAGGAGATCAGGATTTTAAAAAATAAAAACAAATAATACAAAATATAAAAATAAATAAATATTTTCGGGAGATGTGACAAATCAAAATATTATATTGATGAAATCACGAGAAATAATAAAGAAAGAAGTTTGTGAGAAGTCTGTGTGAATATGAGTAGCAAAACAATTTAATTCTTCTAGCATTATAAAAAAGAAGAGAGTGCGCTGCATTAAACAATTTAAAACATTGCAGCATGACAAAAGTGCTATATCCATTACGAACGCTAATTTTACCAGACTGAGCAGTTCCGTCTCGAAATTTATTCTGAGCATGTGTGGCACTTTGTGCGTCAGAATTGGCCACACACGGTCGGAATTTATGCAAACGGATTTTGTTGTCGGAAAATTTTATAGCCTGCTCTCAAACTTTCTGTGTCAGAAATTCCGATGGAAAAAGTCCGATGGAGCCCACACACAGTCGGAATTTCCGACAACAAGCCCCAATTGCACATTTTCCGTTGGAAATTCCAACTGTGTACAGGGCATAACTTTTGTAACTGTAACGATTACAGGTTCGGGTCTCTCAAAATGCGGTGGAAAGTGTGAAAGTGTGTCCTAGTCTGTGCAGTGCTGTACCCTACGCTAATACTCAACTAGTTTATGGTAACGTTCAAAACATTCACCAATGCAAAGACCAGGATTGTCAGGACAGGAGGGACAATAATAGCTGGTGTCACGCCTATATCCGCGCTTGCTGCGGACACAACATTTTCTTTGGGGAGCTCATTGGGTAGGGGTACTCGGGAGGACATAAGAAAAATGCCTCTCATGCAGCCGGCTTACTGCATTTGGATCGGGAAGGTGAGGTGGAGCACAGAAAGGCTCTGACGATCTCTTCCTGGAATTTAAGGAAGGATCCAGTCTGTCCTGAAGCTCTGTATAGCACATAAACATTCAGCAAAGCCAATTGAAATAAATAAACAGACACTTTTTTATACCAGCGTCTGGCCTTACCGGCAACTAGGTATGGCGCCAACAACTGGTTGTTGAGGTCCACCCCTCCCATATTTTGGTTATATTCGTGGACACAGAGGGGTTTCTCCACACCAGTCGCCATAGGAATTTGGACCGTAGTGGCTGCATGAAGGGAGGTAAGAACAAAAAAATTCTTATTATCCCTCCACTTCACAGCGAGTAAATTATTACACTTGAAGCAGGCTCTCTCCCCCAGCCTAAGACGGGAATCTAAAATGACATAAAAACAAACAAAGGCGCCTCTAAGTGCAGAAGATAAACAATTTTAATACCCCAACTGGGTTAAAAACACTTACAAAATAGAAGTAAAAAACAGGCACATCGTGGGTAAGGCTGCATTGGAAGAGGTCACGATCAGAGGAAGCCTTCAGGAGGATGGATGTAGTCACTGTCAGCAGCGATGTAAAACACAGGGAACAGCTGTGAAGCCGGCGTCGTCAGCGTGTGAGGGCTGCGAACCCGGAAGTGATGTCATCCGCTGGGTGGCTCTGTGACCAGCCTGAACCGCAAACGAAAGGCCAGAGAGGGGATGTGATGTCATCAGTGAGGGACGCGTTTCAGAACCGTCATTCGTTCCTTTCTCAACCTCGGATTGCACTGATGGCTGGGGAGGATATATACAAGCACACTGGCAGTGTATATATCCTCCCCAGCCATCAGTGCAATCCGAGGTTGAGAAAGGAACGAATGACGGTTCTGAAACGCGTCCCTCACTGATGACATCACATCCCCTCTCTGGCCTTTCGTTTGCGGTTCAGGCTGGTCACAGAGCCACCCAGCGGATGACATCACTTCCGGGTTCGCAGCCCTCACACGCTGACGACGCCGGCTTCACAGCTGTTCCCTGTGTTTTACATCGCTGCTGACGGTGACTACATCCATCCTCCTGAAGGCTTCCTCTGATCGTGACCTCTTCCAATGCAGCCTTACCCACGATGTGCCTGTTTTTTACTTCTATTTTGTAAGTGTTTTTAACCCAGTTGGGGTATTAAAATTGTTTATCTTCTGCACTTAGAGGCGCCTTTGTTTGTTTTTATGTCATTTTAGACCCTGCTTCAAGTCTTTTAAAGTTGCAGCCCTTTTTGCTGAAGATCACCATCCTTTCATCCCTTCCTACCTACACTTCTCCCGTTCATTTTTGGACTGCCGATCCTTAATAGAGACATCATTTGGACTACGCTAGTCCTGTGCGCCCTATACCACCTTTTAAGACGGGAATCTACAAGCCGCTGGGGAAAGCCCCGGCGATTAGGTCGCATGGTGCCACATGCTCCAATCTGATGATCAAACAAGTGACTAAAAAGTGGCTCGTGTAATAATTGTCCACGTACAAGTGGTACCCCTTTCTAAATAAGGGTGAAACCAAGTCCCACACAATCTTGCCAGCGCTCCCTATGTAATCTTGTCAGTTTTCTGGCTCTACATGGCTATCTTTTCCCTTGTAAACCATAAAACTACATGTATAGCCTGTAGCCCTGTCACAGAGCTTATACATCTTGACCCCGTATCTGGCACGCTTGCTGGGAAGATACTGTTTGAAAGGCAAGCGGCCAGAAAACTTAATCAGGGACTCATCAATGCAGACAACTTGATGGGGAGTAAACAAGTCTGCAAAACGTTGGTTGAAGTGGTTTACGAGAGGCCGAATTTTGTAGAGCCGATCGTATCCAGGGTCTCCACGAGGACGACAGAGTTCATTGTTGTTGAAATGCATAAACCGCAAGATCTGCTCATATTGTGCCCTGGTCATGGAGGCAGAGAACACGGGCATATGGTAAATTGGGTCAGTGGACCAATATGACCGCAACGTACAAATTTTAACTACGCCCATGTCGAGGGATAGGCCCAGAAAGATCTTAAATTTGGAAACCGTAATTGGTCTCCAATCTCTGGCAAGGGAGGACTGGGGATTAGTGGCGATGTATTGACCAGCATACAAGTTACTTTGGTCCACAATAGATCTATAGAGATCTTCAGTAAAAAACAGCGATTAAAAATCGTAGACGTAATATCAACTGCTTCCACCTATCAACTGCTTCCACCTGAATGCCGGGTTGGCCAGTGAATGGGGGAAGTACAGGTGCTGCAGAAAAGGTGGGTTCCCAATTAGGATTGGCGAATGCAGCAGGAAGGGCATTATGGGCTCAACGGGCCTGTCTTTGTCTTCTTCTTGGTGGCAGTGGGACACTACTTGTGCTTGCCACCTCACCAGCTTGAACTGCACTTATGGGTCACCACGTGTTACTGCAGTGCTGGTTTGACTACGTCCAGGGTGTACTAGGCCACTGGTGCTTGCCAGTTCACCAGAAGGAATAGCGGCGATAGTACTTCTCTGCTCCATACGAGAGCCCTGTAGTTCTTGCACCTCAACAGCAGAAGATCGGGGTCTGGTACACCTGACCTTGGCAGGGACCACAACTCCGTCATCAGAGCTATCTGTCATGGAGCCGCTGTCATCTACAGGATCGTATTCTGAGCCTGAATCTGACAGATGAGTGACTTCCTCTTCACTATCTGTCATGCTCAGAAATGCGTAGACCTCTTCACTAGTGTACCTTCGATTTGCCATTTTGGGCTCTAAATTTAGTGATACACTAGTGAGACTCACAGGTAAAAAAGCTCCTGATTGTTAGCATCTGATTCAAACGATACCAAAATAATCTGTAAGTAATCGCAGGGAACAGGCCTGACACTGCTAACGCTGCAGTTATGTGTGTTGTGTTTTGTAAACGAAAGTGATCGATCGATACTGCACTTGAGTGGGCTGGGCTGGGTGGAGGGGCAAAATGCAGGTGCTAGCAGGTATCTGGGCTGATCCCGCTAACACTGAATTTTTGGGAACCCTAAACTGCTGAGGACGCTAGTATAGATCTGATCAGATCAGATATTGATCCGTTCAGATACTATATCACTAAGGGAGGTGTATGCTGCGTGCGTGGGTGTTAGCGGTACTGGCACTAACCTGATGCTGCCTGGAGCAACGCAGACGCTATCTGACCCTAAAACCTAACTGATATCACCCGCTGGGCGATCAGGGGGTTAAACCTTTATTAGGTAATAAACGGCGGGTGCCCTGACACTATAAAAAACAAACTAACTAACCAGCGTCACCCATAACAGTTATACGGTGATCCCTAGTGAAAGGGTTATCTAGGGGCAATCAGGGGGTTAAAACCTTTATTCGGTAGTATATGAGGGTACCTGACGCTATAAAAAGCTGACAGTGAACCTAAATGCTTACCTGGCAACCTAGCGTCACTTGTGACACTAATACGGCGATCAGAAAAAAAGATTGCTTAGTGACACTGGCGACAGGTTAACTGGGGGTGATCAAGGGGTTAAACCTTTATTAGGGGGGGTTAGGGGGGTACCCTAGACCTAAAGGGGCCTACCACTAACTGCCCTACCACTTATAACAGTCACAAATGACACCAATGCAGTAGTTAGTAAAAAAAAAAAAAAAAAACTGCTATTGGTGTCACTGTGACAGGGGGTGCAGGAGGGGTGATCGGGAGTGATTGGGGGGTGATTTGTGTGCTACTGTTCGTGTAGTGTTGGTGCACTTACTTGATGTCTTCTCTCCTTGTGCACCGGACCGAAAATATCGACACGAGGAGAGATGACATCACTTCCTCTGCTTCTGTTTACATTACAGAAGCAGAGGAAGCTTCTCATTTGCCAGGAGCGATCGCGAGGGGTGGCCATGAATCAGTGGCCTACCCCTCAGCACGGGTCACTCCTGGAATGATGGCGACCACCTTGGGCGGGGAGTAATGTACCCATACGTTACTCTGCCTGCCCGTTCCATTCTGCCGCAGTATATCTGCATGAGGCGGTCGGCACGCGGTTAAAGCGGCTGCCGTACAGCTATGGCGATTTGTGCATGACGGTGGTGGCTGGTTGGCAACTAGTTAACCACTTCAGCCCCGGATCATTATGCTGCATAACTAAAATTGGGAAAGTTGGGACTTTAAAATGAGGTTATGGACACTGTGGAAATAACTGGATAAAAAACATATTTATTGATCGTAATGAAATGCACAATCAAATCAATATCATAGACCACATTTGTATAAAAGACATTGTAATAAATATCATTTCATAAAGTATTTACAAGCACATATGTATGTGCAAACGTAATACAGACATCAAGAGTACATCAAATATATACCCACTTGGTGCCATATAGTGGTCACCATTGATGATTCATACAGACAAAACAGAAAATTTCATATGTATACATGTGATGTTACAGAAGCACTTTCACCGGGAATAAGGTATAACAGTAAAATCATGGTGCAAATAGAATGGTTCTGGAGTGGAAGTATAGAAAGGACATATATATGCATCCCACAATGCCCGACGCGTTTCGTGTGAAGGACACTCATCAGGGGCGATAGCACAGGGACGTCTAGAAAAAATCGTAAAGTGCAATTAGTCTGAGTGAATCTGGTCATACTAGAGGAGGGCAGAACAGCCCACCCTGAGTACTTACATGTAATCAGTACAGAAAGGTATAGCGCAGTGGTGTCCAAACTATGGCCCTCCAGTTGTTAAGGAACTACAACTCCCATCATGCCTAATCATGTCTGTGAATGTCAGAGTTTTACAATGCCTCATGGGAAGTGTAGTTCCGCAACAGCTGGAGGGCCGTAGTTTGGACATCCCTGGTATAGCGGATGTGGTACCAGGGTCCAGAAAAATGTCCGACCCGGGAGCTGAGGTATTCTGGGGTAGCGTGCAGGCGGGACGCACACAGGCCACCCCTGGACACAAGACCCAGGCTGCTGATATTCATGGTAAGATAAAATGATACGCCAGGTACTACTACCTAGAATAAAAAAGGACATAATCAATATGTCAATCATGCTAGGTGACAAAAGAAAAAAAAAATAAATAAAAATGGGTAAAAAATAAAATAATGAAAATGGATCTAAAAAGGAAAAGGCAGAGGAGGAGTGGATCTCTACCTAGAACAGTGTTGTAAATTGGGCGTCTGTGCAGATGGCAAAACTTGGAGTGGAAATATGATCACACCCAAAACACAATAAAGTCTGGTGTAAAAATAAGTACAAAACTGCAGAGACAATTCCATTTGCTGAGGTAAGACAAATGAAAAGGGGAGGCTGGCTAACAAACAGAAAAATGACCTAATCATGACTTACATGTGCCCCAACAGGAACGCTGTAATGAAGTGTAGCATATCTGGTCCATGGCAGCCCAGACTGTAACAGGGGGGGTCAATATATGCAGCCCGCACACGTGCAAGCCAGCCCCAGAAACCAGCGTCACAACAAGCACGGCAAGGGGTAGGGCGGGGCTCTGACACAGACGGCTCAACGCAGTCTGTTAGGAACACCCTTATTCCCCACCTGACCGGCTGAGATGGGAGAGGACTCCTGCCACAACCTCACGACGCCATACAAGACGTCAAACGTGAGGCAGGGGGTGTGGCGCCGATGCGCCGTGGGTGCCCGCCCACCTCACCTATCAATGCACTCCCCCTGCCCCAGACAGGGCCAACAGGAGGAGGGGGGGAGAGAGAGAGAGGGGACACCCAGAGCGCATCGCAGCTCCCGGGTGTCAGACATGGAAATGGCCCGGGACCAACAAAAATCCGCATCATACTCCCAAATGGTGACACCGCACTGCTGTGCTGCATGGTCGCACGCACAGCAGAAACATGCAACCAGAAAAAGCACAGGAACCAGGCATGGCACATCACCCTCCCGGTTACTGTGAAAATTCCCACTCGGGTGGCAGGGGAACACTGCCTACCCAGTCCATAAACCTCCATCCCTGAAGCAACAAGAAGAGGGGGAATTTAGGGATGGAGGCACACCACATATGTGCCTCATTCAAAGTCCCAAATCCCCCCCCAGAGGCTTTTTCCAATTTGGCACTGCGTCACTTTAACTGCTAATTGCATGGTCATGCAATGCTGTACCCAAACGAAATTTGCGTCCTTTTCTTCCCACAAATAGAGCTTTCTTTTGATGGTATTTGATCACCTCTGCCATTTTTATTTTTTGCGCTATAAATGGAAAAAGACCGAAAATTTTGAAAAAAATTATATTTTCTACTTTTTGTTATAAAAAAAATCCAATAAACTCAATTTTAGTCATACATTTAGGCCAAAATGTATTCGGCCACATGTCTTTGGTAAAAAAAATGTCAATAAACGTATATTTATTGGTTTGCGCAAAAGTTATAGCGTCTACAAACTAGGGTACATTTTCTGGAATTTACACAGCTTTTAGTTTATGACTGCCTATGTCATTTCTTGAGGTTCTAAAATGGCAGGGCAGTACAAAACCCCCCCAAATGACCCATTTTAGAAAGTAGACACCCCAAGGAAATTGCTGAGAGGCATGTTGAACCCATTGAATATTTATTTTTTTTGATTGAATAATGACAAAAAAAAAAAAAAATATTTACAAAAAGTTGTCACTAAATGATATATTGCTCACACAGGCCATGGGCCTATGTGGAATTGCACCCCAAAATACATTCAGCTGCTTCTCCTGAGTACGGGAATACCACATGTTTAGGACTTTTTGGGAGCCTAGCCGCGTACGGGGCCCCGAAAACCAAGCACCGCTTTCAGGATTTCTAAGGGCATACATTTTTGATTTCACTCCTCACTACCTATCACAGTTTTGAAGGCCATAAAATGCCAAGATGGCACAAACCCCCCCCAAATGACCCCATTTTGGAAAGTAGACACCCCAAGCTATTTGCTGAGAGGCATGTTGAGTCCATGGAATATTTTATTTTTTGACACAAGTTGCGGGAAAGTGACAAATTTTTTTTTTTTGCACAAAGTTGTCACTAAATGATATATTTCTCACACAGGCCATGGGCATATGTGGAATTGCACCCCAAAATACATTTAGCTGCTTCTCCTGAGTATGGGGATACCACATGTTGGGAGCCTAGCCGCTTACGGGGCTCCGAAAACCAAGCACCGCCTTCAGGTTTTCTAAGGGCGTAAAGTTGCGATTTCACTCTTCACTACCTATCACAGTTTTGAAGGCCATAAAATGCCCAGATGGCACAAACCCCCCCAAATGACCCCATTTTGGAAAGTAGACACCCCAAGCTATTTGCTGAGAGGCATGTTGAGTCCATGGAATATTTTATATTTTGACACAAGTTGCGGGAAAGTGACAATTTTTTTTTTATTATTTTTTTTTGCACAAAGTTGTCACTAAATGATATATTGCCCAAACATGCCATGGGCATATGTGGAATTACACCCCAAAATATATTCTGCTGCTTCTCCTGAGTACGGGGATACCACATGTGTGGGACTTTTTGGGAGCCTAGCTTCATACGGGGCCCCGAAATCCAATCACCGACTTCAGGATTTCTAATGGCGTAAATTTTTGATTTCACTTCTCACTACCTATCACAGTTTTGAAGGCCATAAAATGCCAAGATAGCACAAAACCCCACAAAATGACCTCATTTTGGAAAGTAGACACCCCAAGCTATTTGCTGAGAGACATGGTGAGTATTTTGTAGCTCTCATTTGTTTTTGAAAATGAAGAAAGACAAGAAAAATGTATTTTTTTTTTCTTTTTTCAATTTTCAGAAGTTTGTGACAAAAATTGAGGTCTGCAAAATACTCACTATACCTCTCAGCAAATAGCTTGGGGTGTCTATTTTCCAAAATGGGGTCATTTGGGGGGGGGGGGGTTGTGCCATCTGGGCATTCCATGGCCTCCGAAACTGATAGGCAGTGAAGAGTGAAATAAAAAATTTACGCCCTTAGAAAGCCTGAAGGCGGTGCTTGGTTTTCGGGGTCCCGTACGCGGCTAGGCTCCCAAAAAGTCTCACACATGTGGTATCCCCGTACTCAGGAGAAGCAACAGAATTTATTTTGGGGTGTAATTTCACATATCCCCATGGCATGTTTGAGCAATATATCATTTAGTGACAACTTTGTGCATAAAAAAAAAAAAAAATTTTCTTTTTCCCGCAACTTGCGTCACAATATAAAATATTCCATGGACTCGACATGCCTCTCAGCAAATAGCTTGGGGTGTCTACTTTCCAAAATGGGGTCATTTGGGGGGGGGTTTGAAGTGTCCTGGCATTTTATGCACAACATTTAGAAGCTTATGTCACACATCACCCACTCTTCTAACCACTTGAAGACAAAGCCCTTTCTGACACTTTTTGTTTACATGAAAAAATTATCTTTTTTTGCAAGAAAATTACTTTGAACCCACAAACATTATATATTTTTTTTAAAGCAAATGCCCTACAGATTAAAATGGTGGGTGTTTCATATTTTTTTTCACACAGTAATTGCACAGCGATTTTTCAAACGCATTTTTTGGGGGAAAAAACACACTTTTTTAAATTTGAATGCACTAAAACACACTATATTGCCCAAATGTTTGATGAAATAAAAAAGATGATCTTAGGCCGAGTACATGGATACCAAACATGACATGCTTTAAAATTGCGCACAAACGTGCAATGGCGACAAACTAAATACATTTTTAAAAGCCTTTAAAAGCCTTTACAGGTTACCACTTTAGATTTACAGATGAGGTCTACTGCTAAAATTACTGCCCTTGACCTGACCTTCGCGGTGACACCTCACATGCATGGTGCAATTGCTGTTTACATTTGACGCCAGACCGACGCTTACGCTCGCCTTTGCACGAGAGCAGGGGGGGACAGGGGTGCTTTTTTTTTTTTTTTTTTTCTTTATTATTTTTTTTTTTTTATCTTATTTTTAAACTGTTCCTTTCCTTTTTATGTTTTTAAATCATTTTTATTGTTATCTCAGGGAATGTAAATATCCCCTATGATAGCAATAGGTAGTGACAGGTACTCTTTTTAAAAAAAATTGGGGTCTATTAGACCCTAGATCTCTCCTCTGCCCTCAAAGCATCTGAACATACCAAGATCCCAATGGCGCTGTTTATATCCGGCGAAATCTAAGTCATGAAATGCTCGTAGCTCCCGGTTTCCTAGGCCATAGAGATGTTTGGAGCCACTCTGGTCTCTGATCAGCTCTATGGTCAGCTGGCTGAATCACCGGCTGCATTTTTAGGTTTCCTGTTGGGACAGGAGAGCCAGATAAAAACATGGAAGATGGTGGGGGGCATTCCCTCCCACTGCTTGTAAAAGCAGTCTAGAGGCTAATTAGCCGCTAGGATTGCTTTTACATGAAAGCCGACCGCTGGCTGAAAAGAATGATACCAAGATGATACCTAAACCTGCAGGCATCATTCTGGTATAACCACCCAAAGTCCAGCAACATACCAGTACGTTGCTGGTCCTTGTTGGGCATATATTGTAAAAAAAATTTTCATGCAGCCTGTGGGCTGAACGAAAAAAAGATATTGATCGGTGGGTATGCCCACCATTAGGATACCTCCCTTCATCCACCCACTTCTAATGATGGGCATACATGCACCATTTATATATGCTGAAGCATGGGGGCATCCTCTCGCAAAAGGCAGGAGCAAATCGCTCCTCCACCCACTGCTGCCCCCACGCTTCGGCATATATGCTGAAGTATGTAACTGTGGTGGTGAAATCACCTCCGACAGTGCTGGAGTCACGGCTTTATATATCGTGGGAGCAAACGCTGTTGCTGTCAAGATAAATAAATCCGCGCTGCAACTGAATGGCATACCTGCTAAGCAAATGATGGTTAACAATAAAACAAAGTAACATTACAGTATAACAGTAAGACTTACCATACCTGCAAAGCAAATACAAAAAAAAAAACATAGTAAAAAATAAAACATTTAACGCAACCTGTGCCTAAAATATATATATGCCGAAGCATGGGGGCATCCTCCCACAAAAGGCAGGAGCAAATCTCTCCTCCACCCACTGCTGCCCCCACGCTTCGGCATATATGCTGAAGTATGTAACTGTGGTGGTGAAATCACCTCCGACAGCGCTGGAGTCACGGCTTTATGTATCGTGGGAGCAAACGCTGTTGCTGTCAAGATAAATAAATCCGCTCTGCAGCTGAATGGCGTACCTGAAAACAAAAAAGTGGTTAACAATAAAAAAACAAAGTATAAAAAAATTGCATACCTATAAAGCAAACATGATAAAAACATAACAATAAAACATTGCAGTATAGAATACAATAAAAAAGAGCAGAACAATAGAGAGAGAATAGAGAGAGAACAATAAAACAACAACTATTTTTGTTTTTTTTTTATTTTATATTTTTTTTTGTTTTTTTTTTTTACACTTTTTTTTGTAACTAACTTTTTTAACTGGTACCAGGTTTGGGTTTCTCAAAATGCGATGACATCTTGGGAGACCCTGTGAAAGTGTGTCCTAGTCTGTGCAGTGCTGTACCCTACGCTAATACTCCACTAGTGTATGGTAGCGTTCAAAACATTCACCCATGCAAAGACCAGGATTGTCAGGACAGGAGGGACAATTATACCGGGTGTCATGCCTAAATCCGCGCTTGCTGCAGACACGACATCTTTTTTGGGGGGCTCGTTGGGTAGGGGTACTCGGGAGGACATATTGAAAATGCCTCTCATGCAGCCGGCTTACTGCATTTGGTTGGGGAAGGTGAGATGGAGCACCGTCTGGATACAGAAGGGCTCTGATGATCTCTTCCTGGAATTTGAGGAAGGATCCAGTCCGTCCTGAAGCTCTGTATAGCACATGAGCATTCAGCAAAGTCAATTGAAATAAATAAACAGACACTTTTTTGTACCAGTGTCTGGCCTTATGGGCAACTAGGTACGGCGCCAACATCTGGTCGTTGAGGTCCACCCCTCCCATATTTTGGTTATATTCATGGACACAGAGGGGTTTCTCCACAACACCAGTCGCCGTAGGAATTTGGACCGTCGTGTCTGCATGAAGGGAGGTAAGAACGAAAACATTCTTATTGTCCCTCCACTTCATAGCGAGCAAGTTATTATACTTCAAGCAGGCTCTCTCCCCCAGCCTAAGACGGGAATCTACAAGCCGCTGGGGAAAGCCCCAGCGATTAGGTCACACGGTGCCACATGCTCCAATCTGTTGATCAAAAAGGTGACTAAAAAGTGGCACGCTCATGTAATAATTGTCCACGTACAAGTGGTACCTCTTTCCGAATAAGGGTGACACCAAGTCCCACACTATCTTGCCAGTGCTTCCTATGTATTTAGGGCAGTTTGTCGGCTCTACGTGACTATCTTTGCCCTCGTAAACCATAAAACTACATGTATAGCCTGTGGCCCTGTCACAGAGCTTATACATCTTGACCCCGTATCTGGCACACTTGCTGGGAAGGTACTGTTTGAATGACAAGCGGCCAGAAAATTTAATCAGGGACTCATCAACACAGACAACTTGATGGGGAGTAAACAAGTCTGCAAAACGTTGGTTGAAGTGGTTTACGAGGGGGCAAATTTTGTAGAGCCAATCGTATCCAGGGTCTCCACGAGGACGACAGAGTTCATTGTCGTCGAAGTGCATGAACCGCAAAATCTGCTCGTATCGTGCCCTGGCCATGGAGGCAGAGAACACGGGCGTATGGTAAATTGGGTCAGTGGACCAATATGACCGCAACTTACTCTTTTTCTTCAAGCCCATGTTGAGGGAAAGGCCCAGAAATATCTTAAATTCTGAGACCGTAATTGGTCTCCAATCTCTGGCAAGGGAGGACTGGGGAATAGTGGCGATGTGTTGACCAGAGTATAAATTGCTTTGGTCCACAATAGATCTATAGAGATCTTCGGTGAAAAACAGCGAAAAAAAATCCAGTGGCGTAAAATCAACTGTTTCCACCTGAATTCCGGGTTGGCCAGTCAATGGGGGAAGTACGGGTGCTGCAGAAGTGGTGGGTTCCCAATTCAGATTGGCGAATGCAGCAGGAAGGGCACTATGGGCTCGACGGGCCTGTCTTTGTCTTCTTGGTGGCAGCGGGACACTACTAGTGCTTGCCACCTCACCAGCTTGAACTGCACTTATGGGACTCGCCACGTCACCAAGTTTTACTGCAGTGCTGGATGTACGACCAGGGTATACTAGGCCGCTGGTGCTTGCCAGTTCACCAGAAGGAATAGCGGCACTAGTACTTCTCTGCTCCATACGAGGGACCTGCGGTTCTTGCACTTCAAGGACAGAAGAAGAAGATTGGGGTCTGGTACGCCTGACCTTAGCAGGGACCACAACTCCGTTGTCAGAGCTATCTGTCATGGATCCGCTGTCCTCTACAGGATCGTATTCTGAGCCTGAATCTGACAGATGAGTGACTTCCTCTTCACTACCTGTCATGCTCAGAAACGTGTAGGCCTCTTCACTAGTGTACCTTTGATTTGCCATTTTGGGCTCTAAATTTAGGGGTACACTAGTGAGACTCACAGGCAAAAAAGCTCCTGACTGTTAGCGACTGTATAAAAACGCTACCAAAAAACTGTTAGCGATCGCAGGGATCAGGCCTGACTCTGTGAACGCTGCAGTTATGTGTGCTTAGTGTTTTGTAAGTGTCAGAGATCGATCAATACTGCACTTGGGTGGGCTGGGCTGGGCCGAGGGGCAAAACACAGGTGCTAGCAGGTATCTGGGCTGATCCCGCTAACACTGCGTTTTTGGGAACCCTAAACTGCTGGGGAGTATAGATCTGATCGGATCAGATATTGATCCGTTCAGATACTATAGCACTAAGGGAGGTGTATGCTGCGTGCGTGGGTGTTAGTGGTACTGGCGCTAACCTGACGCTGCCTGGGGCGACGTAGACCTTATCTGATCCTGAAAACGTAACTTATATCACCGCCGGGCAATTAGGGGGTTAAACCTTTATAAGGTAATAAACGGCGGGTGCCCTAAAACTATAATAAACTACAAAAAACAAACTAACCAACCAGCGTCACCCGTAACACTTATACGGTGATCGCTGGTGAAAGGGTTAACTAGGGGGCAATCAGGGGGTTAAAACCTTTAGTTGGTAGTATATGGGGGTCCCTGTCACTATAAAACACTGACAGCGAACCTATATACTTACCTCCCTAACTAGCGTCACCTGTGTCACTAATACAGCGATCAGAAAAACGATCGCTTAGCGACACTGGCGACGGGGGGTGATCACGGGGTTAACCTTTATTAGGGGGGGTTAGGGGGGTACCCTGGACCTAAAGGGGGGGTACCCCAGACCTAAAGGGGGCTAACCTAACTGCCCTAACACTTATAACTGTCACAAACTGACACCAATGCAAAAAAAAAAAAACTGCTATTGGTGTCAGTGTGACAGGGGGTACAGGGGGGTGATCGGGGGGTGAAGGGGGGTGACAAGTGTGCCTGGCATGTTCTACTGACAGTGTAGTGTTGTGCAGACTTACTTGATGTCTTCTCTCCTCTGCGCCGGATCGAAAAGACCGGCTCGAGGAGGGATGACATCACTTCCTCTGCCTCTGTTTACATTACAGAGGCACAGGAATGATCTTCATTCGCCGGGAGTGATCGGGAGGGGGGGGCCACGAATGGATGGCCTCCCCCTCACCTCTCATCACCCGGGAAGAGATGACGACTGCCTCTGGCACCGGGGGGGGTCCGATCGGACCCCCCGCCCGCGGGAAGGCAATCACGTACCAGGTACGTGATTTTGCCTGCCCGTGCCATTCTGCTGAGGTACATCAGCGTGAGGCGGTCGTCAAGTGGTTAAAGGAGTTGTAAAGGATTTTTTATCTCAACAACTTCCCTACCTGCCCATTTTCATATGACGTCCGCAGATAGGATCTCCCATCCTGGGCGGGCGTCATATGATGTCCTCCGCTTCCTGGCGGTATAGGGGGCGCGCGTGCACCCGTCGCATCACAGAGGAGCCGATGCAGTCGTGATGTCCACCGAGCACTCGCGATCGCTTGTTACAGAGCAGGACCATGGATCTGTGTGTGTAAACACACAGATCCACATCCTGTCCGGGGAGGAGGAGACAGATCGTGTGTTCCTAGTATATAGGAACACTGATCGGTCTCCTCACCCAGGCAGTTCCATTGTCCCATTGTCATATGACATCCGCAGATGGGATCTCCCATCCTGGGCGGGCGTCATATGACGTCCTCGGCTTCCTAGCGGTATAGGGGGCGCGCTTGCACCCATCGCGACGCAGAGGCGCCGATGCCCATGCCCGGCGATTGTGATGTCCAATGGGCACTCGCAATCGCTCGTTACAGAGCAGGGCCATGGATCTGTGTGTGTCCTGTCAGGGGAGAGGAGACAGATCGTGTGTTCCTAGTATATAGGAACACTGATCAGTTTCCTCACCCAGGCAGTCGCCTCTCCCTACAGTTAGAATTACTCCCTAGGTAACACATTTAACCCCATGATCGCCCCCTAGTGTTAACTCCTTCCCTGTCAGTGACATTTATACAGTAATCAGTGCATATTTATAGCACTGATCGCTGTATAACTGCCAGTGGTCCCAAAATAGTGTTAAAAGTGTCTGCAATGTCTCAGTCATGATAAAAATTGCAGACTGCCAACATAAAAAAAATAATAATAAAAATGCCATAAATCTATTCCCTATTTTGTAGGCACTATCACTTTTGCGCAAACCAATCAATATACGCTTATTGTGATTTTTGTTTACCAAAAATATGTAGAAGAATAAATATCGGCCTAAACTGAGGAAATAAAAATATATTTTTTTTTTTAATTTGGGATATTTATTATAGCAAAAAGTAAAAAATATTGTGTTTTTTTTTCAAACTTCTCACTCTTCTTTTGTTTATAGCGCAAAAAATAAAAACTGCAGAGGTGATAAAATACCACCAAAAGAAAGCTCTATTTGTGAGGAAACAAATGATAAAAAATTATTTTGGGTAGAGTGTTGCATGACGGCGCAATTGTCATTTAAAATGTTACAGTGCTGAAAACTGAAAATTGGTCTGGTCAGGAAGGGGATAAAAATGCCCTGTATTGAACTGGTTAATGCATTCTATGCCATCTGGGACTCTCCCTCCTCATTGGCTGAGACACAGCAGCATTCCATGGCTCCCGCAGCTGTAAATCAAAGTCAGTTAGCCAATCAGGAAAGAGAGGGGCAGGGCCGAACGGCAGCTCCGTGTCTGAATGGACACACGGAGCTGCAGCTTGGCTCGGATGCCCACATAGCAAGCTGCTTGCTATGGGGGCACTCAACAGAAGGGAGGGGCCAGGAGCAGTGAAGAGGGACCCAAGAAGAGGAGGATCCAGGCTGCCCTGTGCAAAACCACTGCACAGAGCAGGTAAGTATAACATGTTTGTTATTTTTATTTATTTTTAATGAGACAATCACTTTAACGTTCTAAACCTAGTTTTAGCCTAAACATTTTACATTATCTTCATAGCAGCTGTGCTAGAAATGTCTTTTTTTCAGTGATTTGTGAATATGATCATTCATTTTTTATAGGGGTTTGCTGGAACTTAGTATGTAAGTTTTTTTTCAGAATGCAACATATGCTGAAGCTGAACTTTGGGTTAATATTTAAGACTATGATTAGTTAGAATATTGTTTTCAGTAGACAACACTTCCAGCTGCATAGAAACACATCTGCATTCATTTATCCATTCATACGAAAGAGATGCAGTGTGACATTTAATATCATCTGCAGTTTTTGTTGGAAGTTACTACACCACCCACTTTCATATATGGTATGAATGAGTAATTTTCATTCACATGGATTTTAAAGTCAATGAGGCAGATTATCCACTTGCCGACCAAGCCTTTTCTACCACTTTTTGTTTACAAGTTTAAATCAGTATTTTTGCTAGAAAATTACTTAGAACCCCCAAACTTTATAATATATATATATATATATATATATATATATATATATATATATATATATATATATATTTTAGCAGTGACCCTAGAGAATATTGGCAATTGTTGCAATGTTTAATGTCACATGATATTTGCGCAGCAATTTTTCAAATACATTTTTTGGGGAAACAATTAACCTTAACTACAGACCACTTTCACCCCCTTCCTGCCCAGGCCAATTTTCAGTTTTCAGTGCTCTCACACTTTCAATGACAATTACTCAGTCATGCAACACTGTACCCATATGAAATTTGCATCCTTTTTTTCACACAAATAGAACTTTCTTTTGGTGGTATTTAATCACTAGTGTTTTTTGGTTGTTGTTGTTTTTTTTTTTGTGCTATAAATAAAAAAAAAGACAGAAAAATATGTAAAAAATGCCTTTTTCTTTGTTTTTGTCATAAAATGTTGCAAATTAGTAACTTTTCTTCATAAATTTTGGCCAAAATTTATACTGCTACATATCTTTAGTAAAAAAACCCTAATCAGTGTATATTATTTGGTCTTTGTGAAAGTTATAGAGTCTACAAGCTAGGGTGCCAATCATTGAAAATTGATCACACCTGATGTAGTGAAGGCCTGTCTCATTTCTTGAGACAGTAACAAAAAGTTACAAATACCCCTCCAATGACCGCTTTTTGGAAAGTAGACATCCCAAGGTATTTAGTAGGTCTCATGGTCAGTTTTTTGAAGTTGTATTTTTTTCCCACAATTCTTTGCAAAATTATTATTATTATTATTTTTTTTTACAAAATTGTCATAATAAACAGGTTATTTCTTTCACACAGCATATGCATACTTACAACTACACCCCAAAACACATTCTGATACTCCTCCTGAGTATGGAGATACCACGTGTGTGAGACTTTTATACAGCCTGGCCACATACAGAGGCCCAACATTGAAGTAGCACCTTCAGGCATTCTACCAGCATAAATGACATGTCTCATTTCTCAACCATCTATTACATTTTTGAATGCCCTGGAGCACCAGGAAAATGTAAACACCCACAAAATGACCCCATTTTGGAAAGCAAACACCCCAACATATAATTTATGAGCCCTAGTGAGTCTTTTGAACATGTCATTTTTTTCCAGAAGTTTTTGGAAAATGTGGAAAAAAAATGAAAACACATTTTTTTTTTACACAAAGTTGTCCATTTATAAGATATTTCTAACACATAGCATGTACATAGCAAAAATGACACCTCAAAATACATTCTGCTACTCCTGAGTATGGCGAAACCACATGTGTGAGAGTTTTACACATACAGAGGCCCAACATTCAAATAACACCTTCAGGCGTTCTAGGAGTATAAATTACACATCTAATTTCCTGACAATCTATCATTTTTGAAGGCCCTTCATATTTCTAACACATAGCATGTACATACCAAGAATTACACTCCAAAATAAATTCTATTGAGGAAAGGGTAAAAAAAAAGTATTACCTGTGGTTTTAGTAGTGTCCACAGAGGAGAGAATTGGTCCAGGCAGCAGGCAAGGATGTGCATAGCAACAACAATAGTAATTATCCACGCAGCAGGCAGGAATATTGAGATGGTGGAATGTTGTCCGTGAAGTGGCGCTCATGAAGTCGGCTAACAGCATCAGAGAAAAGGTTTTCTGGGGGGGCGTCTTTGTTGATAGATGAGTGACAACTTCGATGAATTTTAGGCACCTCCCCTCCGTCATTTGACGATGGGTGGGCAGGAACTGGTTAATGAATTTTAATGCAAAAAAACACAATATATAACACAATTTTTGGTAAAATATAAAAGATGCTGTTACGCAGAGTAAATAAATGCCTAACATGTCATGCTTTTAAATTAAGCACACTCGTGGAATGGCGACAATCTACAGTACCTAGATTTTTTTTACAGGATAAATGTTTACAGTTACAGAGGAGGTCTAGAGCTAGGAAAAAAAAGTTCCTTCCGCCCTAGACCGGAAGAGACATCATGATATCGCTACAGTCCTCCAAGACCATAGAGGTGAACACAGACAATCTGGTCTCTGGTAACCTTTATGGCCAGACCGGCAACCCATTGGATATTTCTCAGGCACACTGGTAAAAACAGAAAGCATGAGAAACACCGGCGAGTTGCTGGAGGGAGGGGGTCATCCCCTCCCGCTGCTACTAAAATTGATCCAGTGGCTAATTCGCTTTCATACCATAGCAAGTCACCAGCTGAAAAAAATCACTGGGGTTATGGCTGATAACTTCATCCATGACCTTGGTAAACCACATTGTACTGTATATATATTGCAGTCGGCAAGTGGTTACTTTTGAAATAACCAAGCCCTGTCATTAAAATCAAAATATTAAGCCAGGGTATATAATCATTTGTATACATTTGGCCTCTATTCATCTGTCCTGTAACTGCAGGCCAAGACTGTGAATGAAAGTTATCTGCTTTACATTCCTATCTGTTTCAACATATTTGCTACTATGGGTAATTGCAAATACTAGGAGCTGACTCTGTTAAATTACAAATGCCCATTTTTTTAACTAATAGGCAAGAGGGTGTCAAAAAAATAACAAAAGGGGGTGAACACTGCCCTGGGGAACATGCACCAATGCAAAAAATAAAAAATAAAAAAGCCATGTGCATAGTTGCCAACATTGTAAAAAAATTTTTAGGGACACTTTTTTGGCTGTAGGCAGAGTCGCATTATAATTAGGGGGTGGGGCATGCGTTTGTAGGTGTGGCACAGGGGAAAAGGTAAAAATGCAGCGCAAAAACGGGCGTGGTTTATGCAAAATAGTGGGCGTGGCTTAGATGGGCGTGGCACAAAGGGGTGTGTTTAGAGTCTGAGATGAATGAGGGATGGAGAGGGAAAGAGGAAAAGAGGGAAAGGGGGGGGGAGGGATGGAGGGACAGCAGCCTCAGATCCTACACCACAATAGAAATATGTGTATTCCAGAGTTTAACAATCAGCAGATAAAGATACTCCAAACACCTGGTGTTAGCGCTTCAATCAACCCGGCACCATGGTTGTTATGGTGTCAAGATGATTGAAGCGCATTATTTCTATTATTACATTGTAATATAAAATTAAATCATTCAACTCACCATAATGCAGAATCAGTGGGACCCCTGAGCGTGTCACCTGTCACGTCGCCTGCCACCAGATGCCATCATGTGCCCCCAGCAGAATCCGTCCTTGCATCAGGTTTACACTGATTACTACACCACCCACTACACTGATTACTACAACACCCACTACACTACAACATGAACACCCACTACACTATGCTGATTACTACAACACTCACTACACTGATTACTACAACACCCACTACACTATACTACTTACTACAATACCCACTACACTAACCACTGCCTGGTGGAACATGGAAGGGCACCAGCAACATGCTGGGGAGGATGGAAACCCAGTCTGGAGGTCACCTGTAGCAGCCGTGTCCAGAGAATCTTCCAGGGAAGAAAAGCAAAATCCCGGGAAAATAATCGGGACAAGCTTAAATCGGGACGAAGGTCCAAAAATCTGGATTGTCCCGGGAAAATCAGGACTGTTGGCAAGTATGAAAATGGTTGCTGCCAGACTCAGTGGAGGGAGATTTTTGCAGCATATTTGGCAAGTACAGAATCACAGCATATATAAAATAATATGCAAAGTAGTTGGAGGGATGCTTCAGAATATCAAAGATATTTTCATTACAAATTATGTGAGCCGACTGCAGTTCCTCTTTAAGCTTCATAGCATACCTCCCAACATTTTGCAATGGGAAAGAGGGACACCTACTAGCAAACATATGTAGGCATAGGACTGATCTGTAGAACTACAAGAGCCAGCATGCCTTGTTTGCTACATAATGGCATTGCATCATCCAGCATGGTCTGGGGTCCCTGATACTAGTAACACCAGGAGACACGTTGTCTGTAGAACTACAAGAGCCAGAATTCACTGGGGTGCTTGGTAAACGTTGTCACATTAACCACTTGACGACCGCCTCACGCCGATGTACGTCGGCAAGGCGACACGGACAGGCAAAATCACGTACATGTACGTGATTTGCCTTCCGCGGGTGGGGGGTCCGATTGGACCCGACCCCCCCCGGTGCCCGAGGCGGTCGTCTTTTGTTCCCCCGGCGATCGGAGGTGAGGGGGAGGCCATCCGTTCGTGGCCCCCCACTCGCGATCGCCGCCGGCCAATGGGAACATTCCTTTGCTGCTGTATGCTAAACAGCAGCAAAGGAAATGATGTCATCTCTCCTCGGCTCGGTAGTTTCCGTTCCAGCGCCGAGGAGAGAAGACATCACTGTGAGTGAAAACACACTACACAACACAGTAGAACATGCCAGGCACACAAAACACCCCGATTGCCCCCCCGATCACCCCCCAATCACCCCCCCCTGTCACAAACTGACACCAAGCAGGTTTTTTTTTTTCTGATTACTGTATTGGTGTCAGTTTGTGACAGTTACAGTGTTAGGTCAGTTACTGTTAGCCCCCTTTAGGTCTAGGATACCCCCCTAACACCCCCTAATAAAGTTTTAACCCCTTGATCACCCCCCGTCACCAGTGTCGCTAAGCGATCATTTTTCTGATCGCTGTATTAGTGTCGCTGGTGACGCTAGTTAGGGACGTAAATATTTAGGTTCGCCGTCAGCGTTTTATAGTGACAGGGACCCCCATATACTACTGAATAAATGTTTTAACCCCTTGATTGCCCCCTAGTTAACCCTTTCACCACTGATCACCGTATAAGTGTTCCGGGTGACGCTGGTTAGTTCATTTATTTTTTATAGTGTCAGGGCACCCGCCGTTTATTACCGAATAAAGGTTTAGCCCCCTGATCGCCCGGCGGTGATATGTGTCACCCCAGGCAGCGTCAGATTAGCGCCAGTACCGCTAACACCCACGCACGCAGTATACGCCTCCCTTAGTGGTATAGTATCTGATCGGATCAATATCTGATCCGATCAGATCTATACTAGCGTCCCCAGCAGTTTAGGGTTCCCAAAAACGCAGTGTTAGCAGGATCAGCCCAGATACCTGCTAGCACCTGCGTTTTGCCCCTCCGCCCAGCCCACCCAAGTGCAGTATCGATCGATCACTGTCACTTACAAAACACTAAATGCATAACTGCAGCGTTCGCAGAGTCAGGCCTGATCCCTACGATCGCTAACAGTTTTTTTGGTAGCATTTTGGTGATCTGGCAAGCAAGCACCAGCCCCAGGCAGCGTCAGGTTAGCGCCAGTAGCGCTAACACCCACGCACGCACCGTACACCTCCCTTAGTGGTATAGTATCTGATCGGATCAATATCTGATCCAATCAGATCTATACTAGCGTCCCCAGCAGTTTAGGGTTCCCAAAAACGCAGTGTTAGTGGGATCAGCCCAGATACCTGCTAGCACCTGCGTTTTGCCCCTCCGCCCGACCCAGCCCAGCCCAGCCCACCCAAGTGCAGTATCGATCGATCACTGACACTTACAAAACACTAAATGCATAACTGCAGCGTTCGCAGAGTCAGGCCTGATCCCTGCGATCGCTAACAGTTTTTTTGGTAGTATTTTGGTGAACTGGCAAGCACCAGCCCCAAGCAGCGTCAGGTTAGCGCCAGTACCGCTAACACCCACGCACGCAGCATACACCTCCCTTAGTGGTATAGTATCTGAACGGATCAATATCTGATCCGATCAGATCTATACTAGCGTCCCCAGCAGTTTAGGGTTCCCAAAAACGCAGTGTTAGTGGGATCAGCCCAGATACCTGCTAGCACCTGCATTTTGCCCCTCTGCCTGGCTCAGCTCAGCCCACCCAAGTGCAGTATCGATCGATCACTGTCACTTACAAAACACTTAACGCATAACTGCAGCGTTCGCAGAGTCAGGCCTGATCCCTGCGATCGCTAACAGTTTTTTGGTAGCTTTTTATTGAACTGGCAAGCACCAGCGGCCTAGTACACCCCGGTCGTAGTCAAACCAGCACTGCAGTAACACTTGGTGACGTGGCGAGTCCCATAAGTGCAGTTCAAACTGGTGAGGTGGCAAGCACAAGTAGTGGCGCGCTGCCACCAAGAAGAAGACAAACACAGGCCCGTCGTGCCCATAATGCGCTTCCTGCTGCATTCGCCAATCCTAATTGGGAACCCACCGCTTCTGCAGCACCCATACTTCCCCCATTCAAATCCCCAACCAAATGCAGTCGGCTGCATGAGAGGCATTTTCTTTATGTCCTCCCGAGTACCCCTACCCAACGAACCCCCCCAAAAAAGATGTTGTGTCTGCAGCAAGCGCGGATATAGGCGTGACACCCGTTATTATTGTCCATCCTGTCCTGACAATCCTGGTCTTTGCATTGGTGAATGTTTTGAACGCTACCATTCACTAGTTGAGTATTAGCGTAGGGTACAGCATTGCACAGACTAGGCACACTTTCACAGGGTCTCCCAAGATGCTATCGCATTTTGAGAGACCCGAACCTGGAACCGGTTACCGTTATAAAAGTTAGTTACAAAAAAGTGTAAAAAAAAAAAAAAAAAATATATAAAATAAAAAAAAATAGTTGTCGTTTCATTGTTCTCTCTCTCTCTATTCTCTCTATTGTTCTGCTCTTTTTTACTGTATTCTATTCTGCAATGTTTTATTGTTATTATGTTTTATCATGTTTGCTTTTCAGGTATGCAATTTTTTATACTTTACCGTTTACTGTGCTTTATTGTTAACCATTTTTTTGTCTTTAGGTACGCCATTCACGACTTTGAATGGTTATACCAGAATGATGCCTGCAGGTTTAGGTATCATCTTGGTATCATTCTTTTCAGCCAGCGGTCGGCTTTCATGTAAAAGCAATCCTAGCGGCTAATTAGCCTCTAGACTGCTTTTACAAGCCGTGGTAGGGAATGTCCCCCCCCACCGTCTTCCGTGTTTTTCTCTGGCTCTCCTGTCTCAACAGGGAACCTGAGAATGCAGCCGGTGATTCAGCCAGCTGACCATAGAGCTGATCAGAGACCAGAGTGGCTCCAAACATCTCTATGGCCTAAGAAACCGGAAGCTACGAGCATTTTATGACTTAGATTTCGCCGGATGTAAATAGCGCCATTGGGAAATTGGGGAAGCATTTTATCACACCGATCTTGGTGTCGTCAGATGCTTTGAGGGCAGAGGAGAGATCTAGGGTCTAATAGACCCCAATTTTTTCAAAAAAGAGTACCTGTCACTACCTATTGCTATCATAGGGGATATTTACATTCCCCGAGATAACAATAAAAATGATTAAAAAAAAAAAATGAAAGGAACAGTTTAAAAATAAGATAAAAAAGCAAAAAAAAATAAAGAAAAAAAAAAAAAAAAAAAAAGCACCCCTGTCGCCCCCCTGCTCTCGCGCTAAGGCGAACGCAAGCGGCGGTCTGTCGTCAAACGTAAACAGCAATTGCACCATGCATGTGAGGTATCACCGCAAAGGTCAGATCGAGGGCAGTAATTTTTGCAGTAGACCTCCTCTGTAAATCTAAAGTGGTAACCTGTAAAGGCTGTTAAAGGCTTTTAAAAATGTATTTATTTTGTTGCCACTGCACGTTTGTGCGCAATTTTAAAGCATGTCATGTTTGGTATCCATGTACTCGGCCTAAGATCATCTTTTTTATTTCATCAAACATTTGGGCAATATAGTGTGTTTTAGTGCATTAAAATTTAAAAAAGTGTGTTTTTTTCCCCCAAAAATGCGTTTGAAAGATCGCTGCGCAAATACTGTGTGAAAAAAAAAAATGAAACACCCACCATTTTAATCTGTAGGTCATTTGCTTTAAAAAAATATATAATGTTTGGGGGTTCAAAGTAATTTTTTTGCAAAAAAAAATAACTTTTTCATGTAAACAATAAGTGTCAGAAAGGGCTTTGTCTTCAAGTGGTTAGAAGAGTGAGTGATGTGTGACATAAGCTTCTAAATGTTGTGCATAAAATGCCAGGACAGTTCAAACCCCCCCCCAAATGACCCCATTTTGGAAAGTAGACACCCCAAGCTATTTGCTGAGAGGCATGTCGAGTCCATGGAATATTTTATATTGCGACACAAGTTGCGGGAAAGAGACAATTTTTTTTTTTTGCACAAAGTTGTCACTAAATGATATATTGCTCAAACATGCCATTGGAATATGTGAAATTACACCCCAAAATACATTCTGCTGTTTCTCCTGAGTACGGGGATACCACATGTGTGAGACTTTTTGGGAGCCTAGCCGCGTACGGGACCCCGAAAACCAAGCACCGCCTTCAGGCTTTCTAAGGGCGTGAATTTTTGATTTCACTCTTCACTGCCTATCACAGTTTCGGAGGCCATGGAAAGCCCAGGTGGCACAAACCCCCCCCAAATGACCCCATTTTGGAAAGTAGACACCCAAAGCTATTTGCTGAGAGGTATAGTGAGTATTTTGCAGACCTCACTTTTTGTCACAAAGTTTTGAAAATTGAAAAAAAGAAAAAAAAAAGTTTTTTCTTGTCTTTCTTCATTTTCAAAAACAAATGAGAGCTGCAAAATACTCACCATTCCTCTCAGCAAATAGCTTGGGGTGTCTACTTTCCAAAATGGGGTCATTTGGGGGGGTTTTGTGCCACCTGGGCATTCCATGGCCTGCGAAACTGTGATAGGCAGTGAAGAGTGAAATCAAAAATTTTCACCCTTAGAAATCCTGAAGGCGGTGATTGGATTTAGGGGCCCCGTACGCAGCTAGGCTCCCAAAAAGTCCCACACATGTGGTATCCCCATACTCAGGAGAAGCAGCTAAATGTATTTTGGGGTGCAATTCCACATATGCCCATGGCCTGTGTGAGCAATATATCATTTAGTGACAACTTTGTGCAAAAAAAAAAGTGTCACTTTCCCGCAACTTGTGTCAAAATATAAAATATTCCATGGACTCAATATGCCTCTCAGCAAATAGCTTGGGGTGTCTACTTTCCAAAATGGGATCATTTGGGGGGGTTTTGTGCCACCTGGGCATTCCATGGCCTCCGAAACTGTAATAGGCAGTGAAGAGTGAAATCAAAAATTTACACCCTTAGAAATCCTGAAGGCGGTGCTTGGTTTTCGGGGCCCCGTACGCGGCTAGGCTCCCAAAAAGTCCCACACATGTGGTATCCCCATACTCAGGAGAAGCAGCTGAATGTATTTTGGGGTGCAATTCCACATAGGCCCATGGCCTGTGTGAGCAATATATCATTTACTGACAACTTTTTGTAAATATTTTTTTTTTTTTGTCATTATTCAATCACTTGGGACAAAAAAAATAAATATTCAATGGGTTCAACGTGCCTCTCAGCAATTTCCTTGGGGTGTCTACTTTCCAAAATGGGGTCATTTGGGGGGGTTTTGTACTGCCCTGTCATTTTAGCACCTCAAGAAATGACATAGGCAGTCATAAACTAAAAGCTGTGTAAATTACAGAAAATGTACCCTAGTTTGTAGACGCTATAACTTTTGCGCAAACCAATAAATATACGCTTATTGACATTTTTTTTACCAAAGACATGTGGCCGAATACATTTTGGCCTAAATGTATGACTAAAATTTAGTTTATTGGATTTATTTATAACAAAAAGTAGAAAATATCATTTTTTTTCAAAATTTTCGGTCTTTTTCCGTTTATAGCGCAAAAAATAAAAACTGCAGAGGTGATCAAATACCATCAAAAGAAAGCTCTATTTGTGGGAAGAAAATGACGCAAATTTCGTTTGGGTACAGCATTGCATGACCACGCAATTAGCAGTTAAAGCGACGCAGTGCCAAATTGGAAAAAGACCTCTGGTCCTTAGGCAGCATAATGGTCCGGGGCTCAAGTGGTTAACAGATATCTAGTCTATAGAACTAGAAGAACCAGCATGATCTAGGGTTCTTGGTATAAGAGACAGCATCCAAAGAAAACTAGTCTATACAACGAGCATTTACAGATAACTAGGCTGAAGAACTACAAGAGCCAGCACACCTTGTTTGCTATATAATGACATTGCATCACTCAGCATGGTCTGGGGTCCCTGATACTAGTGACACCAGGAGATTAGTGGTCTGTAGAACTACAAGATCCAGCATGCACTGGAGTACTTGGTACAAACTAGGGTGAAGAACTACAAGAGCCAGCATGCCTTGTTTGCTATATAATGACATTGCATTACCCAGCATGGTCTATGGTCCCTGGTACAGGTGACAGCAGGAGATAAATGGGATAAAGAACTGCAAGAGCCAGCATGCACTGGGGGGGGGGGAGAAGTAGTGGCATGTGATAAACAATCAACAGAATAAGAACCAGCAATCACTGGGGTACCTAATGCAAGTTACAGCAGTTACAGATACATTGGCTATAGAACTACAAGAGCCAGCCCGCCCTGCTTGCTATACACTAACATTGCATCATACAATGTGGTCTAGGGTCCATGGTAAGTGACAGCAGAAGATAAGTGGTCTGTAGAACTACAAGAGGCAGCATCTTGTGGGGTACGACCATGCTGGATGATGCAATGCCATTATGTAGAAAACAAGGCATGCTGTCTCTTGTAGTTCTACAGATCACATATGCTGAATGGTGCAATGTCTTTATATAGAAATCAACCCATCTTGGCTCTTGTAGTTCTTCAGCCTTGTTATCTGTAAATGCTGCAATCATACCAACATACCAAGTACCCCGGTGAATGCTGGCTCTTGTAGTTCTATAGACTAGATATCTGTAAATGATGGCAACATTTACCAAGTACCCCAGTGAATGCTGGCTCTTGTAGTTCTACAGACAACGTGTCTCCTGGTGTTACTAGTATCAGGGACCCCAGATCATGCTGGATGATGCAATGAAATTATATAGCAAACAAGGCTTCTTGGCTCTTGTAGTTCCTTAGCCTAGTTATCTGTAAATACTGTAATCATACCAAGTCCCCCAGTGCATGCTGGCTCTTGTAGTTCTAGAGACCACTTATCTCCTGGTGTCACTAGTATCAGGGACCCTAGACCATGCTGGGTGATGCAATGTCATTATATAGCAAACAAATCTTGCTGATTCTTGTAGTTCCACAAACCACTTACAGTAGGTGACTGCGATATTGTGTCAATCTCGCCGCATTTCTCGGCGAGATTTGACACCTGCGAGCCCCGTCGCAGGAGCCAGCACCGAGATGGCTCACTCATCGGGAAAGGAAAACTTTGTTTTCCTTCCGCGATGAGTGACAGGCAGTGCTGACAGCTGTCTGGTATGAATCCTGAGGCGGGAACACCGCGTCAAATTTTAAATGAAAAAAACGGCGTGGGTCCCCCCCCAGGGGCATACCAGGCCCTTGGGTCTGGCATGGATTGTAAGGGGAACCCCCTACGCCGAAAAATCGGCGTGGGGGTCCCCCCCAAATCCATACCAGACCCTTATCCGAGCATGCAGGCCGGCCAGGAAGGAGGGTGGGGACGAGCGAGCGCTCCCCCCTCCTGAACCGTACCAGGCCGCATGCCCTCAACATGGGGGGTGGGTGCCTTGGGGGAGGGGGGCACCCTGCGGGGCCCCCCCACCCCAAAGCACCTTGTCCCCATGTTGATGAGGACAAGGGCCTCTTCCCGACAACCCTGGCCGTTGGTTGTCGGGGTCTGTGGGTGGGGGGCTTATCGGAATCCGGGAGCCCCCTTTAATAAAGGGGCCCCCAGATCCCGGCCCCCCACCCTGTGTGAATGAGTATGGGGTACATGGTACCCCTACCCATTCACCTAGGGAAAAGTGTCAATAAAAAAAAACACAGTACACAGGTTTTAAAAGTAATTTATTAGTCAGCTCCGGGATCTTCTTCTGACTTCGGGGGTCTCCTTCCGACTTCTCCCGGTGTTCGGCCTCTTCTCCCGGGCCCCGCCGCTATCTTCTTCCAGCTCTATTGCCAGCGAGGGACCCGGTCTGCTGCCGCTGTCTTGACGCCGCTGGCTCGCCGCCGCTGTCTCGCCGCTTCTTCTCTTCTTCCCCGATGTTGACACGACACTCTCTCCGGCTCGAATGCTGTGTGCGAGCTGCGGAGCCATTTATATAGGCGGTGACCCAGCCCCCTTACGACGTCATGGTTCCAGCATACGCAGGGACTCTGGGGTAACGCCCCCTTATGACGCCAGAGTCCCTGCGCATGCTGGGACCATGACGTCGTAAGGGGGCGGGGTCACTGCCTATATAAATGGCTCCGCAGCTCGCACACAGCATTCGAGCCAGAGAGAGCATCGTGTCAACATCGGGGAAGAAGAGAAGAAGTGGCGAGACAGCGGTGACAAGACAGCGGCGGCGAGACAGTGGCGACAAGACAGCGGCAGCAGAACGGGCCCCTCGCTGGCAATAGAGCTGGAAGAAGATAGCGGCGGGGCCTGGGAGAAGAAGCCGAACACCGGGAGAAGTCGGAAGGAGACCCCCAAAGTCGGAAGAAGACCCCGGAGCTGACTAATAAATTACTCTTAAAACCTGTGTACTGTGTTTTTTTTTATATTGACACTTTTCCCTAGGTGAATGGGTAGGGGTACCATGTACCCCATACTCATTCACACAGGGTGGGGGGCCGGGATCTGGGGGCCCCCTTATTAAAGGGGGCTCCCGGATTCCGATAAGCCCCCTGCCCGCAGACCCCGACAACCAACGGCCAGGGTTATCGGGAAGAGGCCCTTGTCCTCATCAACATGGGGACAAGGTGCTTTGGGGTGGGGGGGCCCCGCAGGGTGCCCCCCTCCCCCAAGGCACCCACCCCCCATGTTGAGGGCAGGCAGCCTGGTACGGCTCAGGAGGGGGGGGGCGCTCGCTCGTCCCCACCCCCCTTCCTGGCCGGCCGGGCTGCATGCTCGGATAAGGGTCTGGTATGGATTTGGGGGGGACCCCCATGCCGATTTTTCGGCGTAGGGGGTTCCCCATACAATCCATGCCAGACCCAAGGGCCTGGTATGCCCCTGGGGGGGGGACCCACGCCGTTTTTTTCATTTAAAATTTGGCGCGATGTTCCCGCCTCAGGATTCATACCAGACAGCTGTCAGCACTGCCTGTCACTCATCGTGGAAGGAAAACAAAGTTTTCCTTTCCCGATGAGTGAGCCAGCGCGACATTCACAGTACCCTGTCGCCGAGAACCAGCGCGATGGTATCGCGCTGGAAACACAATCTCGCGGTCAGGTACTGTACTGTATCTAATGGTGTCTATGCTGGATAAAATGCTTTTTTAGTGTAAAAACAAGCCAGGCATGCTGGCTCTTGTAGTTCCTCGGTAAATTGGTTTACACCCAGGGCAGGCAAAAATAATAAAGCCATAGACATAGATATAACAATCTCAGGCAAACATCTCAGAATAACTTCTTAAATCAACTTGGAATTACAGGGCTCTTCCAGGAAAGCCACATTGGCATTAACAATAAAAAAAACAAGGATCTAGGCAGGTTAATCAGCATGACATTTTTCTCACTCACTTTGCTTTCTCATATACTGGAAGGAGGATCTGAGCCATCACTAGTAATCTGAAGGGGAGCGGTCACATGTTGCTCCACGGGGGTTGTCGGCGGCTGATTTCTTTCAAATGTTCAGTGGAGAGGGGTCTCCATCCCTGCAGCACTGAAGAGAGAAGCAGATTGGCTGCCCTCTCCTCTCCACTGAACACAAGGGGAAACAATACTCCTGGCAAATTCAGCGGCCATCTTTGTGTAGCCCGCTGTCGTTTTTAGCCCAAAACGATCCCGATTTTCCTGGGGAAAAAAAGCCAAATTCCAGGAAAATAATCAGGACAAGCTAAAATCGGGACGAGGGTCCAAAAATCGTGATTGTCCCGGGAAAATCGGGACTGTTGGCAAATATGCATATGGCCAGGAGAAGTATTTTTTTTATTTTTTTTTAGCACTGACATTTACAGAGGTGAATATGAGTTAAATTGCAGCCAGACATCCTTCTCTTGCTTCTTCTTTTTTTTTTTTTTTAACACAACGGTTCTCCAAAATACATAGCAGACCCCTAAGTGTCGTTTATGTACTGTGGGGGAACAGTGGAGGAGTCTGTTTTCTTTTTCTTTTAGGAAGGTTGCAGTGAAGTTTAAAAAAGAAACTGTAATTTTTATTTCTTTGCAAATGTCCGTTTTGCTGTAATTCATGCTACATCAAGAATAAAAACAATTTACATAGAGACTTGTGGCGGCATCATAAGGCCATATTTAAGCAATGATCTAAGGCTCCTTTCCTCGCCCATATGCTTACATGGCCAGGGATTCCTGGTTTCCCCTGGCAAAGCATGTCCCCATATTGAGGGCATGTGGCCCCCTATGATTCAAGGGTTCATACTCATAACCACCCCTTTCTTGACAAGCCAGACTGCATGCTTAGAGCACACAAGCCCCTCCAAAGGTTTTATAAAACCAAAGAAGTAATTACATCTGTCAAAGTCATTTGTCAAAACTGACAATACTTGTCAGTATTAACCACCTCACTGCAGTCCAGCTGATATAGTTCATCTCGAATTTAGCCTTTGCAAACAAGATATCCCCTTTTGTGATGGCACAACTGTCATCTTGGAAGGTCACTACATTGCCTGGTTTTGAGAGCTTCTTCACTGACAAAAGATTTGTTTCAAGAGCAGGGACATAGAGGACATTTTTCACAGGTATGTTTCTGTTTTACTCTAGTCAAGGTAAAAAAAATACATTTTGGTAATGTGTCATTTGACTTATAGCAGCTCCTGAATCAACACACCATGCCTTTAAAGATACACTGCAACTTTTGGATTGAAAAACATATTTATTATCTCAAGCAATATCCATTTCTTCCTTCACACTTTTGGCCTTTTGTAGTTTAGTCTGTTTTTGCATTCTAGCTTTCCAGATTTTGCTTGCTATCTGCTTTTAAACGACCTTGTTTCTTGTACACAAAACATTCACGTTTTCTGTTTTATGCTTCTATTCATCCACAAGCTTGCCCTTAACATATTCCAATGTCAGTTCATCACCTGGACGTGCATCAAGTGCTCTGACAAGCGTTTGATAACTTTTTGGTAAACCACTTAAGGAGACTCGTGTGATCGACAAACAAACTTTGGCTGTACTTCTGTCGATCACAGGAGTGCAGTTTGTTTTGCACACCTGTGACCCGTTTTCAGCAGAGAGCAAGCTGAAGTCCGCTGGCGTCACAGGGTCAGTCCAGGCTTGGGCGACATCACAACCATGGAGTCGGGATCCGTCCACATGCCTGGAATGGCACCTGGCTCAGCCTCTCAGCAAGCCGCAGAGAGCCTGAGCCAACCACTCCCATCCCCTCCACAGCTCAGCGCTCCAATGAGCGTGGGGGGGGGGCAGAGCAGAAAGCTGCTGGCTGACAGTGAGCAACTCTCCGCTCATGGAGCTTTGAGAACAGAACGATCAGGGTTGTTAGATCACTCTGTTTTTCAGTGTTATAGGCGCCGGGCGACAGATGCCACATCAGACCTAGGTAAGTATGTTTCTGGAAAAAAAAAATACCCATACTTCTCTTTAATAGTGCAAGATGAAAATCTTTTACTTCTTCTCCTGTACCTCTCAGGCATTCACCCATTCCAAGATGCGTCTTATGTAATCCTTGCATATCCTGGCTAGGGATGAGCCGAACACCCCCCGGTTCGGTTCGCACCAGAACCCGCGAACGGACCGAAAGTTCGCACGAACGTTAGAACCCCATTGACGTCTATGGGACTCGAACGTTCGAAATCAAAAGTGCTCATTTTAAAGGCTAATTTGGATGGTATTGTCCTAAAAAGGGTTTGGGGACCCGGGTCCTACCCCAGGGGACATGTATCAATGCAAAAAAAACTTTTAAAAACGTCCGTTTTTTCGGGAGCAGTGATTTTAATGATGCTTAAAGTAAAAAAAAAAAAAGTGAAATATTCCTTTAAATATCGTACCTGGGGGGTGTCTATAGTATGCCTGTAAAGTGACGCGTGTTTCCCATGTTTAGAACAGTCCCTGCACCAAATGTCATTTTTAAAGGAAAAAATCTCATTTAAAACTGCTTGCGGGTTTAATGTCATGTCGGGTCATGGCAATATGGATGAAAATCAGTGAGACAAACGGCATGGGTACCCCCCAGTCCATTACCAGGCCCTTTGGGTCTTGTATGGATATTAAGGGGAACCCCGCACCCAAATTAAAATAAGGAAAGGTGTGGGGCCACCAGGCCCTATATACTCTGAACAGCAGTATACAGGCGGTGCAAACAAGACAGGGACTGTAGGTTTGTTGTTAAGTAGAATCTGTTTGTAATTTTGAACATTTTTAACGTGTTTAGCTCCAGCCAAAAAATCTTTTCTAAGCTTTTTGGAAAACATAGGGAAGGGTTATCACCCCTGTGACATTTGTTTTGCTGTCTTTCCTCCTCTTCAGAAGATTTCACCTCACTTTTTTGTCCCAATGAAAAATGTTTTTTGAAAATTTGGGTTTTTTTGTGGAACAAGGATTGGAAAGCATCAGTGGAAAGGAGAAATTGTTTTCCCATATTAACTCTTACAGGAGAGAATTTCCCTTCCTAGGGGTAGATTTCATCTCACTTCCTGTTGTCTCCTTCCGTTTGCAAGTAGGAGTCGTTTGTAAGTTAGATGTTTGAAAGTAGGGTCCTGCCCTATATACTCAGCAGAAATTTGGGCCTTAGGTGTTGCTGTGGCCACAACACTGTAAGCCCTCACAGGGCCCTGCTGTGAAATATTAGATCAAGAATTGTAATTACATGCCCCTGTTGAACAGGAGCTGAAAAATTAGGCCTTAGGCACTGGTGCTGGTGCCACAACACTGCAACCCCTCACAGACACTCTAGTTGGAACGCAGGAACGAGCCCTGCTGCAAAGTATTGCTTCAAAAATTGTAATTACACGCCCCTGTTAGACAGGGGCAGAAAAATTGGGCCTTAGGCACTGGTGCTGGTGCCACAACACTGCAACCCCTCACAGACACTCTAGTTGGAACGCAGGAACGAGCCCTGCTGCAAAGTATTGCATCAAAAATTGTAATTACACGCCCCTGTTAGACAGGGGCAGAAAAATTGGGCCTTAGGCACTGGTGCTGGTGCCACAACACTGCAACCCCTCACAGACACTCTAGTTGGAACGCAGGAACGAGCCCTGCTGCAAAGTATTGCATCAAAAATTGTAATTACACGCCCCTGTTAGACAGGGGCAGAAAAATTGGGCCTTAGGCACTGGTGCTGGTGCCACAACACTGCAACCCCTCACAGACACTCTAGTTGGAACGCAGGAACGAGCCCTGCTGCAAAGTATTGCATCAAAAATTGTAATTACACGCTCCTGTTAGACAGGGGCAGAAAAATTGGGCCCTAGGCACTGGTGCTGGTGCCACAACACTGCAACCCCTCACAGACACTCTAGTTGGAATGCAGGAACGAGCCCTGCTGCAAAGTATTACATCAAAAATTGTAATTACACGCCCCTGTTAAACAGGGGCTGAAAAATTGTGCCTTAGGCACTGGTGGTGGCGCCCAGAACCAAAAATGTTCTTACAAGCTATCAGCGTGATGATTGAGGAGGAAGAGGATAATTACTCAGGGATAGTCACTCAGCATCAGCATAGGCAGTCTTTGAAGGGATCTGAGATTTCAAAAAAAATTATTCGGTTACATCAGCATCAGGTGCTTGGTAGCTGGTGGTGATCCAAGACTCATTCATTTTTATGAAGGTCAGCCGATCGACCGAGTCGGTGGACAGACGCACCCTGTGATCGGTTACCAAGCCCCCAGCAGCACTGAATGTGCGTTCCGAAAGAACGCTGGATGCAGGACAGGCCAGTAGCTCAATTGCATACTGTGCAAGCTCTGGCCAGTGATCCATCCTCAAGACCCAGTAACCCAGAGGATTTTCGGTGGGAAAGGTGTCCAAGTCTGATCTTGCCCCTAGGTATTCCTGCACCATGTAAAACAGACGCTGGCGATGGTTGCTGGAACCGATCATACCTTGGGGCTGCGGACCAAAAAATTGTCTGAACGCATCGGTCAGACGGCCACCTTCTCCACCGCTCCTTCTTTGACTGACCGAAGCCTCAGCAACACGTTGTCCAGAAACAGGAGTTTGTAACCTCCCAGTCTCTGGGAACGCGTTGCACAGACCTTTCTGCAAGGCCTCCCGAAGATGTTTCATCCTCTGCTCCCTCTGCGATGGCAAGATAAGGTCCGCAACCTTACCCTTGTAACGTGGATCAAGGAGGGTTGCCAGCCAGTATTGGTCCTTCTCCTTGATACCACGAATACGAGGATCCTTACGCAGGCTTTGCAGGATCAGGGAGGCCATGCAGCGTAGGTTTGCTGAGGCATTCGGTCCGGAGTCCTCTGGGTCACTAAGAACGACATGGTCCGCAGCCACCTCCTCCCAGCCACGTACAAGTCCATGTGTTTCTTGGGACTGATCCCTTAAAGACTGCTGCTGATGCTGAGTGCCAGGCTCCACCTCCATACTGACACAATCTTCCTCCTCCTCCTCTTCCTCCTCGTCCTCTTCCTGTGTGATCGGCGGGCACGCAGGAACACTGTCTGGATAAAGGGGGCCTTGAGAGCTAAGGAAGTCCTCCTCTTCCTGCCTCTGTTCTGCCTCAAGTGCCCTGTCCATTATTCCATGCAGCGTGTGCTCCAACAGGTGGACAAGGGGGACAGTGTCACTGATGCATGCACTGTCACTGCTCACCATCCTCGTGGCCTCCTCGAATGGTGACAGGACAGTGCATGCATCCCTGATCATGGCCCACTGGCGTGGGGAAAAAAAACCAAGCTCCCCTGACCCTGTCCTGGTGCCATAGTCACACAGGTACTCATTGATGGCCCTCTGCTGCGTGTGCAGCCGCTGCAGCATGGCCAATGTTGAGTTCCACCTGGTGGGCATGTCACAGATTAGGCGGTTCTTGGGCAGGTTAAACTCCTTTTGGAGGTCCGTCAGCCGAGCACTGGCATTATATGACCGGCGGAAATGCACACAGACTTTCCTGGCCTGCCTCAGGACATCCTGTAAGCCCGGGTACCTGCCCAAGAACCGCTGCACCACCAAGTTAAGGACGTGAGCCAAACAGGGCACATGGGTCATTTGTCCCTGTCGGAGGGCAGAGAGGAGGTTGGTGCCATTGTCGCAAACCACCATTCCTGCCTTAAGTTGGCGTGGCGTCAACCACCTCTGAACCTGCCCCTGCAGAGCTGACAGAACCTCTGCCCCAGTGTGGCTCCTGTCCCCCAAGCACACCAGCTCAAGCACCGCATGGCATCTTTTGGCCTGCGTACTTGCGTAGCCCCTTGAACGCCTACGGAGCACCGCTGGTTCCAAGGAAGAGGCCATGGAGGAAGAAGAAGAGGAGGGGGTGGAGGAGAGAGGTGTGTCACAATCAGCATTTTGGAGGCGTGGTGGCGGAACAACCTCCAACACTACTGCACCTTGTCCTGCATCCTTCCCAGCTGCCAGCAGAGTCACCCAATGCGCCGTGAAACTTAGGTAACGTCCCTGTCCATGCCTGCTGGACCATGAGTCAGCGGTAATATGCACCTTACCGCTGACCGCCCTGTCCAGCGAGGCATGGACATTGCCTTCCACATGCCGGTAGAGAGCCGGAATCGCCTTCCGTGAGAAAAAGTGGCGTTTGGGTACCTGCCACTGAGGAACCGCACATTCCACAAACTCACGGAAGGGGGCAGAGTCTACCAACTGAAAAGGCAGCAGTTGAAGTGCTAGCAATTTTGCCAAGCTAGCATTCAACCGCTGGGCATGTGGATGGCTGGGAGCAAACTTCTTTCGGCGGTGCAGCAGCTGGGGCAGGGAAATTTGCCTGGTACAATCTGACGTCGGTGTACCAAAAGCAGATTGCCCACAAGTACTTGGCTGTGACACACCTAATTCTACACCTTCATTCCTCTCACTGCAGGTCTCAGAGAGGACTGAAGGTCTAGTGGGGTTGGAAATCTCAGCTGATGAGGAGCAAGGAGAGATCCTCTTTGTTCTTTGGTGTGGGTCTTTTAGATACGCTTGCCAACGAACTGCATGGCAGGTCAACATATGTCTGGTCAAGCATGTGGTACCCAAGCGGGAGATGTTTTGGCCACGCGAGATACGCTTGAGACATATGTTGCAAATAGCAGCGGTGCGATCTGATGCACTCGTCTCAAAAAAGGCCCACACCAAAGAACTTTTTGAATAACGCGCAGAGACTGCAGCGTCCTGCACATGTGGAGCTTTGGGGTGTGATGCAGTCAATGTGCTGCCCTTAGGCTGGCCCCTGGAGGGCATCCTGCCTCGTTGGTGATGTGCCGCCGCCTCCTCCTCCTCCTCCTCCTCTCTCCTATCAGGCACCCACGTTGAGTCAGTGACCTCATCATCCCCTCCCTCCTCATCACTGGAGCAAACCTGGCAGTATGCTGCAGCAGGGGGAGCATGACTGCCAGATTGCTGTCCTTCTTGGGCACCCCCTCTGTCAGTGCTCATGTTACTGCCTTCATCGAGCTTAGTATCGTCATCAGAGCCTTCCAAACGCTGGGCATCCTCCTGGAGCATGTACCCAACACTGTGGTCAAACAGTTCGAGGGAATCCTCATGAGGACATGGTGGAGCTAGGGAAGGAGTCACTGATGACATTGAGCTGAGGGAAGAGGCCGCTGCTTTGCCAGACAAAGCACCCTGGGCATGGGTGAGAGAGGATGAGGAGGATGAGGACGGCTTGGTCATTCACTCGACCAAGTCTTCCGCATGTTGCGGCTCAACACGGCCAGCTGCCGAAAAAAAGGCCAAGCGTGTCCCATGGCCACGTGCTGATGAGGATGCACCGTCTCCACGACCAGCACTAGACACAGAGCCTGCTTGCCCTCTCTTATTGGCTTGTGACTGTCTGCCTCTCCTTCTTGGCCTTCCAGACATACTAATGGCCTGTAGCTGCACTAAGCTGGGATAGAACACCTGTAATTTTCTTCAAGTAGCTTTATATAGTGTAACCAGACAAGCCTGCCTGTCAGTAGGAAGATAACAGGAACGGATCTAGCTGAACACTGTGAGCAGGACGCACTGTACTAAATGTAAATAGTCTAGCTGCCTGACCGTGGTACTAATAGGATCAAATAGAACACCTGTAATTTTCTTCAAGTAGCTTTATATACTGTAACCAGACAAGCCTGCCTGTCAGTAGGAAGATAACAGGAACGGATCTAGCTGAACACTGTGAGCAGGACGCACTGTACTAAATGTAAATAGTCTAGCTGCCTGACCGTGGTACTAATAGGATCAAATAGAACACCTGTAATTTTCTTCAGGTAGCTTTATATACTGTAACCAGACAAGCCTGCCTGTCAGTAGGAAGATAACAGGAACGGATCTAGCTGTACACTGTGAGCAGGACGCACTGTACTAAATGTAAATAGTCTAGCTGCCTGACCGTGGTACTAATAGGATCAAATAGAACACCTGTAATTTTCTTCAGGTAGCTTTATATACTGTAACCAGACAAGCCTGCCTGTCAGTAGGAAGATAACAGGAACGGATCTAGCTGAACACTGTGAGCAGAACGCACTGTACTAAATGTAAATAGTCTAGCTGCCTGACCGTGGTACTAATAGGATCAAATAGAACACCTGTAATTTTCTTCAAGTAGCTTTATATACTGTAACCAGACAAGCCTGCCTGTCAGTAGGAAGATAACAGGAACGGATCTAGCTGAACACTGTGAGCAGGACGCACTGTACTAAATGTAAATAGTCTAGCTGCCTGACCGTGGTACTAATAGGATCAAATAGAACACCTGTAATTTTCTTCAGGTAGCTTTATATACTGTAACCAGACAAGCCTGCCTGTCAGTAGGAAGATAACAGGAACGGATCTAGCTGTACACTGTGAGCAGGACGCACTGTACTAAATGTAAATAGTCTAGCTGCCTGACCGTGGTACTAATAGGATCAAATAGAACACCTGTAATTTTCTTCAGGTAGCTTTATATACTGTAACCAGACAAGCCTGCCTGTCAGTAGGAAGATAACAGGAACGGATCTAGCTGAACACTGTGAGCAGGACGCACTGTACTAAATGTAAATAGTCTAGCTGCCTGACCGTGGTACTAATAGGATCAAATAGAACACCTGTAATTTTCTTCAGGTAGCTTTATATACTGTAACCAGACAAGCCTGCCTGTCAGTAGGAATTTAACAGGAACGGATCTAGCTGAACACTGTGAGCAGGACGCACTGCACTAAATGTAAATAGTCTAGAAGATAATAGGAACGGATCTAGCTGAACACTGTGAGCAGGACGCACTGCACTAAATGTAAATAGTCTAGAAGATAACAGGAACGGATCTAGCTGAACACTGTGAGCAGGACGCACTGCACTAAATGTAAATAGTCTAGAAGATAACAGGAACGGATCTAGCTGAACACTGTGAGCAGGACGCACTGCACTAAATGTAAATAGTCTAGAAGATAACAGGAACGGATCTAGCTGAACACTGTGAGCAGGACGCACTGCACTAAATGTAAATAGCAGGAACGGATCTAGCTGAACACTGTGAGCAGGACGCACTGCACTAAATGTAAATAGTCTAGAAGATAACAGGAACGGATCTAGCTGAACACTGTGAGCAGGACGCACTGCACTAAATGTAAATAGCAGGAACGGCTCTAGCTGAACACTGTGAGCAGGACGCACTGCACTAAATGTAAATAGCAGGAACGAATCTAGCTGAACACTGTGAGCAGGACGCACTGCACTAAATGTAAATAGCAGGAACGGATCTAGCTGAACACTGTGAGCAGGACGCACTGCACTAAATGTAAATAGCAGGAACGGATCTAGCTGAACACTGTGAGCAGGACGCACTGCACTAAATGTAAATAGCAGGAACGGATCTAGCTGAACACTGTGAGCAGGACGCACTGCACTAAATGTAAATAGCAGGAACGGATCTAGCTGAACACTGTGAGCAGGACGCACTGCACTAAATGTAAATAGCAGGAACGGATCTAGCTGAACACTGTGAGCAGGACGCACTGCACTAAATGTAAATTGCAGGAACGGATCTAGCTGAACACTGTGAGCAGGACGCACTGCACTAAATGTAAATAGTCTAGAAGATAACAGGAATGGATCTAGCTGAACACTTTGAGCAGGACGCACTGCACTAAATGTAAATAGCAGGAACGGATCTAGCTGAACACTGTGAGCAGGACGCACTGCATTAAATGTAAATAGTCTAGATAGAAGATAACAGGAACGGATCTAGCTAAACTGAATACAGTGTATATATATATATGCAACACCTGGGATGCATATATATACACAATACACTGTAAGTGCAGCTAACTGACTGACTGTTCTGCCTAATCTATCTAACTCAAATCAAATGACACTGTCTCTCTCTCTCTCTATCTCTCAGCACACCGGAACACACACTACACAGGGCCGCCGTGCAGGTGTGGGGTGTGTACTAAATCCCCTGAGCCATAATTGGCCAAAGCCACCCTGGCTTTGGCCAATTACAGCTCTCTCTACTGACGGCGCTGTGATTGGCCAAGCATGCGGGTCATAGTGCATGCTTGGCCAATCATCAGCCAGCAATGCACTGCGATGCCGCAGTGAATTATGGGCCGTGACGCGCCACACGAATTTAGCGCGAACGGCCCATAACGTTCGCAATTCGGCGAACGATCGAACAGCCGATGTTCGAGTCGAACATGGGTTCGACTCGAACACGAAGCTCATCCCTAATCCTGGCCTTTGATCAGCTTGGTTTGGTGTAGCTTTCTAATCAAATACAGTTTATTGCTGAGATTAGATCTTTCATGCACCTTTTGTAATCCTCCCCACATTTCTTTAGCAGTTTCACACTTACAGTACATATATGTATGATCTAATCATCTTCTATGCTAAGAGAAATTGTGCTCTGAGCTTTTTGGTCTCTCTATCCACTCATCTGAAAGGTGCTCTGGGCTTCATTGATACACGCCCACGTACCTTCTCTTATTAGTAGGATTTTCATCTTGAAATTCCAAGACCAATAGTTCTGGTTTGTCAGATTTGCAAATAAAAGCTTTGTTGCAGATGTGTTACATGACCATTTCTGTTATTCTTTTGTCTGGGTTCTCAGCTTTTCTCTGGGCTATGCCTGGGCCCATAACCTGTTAGAAAGTCTGTATATAGCCCTACAGAACAGACAAGCAGCAAAACCCATGTGGACTGTGCACTAACTGTAGACAGGAACCTTTATTATGCAGAGAAGAGACAAAGAGTTTAACCATAGATGCAGCTAAAAATGTATAAAAACACTGCCATCTACTGGTTGAAGAATATATCTCTGAATACTGATATTGATGTAGTAGTTGCATAAAATACAAATAAACATTCTATTCCAACAGTTGAGGGGCTAACAATTAGGGATGAGCTTCGAGTTCAAGTTTGCCGAACAGCAAACAATTTGGGGTGTTCGCGGCAAATTCGAATGCCGCGGAACACCCTTTAAAAGTCTATGGGAGAAATCAAAAGTGCTAATTTTAAAGGCTTATATGCAAGTTATTGTCATAAAAAGTGTTTGGGGACCTGGGTCCTGCCCCAGGGGACATGGATCAATGCAAAAAAAAGTTTTAAAAACGGCCGTTTTTTCAGGAGCAGTGATTTTAATAATGCTTAGAGTCAAACAATAAAAGTGTAATATCCCTTTAAATTTCATAGCTGGGGGGTGTCTATAGTATGCCTGTAAAGGGGCGCATGTTTCCCGTGTTTAGAACAGTCTGACAGCAAAATGACATTTCGAAGGAAAAAATCCATTTAAAACTACTCGCGGCTATTGCATTTCCGACAATACACACAGAAGTTCATTGATAAAAACGGCATGGGAATTCCCCACAGGGGAACCCCGAACCAAAATAAAAAAAAAAAAATGACGTGGGAGTCCCCCTAAATTCCATACCAGGCCCTTCAGGTCTGGTATGGATTTTAAGGGGAACCCCGTGCCAAAAAAAAAAAAAAAACGGCGTGGGGTCCCCCCAAAAATCCATACCAGACCCTTATCCAAGCACGCAACCTGGCAGGCCGCAGGAAAAGAGGGGGGGACGAGAGTGCGGCCCCCCCTCCTGAACCGTACCAGGCCACATGCCCTCAACATTGGGAGGGTGCTTTGGGGTAGCCCCCCAAAACACCTTGTCCCCATGTTGATGAGGACAAGGGCCTCATCCCCACAACCCTGGCCAGTGGTTGTGGGGGTCTGCGGGCGGGGGGCTTATCGGAATCTGGAAGCCCCCTTTAACAAGGGGACCCCCAGATCCCAGCCCCCTCTGTGTGAAATGGTAAGGGGGAGGCTCCCGCTGTGTGACGGCATCTCCTCGTCTGACGGTTCTTAAATAACGGGGGGCGGGGCCACGGGACATGACGGGACTTCCCTGTGGCATTCCCCGTGACGTGACAGGGAAGTCCCGTCAAGTCACCGTGCGTCAGAGGGGGGCGGGGTCACCGGGTGGCCCCGCCCCCCGTTATTTAAGAACCGTCAGACGAGGAGACGCCATCACACAGCGGGAGCCTCCCCCCATGCCAGCATGGATGCGGAGCGGCCCAGAGAAGAAAATGAAGAGAAGAAGATGAAGAGAAGAGCGGGAGCTTCCCCCCATGCCATGGGTGCGGAGCGGCCCAAGGAGAAGAAGATAGAAGATGCCGCGGAAGAGATGCTGGACGAGAACGCCGGAGGAAGAACCAGAAGAGCCAGAAGAACCAGAAGAAGATGAAGGAAGATAGAAGAAAGAAGAAGCATTTAAATAAAGGAATTGTCAAAAACTGTCTCTTGTCTTTTTTAACATTTTTGACAGTTTTTTAGTGAAATGGTAGGGGTAAGTACCCCCTTACCATTTCACACAGGGGGGGCCGGGATCTGCGGGTCCCCTTGTTAAAGGAGGCTTCCAGATTCCGATAAGCCCCCCGCCCGCAGACCCCCACAACCACCGGCCAGGGTTGTGGGGATGAGGCCCTTGTCCTCATCAATATGGGGACAAGGTGTTTTGGGGGGCTACCCCAAAGCACCCTCCCAATGTTGAGGGCATGTGGCCTGGTACGGTTCAGGAGGGGGGGCGCGCTCTCGTCCCCCCCCTTTTCCTGTGGCATGCCAGGTTGCGTGCTCGGATAAGGGTCTGGTATGGATTTTTGGGGGGACCCCACAGCTTTTTTTTTTTTTGGCGCGGGGTTCCCCTTAAAATCCATACCAGACCTGAAGGGCCTGGTATGGAATTTAGGGGGACTGCCACGTCATCTTTTTTTTTTTTTTTTTTTTTTAATTTTGGTTCGGGATTCCCCTGTGGGGAATTCCCATGCCGTTTTTATCAATGAACTTCTATGTGTATTGTCGGCAATGCAATAGCCGTGAGTAGTTTTAAATGGGTTTTTTCCTTCGAAATGTCATTTTGCTGTCAGACTGTTCTAAACACGGGAAACATGCGCCCCTTTACAGGCATACTATAGACACCCCCCAGCTACGAAATTTAAAGGGATATTACACTTTCATTGTTTGACTTTAAGCATTATTAAAATCACTGCTCCTGAAAAAATGGCCGTTTTTAAAACTTTTTTTTGCATTGATCCATGTCCCCTGGGGCAGGACCCAGGTCCCCAAACACTTTTTATGACAATAACTTGCATATAAGCCTTTAAAATTAGCACTTTTAACAGATTGTTCGTGTCCCATAGACTTTAACGGTGTTCGCATGTTCGAACAAACTTTTTTCCTGTTCGCATGTTCTGGTGCAAACCGAACAGGGGGGTGTTTGGCTCATCCCTACTAACAATGTTCAGATTGGATCTGCGCCAAATTCTGGTTTGCAATTGGGTCACAATAATACACAGGAGCAGGACTCAGAATTGTAGTCAGAACAATCAGGAGGCAGTGGAGCAGCAGAGGTACCCATTCAGAAAGCAGAAGCAAAGTCAGAGCTTAGACTTTAAAGGTTGAAATCAGACAGCAGAGGTACCAAGACAGCAGGCTGAAAGCAAAGTCAGGACACAAGCCAAGGATAGCACAAAAGGTTATCAGCCAACTAATCAGATAGAGAGTAACTGTAACTTGCAGTTTACTAAACAGGTACAAAGTTGGAAGCAATAATGCAAAACAGATTCAGGTTGCAAAGAGCATACATACACTAAAAAAAACAAAAAAAAAAAAAAAAAAAAAACCACGTATCTTCTCTAGGCTTATCCAAGAGCCTAGGGAGTTGTGTAAAATGGAGTTAAAGTGGCCTGTGTCTGCATCTGAGCGTGATGAGTAAATGGGCACTCCACTACAGGCAAAGTGAGGACATAAGCCATGGTAAGCAATGGGAGATCAATTATAAAGGGAATAAGGAAGCTGAGTTGAGCACAGGGTAACAAAAGCTCAGTTCACAGGTAACAGGCACTATCGACCACTCAGCTTTCCTATGCTGTGATGAGCTTTAAATAATGTGATTGGTGTTAATGTCAGTGTCACATGTGCACACTCATTCATGTTTACTCACACATGCATGAGCACATACACACAGACATGACCCTTAGGATTGGTTCACATCAATGCGAATTTGATGTGTTTTGAACCGCATCTGATTCGCATGACATGTGAACCAAACCAGCTTTCTATTGAGCTAGTTCGCATATGTGCAGGCTGGCCGCTGTGTGTTTTTAAAAAGAGTCCTGTACAATTTTCACTCCAGTTCACGTGCGATTTCAAGTGTCAAACACATTACAAATTTGCAGCTGAACCAGTGAAAGAAACCGCACCGGACTCCTTTGAAAGATCGCAATGAAACTGTGCCTGGACATATGTGAACCGGCTCTAAGAGATCAAAGACTACAACATGCATACATGTAGATCTTCAAAGAAGGCCATTAATTCAACTTTCCTGACATAGCCAAATGCTTTCAATTGTATATTTAACAGACCAAAATAAAGCAAAATATGAGAAGTTTATAGATTATAGAAGATTACTAGGGTTTATACCCACTTTGGGCAATGGCTGTGTGGTTCTAGCAGTTGTGATATAAAGAAGTACAGTGTGTCCATGAAATTATGACTTATGATGTTCGGTCCCTACACTAAAAACTATGGATCAAGTTTATAGAACAGATACATTTCATCTGTTTTATTCCTTGTCAATAGTACGGGGTAGAGCCTCACAGGCTGAATATAAACAGTTCATTGCTCATACTGGTCTGGACCTCTGAGCCCTCAAAGCACAGGGAAAGAAAAGGCAAAAGGTTAGAGGTTATAGTTGCTAGTATCTTTATATATGTATGTTAGAATAGCTGCTATATTTTAAATCAGAACTCCATATTATGTTGGTGTACTAAATATAACATTCAGCTGTGGTCCATTTATGGTTTCATCCATTTACTATTTATGTTGCTAACACCACTAATAATGCTACATTGGTAAAACCTAATTTATTTTTTTTAAATCAAATTTAAATTTTGTGAGCAACTAGGATATGAATATATTAATTATCTAGAGCGGGCAGCAAGTAACACACTTCCAATATACAGTAAATGTGCAAAAGTGATAATAATACAGAAATGCTGCGCTAATGCATCCATACAATAAACCAATCTCTTATCGTGTCAATCATATAAACACGTGCCAGTATTAAGTTTATTTTTAAAATCTTCTTATAACAGTGCAAATAAATATATCCAGTATTTCAGTGCAATCAGTTGAAGTATAAATAATAGATGTCAGATAAAGATGAGGCTTGCTGAATCCCTTATATCATTTCACCACAATGCTCCCCCGTTAGATATGTGCTCACCTCAAGACGTGTGACCTCACAATTAAGTTTGGTCAAAAATAGCCTTTTAGTCACCCTGGACTAGCAAATCATGCTTTTCTCCTTCCCGTCCTGTCAGTGTTCCTCCGCCATTGTTCAATCTATGTGAAAAGAGAGGAGCTCCAAGTAGTGCTCATATCTTTTAAAACAGTATCTTTTATTTAAAATATGTGCATAAAACTCACATATAATAGGTGCTCCAGTGCACCAACTATGTTCAGCATGCATCAGTATAAAATCCACGGTACTGCAATAAATTCATGCCTCTCCTCGGGTAATGCAATGCGTCTTGCCAATCCAATCTTCACCTGATTTCACTGAAATACCAGATATATTTATTTGGACTGTTATAAGAAGATTTTGAATTTCACTTAATGCTGGCACGTGCTTATATGACACAATAAGAGATTGGTTTATTGTATAGATGTATTAGTGCACCATTTCTGTATTATTAATTTATTTTTTTATTACACTCCTGTGCATATCACTGGCCCATATATAAATAATAGTTTAAAAAAAAAATTACCTTCATTTTTTATGTTGGTTTGACGGCCTAACTATGTCTTTCTGTTAAGTAACTGTCTATGAATATTTCATTATTATTCAATATGTCCAGCAGGCTTCAAAAACCTTTTTAGACTTTCCATCTTAATGCTCAGAAATCACTCAGCAGAACCAATGCGATTCATCACTCTTTTCTCTGAATAACTGTGGACAGCCAGTACAGCCCAGGGGTGTTAAGCCCGAAGGAATAATTCTGCAATTACTTATGCTAATGAGCCCACTGACTCAGCATGAAGAATACTTATATCTCCTGATATTTTTGCAAAGGGAAGTTTAAACAAAATTGATGAGCTCTGCTCACACTCATGGAATCCCCTTGATAGCGCTTGCCTGGTCCCACTTTTCTGATGTCATGTGTTCTTTAATTGATAAAAATAATAGTAATTATTTTCAAGGACAGACTACTACTGATGCTTTTATATACACACTATATTACCAAAAGTATTGGGACACCTGCCTTTACATGCACATGAATTTTAATGGCATCCCAGTCTTAGTCCATAGGGTTCAATAGTGAGTTGTCCCACTCTTTGCAGCTATAACAGCTTCAACTCTTCAGGGAAGACTGTCCACAAGGTGTAGAAGTGTGTCTATGGGAATGTTTGACCATTCTTCCAAAATACATGTGTGATGTCAGGCATTGATGTTGGAGAAGAAGGCCTGGCTCGCAGTCTCCACTCAAATTCATCCCAAAGGTGTTATATCAGGTTGAGGTCAGGACTCTGTGCAGGCCAGTCAAGTTCCTCCACCCCAAACTCGCTCATCTATATCTTTATGGACCTTGATTTGTGCACTGGTCATAATCATTTGGTAGGGGGGATTATGGTGTGGGGTTGTTTTTCAGGGGTTGAGCTTGGCCCTTTAGTTCCAGTGAAGGGAATGCCTAAGGTATCAGCATACCAAGACATTTTGAACACTTTTATGCTCCCATATTTGTGGGAACAGTTTGGGGATGGCCCCTTCCTGTTCCGACTTGACTGCGCACCATTGCACAAAGCGAGGTCCATAAAGACATGGATGAGCGAGTTTGGGGTGGAGGAACTTGACTGGCCTGCACAGAGTCCTGACCTCAACCTGATAGAACACCTTTGGGATGAATTAGAGCAGAGACTGGGAGCCAGGCCTTCTCAACCACATCAGTGCCTGAACTCACAAATGCGCTTCTGGAAGAATGGTCAAACATTCCCATAGACACACTCCTAAACCTTGTGGACAGCCTTCCCAGAAGAGTTGAAGCTGTTATAGCTGCAAAGGGTGGGCCAACTCAATATTGAACCCTACAGACTAAGACTGGGATGCCATTAAAGTTCATGTGCGTGTGAAGGCAGGTGTCCCAATACTTTCGGCAAGTGAGTACACCCCTCACATTTTTATGGAAATTTTATTATATCTTTTCATGTGACAACACTGAAGAAATGACACTTTGTTACAATGTAAAGTAGTAAGTGTACAGCTTGTATAACAGTGCAAATTTGCTGTCCCCTCAAAATAACTTAACACACAGCTATTAATGTCTAAACCGCTGGCAACAAAAGTGAGTACACCCCTGAGTGAAAATGTCCAAATTGGGCCCAAAGTGTCAATATTTTGTGTGGCCACCATTATTTTCCAGCACTGCCTTAACCCTCTTGGGCATGGAGTTCACCAGAGCTTCACAGGTTGCCACTGGAGTCCTCTTCCACTCCTCCATGACAACATTACGGAGCTGGTGGATGTTAGAGACCTTGCGCTTCTCCATCTTCCATTTGAGGATGCCACAGAAATACTCAATAGGGTTTACGTATGGAGACATGCTTGGCCAGTCCATCACCTTTACCCTCAGCTTTTTTAGCAAGGCACTAGCAAGGCACTAGGAGGTGTGTTTGGGTTCATTATCATGTTGGACGACTGCCCTGTGGCCCAGTCTCAGGAGGGAGGGGATCATGTTCTGCTTCAGTATGTGACAGTATATGTTGACATTCATGGTTCCCTCAACGAACTGTAGCTCCCCAGTGCTGGCAGCACTCATGCAGCCCCAGACCATGACACTCCCACCACCATGCTTGACTGTAAAAAAGACACACTTGTCTTTGTACTCCTCACCTGGTTGCCACCACACACGCTTGAAACCATCTGAACCAAATAAGTTTATCTTGGTCTCATCAGACCACAGGGCATGGTTCCAGTAATCCATGTCCTTAGTCTGCTTGACTTCAGCAAACTGTTTGCGGGCTTTCTTGTGCATCATATTTAGAAGAGGTTTCCTTCTGGGACGACAGCCATGCAGACCAATTTGATGCAGTATGTGGCTTATGGTCTGAGCACTGACAGCCTGACCCCTCACCCCTTCAACCTCTGCAGCAATGCTGGCAGCACTCATACGTCTATTTCCCAAAAACAACCTCTGGATATGACGCTGAGCATGTGCACTCAACTATTTTGGTCAACCATGGTGAGGCCTGTTCTAAGTGGAACCTGTCCTGTTAAACTGCTGTATGGTCTTGGCCATTGTGCTGCAGCTCAGTTTCAGGGTCTTGGCAATCTTCTTATAGCCTAGGTCAGTGATGGCGAACCTTGGCACCCCAGATGTTTTGGAACTACATTTCCCATGATGCTCGTGCACTCTGGAGTGTAGTGGAGCATCATGGGAAATGTAGTTCCAAAACATCTGAGGTGCCAAGGTTCGCCATCACTGGCCTAGGTCATCTTTATGTAGAGCAACAATTATTTTTTTCAGATCCCCAGAAAGTTCTTTGCCATGAGGTGCCAAGAGGTGCCATGTTGAACCTCCAGTGACCAGTATGAGAGAGTGAGAGCGATAACACCAAATATAACACATCTGCTCCCCATTGACACCTTAGACCCTGTAACGCTAATGAGTCATATGACACCGGGGAGGGAAAATGGCTAATTGGGCCCAATTTGGACATTTTCACTTAGGAGTGTTCTCACTTTTGTTGCCAGTGAGTTAGACATTAATGGCTGTGTGTTGAGTTATTTTGAGGGGACAGCAAATTTACACTGTTATACAAGCTGTACACTCACTACTTTACATTGTACCAAAGTGTAATCTCCTCAGTGTTGTCACAAGAAAAGATATAATAAAATATTTACAAAAATGTGAGGGGTGCACTCACCTTTGTGAGATACTGTGTGTATATGTATGTATGTATATGTATGTATATGTATGTGTGTGTAAAATAATATATATATATATATATATATATGAGACATACGAGACTCTGTCACTATGAAATTGGTTCTTTAAAGGACACAGGGTGTGCGCATTGGCTCCGTGCAGGCCTACAGAGTATAGCTGTGAAGTGGAGAAAACTGTTTTTGCAGCTTTCTCCAGGTTTTGATATTCCTGGATGGGGCTCTGTAGTTTGGAGATGCCATATTGTCTAGGGTGGGATGGAATCTCCAACTCTGTGCCCAGGTTTTGTGGATGACCAGCAGGGTGTGTGCCAAGGTGTACATAGGCCCTTTAATTGAGGTATAGGAAAACCTTAGGGCTCCCAGTTGGAGACTTCTCCACCCAACAAACAGGAGGTCTGTTCATGGGGAGTCAGGAGTAGGGATGAGCTTCGTGTTCGAGTCGAACCCATGTTCGACTCGAACATCGTCTGTTCGCCCGTTCGCCGAATTGCGAACGATATGGGCCATTCGCGCCAAATTCGTGTGGCGCGTCACGGCCCATAATTCACTGCGGCATCTCAGTGCATTGCTGGCTGATGATTGGCCAAGCATGCACTATGACCCGCATGCTTGGCCAATCACAGCACCGTCAGTTGAGAGAGAGCTGTAATTGGCCAAAGCCAGGGTGGCTTTGGCCAATTATGGCTCAGGGGGTTTAGAACACGCCCCACACTATATAAGGCCGCCTGCACGGCGGCCCTGTGCAGTGTGTTCCGGCGTGCTTAGAGAGAGAGAGAGAGACACAGTGTCATTTAATTTGAGTTAGCTAGATCAGGCAGGACAGTCAGTGAGTTAGCTGCACTTACAGTGTATTGTGTGTGTGTGTGTATATATATATATATATATATATGCATCCCAGGTGGTGTGTGTGTGTATATGTGTAAAATATATATATATATATATATATATATATATATATATATATACATATATTACACTGTATTCAGTTTAGCTAGATCCGTTCCTGTTATCTTCCTACTGACAGGCAGGCTTGTCTTGTTACAGTATTTACAGCTACCTGAAGAAAATTGCTGGTGTTCTTTTGATCCTATTAGTACCACAGTTAGGCAGCTAGACTATTTACAGTTAGTGTAGTGCGTCCTCCTCACAGTGTTCAGTTAAAGCTACAAGTTAGTTTAGTGTGACCTCTGCACAGTGTTCAGCTAAAACTACAAGTTAGTGTAGTGCATCCTCCTCACAGTGTTCAGCTAAAGCTACAAGTTAGTTTAGTGTGACCTCTGCACAGTGTTCAGCTAAAGCTGCAAGTTAGGGTAGTGCATCCTCCTCACAGTGTTCAGCTAATGCTACAAGTTAGTGTAGTGCGTCCTCCTCACAGTGTTCAGCTAAAACTACAAGTTAGTGTAGTGCGACTTCTGCACAGTGTTCAGCTAAAGCTACAAGTTAGTGTAGTGGGTCCTCCTCACAGTGTTCAGCTAAAACTACAATTTAGTGTAGTGCGTCCTCCTCACAGTGTTCAGCTAAAGCTACAAGTTAGTTTAGTGTGACCTCTGCACAGTGTTCAGCTAAAGCTGCAAGTTAGGGTAGTGCATCCTCCTCACAGTGTTCAGCTAATGCTACAAGTTAGTGTAGTGCGTCCTCCTCACAGTGTTCAGCTAAAACTACAAGTTAGTGTAGTGCGACCTCTGCACAGTGTTCAGCTAAAGCTACAAGTTAGTGTAGTGGGTCCTCCTCACAGTGTTCAGCTAAAACTACAATTTAGTGTAGTGCGACCTCTGCACAGTGTTCAGCTAAAGCTACAAGTTAGTGTAGTGCGTCCTCCTCACAGTGTTCAGCTAAAGCTACAAGTTATTTTAGTGTGACCTCTGCACAGTGTTCAGCTAAAGCTACAAGTTAGGGTAGTGCGTCCTCCTCACAGTGTTCAGCTAAAGCTACAAGTTAGTGTAGTGCTTCCTCCTCAGAGTGTTCAGCTAAAACTACAAGTTAGTATAGTGCGACCTCTGCACAGTGTTCAGCTAAAGCTACAAGTTAGTATAGTGCGACCTCTGCACAGTGTTCAGCTAAAGCTACAAGTTAGTGTAGTGCGTCCTCCTCACAGTATTCAGCTAAAACTACAAGTTAGTGTAGTGCGACCTCTGCACAGTGTTCAGCTAAAGCTACAAGTTAGTGTAGTGCATCCTCTGAACAGTGTTCAGCTAAAACTACAAGTTAGTGTAGTGCGACCTCTGCACAGTGTTTAGCTAAAGCTACAAGTTAGTGTAGTGCATCCTCTGAATAGTGTTCAGCTAAAGCTACAAGTTACTGTAGTGCGTCCTCCTCACAGTGTTCAGCGAAAACTACAAGTTAGTTTTTTGCGAGCTCTGCACAGTGTTCAGCTAAAACTACAGGTTAGTGTAGTGCGAGCTCTGCACAGTGTTCACCTAAAGCTACCTCTAGAAGGTTAGTGGTGTTTTCCTGATCCTATCACTACCGCAGGCAGCTAAATAAGCTACAAGTTAGTTTTTTGCGAGCTCTGCACAGTGTTCAGCTAAAGCTACCTGTAGAAGGTTGGTGGTGTTCTCATACTACAGGCAGGCAGTTGATTTTGCTAGCTGCAGTATCTATCTATCTATCTATCTATCTATCTATCTATCTATCTATCTATCTATCTATCTAGCTATATCTCTATCCCAGCTTAGTGCAGCTACAGGCCATTAGTATGTCTGGAAGGCCAACAAGGAGAGGCAGACAGTCACAAGCCAATAAAAGAGGGCAAGTAGGCTTTGTGTCTAGAGGCAACAGTGCTGGTCGTGGAGATGGTGAATCCTCATCAGCATGTGGCCATGGGACACACTTGGCCTTTTTTTCGGCAGCTGGCTGTGTTGAGCCGCAACATGCGGAAGACATGGTTGAGTGGATGACCACGCCGTCCTCATCCTCCTCATCTTCTCTCATCCATGCTCAGGGTACTTTGGCAAAGCAGCTGCCAACGCGGCCTCTTCCCTCAGCTCAATGGCATCAGTGACTCCTTCCCTAGCCCTACCATGTCCTCCTGAGGAGTCCCTCGAACTGTTTGACCACAGTGTTGGGTACATGCTCCAGGAGGATGCCCAGCGTTTAGAAGGCTCTGATGATAATACTGAGCTAGATGAAGGCAGTAACGTGAGCACGGACAGAGGGGGTGCCCAAGAAGGACAGCAATCTGGCAGCCGTGCTCCCCCTGCTGCAGCATACTGCCAGGTTTGCTCCAGTGATGAGGAGGGAGGAGATGATGAGGTCACTGACTCAACGTGGGTGCCTGATAGGAAAGAGGAGGAGGAGGCACATCACCAACGAGGCAGGATGCCCTCCAGGGGCCAGCCTAAGGGCAGCACACTGACTGCATCACATCCCAAAGCTCCGCATGTGCAGGGCGTTGCTGTCTTTTTTGAGATGAGTGCATCAGATCGCACCGCGGATATTTGCAACATATGTCTCAAGCGTATCTCACGTAGCCAAAACATCTCCCACTTGGGCACCACATGCTTGACCAGACATATGTTGACCTGCCATGCAGTTCGTTGGCAAGCGTATCTAAAAGACCCACACCAAAGAACAAAGAGGACCTCTCCTTGCTCCTCATCAGCTGAGATCTCCAACCCCACTATACCTTCAGTCTTCTCTGAGACCTGCACTGAGAGGAATGAAGGTGTAGAATTAGGTGTGTCACAGCCAACAAGTACTTGTGGGCAATCTGCCTTCGGTACACCGACGTCAGATTGTACCAGGCAAAATTCCCTGCCCCAGCTGCTGCACCGCCGAAAGAAGTTCGCTCCCAGCCATCCACATGCCCAGCGGTTGAATGCTAGCTTGGCAAAATTGATAGCACTTCAACTGCTGCCTTTTCAGTTGGTAGACTCTGCCCCCTTCCGTCAGTTTGTGGAATGTGCGGTTCCTCAGTGGCAGGTACCTAAACGCCATTTTTTCTCACGGAAGGCGATTCCGGCTCTCTACCGGCATGTGGAAGGCAATGTCCATGCCTCGCTGTGCATTTTACCGCTGACTCATGGTCCAGCAGGCATGGACAGGGATGTTACATAAGTTTCACCGCACATTGGGTGACTCTGCTGGCAGCTGGGAAGGATGCAGGACAAGGTGCAGTAGTGTTGGAGCTTGTTCCACCACCACGCCTCCAAAATGCCTCTACTAATGATTGTGACACACCTCTCTCCTCCACCCCCTCCTCTTCTTCTTCCTCCATGGCCTCTTCCTGTGCTTTGTCCTCGGAACCAGCGGTGCTCCGTAGCCGTCCAAGGGGCTACGCAAGTATGCAGGCCAAAAGATGCCATGCGGTGCTTGAGCTGGTGTGCTTGGGGGACAGGAGCCACACTGGGGCAGAGGTTCTGTCAGCTCTGCAGGGGCAGGTTCAGAGCTGGTTGACGCCATGCCAACTTAAGGCAGGAATGGTGGTTTGCGACAATTGCACCAACCTCCTCTCTGCCCTCCGACAGGGACAAATGACCCATGTGCCCTGTTTGGCTCACGTCCTTAACTTGGTGGTGCAGCGGTTCTTGGGCAGGTACCCGGGCTTACAGGATGCCCTGAGGCAGGCCAGGAAAGTCTGTGTGCATTTCCGCCGGTCATATAATGCCAGTGCTTGGCTGGCAGACCTCCAAAAGGAGTTTAACCTGCCCAAGAACCGCCTAATCTGTGACATGCCCACCAGGTGGTACTCAACGCTGACCATGCTGCAGCGGCTGCACACGCAGCAGAGGGCCATCAGTGAGTACCTGTGCGACTATGGCACCAGGACAGGGTCAGGGGAGCTTGTTTTTTTCCCCCATGCCAGTGGGCCATGATCAGGGATGCATGCACTATCCTGTCACCATTTGAGGAGGCCACAAGGATGGTGAGCAGTGACAGTGCATGCATCAGTGACACTGTCCCCCTTGTCCACCTGTTGGAGCACACGCTGCATGGAATAATGGACAGGGCACTTGAGGCAGAACAGAGGCAGGAAGAGGAGAACTTCCTTAGCTCTCAAGGCCCCCTTTATCCAGACAGTGTTCCTGCGTGCCCGCCGATCACACAGGAAAAGGAGGAGGAGGATTGTGTCAGTATGGAGGTGGAGCCTGGCACTCAGCATCAGCAGCAGTCTTTAAGGGATCCGTCCCAAGAAACACATGGACTTGTACGTGGCTGGGAGGAGGTGGCTGCAGACCATGTTGTCCTTAGTGACCCAGAGGACTCTGGACCGAATGCCTCAGCAAACCTACGCTCCAAGGCCTCCCTGATCCTGCAAAGCCTGCGTAAGGATCCTCGTATTTGTAGTATCAAGGAGAAGGACCAATACTGGCTGGCAACCCTCCTTGATCCACGTTACAAGGGTAAGGTTGCGGACCTTATCTTGACGTCGCAGAGGGAGCAGAGGATGAAATATCTTTGGGAGGCCTTGCAGAAAGGTCTGTGCAACGCGTTCCCAGAGACTGGGAGGTTACAAACTCCTGTTTCTGGACAACGTGTTGCTGAGGCTTTGGTCAGTCAAAGAAGGAGCGGTAGAGAAGGTGGCCATCTGACCGATGCGTTCAGACAATTTTTTTAGTCCGCAGCCCCAAGGTATGATCGGTTCCAGCAACCATCACCAGCGTCTGTTTTACAGGAATACCTAGGGGCAAGATCTGACTTGGACACCTTTCCCACCGAAAATCCTCTGGGTTACTGGGTCTTGAGGATGGATCACTGGCCAGAGCTTGCACAGTATGCAATTAAGCTACTGGCCTGTCCTGCATCCAGCGTTCTTTTGGAACGCACATTCAGTGCTGCTGGAGGCTTTGTAACCGATCAAAGGGTGCGTCTGTCCACCGACTCGGTCGATCGACTGACCTTCATAAAAATGAATCAGTCTTGGATCACCACCAGCTACCAAGCACCTGATGCTGATGTAACCGAATAATTTTTTTTGAAATGTCAGATCCCTTCAAAGACTGCCTATGCTGATGGTGAGTGACTATCCTGAGTAATTATCCTCTTCCTCCTAAATGATCACGCTGATAGCTTGTAAGAACATTTTTGGTTCTGGGCGCCGCCACCAGTGCCTAAGGCCTAATTTTTCAGCCCCTGTTTAACAGGGATGTGTAATTACAATTTTTGATGCAATACTGTGCAGCAGGGCTCGTTCCTGCATTACAACTAGAGTATCTGTGAGGGGTTGCAGTGTTGTGGCACCAGCACCAGTGCCTAAGGCCCAATTTTTCAGCCTCTGTCTAACAGGGACGTGTAATTACAATTCTTAATGCAATACTGTCATGAAGATCCTGCCAGTAATCGGCGATCCAGACGCACAGGAACACGGGCACGGGTTCCACCGCGCATGCGCGCACGTTCACAGGTGCTGTCACGCATGGGCACACGCGCGCGCTCTCCCGCTGGTGTCAGGCGGGCTATTTTAACTGGCCTGTCACATTCAATCCCCGCTGTCTGCTCTACAGCATTCCGTATGCCATAACCTGATCTGACCTGTGTACTCTGTTATCTGACCCGGCTTCCTGTTAGACCATCCTGCTATCCGCCTGCACCAGACCCTCTTGGCTTGTCTGACCATCCCTCTGTGTAATCCCTGGTACCTCTGCTGCTCGACCGATACCGACCACCGGCTTGTTTGACCATCCCTCTGTCTGATACCAGTATCCAGTCTGTTTACCTGCTGCTTGTTCCTGGTTCCAGCCCAGCATTCCAGGCTACTACCTGCTGCTTTGTTCCTGGTTCCAGTCCAGCATTCCAGACTACTACTTGCTGCTTGTTCCTGGTTCCAGCCCAGCGTTCCAGGCTACTACCTGCTGCTTGTTCCTGGTTCCAGTCCAGCGTTCCAGACTACTACCTGCTGCTTGTTCCTGGTTCCAGTCCAGCATTCCAGGCTACTACCTGCTGCTTTGTTCCTGGTTCCAGTCCAGCGTTCCAGTCTACTACCTGCTGCTTGTTCCTGGTTCCAGCCCAGCGTTCCAGTCTACCTACTGCTTGTTCCTGGTTCCAGTCCAGCTCTTCAGTTCCTGGCTACTTACCTGCTGTGGTTCCTGGTCCACTCTGCATTCCAGTCTCCAGTCTCCTCTTCAGCTTCAGGTTCCAGAGGGTGCCACCACTCCTGAACTTCTGGTGACTGTTGATCCTGCCAGGCACCCATACCACTCCTCACTCCTGGGCCCTCTGTCTCCATTGCAGAGGAACAGGAGTGGGAGCTGTAAGGGAGGTCTTTCTCTGCACTTCAGGCTCAAAACCTACCAGGTACGTGACAGTAGCAGACAGCCATGTCTGAGCCTGAGCAGGGAACATCTCCCATGGAGGAACTTTGTGCACACCTGGCAGGATTGACTGAAGCAGTCAAGAATCTGCAGCAAGGATACACCAGGCTGGAGGAACGAGTGCTAACCTTGTCTAATCCCATTGGGGTCCAGGGAGTTCCTTCTGCTCCTGCTCCTTCAGTCGGGACTTCCTCAATGGTGGTGATGCTTCCTCCAGAACCCAAAGTCCCAACGCCTGAACGATTCTCCGGGGATCGCCATAAATTCAGGGCCTTCCGCAACTCCTGTGAATTGTTCTTTGCTCTTCAGCCACGTACCTTTTCCCTGGAGGCTACCAAGGTGGGCTACATAATTTCTCTGCTTTCTGGTGACCCCCAAACCTGGGCCCATCACCTCTTGGAGCAAAAGGACGTATCCCTGACCAATCTCTCCACCTTCTTTGACACATTGGGTCAGTTATACGATGACCCCCAGCTGTCCGTGACTGCAGAGGCGGCTCTGCACACCCTTCAACAGGGTTGCAGGGCAGCAGAGGACTATGTGGCTGAATTCAGAAAGTGGAGTGTGGACACAAATTGGAATGATGCGGCTCTCCGCTATCAGTTTCGAATGGGACTCTCTGACTCTCTGAAGGATGAATTGGCCAGGGTGTATACACCACAGACTTTAAATGCCTTTATCGATCTAGCCTAAGGGAGGTCTTTCTCTGCACTTCAGGCTCAAAACCTACCAGGTACGTGACAGTAGCAGACAGCCATGTCTGAGCCTGAGCAGGGAACATCTCCCATGGAGGAACTTTGTGCACACCTGGCAGGATTGACTGAAGCAGTCAAGAATCTGCAGCAAGGATACACCAGGCTGGAGGAACGAGTGCTAACCTTGTCTAATCCCATTGGGGTCCAGGGAGTTCCTTCTGCTCCTGCTCCTTCAGTCGGGACTTCCTCAATGGTGGTGATGCTTCCTCCAGAACCCAAAGTCCCAACGCCTGAACGATTCTCCGGGGATCGCCATAAATTCAGGGCCTTCCGCAACTCCTGTGAATTGTTCTTTGCTCTTCAGCCACGTACCTTTTCCCTGGAGGCTACCAAGGTGGGCTACATAATTTCTCTGCTTTCTGGTGACCCCCAAACCTGGGCCCATCACCTCTTGGAGCAAAAGGACGTATCCCTGACCAATCTCTCCACCTTCTTTGACGCATTGGGTCAGTTATACGATGACCCCCAGCTGTCCGTGACTGCAGAGGCGGCTCTGCACACCCTTCAACAGGGTTGCAGGGCAGCAGAGGACTATGTGGCTGAATTCAGAAAGTGGAGTGTGGACACAAATTGGAATGATGCGGCTCTCCGCTATCAGTTTCGAATGGGACTCTCTGACTCTCTGAAGGATGAATTGGCCAGGGTGTATACACCACAGACTTTAAATGCCTTTATCGATCTAGCCATCGATCGACGCCTAATGCCCCGTACACACGGTTGGATTTTCCGATGGAAAATGTCCGATCAGAGCGTGTTGTTGGAAATTCCGACCGTGTGTGGGCTCCATCGGACATTTTCCATCGGATTTTCCAACACACAAAGTTTGAGAGCAGGAGATAAAATTTTCCGACAACAAAATCCGATCACGTCAATTCCGACTGTGTGTGGCCTGTTCCGACGCACAAAGTGCCATGCATGCTCAGAAGAAATTCCGACACGGAACAGCTCGTTCTGGTAAACTTAGCGTTCGCAATGGATACAGCACTTTCGTCACGTTGCAATGTCAAAAATGGTTTAATACAGCGCACTCTCTTCTTCTTTATAATGTGAGAAGAATTAAGTAGTTTTGCTGCTCATATTCACACACACTTCTCACAAACTTTTTTTTTGGTTTTTTTATTGGGATTCCCTGAATATATTGTTATTTGTCACATCTGACATAATGTTTTTTTTTAATTTTTTTTTTTTTTGGTATTTTAAGCCATTTTTGTTTTAGATTTTATGTTTGTATTTTTTCCAAGGCTGATCTTTGTTCAATGTTATTTTTATTTTTACTCCAGACTATTTTTGTGTGTGTTTTGTGTGTCAAGATACCATAACACCATTGATATCTTTTATTATTTAATATCAAGGAGATTGTTTGGTGTTAGTGTCCCTTGTTCATTTCACATTGTATATTTGAAATGTACCTGAATCCTCACAAACCAACTGTCCTTTTTGAAGTAAAACACACATAGGCAAGTATAATTCAAAACAAAATTCCTTTATATAGGGCTCAGAACCAAACAAAGAGGGAGGCAACACTGGATCAACAGGAGAAATTAGCGAAGCCTGGGACCCCCACGGCAGATATCAGTTCTTGAACATCAAAATTGGTGGCCTGAGGAGTCCATATGTAAGGGAGTGCAGTCTGGTCCTGAAGTCCCAGAGATCCGGAAAGCAGCAGATGACATCTGTGTCCCCAGGCTGTGGTACCACAAGAGGCTGCATCTTTTGGCTGACCAGACTGAACCCAGGGTCCTCACTTTCTGGTCTTCCTTCCACGCTTCCTTCCGGGCTGTGGCTGTGCTGTTGGAGATGTGGCAGGAGGAGGAGTAGGACCTGGAGAAGAAGGAGGAGGAGGACCTGCGGGAGGAGGAGGACCATCTGTGAGTTCGCAAAGGTGTGTCTGAGATGTAATTTGGCCCCTCATACCTTTGTTAAGAGCCTCCAATATGAGCGACTCACACATGAGTTGTCCCTCCTCCATCCTCTGCATTTTTGAGGCAATGAGGGCAGCAATGTCCTCCTCCACGGTGTGTGGTGCTTCCAGGGCCTCTGTAGCCCTCCAAAAGAGTCCTCTGGTAGCTTCCTCTAGGGTACTCCTCCTCCTGCCACTTTCTCTTTCCAGGTGTTGGGGAGGGACCGGCATATCAGGCAGGCGGCTCGGCCCAGCCACCTCCTGGCTGAGACTTCCCTGTGTATGAAAAAGGGACATGGTTTTAGTTTTTGATTCATCAATCACAATCCTAAATTAGTACTCCCAACTAACATCTAGTTAACATCATTGATTGGACAAGCAGAAATATTTCGAGGAATGCTATACCTGGCTCAAGCTGGGCTCCTCCACATGTTGCCTGGAAGGCCCAGGTTGGGCGTCAGAAGCCTCAGCCGGGGGGAAGGAAGCGTGGAAGGAAGACTGGAGAGGGATGACCTGGGTTCAGTCTGGCCTGCCAGAAAATGCAGCCTGTCATAGTACCACATCCTGGGGACATAGATGTCATCTGCTGCTCTGGATCTCTGTGAATCCAGGACTTTCTGGCGCTCCCTTACATATGTGCTCCTCAGGCCACCAATTAAGATCTTCAAAAATGTGATGTCTGCCGTGGGGATCACCTGCTTCACAATTTTACACAATTGCTCCAGCGCTGCCTTCCTCTTTGTTTGGTTCCTATAATGTGGGTGGTTGATCTCCCACAGACATGGCAGCTCCCTTAACATATCAATGAATAGTGACATGAAGTCATTGTCTTTCAATAGCATATCCATGTTCACTACAAGACACAACACAAGACAAAGCCTAATGTCAGACAAAACTCTCCAAATCTTGTTACAATATAGGTCTCAATGCAGGTGCGTGCTAATTACAGGAACGAGGAGGAGGAGGAGGAGGAAAGCCCGGAACTGGACACGTCCCGATCCAGAAGGAGACGATTTAAGGCCACAAATATGTCCTTTGGGGAGATGTTGGAGATGGTCGACATCCTGAAGAAGGCCGACTATGACGGAAAGTATGGGCCTTACCCCAACCCCAATATTAGAAAGGCCAAGATCATGGCGAAAGTGGTCAAAAGTCTTCACAGGAATCTCGGGGTACGACGATCGAAAGATCAGCTCAGGAAGCGGTGGTCGGACCTGAAATTAAGAGAGCCCGAGCAGTACAGAAAGATCCGGAGAGTGCTGCAAAAAAGTAAGTAGTTGTGCTGTGTTCCTATTCTTTTTGTCTTTCTTACGTTCGTGCTGCTTTCTTAATTGTTGTACAGTTTAAAATGTCAATTTTAATGTTCATGGGCCCATTATTCGTTCGTATCAAAAATTTTTTTGGACCCCTCTAAAACACCATTGTTTAGGCCATATGCATTTTCAGACGTTTTTTAGGGCCTACTTGGATGCAAAATATTTGGTGGTGTAGATGGGTTTGTTACTGGAATGAAATGCAAACTAGATTCTGTGTAAGGAGAGGACACTGAGCAGCTGTTTTCACATCTGGACACTGGAGCACTAGTGTGGGACACAAGAACACCATTTTTATTAGGGGGGGCACACAGGTGCTCCAGTGTATACTATAGTGGGGGTCTCCATCTGTGAAGCTTGTACTAAACAGGTAAAGTATTGCAGGTTGACAAAGGCCATTAAAAAAGCGACATCTTGGAACTCTGCTAAAATGGACAATTGTACCCCACTTCCAAGCAATGTTTCCTATTTCTAGTTCTGCCATCAAATATCTGTGTGCTAATTATACCATTTTTGTTTTACATAGGGGAGCAAAGACTCGGAGGACACCCCTCATCCGAGGAGACCACAGACCTTCCACCTATGGAAGAAGGTGAAATACCCCCAACCCAAGCAGAGCAGGAGGAGGAAGAAGATGTGGTGGAGATTGGCACCACAACAGGTGAGTGTCTGCGACCACAGACTCAGGTAAGAGATGGATGGTGGCAGATTTTTGATACCTGTTTTTGTTTGGTTTCTCTCTTTTTAGGTGATCGTGATGTTAGGGATCGAGATCCTTTCACATCTGAAAGTGCCCAGATCCTGATCGGGGAGATAATGGGGTGTAATGTAGAATTGCAAAACATCCAGAAAAAAATAAATGATGTTATTCAAAAAAATAATAACATAATTGATGTTTTGGGGCGAATTTAAAACCCCACAAAATAACTTTTTTTAGTGTGGTCCAATGTTTTAAATATTTTAGCAATGTTTTGAAAAGCCGAATTTGGAGGATGCACACAATATGCCAATGTGCTATCTGCCATCATGGGAGATCAATGGACGCGTTTTGGGGGTGCAACCCCTTCCTCAATTATAAAGTAGCGGTGAGGAAGGGCTTGCTCCCACAAAACACGTCCCTTGATCCCCCGTGATGGCAGCTAGCACATGTTGACATTCGTAAATTGGTGTGCATCTTCCAAATTTGGCTTTTCCTGCCGTGATTTGACCCCATCTGAACGCAATATCAAACACAGTTCCTAAATGCTCATGTCTGATATTGCCTTCATGTTTTACCATATGTGAACTTTGTAAGTTCAAGTTTTTTGTCTTTCTTGTTGGTTTTACACAGGCCTGTTTTATCTTAAATGGACATTTATATTTTTGATAATGCCACCCCAAAAATTGTTATACAACAAACATGTTGGTTTGTTTTAAAAACCTTTGGTAAATGCACATGTGATTGTGCAGGTATAAAAAAGTTTGTTAATCAAGAATGTGTGGATTATTGTCTCAACACTACAACACTTTTGGGGTGATGTAATTGCTGTTTTCAGCTAAAATGGGGGTTATTTCCTAAGGGCAAATCCTCTTTGCACTACAAGAGCATTTTTATTGCAGTTTCAAGAGCACTTGTAGTATAAAAAGTGTATACGCCTTTAGTAAATAACAGACAACAGTGCCTTGTATAAGGTTACACAATCACGCCATTTTCAGGACTCCCCACATTTCTGTCAGGGTCAGCTAAAACAAACACAAGCAGTAAATGTCCACAAAGATTTTAATTTTTTTGCTTTTTTATTGGAAAAAGGCTTCACAAATTTGAAGGCATATTGATAGCCCCCCTACCCGCAAAGAACTCCAGGTATCGTATCTGGACATCACGGGCACTCAGGGAGGGCAAGCCAGGATGGCCGCTTTCAAGCGCCGTCAGTGTTTCAGGTATCACTCCAGCCTCAGGCCCAACTGAGCCAGCATAGTTGGCCGAATGTTTCCTTAAAAAGTTATAGAGAATACAGCACGCCAGTATAATATGGTTCAGTTTATACTCCGCCATATGGATAGGTGTCAGAAATAGGCGGAACCGGCTGGCCAGGATTCCAAATGTGTTCTCCACCACTCTTCTGGCTCTGGCCAGCTGGTAATTAAAAACCCTCTGTTCCGGGGTGAGGGTCCTCATTGGGAATGGCCGCATCAGGTGGTCCCCCAGCACAAACGCTTCATCAGCAACGAACACAAATGGGAGTCCTTCCACATTGTCCTCTGGAGCTGGCAAGTCCAAACTGCCATTTTGGAGACGCCTGTAGAACTCCGTCTGGGCGATGACTCCACCATCGGACATCCCGCCATTCTTCCCCACGTCCACATACAAGAAGTCATAATTAGCCGACACCACCGCCAACATCACAATACTATTGAACCCCTTTATAGTTGAAATAGTACGACCCCGAGTTGGGTGGTGGGACGATGTGGACGTGTTTCCCATCAATTGCCCCTCCGCAGTTAGGAAAGTCCCACCGCTGGGCAAAGTGGGAGGCCACAGTCTGCCATTCCTGTGGCGTGAAAGGAAACTGTTGATGGAAAAAAAAAAAAAAAAATTACTATTTTTGCTCAGAAACATGGCAAGCAGATTAGGCACAAACATTATGGGGCAACCTCCAGATAGCATTAATTAAGGGGAATTTAACAACGCCAAAGTATAAGGTACACCTATCATATTCCCCCTCCCCCCCTCTCATGGGCCATTTCTAACATTATGGGGTGTGTGGAAATCTTGGACAGGTAACCCTCTTCACTTCATTGAGAGATGAATGCCTAAATACAGGGTATTACTTGGAACAGCCCCTACTTAGTTACACTATTGGCAGCCCACTGGACAGGTAAGAAGTGTCATAATACAAAGATATAAATACACATTGTACACATTTGAGGACATTTGGACATTCTGCTATTACCTATCAAGATAATAATAGGATACAAAAACTTTAAACAGTACCATTTGAAAGTATACAGGCAGGCCCTTGCACTACATGCTTTGAGGAATTCATCCATACATCAGAGCACAAAACAGATGGGTATAGTGTGTATGGGTTTGACAAAGTCAGCAGATAGATGATTGAGTATAGATAGAGAATTGGGATCAGCTGACTTAGCAGTTGGGGGGGAGGGAGGGTTACTAAAAATGATTTGGGGACACCACAAAAAATAAGCGTCTGCCACTCTGCCAGAATTTAAAGCTAAAATCACATTTCTAAACATTTTAGGGGGTGTTTGGGGTAAAGCACTACTATGGAGCTGATAAAATACATTGTTAAGTGACTACATGAGGTGAATATAGGGCCAGGAGAGAACATGCTGGGGAGGTTATTGAAGGCCAATCTGTATGAAGGACCTTAAAAAATAATTACATAAAAATCCTGCATGCATGAGAACAAAGGGGACATTCACAGCATATTCCAGTCATGGTCATTAGGGAATGAGGAAAGAAATACAATATATTATCAAACATTAAATACAAAAAAATGTAATATTAAAGGATAAAAATCTTACCTTCATATACTCCTTCTGCAGGACCTGTATGATGGCAGAACAGGTCTCTGGGATAATGATCCCCAGAGCCTGGGGTTAGATGCCTGTCGAGAACTTCAAGTCCTGCAGACTTCTCCCTGTCGCCAAATACCGCAGGGTAGCGACCAACCTCTGCTCCGGAGTGATGGCTTGCCTCATGCAGGTATCCTGCCTGCTGATATAGGGGGTCAGCGAAGCCAACAAACGGTGAAATACGGGGTCCGTCATCCTGAGAAAGTTCCTGAAATCATCATAATTATTCTCACGGATCTCACGGAGCAAAGGCATATGAGAGAACTGGTCACGCTGAAGCAACCAATTCTTGGTCCATAAACTCCTCCCCACCCTGTTCATGGACTGGACTTGTGTCAAGATCAGGACCCCAACACCAAGCCCCCGCACAGCACGAACTCTACGAGGAGTATGCATACGCAACATGGCTAGAAAACGGTCGGCTGCTCAGAACGAAGTAACAGAACGCACTGAAGAACAGCAAGGCCTGTGAAGAGCGACCTGAAAAACAGCAACGAACGAACAAGAATACAGTGACTAATTAAAGTCATGCGGAACTTGCTTGCTGAAGAGCAGATACAAACCCACAAGCACAAACTGAAAGGCAGAAAACGATCTGAAAGCCACGAGTCTGAAAAAGCGCAAATCGTCTCTCACCAAACTTTTACTAACACGAGATTAGCAAAAGGAGCCCAAAGGGTGCCGCGCTTGGTTCTGAACTGGCCTTTTCTAGTCTCGTCGTACGTGCTTGACATCACTGCGTTCTTGGCGATCGGAAATTCCGACAACTTTGTGCGACCATGTGTACGCAAAACAAGTTTGAGCCAACATCCGTCGGAAAAAATCCTAGGATTTTGTTGTCGGAATGTCCGAACAAAGTCCGACCGTGTGTACGGGGCATTAGAGAACATAGAACTGAGAGAGCTATGGGATCTTCTTGCCCAACTTGGGTTACCCCTAAAGTTCTTCATCATACGTCACCAACACCACCTACCTCCATGTTTAACCCACCTGAGCCAATGCAATTAGGGGTCCTGCGGCCTTCTCTTACCCAGGAGGAACGACAACGTCGTCGAGTGAATAATTTGTACCTGTATTGCGGGGAACCTGGGCATTACATCAGGAACTGTCCCCTTAAACTCCGTAAGTGCCTATCCCTGTCCACTGACTATGTTGCACCTCTGGCTAAGAATACTACTCACCTTGCTCTCTCTATCCTGTTACAACTTCCAGGAGAGACTCTGCAAATAACCACCATTATTGACTATTGCAGTTGTTTCATGGATTCTCTTTTTGCTACCCAACACCAGATACCTTTGCTGCCTAAGGCCCATGGACTTTCCATCCATCTAGCTGATGGAACCGCCATCAAATCTGGACCTGTTACCCAAGAGACTGTTCCAATACCCGTCTCCATCTCCAATTCTCATCAAGAACTGCTACGCCTGGATATCATCGCCTCACCCCTGTTTCCCATAATCCTCGGCATGACCTGGTTACAGGCTCACAATCCTGACATTAATTGGATCACAGGTGAGGTTACCTTTTCTTCTTCATATTGCCAACAGTCTTGCAGAATTCAGAACGCTCAGGAGAACCCTACCTTGTCTGCCTAGATACAGATCCTAGTCTACACCTCTCCATCCCTTCTGCCTATCATGATTTCTTAGATGTATTCAGCAAGCAGGGGGCAGAGGTCTTACCTCCTCACCAGGCCTATGACTGTCCTATCGAATTACTTTCCGGTGCTGAGATTCCTTTTGGAAGAATCTTCCCTTTGACTGAAGTAGAACAAGGGGATTTAAAGGAATATATCGATGAGAACCTAAAGAAAGGCTTCATTCATCCGTCCACGTCTCCAGCAGGTGCAGGCATCTTCTTTGTACAGAAGAAAGATAAGACCCTCAGACCATGTGTGGATTACCGCGAACTAAATAAAATCACTGTAAAAAAACATTGCCCTCTTCCTCTGGTACCAGAGTTGTTCCAAAGACTTGGGACGGCCACCATATTCACTAAGCTTGATCTCCGCAGAGCCTACAATTTAGTTCGTATTAGGGACGGAGACGAATGGAAGACCGCCTTTCATACCCGTTATGGACATTTTGAGTACCTAGTGATGCCTTTCGGTCTGTGCAATGCCCCTGCTACATTTCAGTACTTCATCAATGATGTTTTACGAGACTTTCTAGATCTGTTTGTTATCGTCTATTTAGACGATATATTAATTTTTTCTTGTTCCCTTGAATCTCACCGCAGGCACGTCAGCAGTGTGTTGGGCCGGCTTCGACAACACGGCCTATATGCAAAAGCTGAGAAGTGTGAATTTGAAAAGGAAAGTATTCCATTTTTAGGGTTAATCATTTCCAGTAGAGGCATTAAGATGGACCCTCAAAAGGTCGCTGCAGTTTTAGATTGGCCAGTCCCGACAGACAAGAAGGGAATCCAGCGGTTCGTTGGATTCGCTAATTTTTACCGTAAATTTATTAAGGGGTTCTCAGCCATCATCACACCCATCACACAGCTAACTAAACCAGGTACATGCTTCCACTGGTCTGCTGAAGCCCAAAAGGCTTTTGAGACCCTCAAGGGCCTTTTTACTTCCGCCTCCGTACTAAAGTAACCAGATTCCTCTCTGCCGTTCGTACTAGAGGTGAACGCATCTGAAATTGCAGTAGGGGCAGTGTTGTCCCAAAGACAGGGAACTAAGGCCCTGTTATATCCTGTGGCCTTCTTCTCTCGTAAATTGTCCACGGCAGAGAGAAATTATGATGTAGGTGACAGAGAGTTGTTGGCAATCAAATCAGTGTTAGAGGAGTGGCACTATCTGCTGGAAGGTGCCGCTCATCCAGTCTTAATTTTTCCAGATCATAAGAACCTGGAGTATTTGAGATCTGCAAAAAGGTTGAAGCCACGTCAGGCCAGGTGGGCTCTCTTTTTCCCCAGGTTCTCCTTTCATGTAACTTACCGCCCTGGCTCCAAAAATACCAAACCTGATGCCCTATCCAGGATGTTTCACAAGTCCCAAGAGGTTTCCCCTGTGGACACCAATCTGTCCCTGGGGAATTTTCTTTTGCTTCAGGGAAACCTGCTTTCCCAGATTAAGCAGGCTTCCGCGGAATTGGGATCTTCCATTAGGTCAGAACTCCAAGTTAAGGATGGGTTACTGTGGCACGAGAATAGGATCTTTATACCTGAAACACTAGGAGTTTCAGTACTAGAACTCTGTCATGATCATGCATTGGCAGGGCATTTTGGCGTGGCTAAGACCACTGATCTGGTACAGCGTACCTTCTGGTGGCCTCAGTTACGCGAAGATTGTAGGAGATTTTTTGGGGCCTGTACCACCTGTATCAGCAACAAGGGGCACAGAACCAAGGCATGGGGATTGCTAAAACCATTGCCTGTCCCAGATAGGCCATGGAAAATGCTTTCTATAGACTTTATTTATGGAATTACCTCCGGCTGGGGGCTTCCCCTCAATTTTTGTCATAGTGGACTGGTTGTCGAAGATGGCCCACTTTGTCCCAATGAAGGGCACTCCCTCAGCTACAGAAACGGCACAGGCATTCATTAAAGAAGTCATCAGGCTCCATGGGGTACCGGTTAATATCGTTTCAGATCGGGGGGTACAGTTTACCTCCCGATTCTGGAGGTCTCTGTGCCATGTCATGAAGATCCTGCCAGTAATCGGCGATCCAGGCGCACGGGAACACGGCCATGGGTTCCACTGCGCATGCGCACGCGTTCATGGGTGCTGTCACGCACGGGCATGCGTGCGCGCACCCCCGCTGGTGTCAGGCGGGCTATTTTAACCGGCCTGTCACATTCAATCCCCGCTGTCTGCTCTACAGCGTTCCGTGTGCCATAACCTGATCTGACCTGTGTACTGTGTTATCTGACCTGGCTTCCTGTTAGACCATCCTGCTATCCGCCTGCACCAGACCCTCTTGGCTTGCCTGACCATCCCTCTGTGTAATCCCTGGTACCTCTGCTGCTCGACCAATACCCACCACCAGCTTGTTTGACCATACCTCTGTCTGATACCAGTATCCAGTCTGTTTACCTGCTGCTTGTTTCTGGTTCCAGCCCAGCGTTCCAGGCTACTACCTACTGCTTGTTCCTGGTTCCAGTCCAGCGTTCCAGACTACTACCTGCTGCTTGTTCCTGGTTCCAGTCCAGCTCTTCAGTTCCTGCCTACTTACCTTCTGTGGTTCCTGGTCCACTTTGCATTCCAGTCTCCAGTCTCCTCTTCAGCTTCAGGTTCCGGAGGGTGCCACCACTCCTGAACTTCTGGTGACTGTTGATCCTGCCAGGCACCCATACCACTCCTCACTCCTGGGCCCTCTGTCTCCATTCCAGAGGAACGGGAGTGGGAGCTGTAAGGGAGGTCTTTCTCTGCACTTCAGGCTCAAAACCTACCAGGTACCTGACAAATACTTTGCAGCAGGGCTTGTTCCTGCATTCCAACTAGAGTATCTGTGAGGGGTTGCAGCGTTGTGGCACCAGCACCAGTGCCTAAGGCCCAATTTTTCAGCCCCTGTTCAACAGGGGCATGTAATTACAATTCTTGATCTAATATTTCACAGCAGGGCCCTGTGAGGACTTACAGTGTTGTGGCCACAACAACACCTAAGGCCCAAATTTCTGCTGAGTATATATGGCAGGCCTAAACATCCAACTTACAAACGACTCCTACTTGCAAACGGAAGGAGACAACAGGAAGTGAGATGAAATCTACCCCTAGGAAGGGAAATTCTCTCCTGTAAGAGTTAATATGGGAAAAACATTTCTCCTTTCCACTGATGCTTTATCACCAATCCTTGTTTCAGAAAAAAACCCAAATTTTCAAAAAACATTTGTCATTGGGACAAAAAGTGAGGTGAAATCTTCTGAAGAGCAGCACAGACAGCAAAACAAATGTCACAGGAGTGATAACCCTTCCCTATGTTTTCCAAAAAGCTTAAAATTTTTTGGCTGGAGCTAAACACGTTAAAAATGTACCAGTTCAAAATTACAAACAGATTCTACTTAACAACAAACCTACAGTCCCTGTCTTGTTTGCACCGCCTGTATACTGCTGTTAAGAGTACAGAGCCTGTATACTGCTGTTTCCTTTTTGAATTTGGGTTCGGGGTTCCCCTTAATATCCATACAAGACCCAAAGGGCCTGGTAATGGACTGGGGGGTACCCATGCCATTTGTCTCACTGATTTTCATCCATATTGCCAACATTACATTAAAGCCGCAAGCAGTTTTAAATGACTTTTTTTCCTTTAAAAATTACATTTTGTGCAGGGACTGTTCTAAGCACAGGAAACACGCGCCACTTTACAGGCATACTATAGACACCCCCCAGGTACGATATTTAAAGGAATATTTCACTTTTTTTTAATTTTAAGCATCATTAAAATCACTGCTCCCGAAAAAACGGCCGTTTTTAAAAGTTTTTTTTGCATTGATACATGTCCCCTGGGGCAGGACCCGGGTCCCCAAACCCTTTTTAGGACAATACCATGCAAATTATCCTTTAAAATGAGCACTTTTGATTTAGAACGGTCGAGTCCCATAGTCAATGGGGTTCTAATGTTCCTGCAAATTTTTGGTCCGTTCGCAGGTTCTGGTGTGAACCGAACCGGGGGGTGTTCGGCTCATCCCTAGTCAGGAGGACTTCAATCCAGGTGGCAGCCAGAGCATGTGTGTGTCTGCAAGAGGCAGTAAATGTCCTGAGGACTAAGAGCAGATCTGTGGGTGCTATAGTAAAGTGGTCATCACAGAAGCACCTATGGTCTGGGGTGACCAGCACAAAGAGCAGAGGTACTGTAACTAAAGCTGAGTGAGAGCTTAAGAGCCAGGTGGGCTAGTATTTTCCCATTTGTGTATTTACTAGAGAAGAACCTCTGTGTGGGAAACCTATGTTACAGACTTTTTATTTGCCTTTTAAAAAAAAAAAGGGCTACCTGGCCCTTAAAATATAGTTCCTGACTAACGTGAATCACTTGAGAACAGTAGGGGGTTGTAAATGGGCATGATTAAAAAAAATTAAGAGTGTGTAACACACACAGAGTGCAGGGTTCGGAAGTGTGCTAAGCAGAGAGTGCAGGGATTGAGTGTGTTACACACAGAGAATGGAATTCAAGAGTACATATCTCACAGTCCAATTTACAACCAAGAATGACCCCCCCAATCTTCTCAAACCCCCCCTACTACAGAGCTCTCCCCCAAAATTCTCCCACTGCACAATCCTAACTGCTGCAGTAAATACTCTTGACCACTGAACTCTAGGCTGTGCTGTCCTTCCCCACCAAGAAAAATTTTTCCCAGTGAAAACCTATCCCCCCCAAAATAGTAACACCCATCATTCACATCTGCAACTCTCATCCACAGCTGACCTCTGAAAACCTTGTCCTCAGCTCACCTCTGCACCTCAAATCCACAGCTCACCTCTACATTCCCCTGTCCACAGCTCACCTCTGAACCCTACTGTCAAAAACTCAATGAACTCTCATTCCAAAACTCACCTCTATACCTCCCATTCATAACTCACATCTGTACCCTTGTCCACAACTGTTTACAACTCTTTTTTCTGCACCCCCTCTGTTCCCATCTGGAACACACCCCTGCACCTCTGTCTGTAGCTCATCTCTGCACCCCCATCCTGCAACCCACCTCTGCACCCCCTGTCCACAGCTCACCTCTACAGCAACCACTGAAGCTCACCTCTGCAGAAGTGAGCTGTGGTCACAAGTTGTAAAGGTGAGCTGTGGAAGGGAGGACATGTGCGTCATCCCTTCCACAGCTCACCTTTTGTAACTTATGACCACAGCTCACTTCTGCACACCTTCTTCCCCTTCTCTAGCTCACCTCTGTATACTCCCCCCCCCTTCCACAGCTCACCACTGCACCCCCGTCATATCTTACCCCTTTCCTCAGCTTATCTCTGCAACCCCCATCCTCCAAGGAACTAAAATCTATAGCTCTCTTCCATAACTATGGAGGTGCAGATGTCAGAGCTGAGACGGGTGTGCAAAAGTCTGATGGGCAAACAGAGGTTAGGGCCTCCGCCTTCCCTATCCACATCCAACTTCTGCACCTCTTCTCAGCTCTGAGCTCTGCATCCCCAACCCCTTTACCTTTACATATCCTTCTCCCAAAACTGACCTCTCTCTAGTACCTCCAGTGGCACTGTCTTTAAGGCTGGTGTGTTCTGCCACACAATGTACAAAGTGCACATTCATTTGCGGCTTTGCCTCCTCCCATTGGCCAGCAGGATCATGAAGGCTGCAGTGACATCAGGCCAACAGGTTTGATTGTAGCACAACACCATGCCCATCCCCCATAAACACTCCCCCATTCCCTGCTCCTGGGAACTCTTCTCCCACCCTGAGTGCAGGGGTAGAGAGGGGAGTTGTGCTGTGAAGAAGTGTACTGCCAACAGGGTTGCCAAGCCCCCAAAACGTTGTTTTACTGACAAAATAAGAATGTATAAAAACAATAGAAAAATGACGGGAATTCTGAGGCACAAAATAACAATTTAACTTAAAATTACAATCAACAGTTTTTAAAAAAACAACTTTAAGACAAATAAAAAAACAATATTACTGCAACTAGAACATAGCCCCCATTTGTCATTACCCATTGTCACAGACCTAGCCGGGACAGAGGCTGTTGGAGAGGACTGTATGCAAGCCTGTTGCCTTTTGATTATGGGCCCTGGATTTTCAATGGATTCATTCTGTTGGGACACATCCTGTGAGGAGATTCTGGTGTCATCAACCTGTGTTTATGTTAATTGAATGAGCTAATGACATTGTCCTCTATACAATGTAGGAGACGGGACGACTGCTATAACTGTGTGAAGCTCGGTGACCACAAGTCTGGGCGAAAGGTCAGGTCTCAGTCACCTAGGCTGTATAAAGGATTAGATAATTAGCTCATGTTAATTAGGTTACGTTTGTATTGTTAGAGTAATCTTCTCCTGTGTATATAAGACTGTATTCTGGTTCTGAATAAAGTCAGTTCTTGGTAGCAACAAGCAAGTGTCACCTTGTGTTGTGCTCAGAGAGGTTGGGATATCTGTATACAGACTGGGAGGAAGTGGTATATGACGGAAGCACTCAAGTGGAGTGTGGGACGTTCCGTGACACCCATCAATAGATCATCATAATAACACCTTGGTAGGTTACCCCACCCACAATTTTATTAAGTTCTATGTGTTTCTTGGATTAGAAAATTTCACTTCCCCAGGAGCAATGACAGATCAAAAAACATAAATTAATTTTCACATAATGTACAGTATATACCCTGTTTCCCCGAAAATAAGACCTAGCGTGATTGTCGGTGATGGCTGCAATATAAGCCCTACCCCCCAAATAAGCCCTACCCCGTTTCCCCGAAAATAAGTCCTACCCTGAAAAGAAGACCTACAAGGACTTTAACTAGGGCTTATTTGGGGGGTAGGGCTTATATTGCAGCCACCACCGACAATCACGCTAGGTCTTATTTTCAGGGAAACAGGGTGTGTGTATATATATATATATATATATATATATATATATATATATATATATATATATATATATATATATATATATATATAACCTCATGCCTATAAATGACCACATACAGGGTAGAATATATAGCTCACCATCAATCAATTAGAGAATCAAACAATCTGGAATTAATTAATTAGTAGATCATTGTATAAATACATAATGTGATACAATCTTGGAACGAAAGGTCAACAGTAATGTCAGTGTTCTCACACCACACAGAATGTATCAATTGAGAATCCTGAAAATAAATAATGAAAATACAAATAAAATAAATCAAAATGTACATGTTTAAAGAAAAAATAATGATAAAAAATAATAAAACATAAAAAAGTAAAATAAAAAATGATTAATAGAATTGTATCACAATTAATAATGTGTAAATCCACACGATAATATACAACAACATGTGATACATGTCTACCAAAGACAATAAACAATAATATGTGATCCTAAACAAATAACAACTATATACAGTGGGGACGGAAAGTATTCAGACCCCCTTAAATTTTTCACTCTTTGTTATATTGCAGCAAGGGGTGCAACGGATCGTCACCGATCCGTGATCCGAATGGTTCAGCCTGTTCGGATCGGCACACATGCACTCCGCGGAGCACGCCGCCGCCTCGGCCTTAGGAAAGGCCGCGGATTCGGCCTAGCTCCGGAGCGGCGGCCATCTTGGTACACCCGGCGGCCGTTTACCACGTTGATCACTTGTAAACACACCGGCGCCATGTCATGACGCCAGTTCCTCTCTCCCCTCTGTGTACTGATCTGTACAGTGGAGGGGAGAGATCAGATGGCAGCAGTGCCAATACTTTGCCATACCCTGCTAATATTCTGCAATGCCCTGCCAATACTCTGCAATGCCCTGCCAATACTCTGCAATGCCCTGCCAATACTCTGCAATGCCCTGCCAATACTCTGCAATGCCCTGCCAATACTCTGCAATGCCCTGCCAATACTCTGCAATGCCCTGCCAATACTCTGCCAATACTCTGCCAATACCTGCCAATACCTTGCCATTACTCTGCCAATATTCTAGCAATACTCTGCCAATACTCTGCCAATACTCTGCCAATACCCTGCTAATATATTATTACAGTGGGGGAGATTTTTTTTTGTTGATCCGAAAATGATCTGAACCACGACTCCTGATCCGGGGAACGATCCGAACCATGAGTTTTTTGATCCGTTGCACCCCTAATTGAAGCCATTTGCTAAAATCATTTAAGTTCATTTTATTTCCTCATTAATGTACACACAGCACCCCACATTGACAGAAAAACACAGAATTGTTGACATTTTTGCAGATTTATTAAAAAAGAAAAACTGAAATATCACATGGTCCTAAGTATTCAGACCCTTAGCTGTGACACTCATATATTTAACTCAGGTGTTGTCCATTTCTTCTGATCATCCTTGAGATGGTTCTACACCTTCATTTGAATCCAGCTGTGTTTAATTATACTGATTGGACTTGATTAGGAAAGCCACGCACCTGTCTATATAAGACCTTACAGCTCACAGTGCATGTCAGAGCAAATGAGAATCATGAGGTCAAAGGAACTGCCTGAAGAACTCAGAGCCAGAATTGTGGCAAGGCACAGATTCTGGCCAAGGTTACAAAAAAATTCTGCTGCACTTAAGGTTCCTCAGAGCACAGTGGCCTCCATAATCTTTAAATGGAAGACGTTTGGGACGACCAGAACCCTTCCTAGAGCTGGCTGTCCGGCCAAACTGAGCTATCGGGGGAGAAGAGCCTTGGTGACGGTTTTCTAAAAAACACCTGAAGGACTCCAAGATGGTGAGAAATAAGATTCTCCAGTCTGATGAGACCAAGATAGAACTTTTTGGCCTTAATTCTAAGCGGTATGTGTGGAGAAAACCAGGCATTGCTCATCACCTGTCCAATACAGTCCCCACAGTGAAGCATGGTGGTGGCAGCATCATGCTGTGGGGATGTTTTTCAGCTGCAGGGACAGGACGACTGGTTGCAGTTGAGGGAAAGATGAACACGGCCAAGTACAGGGATATCCTGGACGAAAACCTTCTCCAGGGTGCTCAGGACCTCAGACTGGGCCAAAGGTTTACCTTCCAACAGGACAATGACCCTAAGCACACAGCTAAAATAATGAAGGAGTGGCTTCACAACAACTCAGTGACTGTTCTTGAATGGCCCAGCCAGAGCCCTGACTTAAAACCAATTGGACTTCCGGTTCCGGCGCTGCATGGAGTAGCTGCTCCTCTCCTCAGCTCCTGCACTATGGACCAAAACTGCCTGTAAACTTTGCCTAGAGCATCCTCATCCACCCTCAGCTACCTCCGGGTGACATCCGCCAGCCTATGGACCGCTTTGTGGAGAAAACCGGCTCCCGCACACAAACAGCCCAGACGGCGCCGCCGGCCCAGCCGTAAATTGAGGCCCCGGTCTCCATTTACATGGAGCCTCACACAGGCGCACAGATGGTGGAGATGGAGGTAAGTGGCAGCACAGCCACTCTTACCTCTCTACATGCCTCCTCTGCTCAGCCACAACCTCCCCATGTCTCCTCTCCACAAGCCTCCCTCTCTTAGGCCTTCTCCCCACAAGCCTCCGCTCCACAGCATAATGGGGATCACAGCACAGAGCGCATAGCAGCCCTCTTGTCCCCTATGATCTCTGCCTCAGTGGAAAAGGCAGTAAACGCAGGGATGAAACAAATAAAGGCCCAGCTAGGAGAACACACCACTAGGCTGAACGAGCTAGAACACCGCCTTTCCAGCATGGAAGAGGAGATGTAGCAGGCCCAGGCCACAGAACAAGCACAGGACAAGACAAACCTATATATCATCCAAAAACTCGACGATTTGGAAAACAGATCCAGAAGGAGCATCCTGCGCTTCGTGGGTATACCTGAATCCCTACAAGCACCTGCTCTATCTGAATTCTGCTCACAACACATCCCGGAAGTGCTAGGCCATCCAAGCTCTTGCACAGTGGAACGTGCCCACCGTATGGGGTCTTACAACACAGAACGCAAAAACCCTAGGCCTATAATCGCTAAATACCTAAACTACTCTGACAAGGCCCTTATCCTCCAAAAGTACAGACAAACCCGCTCACTCCAAATTGATGGCATAAGGGTTCTGATATTTGCCGACTACTCCATTGAGGTCTCTAAGAAGTGAAAAGCCTTCCAACAGGTCTGCACAGAACTCTTTAAACAACAAATTAAATTCACACTGGCCTTCCCGGCCACCCTCCGTCTCAAGACACCAAGCGGCGATCAGCTATCCTTCCAAGACCCCTCTCAAGCGGAAGCCTATTTGCAATCTCTACATCCAAACCCTCACCCGCACACCCCATCCAAAGCTGCTCCTATCAACCGCTCCCTGGAACAAAGGAGCCCACGCAAAGACTCCCCCAAATGTTTCAGATCATTGGTCCTGGATCAGCTTTGCTTCCCCCCTCGCTGAAAAAGGACTCGCAGTCTACGTTCTTGGATAACCATTCTATTAAGGTAGCTCATACTGCACCACTTTAGGACATGTCTCTGACTGTGCTCATGCACTCACACGATTAACGATATCTCATTACTCCTTTTATGTTTATATTTTTCTTCCTCCTCCCACCTCACCACCTATACCTGCTAATTATCACTATTTTTTTATATAGGTTTTGGTAGGTACACCACCATGTCCTATGTTAATATGTTACATTGTTAAGCTAGCAAATGTCTTCTTTTACAAATGTCTATTAATATATTCTACAATCCTTACTGGCCTCACTGTGTACGGCTTAACTCATCCTCCCCCTATACTCGGCCCAAAGGAGCCCACACAAGAACCCTCTACCCAGTCATGGGCTCTCTAAGGTCGTATCATTAGGGTCCTGTCCTGGGAGTTGACCTACACAGTGACTCCATGCGGAAAAAAGAAAAGTTCACGTGTTTGAATGTTTTGTTTTTTGTTTTTTTCAGGTTTCCCCCCCTGACATATCCCCCCTCCCCTCTCCCTTTCCTCTGGGGCTCATGCAAACCTCCATACCTCTCTCCTCCACATTCCCATCAGGACAACAACATCCTACTTCCTGATATAGCTGTGACTTTATCACACCACTTACACAGTGACAAATCTAGTATATCAGCCCATATTCCTCTCAAGACCCCCCCAATATGAAAATAGTCTCCTGAAATGTAAAAGGTCTCAGATCCCCCCACAAGAGGATGAAAATTCTCTGACATCTCAAACAAATCAAAACTGACATAGCCTTACTTCAGGAATCTCACTTACTAACCCCAGACTTTCATGGCATGAAGAAGCTTTGGGTAGGCACTGTCTTAGGCTCGGATGCGGTTGGACGCAAAGCAGGTGTTCTCCTGCTGATACACAAAAACCTCCCCTGCACAGTCTTGTCTGTGAAATCAGACAATCGGGGATGTTTTATCATGGCACATATCCAAATAGGCTCCAAGGAGTTAGTGATATCAAATGTCTATGCTCCCAATAGCCCAGGCAGACAGTTCTACACTGAACTGTCCACTTGGCTACTTAGCATCACCCACCTCCCCCATTTGGTTGGAGGAGATTTCAACGACATCCTCCATCAGACGGATGACAGATCATCCCCCAAGCTCCCTAAACCTAGTTCTGCCCCCTCCGCCCCCTCATACTTTGCAACCACTATGGATGCCATCCACCTCCAGGATCTATGGCGCCTCTCTCACCCAGCCGACAGGGAATTTACTTTTAACTCCAACCCACACAATGTCTTCACAAGGATAGACTATTTCTTTGGCTTTGACAACCTCCTCCCCATGCTCCACAGTGCTGACATTCACGACATAACCATCTCCGACCTTGCCCCCACAAAGGTGACGCTCGACAATCTTGACTTACCTCCACACCCAAAAATTTGGCGATTTCCTTCCTACTTACATAATAATACTGATTTCCAGCAATTCATGTCCAAATCATGGTCTGAATACTCTTTGACCAACGCCCCCCACATAGATGATCCGAACCTCTTCTGGGATGCCGGCAAAGCATACCTCAGGGGTCAAATCATTTCCTATGCCACCTCCTTTAAAAGAAACACTTTAACAAAATACAAAGCAGCCAGCGCACGCCTACACCAGGCACAATGCTCCATGTACACTAAAGACTCCCCTGACGCAAGAAATGAATGGCAGGCAGCGAAAAGAGACTTCGATACCTGGGCAAACACCCTTGAACTAACCAAAAAGGCCCACCTAGACGCCACCTTCCACCAGTTCGGAAATAAAGCAGGCAAACTCTTAGCCAGGCTCTGCAAATGTCCATTCCGCCCAACCCATATCACATCTCTTCGAGACACCAAGGGAAACTTCCACTCCACACCACAGCAAATCAACAAGGTCATGCTTAAATTTTACTCAACACTTTACGCCCCAGACCCCATAGATAAACAAACAGCATGCTCTTTCATCGAGAAAATAAACATGCCCAAAATTTCTCCATCACAACTAGAGGCCCTAAATGCCCCCATTTCCCTCCCCGAAATATCGACCACCATCCGCAACTTAACCCTCTCCAAGGCCCCGGGTCCTGACGGATTCACTAGCAAATTTTACAAAACCCTACAAACTCTCTTAGAACCCACTCTCTACCAAGTATACAATGGTATATGGTCAGGTGGCACATACCTACAGACGGGGAACCAGGCCATTAGAAAATTATTATCCAAGAAGGGCAAAGAGCTCTAGGCCTAGGCTCATATAGACCCATCTCGCTTCTTAATCTAGATATTAAAATTCTATCCAAGATCGTAGCTACTAGGTTAGCAGACATCATCCCCTCACTGATCCACCCCGCCCAATCTGGCTTTGTGAAAGGCAGAACCGCCACCCTTAACATACGCAAGGTCATGCTGGCCCTAGAGCATGCTAAACAGAACCCAGGCACGGGTCATGCCATTATCACATTAGATGCGGAGAAAGCCTTCAATAATGTTAGTTTTGAATGGCTCTCCATGACCATGTCAGCGTTGGGATTCAATGGTCCCTTCCACCATTTTATTAATACCATGTACACTGCTCCGGCAGCTAGATTGGTGGCAGCAGGCCTTCTCTCGGATGAATTCCACCTCCACAAGGGTACACGCCAAGGATGCCCCCTGTCCCCACTCCTCTTCAACATCGCGCTAGAACCCCTATCCAGATACCTAATCTTAAAAGCTCCCTTACATGGCATCAAAGTTCGTAAACACGACTTACGCACCTCTCTCTTTGCGGATGACGTTCTTATAGTCTCAGCCAACCCCCCATCAGATATGCTCACCATAAAAAAGGTATTTGATGAATTTCATTCCTGCTCAGGCCTCCGCATTAACTATGGCAAAAGCGAAATCCTCCCTATAGGCACTCTCTCTAAACCATCTTGGGACCAGCACTCCATCTTTCCAGTCACCAATTCACATATTACCTATTTGGGAATCAAAATAGGGAAACTTCCCTCCTCCTTATACCACCTCAATTACCCTCCTTTGATTTAAAAAATAACTCAAGAATTAACTACCTGGATGGATCTGCCCCTCTCGCTCTTGGGAAGATGCCACCTGATAAAAATGGTCAGTTTTGCTAGATTATTGTACTCATTGCAAACTATTCCGCTACTTCTTCATCACAAGGATGTGAAATTTCTCAATTCAGCCATATCAAAATTTCTATGGCAAAACAAAAAGACCACGTATAGCCTTCAAAAAACTATATCTTCCCAAGCGCGAAGGGGGCATCAGTCTCCCCCATATTAGAATCTATAATTTAGCATGTTTACTCAGAACTAGTCTGGACTGGATAACAGAATTCTCCCGCTACTCTAACTTTTCTTTGGAATCTGCCATGGCCCATCCGTATTCATTAGTAGCCCTTCTCCACCGCAAATGGAAGTCAGTACCCCCTCTTTATCAACACAATCTCCTGCTAAGAGATACAGCAATAGTATGGAGAGAAGCCAGGAAACAGCTTAAGTTATTTCCTTTTATGTCAAGTCACCTTCCAATTCGGGGAAACCCTGTCTTCCCCCCGGGCTTGGAACACAAACCCTTCACCGTCTGGGAACAAAAAGGCCTAACAAAATTCTCCTCCTTATGTAATACAGCGACGGGGCGGCCATTACCCTTTGCCAACATAGCGGAAACCTTCTCACTACCCATAATGCATGCCTTCCACTATGGCCAATGCATCAACTTTTTAAAGGATGCATGTAAAGAAGACAGCAAAAGGTTTCAGTCGAACATCGCAGACCAAATGATCCTGGATGATGGCTCCTACAAAATCTCGGACATCTACAAACCACTTCTACATAAGACCTCTCCTCCTCTCACATCATCCTCTGTCGACAACTGGCGCAAAGACTTCCCTGACCCGAACCTAGTGGAAAAAATTCTACAAGGACTTAACACTGTACAAAAACTAACACCCAACGAAATTTGGAGAGAAACGCAACTGAAAATAGTTCACTGAGCATACATACTTTTCTTATCCTCAAAATCAGATCAGAGCAAAGCCTTTTGCCCCCTCTGCAGCCTACTGAAGCTATCTCTGACCCATCTCTTCTGGAACTGCTCCTATATCTTTACTTTCTGGGACCAGGTACTATCCTACATTTTTGAAGTAACCTTATTAAAACTACCAAAAGACCCGCTACTCCTCATCTTTGGTCACTGGGACCCCAAATTGCTGCCTTGGTCCCAAACTACAACTACAAGACTGGGATAACTAAATGTTAAAGTGTAGCGCTAAAGTGAGACTCAGTGAAACGGTTTAGGACAGGGGGAGGTCAATCCACATTTAAAGTGGCACGTAACCCCATCCAATCCCAAACCTGACAAATGTATAAACTAATTAGTGGAGTGAATATAGGTGTATAATCCAATACAGCAACCTATATAAAATGGTGAAATGCTCTTTCTTTTTGGGAAAGGCATAAACAGACATGAAAACACATATATAGTGAAGTATATCAACAAATTATTATCTCAAATGTCCACACTTTTTGGTAGTGAAAAAAAAAAAATATATGAGTGGTGTCAAAAGTGTCCACAATATTGGTGGGGGGGTATAACTCCCAGGTAAACCATAAAAACTTAATAAATTAGTCCATATGATGCATAGTGTAGTTGAAACAAATTGAATCCAAGGCAGGTACCCTCACAGTAAAAAGAATCCAAATCAGAGTAAAGGGTAGAATACTCTTACCGACTTCGGTGGACTCACAGGCCGTGGGCGGTGAGTCAAATGGGCTTGTACTGTCTTAAGATGGATGACAGTGTAGAGATGGTTTGTACACCGGAAGATTTCCTCCTCAGATGGGGGGCCAGGAACCTGCCCAGAAGGTCTGCACGATCACCGTCTTTGTCAGCATACGTGGACCATGTATAAAGAAAAGACAAGGAGCCTCCACATGGGGTAAATCCAAAAAATTGTTTTTCAATTGGCATTTATTAGATCACTCAAGATCATCAAACAATCCAGAAAAGGTTAAAAAGTAGTAGAATCGATTCAAATAAAATTGGAAAGAATAAGCGTGGTGCGGGTGGCTGGGTACAGCAAGGGTCTCCTTGCTGTACCTAGCCACCCACACCACGCTTATTCTTTCCAATTTTATTTGAATCGATTCTACTACTTTTTAACCTTTTCTGGATTGTTTGATGATCTTGAGTGATCTAATAAATGCCAATTGAAAAACAATTTTTTGGATTTACCCCATGTGGAGGCTCCTTGTCTTTTCTTTATATATGGTCCACGTATGCTGACAAAGACGGTGATCGTGCAGACCTTCTGGGCAGGTTCCTGGCCCCCCATCTGAGGAGGAAATCTTCCGGTGAACAAACCATCTCTACACTGTCATCCATCTTAAGACAGTACAAGCCCATTTCACTCACCGCCCACGGCCTGTGAGTCCACCGAAGTCGGTAAGAGTATTCTACCCTTTACTCTGATTTGGATTCTTTTTACTGTGAGGGTACCTGCCTTGGATTCAATTTGTTTCAACTACACTATGCATCATATGGACTAATTTATTAAGTTTTTATGGTTTACCTGGGAGTTATACCCCCCCACCAATATTGTGGACACTTTTGACACCACTCATATATTTTTTTTTTTTCACTACCAAAAAGTGTGGACATTTGAGATAATAATTTGTTGATATACTTCACTATATATGTGTTTTCATGTCTGTTTATGCCTTTCCCAAAAAGAAAGAGCATTTCACCATTTTATATAGGTTGCTGTATTGGATTATACACCTATATTCACTCCACTAATTAGTTTATACATTTGTCGGGTTTGGGATTGGATGGGGTTACGTGCCACTTTAAATGTGGATTGACCTCCCCCTGTCCTAAACCGTTTCACTGAGTCTCACTTTAGCACTACACTTTAACATTTAGTTATTCTGCACAGTTTTAGTCGTATTGTAGTGTTGGCTGCTACTTTGATTTATTGGATTGGCGCGGTACTTTACCTATCCATTTACAAGACTGGGATAACCCATCCCACAAAGACTCTCTGATTGGTCTACTAATTGCAAGAAGAACTATTTTGAAACATTGGACTTCCTCTCACAGCCCCAATATCACCCAAATCAAATGAGAGCTCCTTTATCTGCTAATCAAGGACCGTCTAAACACGGATTTCAAACAGGAAAAATCTAAAGCCCACTTTTACTCCAAATGGCATTCATTCATGCTCTCAACTCTCTTTCAGGAGGAACTAGCCAATTTCAGCCAATTCTCGTTCTCATACTACGATTCTTCCCCTCCAATTCCAAAAGAGGCAACCTCCCCATCCAAAGGGCATCTCACATCTAAAGGACTTTAGCTCAGACCATCAGTTTTGCCCTTACTCATTCATCACTAGCTATTCAATATTGTAAAGCTTACCTCCACAATTGTCTATGCCTTAGCCATGCAGCCCCCCCCCCCCCCCACTATGCCCTACTCTATTACCCTCCCCCCCTTCTTGTTTAGTTTTCCTTGGTTTTTGTTCTTAACTAGCAAATCCTAAGGATTTTCTATAACAGATCCATCCAGGTATCTCCTCTTAGTAGTCAGCTATTGGAATGTTATAATCTGTTTTATTTTATGTTATTCAGCCCTCCCATCCTGGTATATATGTGCATATCCCCTAGATAAACATAAGTATGTACCTACATTTTTTTCCTCTGTAAAATTTCTTACAAAAGGTTGTGTATTATGTTTTACGGTATGTAAATCTAAATAAAATCTTTAAAAAAAAAAAACAAAAAAACAATTGAGCATCTCTGGAGAGATCTAAAAATGGCTGTCCACCAACGTTTACCATCCAGCCTGACAGAACTGGAGAGGATCGGCAAGGAGGAATGGCAGAGGATCCCCAAATCCAGGTGTGAAAAACTTGTTGCATCTTTCCCAAAAAGACTCATGGCTGTATTAGATCAAAAGGGTGCTTCTACTAAATACTGAGCCAAGGGTCTGAATACTTAGGACCATGTGATATTTCAGTTTTTCTTTTTTTAATAAATCTGCAAAAATGTCAACAATTCTGTGTTTTTCTGTCAATATGGGGTGCTGGGTGTGCATTTATGAGAAAAAAAATGAACTTAAATGATTTTAGCAAATGGCTGCAATATAACAAAGAATTAAAAATTTAAGGGGGTCTGAATACTTTCCGTCCCCACTGTATATCAACTCAAAGAAATAAATACAAGTCAAAATCGGAATTTAACCCCTTAGGTTGAAGGGTATTGAACCTATGTATTTAATTCACCTCTCGTTTTCTCAACTCCAATTCCCTATTGCCTCCCCATCTATTTTGAGATGCTGTATGCTTTTTTCTATAAAGTGTCTAGCTAATGGTAGTTTATCCAACTTATCCCTGATGTGTGAGATATGTCTTGCTATGCGATCTTTTATTTTCTGTGTGGTCTCTCCTACATAAAGGAGGCCACAAGGGCACTTAATGATGTATATGACATAGGAGGATTGGCAGGTATAATAATCTTTTATTGGCATGTCATAACCTTTTTGGGGATGAGAAAATAAAAGATCGCGTAGTAAGACATAAATATTCCATCAGGGATAAATTGGATAAACTACCATTAGCTAGACACTTTATCGAAAAAAGCATACAGTATTGCAGCTTAAATTCATGGTAATTGATGGTGTATCTAAAAATAGACGGGGAGGCAATAGGGAATTGGAGTTGAGAAAATGAGAGGTGAATTAGATACATAGGCTCTATCCCTTCAACCTAATACAATCTTGGAACGAAAGATCAACAGGTTTGACAATATTCACACTTCACAGATAATATCAATCGGGAATCCTATATGAAAAAAAAAATAAATACAAAAATTAAATAAAAAATAAAAATAAAACTATATGAAATATAAATTAATAATACACAAAAAAACAACAATAATTGATCAAATGAAATAAAAAAACATGAAAAAATTATATATGATAATCTGTAAACCTAATTGATAGTGTGCCCATGGTATTCATATCAAACATAAAAAGTAGATCATTTTAAAGAAATAAACACAAATCAAAATCTGAATTTAACCCTTTAGGTTGAAGGGTATCAAGCCGATGCATCCAATTGACTTGTTCTCTTTTTCTCAGCTTCAATGACCTATTACCCCCCCGGTCTGTTTTTTGACACACCATCAATAACCATAAATCTAAGTTGTGAAACCGTATGGCCTTTTTCTATAAATTGTCTGGCTAGTGGTAATTTGTCCAACTTATCCCTAAGGGAGTATTTGTGTCTCGCGATACAATCTTTTATTTTTTTTTGTGCTCTCCCCAACATAGAGCAGACCACATGGGCATTTGATGATGTATATGACATAGAAGGATTGGCAGGTATAGTAGTCTTTTATTGATATATCAAAACCCTTTTGGGGATGTGAAAAACTTTTGCCCTTAATCATACTAGTACATTGTATACAGCAAAGGCAAGGGAAGAATCCCTTGTTTTTGGGTCCTAAAAAGGTCACACGAGGAGTAGGTGCAGAATATTGGTCAGATTTTACTAATTTATCATAGATAGTCTTCCCTTGATGGTATGACGGTAGAGGGAGATGGTAAAACTCTGGGACCGAAGGGTAACTGCTATTCAGAATTGACCAGTGTTTTTTAATGATGTTATTTATTTTATTAGAAAATGGGTGAAATTGAGAAATGAAAGGCATTCTGCGACCCGAAGCATGAATTTTAGTATTATTATGTAAATTGATACATTCTCTATGAACCATATCTCTGGGATATCCTCGCTGTTGCAGCCTGTCTTCCATTTCATTTAGTCTAGTTTCCAGAGTGTCAGAATTGCTAGTGATCCTTTCTACCCATCTGAATTGACTCCGGGGGATAGATTTAAAAACCCCCGGGGATGGAAGCTACAAAATTGTAATAATTGATTAGGTCAGTCGGTTTTCATTATAGATCACTGACAATGTGTCCATCTTGTATAGATAACAATGTATCCAAAAATGGAGTTTCCTCATGACTGATGGACATATTAAATTTTAAACCAGGAATCAGTAAATTTAAATATGAATTGAACAATGATAGAGAATCAAGGACACCTACCCATATGGCAAAGGCATCATCAATGAACCTGTACCAGACTGTACAGTTATCATTGAACAATTTGCAATTATAGATAAATGCCTGTTCCAACATGCCCATAAACGCATTGGCATAAGGGGGTGCCACATTTGAGCCCTTGGCAACTCCGGCGAGCTGTAAATAGTAAATATCCTTAAATAGTTCTAGAATATTTTTTTTTTCCTATCTTTAATAGTTCCAAGAGGAAAGAAATCTTTTATTATATCGTTTCATGTGACAATACTGATGAAATGACACTTTTCTATATTGTAAAGTAGTGAGTGTACATCATATATAACAGTGTAAATTTGCTGTCCCTTCAAAATAACTCAACACACAGCCATTAATGTCCAAACCGCTGGCAACAAAAGTGAGTACACCCCTAAGTGAAAATGTCCAAATTGGGCCCAATTAGCCATTTTCCCTCCCCGATGTCCTGTTATTCATTAATGTTACAAGGTCTCAGGTGTGACTGAGGAGCAGGTGTGTTAAATTTGGTTTTATTGCTTTCACTCTCTCATACTGGTCACTGGAAGTTCAGCATGGCACCTCATGGCAAATTACTCTCTGAGGGTCTGAAAAAAAGAATTGTTATTCTACATAAAGATGGCCTAGGCTATAAGAAGATTGCCAAGACCCTGAAACTGAGCTGCAGCACCGTGGCCAAGACCATACAGCAGTTTAACAGGACAGGTTCCACTCAGAACAGGCCTCACCATGGTAGACCTAAGAAGTTGAGTGCACATGCTCAGCATCATATCCAGAGGTTGTCTTTGGAAAATAGATGTATGAGTGCTGCCAGCATTGCTGCAGAGGTTGAAGGGGTGAGAGGTAAGCCTGTCAGTGCTCAGTCCATACGCAGCACGCTGCATCAAATTGGTCCACATGGCTGTTGTCCCAGAAGGAAGCCTCTTCTAAAGATGATGCACAAGAAAGCCTGCAAACAGTTTGCTGTAGACAAGCAGACTAAGGGCATGGATTACTGGAACCATGTCCTGTGGTCTGAAGAGACCAAGATAAACTTATTTGTTTCAGATGGTGTCAAGCGTGTGTGGTGGCAAACAGGCGAGGAGTACAAAGGCAAGTGTGTCTTGCCTACAGTCAAGCATGGTGGTGGGAGTGTCATGGTCTGGGGCTGCATGAATGCTGTCGGTACTGGGGAACTACAGTTCATTAAGGAAATCATGAATGCCAACATGTACTGTGACATACTGAAGTATTCAGACCCCCTTAAAGTTTTCACTCTTTGTTATATTGCAGCCATTTGCTAAAATCATTTAAGTTCATTTTTCCTCATTACATGTACACACAGCACCCCATATTGACAGAAAAACACAGAATTGTTGACATTTTTGCAGATTTATTAAAAAAGAAAAATTGAAATATAACATGGTCCTAAGTATTCAGACCCTTTGTTTGACACTCATATATTTAACTCAGGTGTTGTCCATTTCTTCTGATCATTCTTGAGATGGTTCTACACCTTCATTTGAGTCCAGCTGTGTTTGATTATATTGATTGGACTTGATTAGAAAAGCCACACACCTGTCTATATAAGACCTTACAGCTCACAGTGCATGTCAGAGCAAATGAGAATCATGAGGTCAAAGGAACTGCCTGAAGAGCTCAGAGACAGAATTGTGGCAAGGCACAGATCTGGCCAAGGTTACAAAAAATTTTTGCTGCACTTAAGGTTCCTAAGAGCACAGTGGCCTCCATAATCCTTAAATGGAAGATGTTTGGGATGACCAGAACCCTTCCTAGAGCTGACCGTCCAGCCAAACTGAGCTATCGGGGGAGAAGAACCTTGGTGAGAGAGTTAAAGAAGAACCCAAATATCACTGTGGCTGAGCTCCAGAGATGCAGACAGGAGATGGGAGAAAGTTGTAGAAAGTCAACCATCACTGCAGCCCTTCACCAGTCGGGGCTTTATGGCAGAGTGGCCCGACGGAAGCCTCTCCTCAGTGCAAGACACATGAAAGCCTGGAGTTTGCTAAAAAACACCTGAAGGACTCCAAGATGGTGATAAATAAGATTCTCTGGTCTGATGAGACCAACATAGAACTTGTTGGCCTTAATTCTAAGTGGTATGTGTGGAGAAAACCAGGCACTGCTCATCACCTGTCCAATACAGTCCCAACAGTGAAGCATGGTGGTGGCAGCATCATGTTATGGGGGTGTTTTTCAGCTGCAGGGACAGGATGACTGGTTGCAATCGAGGGAAAGATTAATGCGGCCAAGTACAGGGATATCCTGGACGAAAACCTTCTCCAGAGTTCTCAGGACCTCAGACTGGGCCAAAGGTTTACCTTCCAACAAGACAATGACCCTAAGCTCATAGCTAAAATAACGAAGGAGTGGCTTCACAACAACTCCGTGACTGTTCTTGAATGGCCCAGCCAGAGCCCTGACTTAAACCCAATTGAGCATCTCTGGAGAGACCTAAAAATGGATCTGCAAGGAGGAATGGCAGAGCATCCCCAAATTATTTCAGTTTTTCTTTTTTAATAAATCTGCAAAAATGTCAACAATTCTGTGTTTTTCTGTCAATAGGGGGTGCTGTGTGTACATTAATGAGGAAAAAAAATGAACTTAAATGATTTTAGCAAATGGCTGCAATATAACAAAGAGTGAAAAATTTAAGGGGGTCTGAATACTTTCCGTCCCCACTGTGTGTGTGTATGTATATATATGTATATATTTATATACATTTCTTTTTTTTTTTCCATTTCAGTCTGCACCAACTCCTGGGCACGGGTAGTGTGGGTTGACATTAGTGCAAGTGTTTTTAAGGGATGGGAGGTCAATGGATTTTAATGTTTTTTTTTTTTAAGTATCCAAATCTGCACCACATGTGGGGTACTTGCAGGCTGGCAGAGGTTTAGAAGGTATCCCCTATATACTTAAATATAAAACCAGGGGAAAGCCAGTTTGAATGCTTGGTATGCCATGTTTTATTGTTTGGATAATGGGCAAACATGTTGCCTGAAAAAAAGTCAAAATTTGGAAAGAAAAAAATGTCAGACTGATAAATTTAAACCAAGCACATTAGATTGCAAAATCTTGGATGGGAAAAATCAGTGACTAATCAAATAAAACAAAAAAATTGCATTTGTTTGCACTTGTTGAATGCCAACAAGAAAGAAGTAACATTTGGCAAGTGGAACTTTTCCTTACATTTAACAACCACTTAAAGTGAAAGATCAGTCAAAAGCGAACTACTCCCACCCCCATTCTAAGCATTTTCTATCTAACCCCCTAAAGAAAAGATTTGTATACTTACTTATTGTAAACCTTTTTCTGTTTTTAAGTTTTGTTTTTAGACCTCTTACATGTAAGCTCTACATTCTTGTTTTTATCTGTAATGCTACTCTTGTTATCAGCTTGGGTATACAGTAGATCTACTGTAAATCTAATATGCTCAGCCATTAAAATGTATCACCACTACCTACTGAGTAATGTATTGGCATCTCACAGCAGAAGGAAAAGCCATGTGGCGGCTATGGGCATCATTAAATTAGTCAGAGAGATGCACATTTTAAACTTTCAGTGTGATATTGGCATTGGCAAGCAATTTTCTAAACTCATTGGTTGTGCATTTTGTGAAGGGTTAAAGCAATCGTAATGTGCTTAGAGAATTCCTAAGCAATATTACTATAACATTACTATAACAGCTGGCTCCCATTGCCAATCCAAATGAAACTATTGCAAGTTGTAACTGGCAATTATATCTGCTTTAAACACAGTTTAAAAAACATTCTACAGTTGCATTAGATACTCCCAATCAAATTAGAAAATGAAAAGCTTTCAAATAAATTAATGTTAGACCGTTCACCTGGTAAGATAATCTAAATGGAGAATATGATAACATGCAATTATAGAATAAAGCAGTTATTGAGTTATTTAAGAAATCAAATTCTGATGCTATTACCTTTGATTATCTGTTGTATGTTAACGTTAAATACTGTTTAATGATTTTAATCTATGCATTTTTTTGTATTTTTTTTTGTGCACTTAGGATTTTATTCACACCTTTGCATGTTTGTTCACACATGTGTTCATCTGTTTTTGTGTGTTGCTTGGCATTGCTTTAAAGCAGTCCATTCACTTTGGATGGATCCTTAAAGTGGAACTTTACCCATAACAACTTGATAAAAAAATAATGTTCTTTAGCAAGGAACATACATTCCACATTAATAGTTATTAAAATTATTACCAAAATTACAGTTTGTTGTAAAATAGCCTCCAGCACTGCTCATTTTACTTCTTGCTGGAGGCTGCCATTTTGATGAAGCCCAGAACCCCAGAGCAGAATTAAATCTTTAAGATGTCAGCAAATCAGCCTCTACATTTTGGGCACAGTGCAGAAAAATAGAGAGCAACTGAGCACATGCAGAGCAGGGTGAGACCATGGATTTAAACAGTATAGGCACTTATTAATGTTTTACATAGCTATGTCTACAAAATGGGCCAGCATAAAGCGATCTAGCAGGACTTAAATTTCTGACTAAAGTTCCACTTTGATGAATCTCTTTGAACAAAAAAATGTATCTGCCCTATTTGCAGGCAAAACTTTCTACCACAACGCACAACGCTTCCCCATCTGTGCTTTGTGATGTTCTAAAGAGCAGTTGTGTTTGTTTATATTGTCTATGTGTGATGTTCATGCCTATGGCCTATAGATGTCACTACTTACAGTTAGAGGGGAGTGGATGATGGATAGTGATAATGGAAGTAATATGGGAGTGGTTAGTTTGGCGCAAAATTTAACAAAGGGATCAAGTTTATTTACTTGAAGAGCAGCATGAAGGAAGGTCTCTTTCTTCTGCTGCACACTTCATCTTCTCTTCAATGCTAACTTCTACAGAAATCTGCATACAGACAGCTGCTCTCAGGACAAAGGAAATTTCAGACATCTTAAAGCACATGTCTTGAACTTATTTTTTGAAACAAACAACTTTATCCCATATCTTTGATTTTATTTGAAGCCACATTTATTTTGTATTTGAATGTACAACTTTTGTAAGTATTTTTGTAACTTTTGTGTGGAAATAAATCACATGGTTTGATTCAAGCTGACTCAGTCATACAATTCAGAAATTTGTCTCACAAGCTTTGTTGAAAGAACAGCTATAAAGCTATATATTTTTACATACATGTGTAATACTTTGGTCTAATCTGTAATACTTTGTTATGTTTGGCTGAACCTCCTCAAACTAGACCCATGTGTTTTCAATTCATCCTTAATAGATGGTTTCATGAAGTTACTCCCCTTAAGGGTACTGTCCTTAAGCTTCCTGTTTCCCCGTGAAACTAGTTGATGTCACTCTCCCCTCCAGGTGAATTTTTTGTCACTCTGAGCACCATGCACCAGCGCCTAGGATCCACGACACGGATGTTTGCTGGCACTTTAGTGCAGGACATGGCATTCCGGATAATTGTACCCAGCAGCTACCCTAATGGCTATCTCATCTTTCATCCACACTGGATGATTAAAACCACAAATTCACTTCCCGTTCCTGCACTGTGTGAGCATGGGGTGAACTGCCTTAGCTCCCGCACCCCTGGCTCATCTGCCTGCATACACCGTGCCACAGCTATAGCCTCAGCGAGCGGCACACACCGCTACAATCCTGAGGGGTGAATGGACCATTTTGTGAAGCAGTGTGCTCCTCGCCTTACACAGGCTCCTTGCAGTCCATCCGTGCCAAAAGCAGCCGCAGTGGTTAAGATGGCGGCCGCTATCCCGGCTCAGAATATCTCAGACCCGCCTCCCTCCTCACAGGCTCTGCATCTCCCTGATGACACAGAGACGACACATGCCAAGATAGCTTTAGCGGTAGCTCAGCTCCTCACCCCCATGATAACAGAAGCAGTCAACAAGGCTATCCAGCATGGCATGGAGCAGCTGAGACAGGACATACATTGCCAGATGCATAGGCTGCAGGAGGCAGAGCAGCATATAGCCTCAGTGGAGGAACATCTACACCAGGTGATGGCATCTATATCCACACATGCAGGAGTACCCCAGTTTCTGATGGACAAGCTCAAGGACCTTGAGAACCGGTCCCGCAGGAACAACCTGCATATCATAGGCCTTCCTGAGTCCTACAAGACAATCTGCCTGATAGAGCTGTGCAGCCATCGCATACCTGAAGCTCTGGGTCTTCGTTACCCCTGCATAGTGGAACAAGCTTACCGCATAGGCCCACAGCAAGACCAGCAGCCCAAGCCGCGACCGGTAATTGTACGATATTTGAACTATGCAGAAAAACATACTCTTCTGCAGTACTACCGCAAAGCAAAGGGTCTTTCCATAGATGACCACAAGCTATTACTATTTGCAGATTACTCAGTGGAGGTCTCTAAACAGCAAAAATCCTTTGCTCCTATTTGCACACAGCTATACCAGCACAACCTAAAATTTTCCCTGGCATACACAGTTGTTCTGTGCCTGCAATCCCCTCAAGGCGACCAGATGTCCTTCTCATCCCCAGCAGACGCCCAGCAATATGTTGAATCTCCGCTGGTGGGGGACATGGCTTCCACCAGTATTATGGACGACACCCCCTCTGCTCCTTCCTCTCTGGCTCCGAACTCATCCAAGCACCAAAGCAGCCCGGTTAAATATCCATCTAAACGTGGCCGCTATGCATCTCTCCCTCAAAGGTCAGGTATACATTGACCTAGGAACTGCCTCACTATGCCGCATGCGACAGGATTGTGCCCTTTACTTTCATGGTGTTAGCATATTTGTTTACTTGATAGTCTCTCCTCCCTGTAGGTTTACAAGCTGGAGAGATAAGTTTGAAATTTTGTACCATGTTTGTATTAGTACTCAGGAGGTGTCGGATTCCCTACCAAGATTTTTTTTGTTTAATAAATGTTTATTAATACCAAGCAGAGGTGGAAAAGATACAGAACAGTATTAATAAAACAGTCTTCAAAAATCAAGTACACTAGGTCACTTGTACATACAATAATAATACCACTACACAGGTAGTGACCTCCAAAAGTAAAGAGGAATTAAAACCTGTACATATATAGCAATTGGTCAAACAGAGACAAAGACCCATGTGTACTTTGAGCCATTAAAGATAAAGAAACTCGTCCAACTTGGAAGCAGTTTCAGTGTAAAAGCACAAGAGGTAAAGAACAGAGGGGGAAATAGGAAGAGGTTAAGTGTGAAAGAAGGGGGGAAGTAGAGGGGGGGGACTAATGGGGGGGGTAGGAGGTTAGGAGGGGTTGTTGGCATGCATGTCATCAAACTTAATTTAACTAAAGTTAAACCGTTAAGGTCAAACGAGAGAAAAATAAATCTTGTTCAGCAAAAAGATTATACATTAAATGAAGGAATCAATTAGAGGTGTTTGAATGGCAGTCTTCCGGGGTCTTTGACATGATCTCTTTGTAGCAAGGGGTGGACAGAAATTTTATCCAAGGGGCCCAAGTTAACATATGGCGTTTAGATGTGTCTCTGGCATTATGGGTAATGTCTTCCATGAGATGGACCTCCGCAACTTTTTGCAGCCATTTTTTCATGGACGGGATTGTTGAGTGGCCCCAGAGAGCCGATATTAGAGCCTTGGCCATGTTCAGTAGGTGAGGAGTGAGCGTTTGTAGGAGCTGATGGAGTCTTTAGTAGCATGGAATAGGATGATCCATGGGTCGTTGGGAAGAGAAACGTCTGTAATTTGTGATATTAGATTGAGGATGTTGGTCCAGAAGGGACGGATGATTGGACAAGTCCACCAGATGTGTGCGTGAGTGGCTTTGTTCCCACAGTTCCTCCAGCACAATGGGGAACTGGCGGGGGAACATTTGATGCAGTTTGGATGGGGTGTAATGCCACCTAGTGAGTAATTTGTAGTTAACTTCCGCCATTTTTTAAGCCAGAGAGGAGATATGGGCCAATTGTAAGACCTTGTCTTTTTGTTTGTTTGTGAGGGGGGAATCCAGGTCAGATTCCCATTTAGCCAGGAAGGCCGGGTGTGAGGGGCTTTGAAGCTCGATGAGGGCTTTGTAGAATAGCGAGATGCAGTGTAGAGGTGGATCTTTTTGTTTAAACACTTCCTCAATGTTGTTGAGGTCTTGTATTCCTCTTAGAGGTTGAGGGAGAGTCCGGAGAAAGCGTTGCATTTGATTAAATCTCCATTTGTCCATAAATGTGGTTGGTTTGGAGTGAAGAATCTCGGAAATTGGCTTAAGAGTATTAGATCGGAGATGTAGCAAGAGAGGTTCTTCTGATGCCCAGGATTTAAATCCTGGATCTATTAAGCCTGGTAAGAAATACTTATGGTTGAGGAGAGGCATTGAAGGGAGAGTCATATGACCAGGAAAATTTTTTGTGCAGGGCGTCCCATATATCTAAGGAGGATGTGGTAAGTGCTGAAGCCATGTGGGCAAGGTTTCTGAAGGAGCGGGGTATCCAGGGGGCAACCGAGAGGTTTGTGCCACTTATGAAGTGTTCTAATTGTACCCATAACTTAGAGTCTATTGCATATTTCCAACCTGCCAATCTTGACAACACAACCGCATGGTAGTAGGTCTTAAGGTTGGGAAGTGCCAGGCCCCCAGAGCACTTGGAGCAAAATAACACCTTTCTGGATACTCTGGTGTGGCTGTTCAGCCAAATAAAGTGGGTGATCACGGTCTGCAGTATAGTAAAGAACCCTATAGGAACACCCAGTGGAATCATTTGGAAAATGAAAAGAATAGGAGGCAGTATGTTCATTTTAATAATATTTACTTTGCCTAACCAGGAATGGGATAGGCTAGACCATTTCCGTAAATCTTCTCTAACACTGTTTAATAGGGGAATATAGTAATGTTTAAAAAGGGAGTGGAAGTTGGGGGTAAGATATATGCCCAAGTATTTCATGGTTGTTTGTTCCCACCTAAAGGGAAAGAGAGGCTTCAATAAGACCGCCTCAGATCTCAGGAGGTTGATGTTCAGGATTTCGGACTTGGAGAGGTTTATTTTGAAGTTGGAAATTGTTTAGAAGGTGGAAAATGCTGACATTAAATTCGGGAGTGAGAAAGTGAGGCTGCTGGATAAAGAATAGAATGTCATCAGCGTAAGCTGCATATTTGTGAATTCTATTACCCACATTAATGCCGTGTATATTAACATTATTTCGAATTGTGGCCAGGAAGGGTTCTAAGGTGATGGCAAAGAGGAGAGGGGATAGGGGCAGCCCTGCCTAGTACCATTATGCAGTGTAAAAGGGTCGCTCAGTCTTCCATTTATGCGGATTTGTGCAGTGGGATTGAAGTAAAGGGAGGAGATATGATTAAACATCTTGGGGCCTAATCCAAAATAAGGTCATCTTAAGATAGTCCCAGTCCACCCTATCGAAGGCTTTTTCAGCATCGGTGGAAAGGAGTAGGGTGGACTGGGCATATCTACGTACGTATTGGATCAGAGATATCGATTGAAGGGAGTTATCTTTGATTCTCTGGAGGGTATAAAGCCAGTTTGGTCTGCTGAGATCCATCGGGGTAGCAAGGGAAGTAATCGATTAGCCATTACCTTGGCATATAGTTTAACATCAATGTTTAACAGTGAAATTGGCCTAAAGCAGCCACAGGGGGTAGGGTCTTTACCAGGTTTGGGGATAACCGATATGTGGGCTGAAAGGGATTCTTGACGCAGACCTGAGGAGTGGGATATAGAGTTGGCATAGGCTGTGAGACGTGGGATTAGGATGTCGCTAAAAGTTTCATAATATAAGACGGTGAACCTGTCGGGTCCAGGGGCTCTTCCCGAAGGAGAGGATTTTAATACGCTTTAAAATTCTTCGACGGAAAAAATCAGCCTCCAATTCTCTAAGGACCGATCTAGATAGTTTAGGCAAATTAGCCTCCTTCAGGTATAAGAGCATGCGATTGCGCTTCTCTTTTTGAGACAGGGAGGAAAGACCATTCTGAACGTTGTAAAGATCTGCATAATATTCCCTAAAGGCTTTGGCTATGTGTGGAGTAGCATGCGCAAGCTCTCCCGACGGAAGTTTAATTTTAGAGATAAATATGTTAGACTTTTTTGCCCTAAGCGATCTAGCTAGTTGTTTACCAGGCTTGTTTCCCCATTCGTAGAGTTTTTGTGATATGAATTGGAATTTTCTCTTAGTGTCTAGGTCAAGGAGGTTTTTCAATTCCTCACATTTAAGTGTGAGGGCTTCAAGTTGTGTGACCTGTAAAGTAAGTTTGTGTTGTCTGTCAAGATCGGATATTTGTTGCAAAACCTGTGCAATCTGCTGACCATGCTCCCTTTTTTCCTCGCTCCGAGTTCGATCTCTCATAGTGGCTTTATGAGCCTCCCAGACAATTGCGGGACAAGTCTCAGAGGGTTTATTCTCCTTAAAGTATTGTTTTAGATGAGAGGTTAACATAGAAACCTCAGTTTGGTTAGAAAGGAGAGAGTCATTGAGTTTCCAGTTATTGGTGCGATGCGTTAAGGTGGGCATGGTCAGACACATCGACACAGGGGTGTGATCTGACAGGGTCACAGAGCCTATTCTAGATGATCGTAAGAGAGGGAGATGATAGTGGTCTAAAAAGATATTATCTATTCTGGAATAGGATTGATGCGTTTTGGAAAAATGGAAGTAATTCCTTTCTTTGGGGTGGAGCAAATGCCAGACATCCAATAGTTGGAGGTCTAGGAGCCGCTTTTTGACAAATGACAAACGTTTGAATGAAATGTTGGAGCGACCTTGAGATGTGTCTAGTGTGGGGTCAAGTGGCATATTTATGTCACCTGCGAGGATAATTATTCCTTTGGTGAATTGTGTTAATTTAGTAAGGATATGATAGAGAAAAGCAGGTTGGTTATGGTTGGGACAATAAACGTTCGCTAGAGTACACTGGGTGTTGCCTAGAAAGCCTCTAAGAAATAGAAAGCGACCATGATCATCCGCTAACATATCTGAAAGCGAAAGGGAACACCCCCACTGAACCCAATGGCTACGCCTTTAGCTTTGTTAGTATCTGAGAGACTATAGTACCGTTGTGGAAAGTGAGGTGAAGTCAGTTTGAAAGAAGTTGAGTGCATTAAATATGTTTCCTGAAGAAAGGCAATAGAGCATGCGGATTTCTTTAGTTCCTGGAAGACTTGGTTCCATTTCACAGCCACATTTAGACCTCTAACATTGTATGAGGTGATTGTTAGCTTAGCCATTGTATCAGCAGAGAGGAACCCCTTAGCCTATTCAGCCATGCATGCCAACAAGGAGGGGGGGGGGGGTGAGTAGTGAGTAGAGATAGATGGAAGGAGAGAGAATGAAGAAAAGGAGCATATACAGAAAAAGTATGCAGATAATGACATTCCTGTGGGAATTACCAGAAGATCACGCAGAAATCTGCAGTGTCCCCTTTCAGGAGAGAGAGAGCGAGCCATCATCCAGATCCCCAATAAGAGATTGAATAGAGCGCCTTGTAGACAACTCGTTCTCACCAACCCCAGGGGGAAGGTGGCCGGGGACAAACGATGGAGTAAGTGCATAAGAGCGATGTGCCACGTCAGCACACGGCCTGTAAAAAAAAAAAAAAAAAAAAACATAGAAACTGTAGGAGATTAGCTCCAGCAAAATGTAAAGTAAGACATGAAAAACAGAACTCAATAAACCTGGTGAAATAATTCACAACTAAACCAAACAGATATAGTGGTAACAGGTGCACTAGTACCCAATATGTTGTCAGGCCTGTGTCATCAACTCAGGTGTGGAGAGGTCGGGACAGATGTCACAGTGGCCTGAGTGCAGTGTAATAGGCGTAAAAGTGATAGGCACCTGTGTATGAAGAGGAGTTTCAGGTGAGTAAACATGCATCTCAGCTGCGTTTTTGTGAGGAACCTGGAATCGAGGTACGCCTTTTCTTGGAAGGTGTTTTACTCCATAGGGGATCCTGTGGAGCTGAGAATTTTGGAATGGGGTCCTGCCAGCCCGGGAGTTCCGATGTTGTCAAGTTAAGATCCTGCAAGAAGGTTGGGAGCTCCTCGGGGAACCTGAGGGTATAGGAGCGACCATTTTTAGTGGCAATTAAGCATGCAGGAAAGCCCCATCTATATGTGATCCCCTCAGTGCTTAGATTCTCAAGGAGCAGTTTCAGGATTCTGTGGTGATCCAGGGTCTCTTTGGAGAGATCAGGAAAGATGTTAATGACTGCCCCATCAAAGTCAGTGTTAGGGGTGCTCCGCATTTTGGCCATGATGGCGTTTTTGTCTTCAAAATAGTGCAAGCGGCAGATAGCATCTCTGGGCTGGTCTGATGTGATATTGGGAGGCCGCAGAGTGTGGTGAACTCGATCGAATCGCAGTGGGTCAGTAACAGGGTTGCCTAGTATTGTGTTAAAAATACTGCAAATAGACAGTTCCAGATCATTATCTCTGGTTGCTTCTGGCAACCCCCTGACACGCAAATTGTTTCTGCAATTTTGATTCTCGAGAACCTCGAGTTTATATAGAATGGCACGATGGGCAAAATCTAGCTGTGTCACTGTCTCCTGCAATTCTGTAATGGCTGATGCATGAGTGTCCTGGCGCTGTTCAGTCTCCTCTATTCTGACTAGGCTGTGTGACATGTCGGTTCTCAAAGCAGTGATTTCTTTCTTGATAGACTTTTCTAGGCTGTGGAACATCCCAGCTAATTCCTTTTTAAGTCCACTCACCAGTGAAGTCATGTCTGAACCAGCTGGGGATCCGGGTTCTTCCATGAGGTCCGAGAAACAGGAGGATGCAGGAGAACTCTCTCTGACGGAGGCGGCGTGTGAGGAGGGAGAGATACTCGACCTCGGGACTTGGGCCTGCATGCCTCGTGTGTCGGGGCTGGATCTTTCCACGGCTAGATACTGCTTGATGGAGCCAACAGCAGACGGGTGAGTCACCGATCTGTTCCCGGATCGTTTGCCGAGTGTGGAGCGGGGTTGGAGCAGAGTTCTGGCAGGCATATCTGGAGCTATAAGGCCGGTGGCTGGACGGAGCTCACTTTACCCATGTCTGATCGGCGCCATGAACAAGCCACGCCGCTCCTTCCCTACCAAGATGCAGACTGGGTGGGAAATCCGGGGCGGGGCTAAAATTACCTTCATGCCTTGGTTTCTCTCTAGTTCATGTTGTCTGTTTTGAGAGCAAGCCCTATATTGGCGTGACACCAAAACCCATCTGACGGGGGGCATGGAAGCTAGATTCTCCTGAGTACGTCTTTTGATTTCATTTTTTTATTTCTTTTTCTCACACAGAAAAAAGTGAAGTCAATAGTGGCAGTCAGTTGTTGTTTTTTTCTGTGCACCCCTGGTTAGCACTTAACTGACTTATCCGCCCTTTCTGCTCAAGCAGTATAATTCCCAATGTCTGTTGTCCCCAAACTAAGTGAGCTAGGGTAATCTATCCACTCCCTATCTATCGACTATCCCTACTGACCAAGGCTTAATCACAACTTGATAGAAGGTTCATGTGTGCTCTCCCTTTCTTCTTTTTTTTTTTTTTCTTTTCTTTCTCCACTTGTAGGGTCGCGGTACCACCCGAATAATCTGTATATTGTCTCAGTATCCATCATGCGGATAGTGTCGTGGAATGTTAAGGGGCTCCGGTCACCAAACAAGTGGATAAAAATTCTTTATCATTTAAAACGCATGCCCTGCCCTGCTGACTGAATTTTACCAACAACCTTACGCTGAGGACCCAATCGACTTAGACAAAGCACAACTTCTCTTTGCCTCAGTCAAAATGCCTACATTATCAGATGCCCAACTAGACTCTCTAAATGCTCCTATCGCCCTGACTGAAATTCTCTCCACCATCCAACATTTATCAAACAACAAAGCGCCTGGCCCTGATGGGTATTGAGCGGAGTTTTACAAACTAACCAGGGAATACATACCACAAACGCTGCAACAAGTCTTTACAGGTATATGGGAGGGTGGGCCATATCTCCCTACGGGGTCTATGACATTCATAAAATTACTGGCAAAAAAGGGAAAAGACACGACTCTCCCGGGATCGTATTGCCCCATCTCCCTTATTAATGATGACTCAAAAATTTTGTCCAAAATCATTGCATCCCGCTTAGCCTCTATACTCCCTACTCTTCTCCACCCGGCGCAAGCAGGGTTTGTCACAGGCAGGTCAGCAGTGCTCAATATCTGCAAAGTCATACTAGCAGGGCACCCGCTGTTTATTACCTAATAAAGGTTTAACCCCCTAATCGCTTGGCGGGTGATATAAGTTAGGTTTTAGGGTCAGATAGCGTCTGCGTCGCCCCAGGCAGCGTCAGGTTGCCAGTACTGCTAACACCCATGCACGCAGCATACACCTCCCTTAGTGGTATAGTATCTGAATGGATTAATATCTGATCCAATCAGATCTATACTAGCATCCCCAGCAGTTTAGGGTTCCCAAAAACGCAGTGTTAGCGGGATCAGCCCAGATACCTGCTAGCACCTGCTTTTTTTGCCCCTTCGCCAAGCCCAGCCCACCCAAGTGCAGTATCGATCAATCACTGTCACTTACAAAACACTAAACACACATAACTGCAGCGTTCGCAGAGTCAGGCCTGATCCTTGCGATCGCTAACAGTTTTTTGGTAGCGTTTTGATACAGTCGCTAACAGTCAGGAGCTTTTTTGCCCGTGAGTCTCACTAATGTACCACTAAATTTAGAGCCCAAAATGGCAAATCAAAGGTACACTAGTGAAGAGGCCTACACGTTTCTGAGCATGACAGATAGTGAAGAGGAAGTCACTCATCTGTCAGATTCAGGCTCAGAATACGAACCTGTAGACAGCAGCGGCTCCATGAGAGACAGCTCTGATGACTGCCAAGGTCAGGCTTACCAGACCCCAATCTTCTTCTTCTGCTGTTGAGGTGCAAGAACCACAGGGCTCTTGTATGGAGCAGAGAAGTATTAGTGCCACCATTCCTTCTGGTGAACTGGCAAGCACCAGCGGCCTAGTACACCCTGGTCGTACATCCAGCACTGCAGTAACACTTGGTGATGTGGCGAGTCCCATAAGTGCAGTTCAAGCTGGCTAGGTGGCAAGCACAAGTAGTGTCCCGCTGCCACCAAGAAGATGAACACAGGCCCATCGTGCCCATAGTGCCCTTCCTGCTGCATTCGCCAATCCTGATTGGGAACCCACCACTTCTGCAGCACCCGTACTTCCCCCATTCACTGGCCAACCCGGAATTCATGTGGAAACAGTTGATTTTACGTCACTTGTTTTGTATTCACTGTTTTTCACCGAAGATCTCTATAGATCTATTGTGGACCAAAACAATTTGTATGCTGATCAACACATCGCCACTATTCCCCAGTCCTCCCTTGCCAGAGATTGGAAACCAATTAAGGTTTTCAAATTTAAGATCTTTCTGGGCCTAGCCCTCCTCATGGGCATAACCAAAAAGAGTGAGTTGCGGTCATATTGGTCCACTGACCCAATTTACCATATGCCAGTGTTCTCTGCTTCCATGGCCAGGGCACGATACGAGCAGATTTTGCGGTTCATGCACTTCAACAACAATGAACTCTGGCGTCCTTGTGGAGACCCTGGATACGATGGGCTCTACAAAATTTGGCCTCTCGTAAACCACTTCAACCAACGTTTTGCAGACTTGGATTAAGGGAGTGTAGACGTGGCGCTATTTCCCTTTCAATTGAAAAATATATATGTATAAAATAAAAATCAAAATGTTAACGGTAGTATGCCTCAAATGGAAATGTGAGCTGGTTGACAATGCCCTAATATAGAGACCATCCCATAAATAGTATAATCAAAAGCAGAAGGGGGTGGGTGTACTACATCCTCTGTCTCTACCAATCCATAGGGACATAGAAATAGAGGGGAACATAAATCTGCAAAGTGAAAAGTGGTGATGTGAAATCACCTGTGGATTTGTTGCACCTTGTGTGCTAAAATGAATGACCTGTGATGCACCTTCTGTCTGTTGGTCTCAAAGTGTGTTTGAAAAAACAAATACAAATATATATAGGTGCCAAACATCTAGACAAATGTAACTACTTGATGTGTTAAACCTCTGGTGCAGTAAACCACTAGTGTGTTGCACCCCCTGGGGGCAAAAATCTAAAATATCCTATACAAATAATAGTGTCACACCCTCTGTCAATGGGTATCAGAGTGTGTGTATTGAAGGTGCTGAACTTCAGATGGGGTTTCCGACTGGTGTGCTACACCCTCTGGAGTGCGCAAACTAAAATCTATGGTCCACGATATCTGAAATTGTGGAAATAAAGTGATCTAATCCCTAGTTAGCAAAAATGATTAATATGGATATCTGCTGTATCAAAAATCTGGTATGTAAATAAAAATCCAATTATGCCAATAAATAAGTAAAACAAAAACAAAAGCAAAAAGTGAAAAATAATAAAGTGAAGTAGAGTATAAAAATAGATGAATGAATGCCCAATTCAATATACATCTCTGTGTTACACCACAGTAAGACCACACTTAAGACCAAAACAAATGATGAAATTGCTACAAACACTAAATCATTAGTAAATAAGTCCATACAATAAATAAATTGACTTGTGCTCAAAAAACAGTGTCCAGTGCTTCATCAAAATTTGGTGCTGGTTATCCTTTCAAGTGACAGTGGTGCCAGGTGATATTATCCATGTTGGTAATGTGATTGCACTCACCAAATGACATTACCCCCTCGGGGGTGTTATGCCTTCACAGTTTGAGCCACTGTGCAGCTCTCTGGAGTTCTGCTGGGCAATCTGAGAAACGTTTTGCTGGCTTTTACACTGAGATGTCACATAAGGGAAAGAGTAATGCTCATAGTGTCATATTGCTTAAAAAAGGCTTTATTTAGTAAAAAGTTTAGGAGATATACTGTCACGTACCTGGTAGGTTGTGAGCCTGAAGTGCAGGAAAAGACCTCCCTTACAGCTCCCACTCCCGTTCCCCTGGAATGGAGACAGAGGGCCAGGAGTGAAGAGTGGTATGGGTGCCTGGCAGGATCAACAGTTGCTGAAAGTCCAGTAGTGGTGGCACCCTCTGGAGTCAGTAGTCTGAGGAGTAGACTGAGGACAGAGACTGGAATGCAGGACTGGAACCAGGAACAACAGCAGGTAATAGCAGACTGGAAGCTGGACTGGAACAACAGCAGAAGATAGCCTGGAACACTGGACTGGAACCAGGAACAACAGCAGGTAATAGACTGGAACGCTGGACTGGAACACAGCAGAAGATAGCCTGGAACGCTGGGCTGGAACACAGCAGAATGTAGCCTGGAACGCTGGACTGGAACCAGGAACAACAGCAGGTAATAGACTGGAACGCTGGACTGGAACACAGCAGAAGATAGCCTGGAACGCTGGGCTGGAACACAGCAGAAGGTAGCCTGGAACGCTGGACTGGAACCAGCAGAAGGTAGCCTGGAATGCTGGACTGGAACCAGCAGAAGGTAGCCTGGAACGCTGGACTGGAACCAGGAACAACAGCAGGTAATAGCAAACTGGAAGCTGGACTGGAACCAGGAACAACAGCAGGTAATAGCAGACTGGAAGCTGATGAACACAGCGGAGGGTCAACAAGCTGGTGGTCAGTAACGTTCGGACAGCAGAGGTACCAGGGGTAATGCAGAGGGATGGTCAGGCAAGCCAAGAGGGTCTGGTGCAGGCAGATAGCAGGATCGTCAAACAGGAAGCCGGGTCAGATAACAGGAAACACAGATCAGATCAGGTAACACTCACAGAACGCTGTAGAGCAGACAACGGGGATGGAGTGTGACAGGCAGGTTTAAATAGCCCGCCTGACACCAGCGGGAGTGCGCGCGTGCGTGCCCGTGCGTGACCGCACCCGTGAACGCGCGCACATGCGCAATGGGACCCGTGGCCGGGTTCCCGTGCGCCTGGGACGCCGGTTACTGGCAGGATCTTCGTGACATATACTCACATTTACAAAGTTTTTGACATGCAAAAGATAAAACAAGAGCCAGGGCTGTGTAAACAACAATCGCCGCTCAGACCGGAAGTGACGGAATGACGCTCAATTTAAGATCTTTCTGGGCCTATCCCTAATCATGGGCATAACCAAAAAGAGTGAGTTGCAGTCATATTGGTCCTCTGACCCAATTCACCATATGCCTATGTTCTCTGCTTCCATGGCCAGGGCACGATACGAGCAGATTTTGCGGTTCATGCACTTCAACAACAATGAACTCTGTCGTCCTCGTGGAGACCCTGGCTCTACAATAGTCGGCCCCTCGTAAACCACTTCAACCAACGTTTTGCAGACTTGTTTACTCCCATCAAGTTGTCTGCGTTGATGAGTCCCTGATTAAGTTTTCTGGCCGCTTGTCATTCAAACAGTACCTTCCCAGCAAGCGTGCCAGATACGGGGTCAAGATGTATAAGCTCTGTGACAGGGCCACAGGCTATACATGTAATTTTACAGTTTACGAGGGAATAGATAGTCACGTAGAGCCGACAAACTGCCCTGACTACATAGGAAGCGCTGGCAAGATTGTGTGGGACTTGGTGTCACCCTTATTTGAAAAGGAGTACCATTTGTATGTGGACAATTATTACACGAGCGTGCCACTTTTTAGTCACTTGTTTTATCATCAGATTGGAGCATGTGGCACCATGCGATCTAATCGCTGGGGCTTTCCCCAGTGGCTTGTAGATTCCTGTCTTAGGCTGGGGGAGAGAGCTTGCTTGAAGTGTAATAACTTGCTCGCTATGAAGTGGAGGGATGATAAGAATGTTTTCGTTCTTACCTCCCTTCATGCAGACACGACGGTCCAAATTACTACAGCAACTGGTGTTGTGGAGAAACCCCTCTGTGTCCACGAATATAACCAAAATATGGGAGGGGTGGACCTCAACGACCAGTTGTTGGAGCCGTACCTAGTTGCCCGTAAGGCCAGACGGTGGTATAAAAAAGTGTCTGTATACTTATTTCAATTGGCTTTGCTGAACGCTCATGTGCTATACAGAGCTTCAGGACGGACTGGATCCTTCCTTAAATTCCAGGAAGAGATCATCAGAGCCCTTCTGTTTCCAGACGATGCTCCACCTCACCTTCCCCAACCAAATTCAGTAAGCCGGCTGCATAAGAGGCATTTTCCTTATGTCCTCCCGAGTACCCCTACCCCATGAGCACCCCAAAGAAAATGTGTCTGTAGAAAGTGCGGATTTAGGCGTGACACCTGCTATTATTGTCCCTCCTGTCCTGACAATCCTGGTCTTAGCATTGGTGAATGTTTTGAGTGCTACCATACACTAGTTGAGTTTTAGCATAGGGTACAGCATTGCACAGACTAGGCACACTTTCACAGGGTCTCGCAAGATGCCATCGTATTTTGAGAGACCCGAACCTGGAACCGGTTACAGTTACAAAAGTTACAGTTATTAAAAAAAAAATGTAAAAAAAAAAAAAAAATACACAAAAAAAAAATAAATAAAAAAAACAAAAATAGTTGTCGTTTTATTGTTCTCTCTCTTTCTCTATTCTCTCTCTATTGTTCTGCTCTATTTTACTGTATTCTATTCTGCAATATTTTATTGTTATTATGTTTTATCATGTTTGCTTTTCAGGTATGTAATTTATTTATACTTTACTGTTTACTGTGTTTTATTGTTAACCATGTTTTTGTTTTCAGGTACGCCATTCAGCTGCAGCGCGGATTTATTTATCTTGACAGCAACAGCGTTTGCTCCCACGATACATAAAGTCGTGACTCCAGTGCTGTTGGAGGTGATTTCACCACCACAGTTAAAAAAAAAAAAGCATATATGCCGAAACATTGGGCAGCAGGGGCGGAGGAATGATTTGCTCCTACCTTTTGCAGCTGGATGCCCCCATGCTTCGGCATATATATATTTTAGGCACAGGTTGTGTTAAAAAATGTTTTATTTTTTACTGTGTTTTTTTTGTATTTGCTTTGCAGGTATGGTAAGTCTTACTGTTATACTATAATTTTACTTTGTTTAATTGTTAACCATCATTTGCTTAGCAGGTACACCATTCAGTTGCAGCGCAGATTTATTCATCTTGACAGCAACAGCGTTTGCTCCCACGATACATAAAGCCATGTCTCCAGCCGGTAGGAAGTGATTTCCTCTAGTAGGAGGTGATTTCTTAGACCAGAATGATGCCTGCAGGTTTAGGTATCATCTTGGTATCATTATTTTCAGCCAGCGGTCGGCTTTCATGTAAAAGCAATCCTAGTGGCTAATTTGCCTCTAGACTGCTTTCACAAGCAGTGGGAGGGAATGCCCCCCCCACCGTCTTCCATGGTTTTCTCTGGCTCTCCTGTCCCAACAGGGAACCCGAGAATGCAGCCAGTGATTCGGCCAGCTGACCATAGAGCTGATCAGAGATCAGAATGGCTCCAATCATCTCTATGGCCTAAGAAACCGGAAGCTATGAGCATTTCATGACTTAGATTTCGCCGGATGTAAGCAGCGCCATTGGGAATTTGGGAAAGCATTTTATTACACCGATCTTGGTGTGGTAGGATGCTTTGAGGGCAGAGAAGATATCTAGGGTCTAATAGACCCCAATTTTTTCAAAAAAGAGTACCTGTCACTACCTATTGCTATCATAGGGGATATTTACATTCCCTGAGATAACAATAAAAATGATAAAAAAAATGAAAGGAACAGTTTAAAAATAAGATAAAAAGCAAAAAAAATAATAAAGAAAAAAAAAGCACTCCTGTCCCCCCCTGCTCTCGCGTAAAGGCGAATGCAAGCGTCGGTCTGGCGTCAAATGTAAACAGCAATTGCACCATGCATGTGAGTTATCACCGCGAAGGTCAAATAGTAGACACCCCAAGCTATTTTCTGAGAGGCATGTTGAGTCCATGGAATATTTTATATTTTGCCAAAAGTTGCGGGAAAATGACAAACTTTTTTTTTTTTTTTTTTTTGCACAAAGTTGTCGCTAAATGATATATTGCTCAAACATGCCATGGGCATATGTGAAATTACACCCCAAAATACATTCTGTTGCTTCTCCTAAGTACAAGGATACCACATGTGTGAGACTTTTTGGGAGCCTAGCCGCGTATGGGACCCCGAAAACCAAGCACCACCTTCAGGGTTTCTAAGGGTGTAAATTTTTTATTTCACTCCTCACTGCCTATCACAGATTCAGAGGCCATGGAATGCCCAGATGGCACAAACCCCCCCAAATGACCCCATTTTGGAAAGTAGAACCCCAAGCTATTTGCTGAGAGGTATGGTGAGTATTTTGCAGACCTTGCTTTTTGTGACAGTTTTGAAATTTGAAAAAAGAAAAAAAAAATACATTTTTCTTTACTTTCTTTATTCTCAAAAACAAATGAGAGCTGCAAAATACTCACCATGCTTCCCAACAAATAGCTTGGGGTGTCTACTTTCCAAAATGGGGTCATTTTGGGGGGGGGGGTTGTGCCATCTTAGCATTTTATGGCCTTCAAAACTGTGATAGGTAGTGAGGAGTGAAATAAATAATGTACGCCCTTAGAAATCCTGAAGGCGGTGCTTGGTTTTCGGGGCCCTGTACACGGCTAGGCTCCCAAGAAGTCCCACACATGTGGTATCCCCATGCTCAGGAGAAGCAGCAGAATGTATTTTGGGGTGCAATTCCACATATTCCCATGGCATGTTTGAGCAATATATCATTTAGTGACAACTTTGTGCAAAAAAAAAGTTTGTCATTTTCCCGCAACTTGTGGCAAAATATAAAATATTCCATGGACTCAATATGCCTCTCAACAAATAGCTTGGGGTGTCTACTTTCCAAAATGGGGTCATTTGGGGGGGGGGGGGGTTTGTGCCATCTGGGCGTTTTATGCCCTTCAAAAGTGTGATAGGTAGTGAGGAGTGAAATAAAAAATTTACGCCCTTAGAAATCCTGAAGGCGGTGATTGGATTTGGGGGGCCGGTACGCGGCTAGGCTCCCAAAAAACCCAACACATATGGTATCCCCGTACTCAGAGAAGCAGCAAAATGTATTTTGGGGTGCAATTCCGCATTTAACCATGGCATGTGCGAGCAATATATCATTTAGTGACAACTTTTTGTAAAATATTTTTTTTTTTTTTGTCATTATTCAATCACTTGGGACAAAAAAATAAAATATTCAATGGGCTCAACATGCCTCTCAGCAATTTCCTTGGGGTGACTACTTTCCAAAATGGGGTCATTTGGGGGGTTTGTACTGCCCTGCCATTTTAGCACCTCAAGAAATGAGATGAGCAGTCATAAACTAAAAGCTGTGTAAATTCCAGAAAATGTACCCTAGTTTTATAACTTTTGCGCAAATCAATAAATATACGCTTATTGACTTTTTTTTACCAAAGACGTGGCTGAATACATTTTGGCCTAAATGTATGACTAAAATTGAGTTTTTTTGGATTTTTACAAAAAGTAGAAAATATCATTTTTTTTTTACATTTTTCCATTTATAGCACAAAAAATAAAAACCGCAGAGGTGATCAAATACCATCAAAAGAAAGCTCTATTTGTGGAAAAAAAAGGACGCAAATTTTGATTGGGTACAACATTGCATTACCGCGCAATTAGCAGTTAAAGCGACACAGTGCCAAATTGTAAAAAGTGCTCTGGTCAGGAAGGGGATAAAACCTTCTGGGGCTGAAGTGTTTAATGACCACCCATTTCTCTCAAGAATCCAAATTGGAGACGTCAAGATGAAAACGGCACTCTTTGCAGATGACATCTTAATTTTCTCCTTGGCTATGCCCACTGACCTCCCTATCATTCAAGATATTTTTTCTAACTTTTGCCATTGCTCGGGACTACGCATTAATTTCAATAAGAGTGAGGTACTTCCACTACAATTGACACACTCCCATCGTTGGACCCAATCGTCCCCATTACACGCAGCAAAACATTCCATAACGTACCTAGGTATTAGAATAGGCCGGGATCCCTCTTCTCTCTACCACCTTAACTAATCCACCCATCTTTGATAGGATTAAAAGGGAGCTGGAGGCCTGGAGGACTCTCCCGCTATCGTTTTTCGGAAGATGCCATTTATACATCTTACCACCTACACTCCACAAATACCCCCCCACACTCCACTTCACAAATATCCCCCATTACACTCCACAAATACCACCCCCCCACACACACACACACACACTCCACCTCCTCTTCCCAAATTTCAACCCCAGTTACGCAACTAAGGACTTTGCTCAGCCTCTGTGTGATACCTCTCCTGCTGGCAGTCAGCTGGTGGCCTGATCTTCTCCTGAGTCCTCTCCTCCTGTCAGGTCCTGGCCTCATCACAGCCTAGTGGCAGGGCACCCTGAGAACATCACAATCTTCTTCCCTGAGGTGGCAGCAGGACCCCCTATCTGGGGTCGGTGCTCTGTCGAGAAGTGCCCGCTATCAAATAGTGATTGTAAAATCAGCTGTTGTGGTATTAAGTACAGCGCATTTGCAGTTCGTCCCAGGAACTAGGTGGGCGGGGCGATGGGTGGATCCTCCCTCCACGCTGCTCTCCTGTGTTGCATGCCCTGAGCAGCAGCAGCATGCAGGGGAGAGGAGAGGGAGAGAGAAAGCTCCCAGCCACTGCCACCCGCCTAGGATTGGCCCTGCCTGTGGGCCATTTGTAACCAGTCTGCACACCATAAATGGCCAGCAGGCCGGTACTTTGAGACCGCTGCTCTATTGTTTAGTTTGGCTTCCATACTCTTTTCTGTCTTTTCCACCGTCTGCAAAGGCTGCAGGTTTTTTACCTTCATACATTCTATGCATGAAGGTAAAAAACCTTTGGTGCGCAGCTTAACCCTCAGCCCCCCTAATATGCACCCGAGCCCAATTTCGATCCAGCGATATGTACGAGAGCCAAGGCTCTCCTGAGTCTCTCCTTCTGATTGGCTGAGATGCAGGAGCCGTTGGTTCCCACTGCAGACAATTTGTAAAGCAAAAAATGGCAGACTGATAAATTTAAACCAAGCACATTAGATTGCAAAATCTTGGATAGGAAAAATCAGTGACTTAATAAATAAAACAAAAAATTGCATTTGTTTGCACTTGTAGAATGCCAACAAGAAAGAAGTAACATTTGGCGAGTGGAACATTTCTAACAACCACTTAAAGTGAAAGTTCAGTCAAAAGTTAACTACTCCCACCCCCATTCTAAGCATTTTCTATCTAACCTCCTAAAGAAAAGATGTGTATACTTACTTATTCGAAACCTTTTTCTGTTTTTAAGTTTTGTTTTTTAGGCCTCTTACATGTAAGCTCTATGTTTTTGTTTTTATATTTAATGCTACTCTTGTTATCAGCTTGGGTAATCACCTGCTCTAAGTGAAGAGGGTTTTTAAGCTGCTAAAAGACTATTGATATCTTTAAGCACTGAAACAGCTTTCCCCTTGGGAAATGCAGCATACACACAACCGGACTTTCCGGCAGACTAGGTTCGACGGTCTTCCCGATGAACTTTCGACAGTTACGGCGGACTTTCCGAATTAACAGACTTGCCCACACACGGACAAGTCCGTTCATTTTGAACGTGACTCGGGTACGATGGGACTAGAAAGGAAGTTAATCTCGCCGCTTTTATCAGCGAGATTGACACCTTGCGGGCCCTGTCGCAGGGTATACCAGGCCCTTAGGTCTTGTATGGATTTTATGGGGAACCCCCTACACTGAAACGGCGTGGGGGTCCCCCCAAAATCCATACCAGACACTTATCCGAGCACGCAGCCCGGCCGGTCAGGAAAGGGGGTGGGGATGAGCGAGCAGTCCCCCCTCCTTAACCATACCAGGCCGCATGCCCTCAACATGGGGAGTGGGTGCTTTGGGGGAGGGGGGCCCTGCAGCCCCCCCCCACTCCAAAGCACCTTGTCCCCATGTTGATGAGGACAAGGGCCTCTTCCCGACAACCCTAGCTGCTGGTTGTCGGGGTCTGTGGGCGGGGGGCTTATCGGAATAATAAGGGGGCCCCCAGATCCCGGCCCCATGTGAATGAGTATGGGGTACATCGTACCCCTACCCATTCACCTAGGGAAAAAAAGCGTCAATAAAAAAACATGGTACACAGGTTTTTAAAGTAATTTATTAGGCTGCTCCGGGGGTCTTCTTCCGATTTCGGGGGTCTTCTTCTGACTTCTCCGCTCTCTCCGGCCTCTTCTCCCTGTGTCTGGTTCTTATGCCGGGCTCCTCCACTATCTTCTGCCACTCTTTTGCTAGCGGTGGCCCGGTCTTCTGCGTCGTCTTCTTCCCTCTTCTCTTTTTCTGATGTTGACACGATGCTCTCTCCTGCTGTAATGCGTAATGACTTATATAGGCATAGGGTGGGGTCACCGAGTGATCTCATCTGATGACCCCGCCCCCTTATGACATCACAGTCCCAGCATGCCCCGGGACTAAGCCTTGCCAATAGTTTACCTGCTTTATACCAATATTTATGGTATTTTAGATCAGGGAAGGTGTGCTTGATGTAATCTTGCAGTTCTGACCAAATATCAAATTGATGCTTTGCCTCATCCCAAGCCTTTTTATGTTTTATGGAATTGTCCCACTGGAGAGCTAACTCAGCCTGTCGTAAAGCCGCACTGGCTAACTGAAGTGTTTTAAGCACTTCAGCCCTGAACGATTTTATCCCCTTCCTGAGCAGAGCACTTTTAACAATTTGGCACTGCGTCGCTTTAACTGACAATTGTGCAGTCATGCGATGCTGTACCCAAACTAAATTTGCATTCTTTTTTCACATAAATAGAGCTTTCTTTTGGTGGCATTTGATCACCTCTACGGTTTTTATTTTTTGCGCTATAAACAAAAAAATAGTGGAAATCTTGAAAAAACGATTTTTTACTTTTTTTGCTATAATAAATATCCCCAATTTTTTTAAAAAACAAATTTCTTCATTAGTTTAGGCCGATATGTATTCTACATACACTTGGTAAAAAAAAAATCGCAATAAGCGTATATTGATTGGTTTGTGCAAAAGTTATAGATAGCATCTACAAACTATGGGAAAGATTTATGGTATTTTTATGTCTTTTTTTTTTTACTAGTAATGGCGGTGATCTGCGATTTTTAGCGGTACTGCGACATTGCGACAGACAGATCAGACACTTTTGACACATTTTTGGGACATTGACGTTTATACAGCGATCAGTGCTATAAATATGCACTGATTACTGTATAAATGTCACTGGCAGGGAAGGGGTTAACGCTAGGGGTTAAATGTGTGTTCCCTCAGTGTCTTTTAACTGTATGGGGATAGGACTGACTAGGTGAGGAGACATATCGTTGTTCCTACTCAGTAGTATGTGCTGGCTCTCATGCACACAATCGCTCATAGCCAACAGCGATCGTGCACCGGGTACCCCGCTGTGAAGCGGGAGTGAGCGTGCCCCCTCTGGCAGCTCTTAAAGGGGACCCATACCCGTACGGGGTTTCGCGCAGGGGTGCCATTCTGCCTCCGTAAAAAGACGTGAGCTGGTCTGGAACCGGTTAAAGAATTTTTATGATAGATGAATGTATAGGAGATGATTCTCTCTGATGAAAAAATATTTGCTTAACAGGAGGCAAACCTTCAGAGATTGGGTTCACTTTTCTAATGGGAATCTTCAATAATCAAATAAACTGGTCTAATACAGTATATAAAATAGCTTTTATGTCAAACTCACATATAGAGTTTAGGAGGGCTGGGAAGCAGAATAGATAATCTCTCCTGGAAAAGGAATTATGGAGGGATGAGCAGAATGAAAATTCCCTATCTGTGGGATAGGTGAGTCACCAGTAGGGATGAGCTTTGAGTTCGAGTCAAACATGAGTTCGACTCAAACATCAACTGTTCAATCGTTCGCCGAAGATCAAACATTATGGGGCGTTCGCGCCAAATTCGAGCGGCACGTCATGCCCCATAGTGCACTGCATCATCGCAGTGCATTGCTAGCTGATGATTGGCCAAGCATGCTGTCACGTACCTGGTAGGGGGAGCCCGGAGTGCAGAGAACGGCCTCTCGTATACCTCTGACTTAGGAACCCCTGAAGGTGTGAACAGGGGCTCAGAAGTACAGAGGGGCACAAGTGCCTGGCTGGAACACTGGAGTAGAGAGCTGGATCCTGTACTCAGCAGGGAGGTGCTCTGTAGTCCCGAAGCAGGTTGCAGACAACAGGAAGGTGCACTGTAGTCCCGCAGCAGGTTGCAGACAGCAGGGAGGAGTACTGTAGTCCTGTAGCAGGTTGCAGACAGCAGGGAAGTGCACTGTAGTCCCGTAGCAGGTTGCAGACAGCAGGGAGGTGCACTGTAGTCCTGTAGCAGGTTGCAGACAGCAGGGAGGTGCACTGTAGTCCTGTAGCAGGTTGCAGACAGCAGGGAGGTGCACTGTAGTCCTGTAGCAGGTTGCAGACAGCAGGGAGGTGCGGACAAGCCGGGTCAAGGTACTGGCAGGCAGATCAGGTACAGGAGGGCAAACCAAGAGAATAGTCAGAGTCCAAGCCGAGATCGGGGCAGGCAGCAAACAGGTATGTCAGGAACAAGCCAAGTAAGTACTGGATACAGAGAAACTGGTAACAAGGGAGCAGAGGTCTCAGGAAACGCTGTAGACTGGACAGCAAGGCAGCATTGGAACAGTCTCCTTTAAATAGCCCATCTTGGCGCCAAGTGTGTTACAGAGGGCGCGCGCTCCCGTGCGCCGCTATTGGCGCTATTGCGCACGCGCGTTCGCCCATTAGCGCTATTGGCGCTATTGCGCACGCGTGTTCGCCCATTAGCGCAATTGGCGCTATTGCGGGCGCGCGAGCGCTGGATGGCGCTTACAGGCATTCTTTTAATCTTCTGTTTGCTGGAATGACTACAAGAGGGCTTTTCCTGACACATGCACTATGACTCGCATGATTTGGCCAATCACAGCGCCGTCAGCAAAGAGAGCCATAATTGGCCAAAGGCTGGGTGCCTTTGGCCAATTATAGCTCAGGGGGTTAAGTCCACACCCTACACTATATAAGGCTGCCTGCACATCGGCCTTGTTTAGTGTGTTGCTGGCGGAGAGAGAGAGAGAGAGAGAGAGAGAGAGAGAGAGAGAGTCATTTCATTTACTTTGAGCAGGCAGTTTATTCAGTTAGCTAGATCTCACTGCAGACCGTTCCTGCTGTACTGTTTCTAATATACTTCTGGCAGGCAGTTGATTCAGTTAGATGCAGTTTATTTAGTATATATATATATATATATATATATATATATATATACATCTCAGCTTTGTGTGTATATATATATATATATATATATATATATATATATATATATATATAATGTGTGTGTATATGTATATGTATATATATATATATATATATATATATATATATATATATATATATATATATATATATATACACATACACACACACACTGTATTAAGTTTAGCTAGATCTCACTGCAGACCGTTCCTACACTTTCAGGCAGGTAGGCAAGTCATTCAGTGATCCGCAGTGCATAAAATACATATACTGTCTCCTACATATATATCCACTGCATTCTAGTCTAGACAAGCCTATATCTGACTGCAGGCCATTGCTGGTGTACGTTTTCAAATACACTTTCAGGCAGGCAGGCAAGTGATTCAGTGATCCGCAGTGCATAAAATATATATACTGTCTCCTACATATATATCCACTGCAATCTTGTCTAGCCAAGCCTATACTTGACTATAGGCCATTCCTGGTGTACGTATTCAAAGACACTTTCAGGCAGGCAGGCCAGGCAGGTGATTTGCAGTGCATAAAGATATATATACAGTCTCCTACATTCTAGTCTAGCCAAGCCTATACCTGACTACAGGCCATTCCTGGTGAAATTTTTCTAGTAAACTTCAGGCGGTGTTTTGCTAATCCAATTTTACAGCATGTCTGGAAGGCCACCAAGGAAAGGCAGACGCTCACAGGCTGCTAAAAGAGGGCAAGCAGGCTGTGTCTACAGCCAACAGTGCTAGTCATGGACACGGTGCATCCTCAGCACGTGGCCATGGGGCACGCTTGTCCTTTTTTTCATCAGCTGGCCGTGTTGAGCCACAACATGCAGAAGAGTTGGTAGAGTGGATCACAAAGCCGTCCTCATCCTCCTCATTCTCTCTCACCCAGGCTAAGACAAGTTTGGCTGCCAATGCAGCTGCCAAAGCAGCCTATTCCATGGGCTCAATGGCATCAGTCACTCCTTCCCTAGCCCCAACATCATGTACTAAGGAGTCCCCCGAACTGTTCAACCACAGTGTCAGGTACATGCTGCAGGGGGATGTGCAGCATTTTGAAGGCTCCGATTATGGTACCCAGGTTGATGATGAAGGCAGTAACATGAGCCCAGAGAGAGGGGGTGCCCAAGAAGGAAGAGAAACTGGCAATCATTTTCCTCCAGCTGCAGCATACTACCAGGTTTGCTCCAGTGGCGAGGAGGGAGGGGACATATGTCTGAAGCATATCAAGCGTGGCCAAAACAGCAGCTGCTTGGGCACCACATGCTTGACCAGACATATGTTGAGCTCCCATGCAGTCCGTTGGCAACAGTACTTAAAAGACCCACACCAAAGAACAAGGCGGACCTCTCCTTGCTCCTCATCAGCTGGGATCTCCAACCACACTACACCTTCAGTCCTCTCAGAGACCTGCACAGAGAGCAATGAAGGTTTAGAATAAGGTGTCCCAAGCACTTGTGGGCAATCTGCTAGCGGTACACCTAAATCCGATTGTAGCAGGCAAATTTCCCTACCCCAGTTGCTAAACCATCGAAAGAAATTCAGTCCCAGCCATCCACATGCTCAGTGGCTGAATGCTAGTTTGGCTAAATTGCTAGCAGTCCAACTGCTGCCTTTTCAGCTGGTAGACTCTGCCCCCTTTCGAGAATTTGTGGAATGTGGCAGGTTCCCAAATGCCATTTTTTTTCTTGGAAGGCCATTCTGGCTCTCTACTGGCATGTGGAAGGCAATGTCTTGGCCTCGTTGGACAGGGCGGTCAGCGGTAAGGTGCATATTACCGCTGACTCATGGTCCAGCAGGCATGGACAGGGACATTACCTTTCTTTCACGGTGCACTGGGTAACCCTGCTGGCAGCTGGGAAGGATGCAGGACAGGGTGCAGTAATGTTGGAGGTGGTTCCGCCACCATGCCTCCAAAATGCTGGTAGTGGTGATTCTGCCACACCTCTCTCCTCCACCTCCTCCTCTTCTTCTTCCTCTATGGCCTCTTCCTCTGCAGATTTGACCTCGGAACCAGCAGTGCTCCGTAGGCATTCTAGGGGCTATGCAAGCACTCAGGCACCGCCACGTGGTGCTTGAGTTGGTCTGCTTAGGGGACAGGAGCCACACTGGGGTAGAGATTCTGTCAGCTCTGCAGGGGCAGGTTCAGAGGTGGTTGACGCCACGCCAGCTTCAGGCAGGAATGGTGGTTTGCGACAATGGCATGAACCTCCTCTCCACCCTCCGACAGGGACACTTCACCCATGTTCCCTGTTTGGCTCAGGTCCTTAATTTGGTGGTGCAGTGGTTCTTGTGCAGGTACCCGGGCTTACAGGATCTTCTGAGGCAGGCCAGGAAAGTCTGTGGGCATTTCCGCCAGTCATATAATGTCAGTGCTCGGCTGCCTGATCTTCAAGAGGAATGCAACCTGCCCAAGAACCGCCTCATCTGTGACATGCCCACCAAGTGGAACTCAATGTTGGCAATGCTGCATCAGCTGCACACACAGCAGAGGGCCATCAATTAGTACCTGTGCGAGTATGGCACCAGGACAGGGTCAGGGGAGCTTGGCTTTTTTTCGCCACGCCAGTGGCTAATGATCAAGGATGCATGCACTGTCCTGTCACCATTTGAGGAGGCCACGAGGATGGTGAGCAGTGACAGTGCATGCATCAGTGATACTGTCCCTCTTGTCTTCCTGTTGGAGCAAACGCTGCATAGAATAATGGACAGGGCACTTGAGGCAGAACAGAGGGAGGAAGAGGATGACTTCCTTACCTCTCAAGGCCCCCTTTATCCAGACAGTATTCCTGCAGGCCTGCCTATCGCACAGGAATAGGAAGAGAAGGACTGTGTCAGCATGGAGGTGGAGCCTGGCACTCAGCATCAGCAGCAGTCTTCAAGGGATTGTTTTCAGTCCCCAGAAACCCATGGAATTGTACCTGGCTGGGAGGAGGTGGCTGCAGATCAGGTCATCCTTTGTGACCCAGAGGACTCTGGACCGAATGCCTCAGCAAACCTACGCTGCATGGCCTCCCCGATCCTGCAAAGCCTGCGAAAGGACTCTTGGATTGATGGTATCAAGGAGAGGGGTCAATATTGGCTGGCAACCCTTCTTGATCCACGTTACAAGGGTAAGGTTGCAGAACTTATCCAGCCTTCGCAGAGGGAGCAGAGGATGAAACATCTTCAGGAGGCCTTGCAGACAGGTTTGTGCAATGCATTTCCAGAGCCTGGGAGGTTGCAATTTCCTGGTCCTCCTGTGCAACGTGTTGCTGAGGCTTCGGTCAGTCACAGAAGAAGTGGTGGAGAAGGTGGCCATCTGACTGATGCGTTCAGACAATTTTTTATTCTGCAGCCCCAAGGTCTGATTGGTTCCAGCAACCATCGCCAGCATCTGATTTACATGGTGCAGGAAAACCTTGGGGAAAATCAGACATGCAAACCTTTCCAACCAAAAATCCACTGGGTTACTGGGTCTTGAGGATGGATCACTGGCCAGAGCTTTCACAGTATGTAATTGAGCTACTGGCCTGTCCTGCATCCAGCGTTCTATCTGAATGCACATTCAGTGCTGCTGGAAGCTTTGTAACCGATCACAGAGTGCGCCTGTCCACAGACTCGGTTGATCGGCTCACCTTCATAAAAATGAATTAGTCTTCGATCACCAGCTACCAAGCACCTGATGCTGATGTAACCAATTAATTTTTTTATCAATGTGAGATCCCTTGAAGACTGCCTATGCTGATGCTGAGTTACTATCCAGTTATGCTGCGTGACTATCCTATTCCTCCTCAGTGTTCATGTTGATAGCTTCTAAGAACATTTTGGTTCTGGGCACCACCACCAGTGCCTAAAGCCCAATTTTTCTGCCCCGTTTAACAGGGGCATGTAATTACATTTTTTTGCTGTAATATTTGGCAGCAGGGCCCATTCCTGCGCTCAACAAGAGTATCTGTGAGGTTTTACAGTGTTGTGTCACTACCACCACCACCGCCGCCTAAGGCCCAATTTTTCGGCCCCTGTTCAACAGGGGCATGTAATTTCAACTCTTGATATAATATTTCACAGCAGGGTCTGTTCCAGCGCCCACCAAGAGTAACTGTGAGGGCTTACAGTGTTCTGGTACCACCAACACCTAAAGCCCAAATTTCTGCAGAGTATATAGGGCAGGCCGTATATACAGGCGGTCTCCTACTTTCAAATATCCGACTTACAAACGACTCCTACTTACAAACGGAGGGAGACAACAGGAAGTGAGAGGAAATCTACCCCTAGAAAAGGAAATTCTCTCTTGTAAGAGTTAATATGGGAAAAAGGTGTCTCCACTGATGCTTTATTATCACCAATCCTTGTTTCCCTAAAAACCACAAATTTTCAAAATCCAATTGTCATTGGGACAGAAAGTGAGGTGAAATCTTCTGAACAGGGGCACAGACAGCAAAACAAACGTTACAGGGGTGATGATAACCCTTCCCTATGTTATTCAAAAAGCTTAAAAATAGATTTTTTGGCTGGAGCTACACTTAAAAAATGCACCTGTTAAAAATTACAGATTCTACTTAAGAACAAACCTACAGTCCCTGCCCTGTTTGGACCACCTGTATACTGCTGTTCAGAGTATATAGGACCCGGGGGCCCCACGCCTTTTCTTTTTTTAATTTGGGTGTGGGGTTCCCCTTAATATCCATACAAGACACAAAGGGCCTGGTAATGGGCTGGGGGAGGGGGGTACCCTTGCCGTTTTCCTCAATAATTTTCATCCATATTGCCAGGAACCGACATTACATTACAGCCGCAAGCAGTTTTAAATGACTTTTATTCCTCTAGAAATGTCATTTTGTGCAGGGACTGTTCTAAACACGGGTAACACGTGCCACTTTACAGGCATACTATAGACACCCCCCAGTTACGATATTTAAAGAAATATTTCACTTTTATTTTTTCACTTTAAGCATCATTAAAATCACTGCTCCCCCAAAAAAACGGCCGTTTTTAAAACTTTCTTTTGCATTGATACATGTCCCCTGGGGCAGGACCCGGGTCCCCAAACCCTTTTTAGGACAATAACTTGTATATTAGCCTTTAAAATTTGCACTTTTAATTTCTCACCTTTGAGTCCCATAGACTTTAACAGTGTTTGAATGTAAAAACGAACTTTCGGTCCGTTCGCATGTTCTGGATGCAAACTGAACCTGGGGGTGTTCGGCTCATCCCTAATAACCAGACATTTATAAAGTTCAGGGGTGAGATGGTGTGGGATAGTATTGTGGTTTGGTAGAAATGCCCTGTTGAGAGTTTTTAACACCCCTACGAAAAGTTTTATCTTCATTGCAATCCATCACAGAATTAAAATCTCCACTTACTAACATGCAAAATGCTTGGAGCATGCATCAATCAAGTAGATAGATCACTAAAGAAGGCCAGATCTGGAGAGTCTGAGGCATAGTTATTAGATATTGTAAGGTCATGTTGGGCAAGCATTAGGTGGATAGATAGATCACCCATCCTGATCTACAGTACATTGACAGATTGAAGGATATATGGTAAATTCTTATGAATCAGGATAGCTACCCCTGCTTTACAACCCATGGCTGGGGAACCATAGACTTCTCTATGGTTCAAAAGTGACATGTCTGTCTTCAGTTGTTTGAGATGGCTCAAAATTTGTATCTTTTTTGAGGGGGAGCATAGACCCTTATCATTCCATTACACTATTCTCATAACATAATAGACAGAAAGAGGGCTTGTCTTAATAAGAAAACCATCATAACTCTAAAGGGGTAAATTAACAATAAGCAACCAGGTTCCTCCAATTTCTATGCCCCAACCCATCCACCTAGAGAGATGCAGCCTCCTTGTAAAAGTATAACCAATAAAAAAAGTAAGTAATTAAAACACAACTTTCAACAAAACAACTGAACCGTTGAAGTGGTTAACTTTTTTCGCAAAAAAAGTTGCAACCACACAACCCACAGACTGAACCCCTGTAATTAGCGTGGATCAAATTCCCATATAGAAACGTATAGGTTCCCCACAGTTGTCAGCCATAACTGTGAATGGCTTATTATGGGGTTTAGACATTCAGGGAATGTGGTGTCAGAAGATATGGGCAAAACCGTGTCAAAGAAAGAACATCAAATATAAAGCAATGAGTTATTATGCAGTATACTCATCGGCCATGGAATGAAAAAAAAAAGCTACAGTCAAATCACTTCTGATAGGAGTGGATCTTGGAGAGTCCCGATTGGAAAGAATATTTAGGGCATTTGGAGGGCTCCTTTGTTCCTTAGGAGAAAGAGAAATACAATCAGCAGACGGCTCATGTGTATCAATATCTGTGCTCAGCGATCTGAGGAATTGTTCCACCTCTACAGCGGATTTGAAGACATGGCATTCCCCGTCCAGCACTTGTAGGTATAAAAATATGGCATAGGCAAAGGTGAACAAAGTTGTTGATGCTGATACAAAGCAAAACATACTTAGCTTTGTTGGGTGAGCTCTGCAGAATAACCAACGAACAAGAGAAGCTTGAAGCCATTCAAAGAGAGAGAGAGCTGCTTCCTGAAACACTGAAGTATGACCAGCTTGTTGCCATAGTTTGAACATTTTACTATCACCAGTCCTGGTTCATTCCTAGTATTGGAGTGTTGGCCTAAGCAATACGCTCTTTCCACAGTACATGCGGATTCCAAACCTAAGGCTTTGCAAATGCATTCAAATATCTAATATAAGGCCTGCATTGTAATAAAGGAGTCTGCTAGCAGAAAGGTTGAGATATAAAAAAACAATGGAACTATAAAGGTAATCTGCAGGCTGAAACTTGCAGTGCCAGGCATTCAGAAGTGAAACAATAATAATAATAATAATCACATATCTATATAAAGTGCAGAAATCAACATAAATATACATATGTCAATCCTAAAATGCAGTATAATATCACCATAAAAGTGCATGAGTGCCAATTAAGTGCAGAAAAGCCCTGTATAGTCCAAAAACATATGTACATGTCTCATTGATACTAGGTAATTTGTTTGTCATGTGTTAGTGTATTTTTAATTGTTTTTTTTATTTTACAATTGTATGGGTTTTTTTTTCCTAGATCTATGAATTAAAAACATATGCTCTATGGGTTAAATGTTCATGAATATTACATAATCTGTCTGTCTTGTGTTAGTGTATTTTAATTTTTTGGCTTGAGCGAGTGCTCATTTCATGAGGTGGTGGCTGGTGCTCCTTTACACTGGGAAGAGCCTGACAACAATCTGAGTCATTGGTGGAGGAATTATAATACATATGTTTTTTGGACTATACTGGACTTTTTGGCACTTTATGCACTGTGATACATTTATACTGCGTTTTAGGATAGACATATAGTATTCACATTTATGTTGATTTTTGCACTTTTATATACAGTAGATATGTGAATAATTGTTGCACTTTGTAATTCATTTTTACACTCTGCCTCACCACTTGTCTGGCGCTGCAGGTGATTATTTTGGGGAATGCATTCAGTACATATAGGAATGAGGTAACTCACCTTGTAGGACAAACCTATGATCCTGAGATTGTTCCCGAGGGAACAGTTCTCTAAGTTGTCCACCTTGTCCAGAAGGGCTGGCTGGGTCTTTGAGTGTTGCTGTATCAGGTTTGCAACTGACAACTTATCCTCGTCAGGCACCTGGCTTGCTCTCTCACTTCCCCACCCCTCCCATAGCTGATCTATTTCTTGGGTCACCATCTTATTGGCTGCAACTGTAATTGTAGGAGTTAAAAGTTTGGTCACTGGCGATCTTGTCTTAGGAAGCATCCAGATCTGAATCTATTGCTCCTGGTGAGGGAGAGTGATCATCTCTGTGCCCCCACCCCATCCCTGCAGCCATGTCAGAAGCTGCTGCAGATGCTGCTATCTGACACATAGTGTGATCTAGTGTGAGTGTGATATATGGGCCTACAATGATTTTTATAACCTCATGAACTTGTGAGCTTTTGATTGGAACTGAGACTTAGACCCTTAAGAATTTCCAGGTACTGGACTTCATAACAGGACATCATAAACCAGCCCTGGAATTTTATCTGCAGGTAGTATCTGAAAAAAAGTATATTGTCTACCAGGCCGCTTGGTTCAAAGATGTAATCTCTGAAAACTGTAATGTTAAATACTCTGTGACAGATGTCACTGAGGCTCCCCTGACTGGAGGGAGTCACTTCAAAGGGTTCAATTGAGATGAGGAAGCTGCTGGGACTATCTGTCTTTTATGACAGCTGGTGACCTACATTTGACCGTGTCTTGAGAGTTTGTGACAAGTCAAACAGCACGCTCCATTGAATGAAAATGGCAAAATCTTAAGATTACTGAAATCTATTGAAGGATGTGGCTTACCTGGATTGGATGTGGAGGGGGGGGGGTTAGAGAGAGGATATAAAATCCAGACACAGCTCTCTAACCCTCTTTGAGCCTTAAAGGGGTTGTAAAGGTAAAAATTTTTTCACCTTAATGCATTCTATGCATTAAGGTGAAAAAACTTTTGACAGTACCGCCGCCCCCAGCCCCCCCGTTTTACTTACCTGACGCCTCGAATCTTCGCTCCTCGTCCTCGTCAGCTTCATTGCAGCTCAGCCTGGTCGCTGATTGGCTGCAGTGGATGGATTGAAAGCAGCGCAGCCATTGGCTCGCGCTGCTGTCAATCACATCCGATGACGCGGCGCGCCGGGGGGCGGGGCCGAGTGATACAGCGAGCGGCTATAGCCGCCGGCTGTATCACGGGAGCGCGCCCGCAAGCACTCACCACCGTGCGAGGGAGCTCGCATGAAGGTGGTAAATGCTTGCGGGGAGGAGCTGAAACAGCCGCCGAGGGACCCCAGAAGACCAGGTTCGGGGCCACTCTGTGCAGAACGAGCTGCACAGTGAAGGTAAGTATAACATGTTTGTTATTTTAAAAAAAAAAAAAAACATCTTTACAACCCCTTTAAGGTCATGTAAAGTATCAACATTATTCTTCCTTTTTCTGTAACTTTCTCTCCTGTAGTTGTCTCTATGTATTGGTAACATTCTGTATTTACATTGTAACATCATTCTTTTTGAGTAGTACCACCATATACTTTGTATTTTATTCTGTTTGATGAAAAGCCAACTTTTATTTATCACAGTGATTATTCATTATCAATAATCTTATTAATGAAAGACGTTCTGACTGACGTAGACAAAAGGTGTTAATAACTTATTATATTTATAGTCTCAGAAAGGATCAAGCGAATAAATTAGGTAGAAAAATTGCCCCCCTATGTGAATGAGTATGAACCCATTCACCAAAAGTGTCAAAAAGTAATAAAAAAACAGAGACTGTTTTTGACAATTCCTTTATTAAAAAAAAACAAAACAATGTCCCCTCATGTAATTCCATCATCAATCACGCCACCCGCCACACCTGAAAAAGAAAAAAAACACTCTGCATTCATTGCCGACCGACCGCCGAATGCCTCCTCTGCCCTGTTGACAGTTCCTTATATAGGTAAAGACAGGGCCACCTGGTGACATCACCAGGTGGCATCACCCCCTTGTTACATTACCGACTCAGCATGCACTGGTCTGTGACATCACAAGGGGGGCAGGTGACATCGCCAGGTGGCCCCGCCCTTACCTATATAAGAACTTTCAATCGGCGAGGAGCCATGTATGAGTGCAGAACTTTTTTTTTTTTTTTTAGGGTGCTGTGGGCATGATGGATTTAATTTTTAATTAATTAAATTAAGGAATTGTCAAAAACTATTTCTGTGTTTTTATTACTTTTTTTACACTTTTTTTGGTGAATGGGTAGGGGTACTATCCCCTTAAAATGCATACCAGACCTAAAGGGTTTGGTATGGAGTGGGGGGACCCCACTCTGTTTTCTCTTTCTTTTTTTTTTTCAATAGCCAGGTGCCAGCAATTGCAACAGCGAGATCAACCAAGATCGGTGGAGCGGTGTGTCAGACTGACACACCGCTCCACCGATCGCCGCAATGCGTGCCCCCACAGGCGCGTGGTGGCATGTTATCCTCCTGGACGTTATATGACGCCCAGTCAGGATAACTGAACCACCGCCCAGCGCTATGGGCCGGGCAGGAAGTAGTTAAAATCACTTCTCCTGAAAAAACTATTTAAAAAAAATGTTTTTCATTGAAACATGTCCCCCAGAGCAGTACCCAAACCCCCATACACCTTTTATGGCCAATTGCTTGCATATAAGCCTACAAAATGAGAACTTTTGATTTTTCCTGTTTGGCGCCCATAGACTTCAATGAGGTTTGTCGTCGGTCATAACTTTTCCCCTGTTCAAGAGTTATTCTGAGGACAGAGGGGTGTTCAGCCCATCTCTAATGACTAGTAGAAGTACAACCCATGAACATTCTTCAAAGCAAAAGGCTAAACTCAGAAAATAAATTGAGCCCTATTTTACATTTTTGTTGATGGCTATATTATCTGCAGATCTCATTGCTTACTAGTACCACTAACCTTGAAAAAGTACTAACTTACACATAAGAGTCACCAAGGATTTGTAAAATCAAAGCACAGACTACCTGAATTATACAAGTGGCCAGATGTTGATGCCCTGGTACTAACTGCCAATCAATACTATGTTAGTTGTGTGTGATAAATCTGTTGTCACGCACACTCCACCATTCCAGCCAGTGCCATTTTTTTATTTTTCCTGGGAGAAGCTCACTAAGGTTATTGTCAGTCCTTTCACAGAGGTACATGTGGACTATGCATTTGCTAAAACATTCATGGATTATTACAATAAATAGCTAGCTACAGTATTGCATTGTCTTGAATGAAACATCTGCTGCTACTATTACATTTCTGTCCACAATCTTCAGCAGGTAGGGTAACCCAAAGGAATTTGAGTCTAACAATGGACCGCAATTTGTTTCATCTGAGTATGAATTCTTCCTGAAAAAGAGAACTGTTGTGCAAAGGAAATGCTCAGTTTATTACACCCAGGCAAGTGGAGAGATTGAAAGATTCAAAAGAACCAACATAGCTCTCCAGACTACAAATCTTGCAGGGAGAACTTTAACGTTTCTTACTATAGAGTTCTCGCACGTCTACAGACCAACTGGACAAACATTGCCAGCTGAACTACTACATGGTAGACAAATACTCAATGTTGCAGACATGTTTTCTTTGGCTTTCTTATTAAATTAAAATATATTTAAATAATCTGAGTAACACGGGGTCTCTTTGTAAATGGATAAGTCATCTGTGTACATAGGAGAGCTCGACAATAAGGATAAGATACAGTTCAGACCAAATTTATTTTGACCCATACCCATGAAGACTGTCACATGATAGCAGGCCACAGACCCAATCAGCTTCAGATGTCATATTCCCAACACAACAGTTGCACATAACAAAGATGCAGGGATGCTGGTGACATCATTGACCTAATATGGCCCTATGTTAAGATAAGGCAATGTACCCATATTAGGTCAATGATCACTCATTCTTGTCTCATTCAAAGGAATTCCTAAAAGACTAGGCGGCATAAGCATTAGGTGGTGCAAGTGTCCAGAATCCACCCAAACTGAAGGATCAGTTCTGAGTCGACTAAACTTTGAAGCCAAACATTCCGTTGATATAGTTGACAAATGATGATGTTGATGATGTAATTTTCAAATGGAAAATCTTACATTTTCTGAGTTAAGGAAGCCTATTCAAATAAATGGGCCGACAATGCACCAGAACATCCAAAGAAACGTACGAATAGCATTTTTGAAAAAAATGCATACCGCATCACACAGTAGTTGCGGTGCAATGAAGAGTGCACTGCAACACACATAATGGTATATAATGTATGTTAACCTGCATTACCAAACTGCGATGCAATGGTGTGAATTAGCCCTAAAACATCTATGCCTTGATGTTATATTGTGAGTCTTTTGTGAGTCTATTGGCATATTATTGTTTCTTTTACTGATTTAAGCCCATAACAACTAGAAAAGCAAGCATAATTTTTCTAATTACATACCCCACATGGATAGGTGTGTTTGCCAATATAACGATAGCAGTCATTGTTTGATCCTAAAATATGATAAAAAAACAGAGCTGTAGAAAGATTTTTTTTAAAGCTCAGATATTCCTATCGAGTGGTAATAAAAAGACCTAAAAAAAAAAAAATTAAACCATATATATTAAGGGCTAAGTTCACCTTTTACATAAACTGGCCCATGCAGACAAGGGGACTCTGTATTTTAAAATATGCTGTGCTGTTTGTAAAAGTAATGTTTAACATACCTGTAGGCCTTTTCTGTCACCCATTAAGTCTAACTGAAATACTTTCAATGTTTGGATTTCTTCATCCTAGCCTAATTCCAGTCTCTTTCTTTTAGAACCACTAAAGTGATAATCTCTCGCAGATGGAGGCTCTGTGGCCATTTTATTGCAGCTCAGTGCATGAGAAAGAAAGTGAGGCCCGGAATGGAATGAAAGAATGAAAAGATAATGAAGGGCCGGGCATGACAAGTGTGGAGCAGTGAGACAACATAGGGTTAATGGGAGAAGGAAGTAAAGGGGAGGAGGTAGAAATTAACTAAAGGGGTGGAGTGATATAAAAGAAGGAGGCGGGGTTTTTCAGGAGCAGTAGGAGAGAGACAGAAGTTAGGAAGAAGTTGGGACACACGCTGCAGCAGCATGGCTGATATTGATCTGATCTTAGCACGCTTGAGAACGGCGATGGCGACGAGGGGGCCAGAATGGCTACAAGCCCAGGTAGCTGCATTCATCCCATAAGAAGAAGGGAGGTCAGCCGCGGGGGGTGAGACGACGCCACGCACTAGGCGGTCCCGGCTGCCTGAGCATTTTTCTTCAGGCCCCTCCAGCAGAGCTCAACGCCCTAATAGGAGCCCGGTAACGGACCCGTCGGCTCCCCTGGCAAAACGGGCAGCTGCAGCAGTCACCGGGGGGACCGGGTGGAATCCTCGCTATCGGCAGGGAGACAGAGGAGGACAGAGGGAGAGGAGTAGGGACTAGCAGAGGAGCCACGAGTGCAGGGCTGCGCAGTGCTACATCAAGAGGAGGACACATGGAGAGGGGGCGAACGGCAACAAGGACAGAACCCACGGCCTCCAGGCCTGCTTCGCCTGCGGGGCTGGTCACAATGATGCTCCAAGCCATGGAGGTACGGTCGGAAGGAGAGCTGTCGGGATCAGACGATGAGGTGCACCAGGAGATCGTGCCATCAGGAGGGACGAGTGCAGCGGCGATGGGGAGCAGTTGCCCGGTGAGTCACATGCTTTAACTGCTGTTGATGGTAATGTTGATCTGTGCAGGTTGCTGGGTATAGTGGGCGGGGGGGCCCAGAGGTTAACAGGGGTTGCATTGAATGCGGGGGGGCCGTCTGGCCCAAGGGTGGCGGGCAACTCGCCCGTCGCCCCTGGGACACGGGAGCCACTGCAGGAGTTACTGGGGGTTAAGGGATTTAGTTCAGCGCTTTGTGGGCAGCCAGGTAGGGCTGGCACCGTGGGTTAGGGGGCAAGTTGAGAAGTTGGGTAACGGGGGGGACCCCTGGGGCAGGGGGGGAAGTCCACTGGTATGTTGGACTCAGGTGTGACAGGGAATACCTCTGTGGGAGAAAAAGCGGGGGAGCCTGCGGTAGTGGCCAGGAAAGACGTGGTCAGGATAGCGGATGCGGCAAAATGTGAGGTATATGTCTGCTATGAGGGACCGTTGGGAGCGCATTTGAAACAAGAGGTTAGGGAAAAGATCGTAAAAAGTAAGTATGTTGAAATTTTCTTACTGTTACCACTGGAGAAGTTCAACTTAGATAGGGTGAAGCCAGACGATTCCAAAAAGGAGGATGAGGAGAAGCGGAGGTATCGGTTGATCCCTAGGACCTTCATGAATTGGCTGCAGGCGTTCGCCATTATGGCCAGCGTCATAGGTGAGAAGAACCCGGAACATTGCTCTGCGCTGTTTTGCTACATGGACGCCATAGGGGAGGCCCATAGGGTGTATGGGGGGACTGCGTGGCTTCGGTATGACAAGCAGTTTTGGCAGAGGAGAGCAGTTAGGCCAGCCCTTAGGTGGGATCATAAGGATATCAGCCTATGGATGAGTTTGATGTCTTCCGCTAGGGCCCCAAATCAGTTTTTTCAGGGGGGGGGGCGGGGGATCACCCACCTCTGAACTGCCAGCTGGAAAGAAATGGGGGGTGTGTTGGCAGTTTAACGAAGGATCCTGAAAGTTTGGGGGGTCCTGTCGGTTTAAGCATGAATGCTCGGGATGTGGGGGGAATCACCCTTTGTCCTGTTGCTTCAAGAAAGGAAAGCGGACATAAGGAGCCTACTCAGAAGAGGGACAACGTCGGTGATGGAGGTAAGGATGCGGCCTTTCCTAAATAGGTACCCGGATAGGGAGGTAGCAAGGGTATTAGCTGAGGGATTTTCGGTGGGTTTTAGGATTCCATGCTCCATGGCGGCGATACCTCCTATGGCAAAGAATTTACGGTCGGCACTGCAGAACCCTGGGGTGGTTTCCGAGAAATTGGCCAAGGAGGTGGCGTTGAGGCTCATGAGTGGGCCTTTTGCAACAAAGCCTCTGCAGGATTTGGTTTTGTCACCATTAGGAGTGGTGCCTAAGAAGGAACTGAATAAGTTTCACCTTATTCACCACCTCTCGTTTCCAAAAGGGGGATTGGTGAATGATGGTATAAATCCTGACGGTTGTACAGTGTCTTACACATCGTTCGATGCGGCCTTGGCATGGGTTGTCATTTAAAAAAAAAAAAAAGAACTTTCAAGAGCTGTGGGTAGAAGTGACGCCATCTTCCCCTCACTCGTCTCCATGCCCAGCAAGGGTGAAGTTTCGATCTCCTACACTGCTGCCGACAGCTCCAGTAATCGGCCATTTTTATCTTAAACCGGACCGTTCACTGAAGAAGAGGATACTGGGGTTATGGCAGCTAGCTGCTGCCATAACAACAATATTCCTCTTCAAACAGCCGATGTAAAACGACGGTGGGCGGTCCGGAAGTGGTTAAAAAACATGCCGTGGGGTGCCATAATCCAGCCTATGAAGGAGAGCATTTCTGTTAAGTACAGAATATTTTATTTGGGGTAGTATTTTAGTGACTTTATTGGTTTTGGAGTACCTTTGTATTTATTTTAAGGACCTTTTATAAATTTAGTGTCCCTGAAGAAAAACCAAAATTCCCCACACCCATAACCATAATAACCATAATAAAATATAAAAGTTAGACATTAATAGATATGTTCACATTAATGCCTGCAGCTAACCAATTTCTATCAAACTTCAAGCAAATTTCTATTTGCTTGTCGAAGCAGGCCTAGTACAGCTTAATGAAAACACAAGTGTTGCTGCTAAAACTATCTGAATAAACCTTTTTTACAGAAACTGCTCAAACTATAACAAATTGGGGTGGTGCTGCTGCTGTCAGTAAAAGCCAAATGATTCAGTCACTGAAACCATCCCTATTCTGTAACACCATGTACAAATTGAATGCATTCCCTAAACTTGTAATTTTAAAGGAGTTGTTTATTTTCATGTCACTCAAAAAGCTGTATGAAAATCATAATCTCCCCACCGCATTTTCCTTTTTTTGGCATTGGCCCAGATACCCCATGATAGTGCCTGGTTTATCATACCTTTTTATTCAACATTAGCTTGCCAATTAACCCTACAATTGTCAAGAACTATCAAGATTTGCCATCCATATATATCAATGCTGCTCACTTGAAAAACAGATTTACCAAACATTTTGCAAGATTTTCTGAATGCCAAGTGAAACCAACTTTACAGAATTTGCTAATCATTACCTGGGTACATTCAACATCCAGGAATATCAAGACAGATGCAGAACAGACTAATGGAATATCTCATGGGTAGCAATAGTCGAAGAAATCAGTGGCTGGTTATCAACCTGATTCGATTTTCCAGTTTGTGTTGTAATTATTCTCCTGAAATTACAGACTTGACTATAGTTTTCAATAATGTTAATTTCACAGACACTACATCAAGTGTAAGAATAAAGGTATATCAGGGAGATTCTTTGGGCAGATAAACTGAAAACACACTTTTGTGTTTTTGCCTGCAGTATTTTCAATTTAAATTAATAGAAAGGCATCAAATGTATGTCAATGTGCACCCTAACACACACTGATTGCAATCCACGGCATGTATATAGCATGTGTTGACATAGAATATAAAGTGCATTGCAATGCGTGTTCAGATGCACACCAATGCACGTTTTTATGTTTTGGGGGTTTTTTGTTTATATTTAAATAGAGACACATCAGAAATAAAAATGCATCAAAACAGAACAATGTGTAGGCTGGTCTAAAACATAACTGTATCACCCAAATGAGCTCCAACAAGGCCTGCCTGAAACAAGGCTGACTAGTAGTCCACAGTCCATGCAGAGCTCTGTTTCTGCTACACATGTGCACATATGGTGGGTCCTAGACACATGACTCATCATACTTCTGGTGACCCTTAGCAATGACCCTCTTGAGGTTGGGGGCAGTTTTTCTTCAATTCTTAGATCAGGCTCTGTCCTTCCCATCAGCCAACTGAACATTGGCCAAGCTCCACCCACGATTTATAAGGGATCCTGCCAGGAAAGATGTGACCCCACTTCATTTCCTGGAAGGATTTAAAGAAGAAAACCTACTTAAATGGGCAGCAAGTTAACCACTGTCTACAGATGTAAGTCTAGCTGAAGTAAAACTTCATTAAAACGTTTTTTATTTAAACAGGTGGACAGAGGTGTGAAGGGATATAACCTCTGTTGGGTTTTTATTTGTAGTCTGTGTCACCTTTGTTGTCCTGTAGAGACACAGACTGCAACAACACACTTTTTTCAGCATAATCGGGAAGGGTTAGAACCTTTGTCATGTTTATTATCATTATTGTCTGTGTCTTTCTTTCCCAATTGCATGTTCCCCTCCTTTCTTGTCTTGCTGTCACATGGGACAGGAAGTGATTTACATGAAGGTAGATATCTGGAGGGGTCCCTTATTTTAAAAGGGACTTCCTGATAAGCCTACTGCCCAAAGACCCCCACATCCACCAGCTAGGTCACACTCTGGCAAGGTACTCTCCCCATGTTGGAGGTATGTGGTTTAAGTGTGGTGTTGTGTATACAGACATACTTATGATATCTCTGACTTATATTGTTTTCAGAAAGAACTTAAAACTTAAAAGTTTTAACTTCATAAAATACTACAATACATTTTGGAGGGTTGCTAAAGACACCACATCCTAATAATACTGATAATAGAACAAAAAGGAAAGATGGATTTTTTAGGTGCCAAAACATAATCACGACAAAATTAAAACATACAATTTTATTACATTGAAATATTTTTTAAAAAGGACAAGGTTAAAACCGTATACAATATATACTACTGCACAATGCCTTAATTGAGTACCCACGGGTATGGAAACAGCAATATTAGATAGCAATATCAGCTTGTATTAAAGTGATACTAAGGTCTTGTTTTTTTGTTTGTTTAAAAATAACAAACATGTTATACTTACCTGCTCTGTGCTGTGGTTTTGCACAGAGCAGCCACAATCCTCTTCTCGGGCCCTTTGCAGCTGCTCCTGGCCCCTCCCTGCTGCTATGTGCCCCCACAGCAAGCAGCTTGCTATGGGGGCACCCGAGCTGAGACGCTTCTCTGTGTGTCCATTCAGACACGGAGTCGCAGCTCTGCCCCATCTCTCATTGGGCCACTGACTTTGATTGACAGCAGTGGAAGCCAATGGCACCCGATGTGTGTCTGAGCCAATCAGGGGGGAGAGTCCCGGACAGCCGAGTCTCTTGTGTAACATCGCTGGATTGAGATGGGGCTCAGGTAAGTGTTGGGGGGGCTTCTGCACACAGAAGGTTTTTTATCTTAATGCATAGAATGCATTAAAATAAAAAAAACTTCTGCCTTTAGAACCACTTAAAAGCCAGATAGCTTCTCCAATTGCTTGGTGTCTTCAGTGTAGATAATATGCCTGAAAGCATATTACGGGCTTCTACTTCATAAAATATGTGAGTGTGTGTTAGAAATGTATAGCTTGTATAGAGTGTGTGTTAGAAATGTATAGCTTGATTTCATTGGTTCTTTAGATTCTTTCCAAGCCCAATGTCAGAAACCATGAAATCAGACCAAGACAGAAGTACAGTTAAATCACACTTGTTTAATAATAAAAGTAAAACGAACGAACGTAGTCAAAACATAGCCAAAGTTCAGTAACCGGAATGGATAGTCAGCCATGCCAGAAGTCAGGGATCAAAGTAGTGGAACAGCAAGCAGGATCTGGAGCCAGAAGGGATGTCAGCAAAGCCAGTCTTTACGCAGGAGAATGTTTCTTGTGATGTGACCAAGGCGAAGGCAGAGCTCTTCTGCACTGGACAACTTAAGTAGGCAGGATCATCAACAGCTGAGTAACTGTGGAGAGAGATGTGAGCTGGCAATTAGCCGACAGCTGAGTGGCCAGCTCAGAGAAGGAAGAGCCCAGCCCTGACACCCAAAAGCTGTTGTTTCACTGTAATGTAGCATGAAGCTCCACTGATTTCTACTAGAACACTCTGTTCGCAGTAAATATAGTCAATTTTAAAGCTTCACCAAGAAATTAAAATCTTTTTAAGATTTCTATTTAATTATTTGTTCTGCACAACTATGCCTTTTTATATGTTATATCATATCTATGCATATAGCCTTTTCTGTTGCATTATTTTTTATGTCACTAGCATTTTTAATTCTTGATTTCACATGGAATTAAAGCACATTACTTGTTTTATGTAAATGCTATGAACCAATGAGTTTTTATGAAATGTCTTCTTTGCTATATCTTTGCAGTACTGTGTACTGAAATTAAAGATAGCCTTTCCAAACACTTTTAAAATAAAAAAAAATACAATTAGTGAGAAAGATTTAAAAAAATCTTCCTCCATTTCTCCTCATCTATTGAACAACTTTGATTGTCTTTGCCTGGTTAAGATGTCTGCCACCTTTTCTAGGTTTTAGTTCAGGGTGCTGTTCTCCACAAGTTATAGCAGTCTGACACATCAGGCTTAAGATTTGACATCCCTGTATATGGAGAGCTGCATACAAATTTTCTGGTAATTTTATTTATTTATTTATTTATTTATTTTTCTTCAGGGAGCTCTTATCAGGTCAGTAAAAACCTGATCCTGCATATGAGTATAGTCAATTTTCAAGCTTCATCAAGAAATTAAAATTGTTTTAAGATGTCTACTTATTTGTTCTACACAGCTATTCCTTTTTTAAATGTTATATAATGTTTATACATATACTGTAGCCTGCCCTGTTGCATTATTTTTTATGTCACTAGCATTTTTAATACTTGATTGCACATCCAATTAAAGCACAGCACTTGTTCTGGGTAAATATTATGAACCAGTGAGCTTTTATTAAATGTCTTCATTGCTCTATCTTTGCAATTCCTTGTATTGAAATTATAGGTAGTGTTTTCATAGACTTTTTTAAAATAAATAAATAGAATTAGTGATTGAGATTAAAAAAAATCTTCTTCCCTGTTTCCTCATCTAATGATCGCCTTTGATTGCCTTTGCCTGGTTAGGATAGCTGCCACCTTTTCTAGGTTTTAGTTCTGGGTGCTGTTCTCTGCAAGCTATACCAGTCTGACACACTAGGCTTAACATTTGATATCCCTGTATCTGAAGGGCTGCTTATGAACTATCCATTTTGTATACCCTTTTATATTGGGGAAGAGAAAGCTATGCTCTCAAAGCAATGGTGTTTTTTAATCCCTCCAGCACCCATAAAGAAGAACTATCTTTACCTGCAAACTGGTAAGGGGGTAATAGTTTATATTGTCAAAAAAAAACCCCTCTCTTTCCTATTATTCCATTTATGAAATGACACTGTTGTTGTGAAAAATAATACAGTAGCTTACTTTAAGGCCAGCTTCACATTGTTGCATTGAGGTACCACTGGCTACACACTTTTGCTGCGTACACAAGATTGGATTTTCCTACAACAAATGTTCGATAGGAGCTTGTTGTCGGAAATTCCGATCCAACACCATTATTATCTTGCATTTTTTAACCCCAAGGAGGTTGGTTGGTGTTGGTGTCCCTTGTTAATTTGACATTGTATTTTGGAAATGTACCTGCCTACTCACAAACTGCCCTTTTTGTAGAGTAGCACTGGTAGATTTACAATCTACCGCAGATTAGGTAAATTTAGTAAATTGTGTGTTAAGAAGTTTAAAAGTTCGCCTCTGTTCCAGCTTTGCTGACTTTGTGTGTGCTTCCGTGCTGACCGGTGGGTGTCGCTGTTACCACTAGTCAGTGTTGGAAAGGCAACATGTCGAAGTGTATAGATGCTCCTCTGTCTCGGAGACAAGCTCGGTGGAGGTGGTCCTCCGAGTTGCATTCTGGGAAGGGGGTATTTATGGGACAGACGCCATGTTTTAGTGTCATTTTACAGCAACCTGCTGGCCCTCCTGGCCGACAGGTATGCGTTAAGGAGCTACCTCGTGGTCCTCTGATCGGGAGGCCCACAATGCTGCGGCGCAGGGGTGGGTCCAGAGGCTTGTCTGGAGCCTACCACCGCGGCCGAGGAATGCTCCTGAGCTGTCGGTCCTGTGTGACGAAGCTGGACAGCCGAGGAGATCCCAGGGGAGGACCCGTCTTGGAGAGATCACGCAGCGTGCTGGTCTATAGAGGGGCCTGGTGACTCGGTTGCAGGACGTATCCAAAAGAAGTAATTATACAGCATAGTGTTGCCGGTTCGGCTTAAAGGTTCAGGCACTGTGACTGACTGTTCACTGCAGAAGATCTGATACATCCTGTGGCAGAGGATCTTGCAGATTTACCCCCCAAGTAAGTCTGTGGCAGAGACTTTAGAATAGAGCTGCGTACTGGCTGCTAGACCGGTGAGAGAGGCCTATCCAGACGAGCAAAGAGTCTGTCCCACAAGGGGAGCGCATTCCATCCAATTATCTGAAATCTATCGTGACATTTGTTGCTAAGATATTAGAAGAAGATATTTGAGTTTCTCCTGAAAGTTTCCCTTTTCAACCTCTTTCCTGCTATTCGCTTGGCTCAGTGTTTTACCTGCAGGTGTTATATACATTCCTGATTAATCCCCTGCCTTTATATACCTCATTTGTGATAACTGCCCCTTAGCTATGAGTAAGCATCTATTGATGTGAAACGCGTTAGCTACTTTTTGTCCTTTGTATCCACTTTGATGTGACCTGTAACATTTTATGAAATAAAGGTGCTCTTTTTCACGGCAGTGCGACCATCCAGACCTTCTCGACTCATTATCTTCCTGCTACTTCCTAAAGTTTGACTGTTTAATAAAGCATTGAAAACGTACTCCAGTGTTGGTGCACGTGTCGTCCAGCAGTAAGCTCAACAGAACCCCTAGACCCGGTGCCGGTGAAACAGAGGGAAGCAAAGTGAAGGTAACAGACCCGCTTAAACCAGCAGCTCCACCGTGAGTTATTGCTACAGTAGTAAAACACATAGGCAAGTATTTGTGAAAAAAAATAGACATTTATTATGGGTCATAACAAAATAAAGAGGAAGGCAACGCTGGATAAAGTGGTGAAATTGGCAAAGCCTTTGTATCCCAGGGCACACATCAACTATTTTACAGGCAAAATTGGTAGCCTGAGGAGTCCATATAATAGTGAGTAGGGATGAGCTGAACACCCCCGGTTCGGTTCGCACCAGAACCTGCGAACGGACCGAAAATTTGCACGAACGTTAGAACCCCATTGAAGTCTATGGGACTTGAATGTTCAAAATCAAAAGTGCTAATTTTAAGGCTAATTTGCATGGTATTGTCCTAAAAAGGGTTTGGGGATCCGGGTCCTGCCCCAGGGGACATGTATCAATGCAAAAAAAAGTTTTAAAAACGACCATTTTTTCAGGAGCAGTGCTTTTAATGATGCTTAAAGTGAAAAAAAAGTGAAATATTCCTTTAAATATCATACCTGGGGGGTGTCTATAGTATGCCTGGAAAGTGGCGCGTGTTTCCCATGCTTAGAACAGTCCCTGCAACAAAATGACATTTTTAAAGCAATAAAAGTAATTTAAAACTGCTTACAGCGTTAATGTAATGTCGGGTCCCGGTAATAGGGATGAAAATCAGTGAGACAAACGGCATGGGTACCCCCCAGTCCATTACCAGGCCCTTTGGGTCTTGTATGGATATTAAGGGAAACCCCGCACCCAAATTAAAAAAAGGAAAGGCGTGGGGCCCCCAGGCCCTATATACTCTGAACAGCAGTATACAGGCGGTGCAAACAAGACAGGGAGTGTTGGTTTGTTGTTAAGTAGTATATGTTTGTAATTTTGAACTGGTACATTTTTAATGTGTTTAGCTCCAGCCAAAAAATCTATTTTAAGCTTTTTGGAAAACATAGGGAAGGGTTATCACCCCTGTGACATTTGTTTTGCTGTCTGTGCTCCTCTTCAGAAGATTTCACCTCACTTTCTGTCCCAATGATAAATGTTTTTAGAAAATTTGGGGTTTTTAATGAAACAAGGATTGGTGATAAAGCATCAGTGGAAAGGAGAAACGTTTTTCCCATAATAACTCTTACAGGAGAGAATTTCCCTTCCTAGGGGTAGATTTTATCTCACTTCCTGTTGTCTCCTTCCGTTTGCAAGTAGAAGTCGTATGTAAGTTGGATGTTTGAAAGTAGGGGCCTGCCCTATATACTCTGTAGAAATTGTGGCCTTAGGTGTCGGTGTTGCCAAAACACTGTAAGCCCTCACAGGGCCCTGCTGTGAAGTATTAGATCAAGAATTGTAATTACATGCCCCTGCTGAACAGGGGCAGAAAAATTGAGCCTTTGGTGATGATGGTGGTGCTGGTGCCACAACACTGTAAGTCCTCACAGTTACTCTTGGTGTGCGCTGGAACGGGCCCTGCTGTGAAATATTAGATCAAGAATTGTAATTACATGCACCTGTTGAACAGGGGCAGAAAATTAGGCCTTTGGTGGTAGTGGGGCTGGTGCCACAACACTGTAAGTCCTCACAGTTACTCTTGGTGGGCGCTGGAACGGGCCCTGCTGTGAAATATGAGATCAAGAATTGTAATTACATGTCCCTGTTTTGGGCCTTAGGCACTGGTGCTGGTGCCACAACACTGCAACCCCTCACAGATACTCTAGTTGGAGCACAGGAATGAGCCCTGCTGCAAAGAATTGCATCAAAAATTGTAATTACACGCCCCTGTTAAACAGGGGCTGAAAAATTGGGCTTTAGGCACTGGTGCTGGTGCCACAACACTGCAACCCCTCACAGACACTCTAGTTGGAGCACAGGAATGAGCCCTGCTCAGCCCTTCACAGATGCTCTAGTTGGAGCGCAGGAACAAGCCCTGCTGCAAAGAATTGCATCAAAAATTGTAATTACATGCCCCTGTTAAACAGGGGCTGAAAAATTGGGCCTTAGGCACTGGCGCTGATGCCACAACACTGCAACCCCTCATAGACACTCTAGTTGGAGCACAGGAAAGAGCCCTGCTGCAAAGAATTGCATCAAAAATTGTAATTACACGCCCCTGTTAAACAGGGGCTGAAAAATTGGGCCTTAGGCACTGGTGCTGGTGCCAAAACACTGCAACCCCTCACAGATACTCTAGTTGGAGCATAGGAACGAGCCCTGCTGCAAAGAATCACATCAAAAATTGTAATTACACGCCCCTGTTAAACAGGGACCAAAAATTGGGCCTTAGCCACTGGTGGCGGCGCCCAGAAACAAAAATATTCTTACAAGCTATCAGCATGATCATTGAGGAGGAAGAGGATAGTCACTCAGCATAACAGGATAGTCACTCAGCATAGGCAGTCTTGAAGGGATCTGACATTTCAAAAAAATGTATTCGGTTACATCAGCATCAGGTGCTTGGTATCTGGTGGTGATCCAAGACTGATTCATTTTTATGAAGGTCAGTCGATCGACCGAGTCGGTGGACAGGCGCACCCTGTGATCGGTTACAAAGCTTCCAGCAGCACAGAATGTGTGTTCCGAAAGAACGCTGGATGCAGGACAGGCCAGTAGCTCAACTGCATACTGTGCAAGCTCTGGCCAGTGATCCATCTTCAAGACCTAGTAACCCAGAGGATTTTCGGTGGGAAAGGTGTCCAAGTCAGATCTTGCCCCTAGGTATTCCTGCACCATGTAAAACAGACGCTGGCGATGGTTACTAGAACTGATCATACCTTGGGGCTGCGGACTAAAAAATTGTCTGAACGCATCGGTCAGACAGCCACCTTCTCCACCGCTCCTTCTTTGACTGACCGAAGCCTCAGCAACACGTTGTCCAGGAACAGGAGTTTGTACCCTCCCAGTCTCTGGGAACGCATTGCACAGACCTTTCTGCAAGGCCTCCCGAAGATGTTTCATCCTCTGCTCCCTCTGCGATGGCAAGATAAGGTCCGCAACCTTACCCTTGTAATGTGGATGAAGGAGGGTTGCCAGCCAGTAACGATCCCCCTCCTTGATACCATGAATACAGAGGATCCTTCCATAGGCTTTGCAGGATCAGGGAGGCCACGCAGAGTAGGTTTGCGGAGGCATTCGGTCCGGAGTCTTCTGGGTCACTAAGGACAACATGATCCGCAGCCACCTCTTCCCAGCCACGTACATGTCGATGTGTTTCTTGGGACTGATCCCTTAAAGACTGCTGCTGATGCTGAGTGCCAGGCTCCACCTCCATACTGACACAATCCTCCTCCTCTTTCTGTGTGATTGGCGGGCACGCAGGAACACTGTCTGGATAAAGGGGGCCTTGAGAGCCAAGGAAGTCCTCCTCTCCCTGCCTCTGTTTTGCCTCAAGTGCCCTGTCCATTATTCCATGCAGCGTGTGCTCCAACAGGTGGACAAGGGGCACAGTGTCACTGATGCATGCACTGTCACTGCTCACCATCCTCGTGGCCTCCTCAAATGGTGACAGGACAGTGCATGCATCCCTGATCATGGCCCACTGGCATGGGGAAAAAAAAACAAGCTCCCCTGACCCTGTCCCGGTGCCATAGTCGCACAGGTGCTCATCGTGTGCAGCCGCTGCAGCATGGCCAACATTGAGTTCCACCTGGTGGGCATGTCACAGATTAGGTGGTTCTTGGGCAGGTTAAATTCCTTTTGGAGGTCTGCCAGCCGAGCACTAGCATCATATGACTGGCGGAAATGCACACAGACTTTCCTGGCCTGCCTTTAGGACATCCTGTAAGCCTAGGTACCTGCCCAAGAACCGCTGCACCACCAAGTTAAGGATGTGAGCCAAACAGGGCACATGGGTCAGCTGTCCCTGTCGGAAGGTGGAGAGGAGGTTGGTGCCATTGTCGCAAACCACCATTCCTGCCTTAAGTTGGCGTGGTGTCAATTACCTCTGAACCTGCCCCTGCAGAGCTGACAGAATCTTTGCCCCAGTGTGGCTCCTGTCCCCTAAGCACACCAGCTCAAGCACTGCATGGCATCTTTTGGCCTGCGTACTTGCGTAGCCCCTTGAACGCCTACGGAGCACTGCTGGTTCTGAGGACAAAGCACAGGAAGAGGCCATGGAGGAAGAAGAAGAGGAGGGGGTGGAGGAGAGAGGTGTGTCAGAATCACCAGTACTGGCATTTTGTAGGCGTGGTGGCGGAACAACCTCCAACACTACTGCACCTTGTCCTGCATCCTTCCCAGCTGCCAGCAGAGTCACCCAAAGCACAGTGAAGCTTAGGTAACGTCCCTGTCCATGCCTGCTGGACCATAAATCAGTGGTAATATGCACCTTACCGCTGACCGCCCTGTCCAGCGAGGCAAAGACATTGCCTTCCACATGCCAGTAGAGAGCCAGAATCGCCTTCGGTGAGAAAAAGTGGTGTTTTGGAACCTGCCACTGAGGAACCGCACATTCCACAAACTCACGGAAGGGGGCAGAGTCTACCAACTAAAAAGGTAGCAGTTGAAGTGCTAGCAATTTTGCCAAGCTAGCATTCAACCGCTGGGCATGTGGATGGCTTGGAGCGAACTTGCGGTTCAGCAGCTGGGGCAGGGAAATTTGCCTGGTACAATCTGACATTGGTGTACAGATAGCAGATTGCCCACAAGTACTTGGCTGTGACACACCTAATTCTACACCTTCATTCCTCTCAGTGCAGGTCTCAGAGAGGACTGAAGGTATAGTGGGGTTGGAGATCCCAGCTGATGAGGAGCAAGGAGAGGTCCTCTTTGTTTTTTGGTGTGGGTCTTTTAGGTACGCTTGCCAACGAACTGCATGGCAGGTCAACATATATCTGGTCAAGCATGTGGTGCCCAAGCGGGAGATGTTTTGGCCATGCGAGATATGCTTGAGACATATGTTGTAGATAGCAGCAGTGCAAACTCGTCTAAAAAAAGGCACACACCAAAGAACTTTTGGAATAACATGCAGAGACAGCAGTGCCCTGCACATGCGGAGCTCTGCGGTGTGATGCAGTCAATGTGCTGCCCTTAGGCTGGCCCCTGGAGGGCATCCTCCCTTGTTGGTGATGTGCCTCCTGCCTCCTCCTCCTCCTCTCTCCTATCAGGCACCCACGTGGAGTCAGTGACCTCATCATCCCCTCCCTCCTCATCACTGGAGCAAACCTGGCAGTATGCTGCAGCAGGGGGAACATGACTGCCAGATTGCTGTCCTTCTTGGGCACCCCCTCTGTCTGGGCTCACGTTACTGCCTTCCTCTAGCTGAGTACCATCATCGGAGCCTTCAAAATGCTGGGCATCCTCCTGGAGCATGTACCCAACACTGTGGTCAAACAGTTCAGGGGACTCCTCAGGAGGACATGGTGGGGCTAGGGAAGGAGTGACTGATGCCATTGAGCCGAGGGAAGAGGCCGCATTGGCAGTTGCTTTGCCAGACAACGTATCCTGAGCCTGGGTGAGAGAGCATGAGGAGGATGAGGACGCCTTGGTCATCCACTCGACCAGGTCTCAACATGGCCAGCTGCCGAAAAAAAGGCCAAGCATGTCCCACGGCCACGTGCTGATGAGGATGCACCGTGTCCACGAAGAGCACTGTTGCCTCTAGACACAGAGCCTGCTTGCCCTCTTTTATTGGCTTGTAACTGTCTGCCTCTCCTCGTTGGCCTTCCAGACATATTATTGGCCTGCAGTGAGATGTAGATGCACAAAACTGGGATGTATATATATACTGATTATACTGCAGCTAGCAGAATCAACTGCCTGCCTGTAGTATTATTAGTATGAGAACACTTGTCTTCGGGTCGCTATACTGTAGGTGCAACTGTGCAGGGTACACAGTACAGTAACTGGAAATACGTCAAGAGCCTACACAAGCACCTGGCTTCAGGTAGCTATACTGTGGGTGCAACTGTGCAGGGTACACAGTACAGTAACTGGAAATATGTCAAGAGCCTACACAAGCACCTGGCTTATGGTAGCTACACTGTAGGTGCAACTGTGCAGGGTACACAGTGCAGTAACTGGAAATACATCAAGAGCCCACACAAGCACCTGGCTTCAGGTAGCTATACTGTAGGTGCAACTGTGCAGGGTACACAGTACAGTAACTGAAAATACGTCAAGAGCCTGCCTGTGCTATTAATAGGATCACAAGAAGCACACAAGCACCTGGCTTCAGGTAGCTATACTGTAGGTGCAACTGTGCAGGTTACACAGTACAGTAACTGGAAATATGTCAAGAGCCTACACAAGCACCTGACTTCAGGTAGCTATACTGTAGGTGCAAATGTGCAGGGTACACAGTACAGTAACTGGAAATATGTCAAGAGCCTACACAAGCACCTGGCTTCATGTAGCTATACTGTAGGTGCAACTGTGAAGGGTACACAGTACAGTAACTGGAAATACGTCAAGAGCCTGCCTGTGCTATTAATAGGATCACAAGAAGCACACAAGCACCTGGCTTCAGGTAGATATACTATAGGTACAACTGTGCAGGGTACACAGTACAGTAACTGGAAATATGTCAAGAGCCTACACAAGCACCTGGCTTCAGGTAGCTATACTGTAGGTGCAACTGTGCAGGGTACACAGTACAGTAACTGGAAATACGTCAAGAGCCTACACATGCACCTGGCTTCAGGTAGCTATACTGTAGGTGCAACTGTGCAGGGTACACAGTACAGTAACTGGAAATACGTCAAGAGCCTATACAAGCACCTGGCTTCAGGTAGCTATACTGTAGGTGCAACTGTGCAGGGTACACAGTACAGTAACTGGAAATATGTCAAGAGCCTACACAAGCACCTGGCTTCATGTAGCTATACTGTAGGTGCAACTGTGAAGGGTACACAGTACAGTAACTGGAAATACGTCAAGAGCCTGCCTGTGCTATTAATAGGATCACAAGAAGCACACAAGCACCTGGCTTCAGGTAGCTATACTATAGGTACAACTGTGCAGGGTACACAGTACAGTAACTGGAAATATGTCAAGAGCCTACACAAGCACCTGGCTTCAGGTAGCTATACTGTAGGTGCAACTGTGCAGGGTACACAGTACAGTAACAGGAAATACGTCAAGAGCCTACACAAGCACCTGGCTTCAGGTAGCTATACTGTAGGTGCAACTGTGCAGGGTACACAGTACAGTAACTGGAAATACGTCAAAAGCCTACACAAGCACCTGGCTTCAGGTAGCTATACTGTAGGTGCAACTGTGCAGGGTACACAGTACAGTACCTGGAAAAAAAACACCTGCCTGCCTGTCAGTATATTAGGAATAGAAGAACAGGATCTAGCTAAACTGAATATATATATATATATATATATATATATATATATATATATATATATATATATATACCCAATACACTGTAAGTGCAGCTAACTGACTCTACCTGCCTACTCTATCTAACTTAAATCAAATGACACTGTCTCTCTGTCTATCTATTTCTCTCTCAATGCCGGAACACACTACACAGGGCCTTATAAAGTGTGGGGCGTGTACTAAACCCCATGAGCCATAATTTTTCAAAGCCACCCTGGCTTTGGCCAATTACGGCTCTTTGTACAGACAGCGCTGTAATTGGCCAAGCATGTGGGTCATAGTGCTTGCTTGGCCAATCATCAGCCAACAATGCACTGCGATGCCACAGTGAATTATGGGCCGTGACGAGCCACTCGAATTTGTAAACGGCCCATAACGTTCGTAATTCGGCGAACGACCGAACACGCGATGTTCAAGTTGAACATGCGTTCGACTCGAACATGAAGCTCATCCCTAATAGTGAGCACAATCCAGTCCAGGACTCCAAGAGATCAGGAACAGCAGCAGATGACATATATGTCCCAGGGGTATGGTCTTACAACAGCCTGCGTCTTTTGTCAGACCAGACTGAACTCAGGCCATCACTTTCTTGTCTTCTTTCCATGCTTCCTTCCACGCTTGCTTCCAGGCTGTGCCTCTGGTGTTGGAGTTGTGGCAGGTGATGGAGGTGGAGGATGATAGTCGAACTCACAAACATGGGTTTGCTTGTGAGTTCACCCCTCAGCCAATTATTTAGGGCTTGTAAGATCACTTTGTCAAAGAAGAGGAATTGGCCCTCCTCCATTTCCTGCATTTTGCAGGCATAGGCCTTTTGAAGATTGGGGGGGTTCTGAGGGCCACAGTAGCCTGCCAAATTAACCCAAGTGCTGCCTCCTCCAGGTTTCTCCCCTTCTTGGGCCTTTTTTTTTTTAAGGCGGATGGGAGGGACCTGGGATTCGGTCAGGCTACTGGGCCCAGCCACCTCCTGGCTGCCACTTACCCCTGCCACTTCCTGGCTGCCACTTTCCACAGCCTCCTCCTGGCTGAGGCTTTCCTGTGTATGAAAAGGGGACATAGTTTTAGTTTTTTGCTCATCAATCACACTCAATTTTCAAGTCATGAGTGTTGTGAATTGAATGTTAATAAATAGAAAAGACTATCTTTCTGAGCCCAGCATTTTTCATTCTTGTCCCAATCATTTTTGGCTATTACTGTCTATTGATATGTAAAACACTTTGTTAAATCAGAAATTAGTGATCAATAATAACATCTAGTTAACATCATTAATTTTTGGACAATAAATATGTTGAACAATGCTATACCCGACTCAAGCTGGGCTCCTCCACTTCTTACTGGCTGGAAGGCCTAGGATGTCATCTGCTGCAGCTCCTGATCTCTGGGAATCCTGGACCTTCTTGCGCTTCCTATTATATGTGCTCCTCATGCCACCAATTTTGGCCTTCAAATAGGGGATGGCTGCCGTAGGGATCTGCAGCTTCACAAATTCCAGCAACTGATCCAGCGCTGCCTTACTCTTTATTGTATTATTATAAAAGGTGTGTTTTACCTGCCACAGACAGGGCAGCTCCCTGTACTTATTGATGAATAGGGGGGATAAAGTCATGTTCGTTGAAGCGATCCAATTTATCTGCAAGACACAACACAAGACAAACCCTAATGTCAGGCTAAATTCGCATAATATTGTCCCAATATAGGCCTCAATTAGGGATGAGCCGAACACCCCCCGGTTCGGTTCGCACCAGAACCCGCGAACGGACCGAAAGTTCGCACGAACGTTAGAACCCCATTGACGTCTATGGGACTCGAACGTTCGAAATCAAAAGTGCTCATTTTAAAGGCTAATTTGCATGGTATTGTCCTAAAAAGGGTTTGGGGACCCGGGTCCTACCCCAGGGGACATGTATCAATGCAAAAAAAACTTTTAAAAACGGCCGTTTTTTCGGGAGCAGTGATTTTAATGATGCTTAAAGTAAAAAAAAAAAAAGTGAAATATTCCTTTAAATATCGTACCTGGGGGGTGTCTATAGTATGCCTGTAAAGTGACGCGTGTTTCCCATGTTTAGAACAGTCCCTGCACCAAATGTCATTTTTAAAGGAAAAAATCTCATTTAAAACTGCTTGCGGGTTTAATGTCATGTCGGGTCATGGCAATATGGATGAAAATCAGTGAGACAAACGGCATGGGTACCCCCCAGTCCATTACCAGGCCCTTTGGGTCTTGTATGGATATTAAGGGGAACCCCGCACCCAAATTAAAATAAGGAAAGGTGTGGGGCCACCAGGCCCTATATACTCTGAACAGCAGTATACAGGCGGTGCAAACAAGACAGGGACTGTAGGTTTGTTGTTAAGTAGAATCTGTTTGTAATTTTGAACATTTTTAACGTGTTTAGCTCCAGCCAAAAAATCTTTTCTAAGCTTTTTGGAAAACATAGGGAAGGGTTATCACCCCTGTGACATTTGTTTTGCTGTCTTTCCTCCTCTTCAGAAGATTTCACCTCACTTTTTTGTCCCAATGAAAAATGTTTTTTGAAAATTTGGGTTTTTTTGTGGAACAAGGATTGGAAAGCATCAGTGGAAAGGAGAAATTGTTTTCCCATATTAACTCTTACAGGAGAGAATTTCCCTTCCTAGGGGTAGATTTCATCTCACTTCCTGTTGTCTCCTTCCGTTTGCAAGTAGGAGTCGTTTGTAAGTTAGATGTTTGAAAGTAGGGTCCTGCCCTATATACTCAGCAGAAATTTGGGCCTTAGGTGTTGCTGTGGCCACAACACTGTAAGCCCTCACAGGGCCCTGCTGTGAAATATTAGATCAAGAATTGTAATTACATGCCCCTGTTGAACAGGAGCTGAAAAATTAGGCCTTAGGCACTGGTGCTGGTGCCACAACACTGCAACCCCTCACAGACACTCTAGTTGGAACGCAGGAACGAGCCCTGCTGCAAATTATTGCTTCAAAAATTGTAATTACACGCCCCTGTTAGACAGGGGCAGAAAAATTGGGCCTTAGGCACTGGTGCTGGTGCCACAACACCGCAACCCCTCACAGACACTCTAGTTGGAACGCAGGAACGAGCCCTGCTGCAAAGTATTGCATCAAAAATTGTAATTACATGCCCCTGTTAGACAGGGGCAGAAAAATTGGGCCTTAGGCACTGGTGCTGGTGCCACAACACTGCAACCCCTCACAGACACTCTAGTTGGAACGCAGGAACGAGCCCTGCTGCAAAGTATTGCATCAAAAATTGTAATTACACGCCCCTGTTAGACAGGGGCAGAAAAATTGGGCCCTAGGCACTGGTGCTGGTGCCACAACACTGCAACCCCTCACAGACACTCTAGTTGGAATGCAGGAACGAGCCCTGCTGCAAAGTATTACATCAAAAATTGTAATTACACGCCCCTGTTAAACAGGGGCTGAAAAATTGTGCCTTAGGCACTGGTGGTGGCGCCCAGAACCAAAAATGTTCTTACAAGCTATCAGCGTGATGATTGAGGAGGAAGAGGATAATTACTCAGGGATAGTCACTCAGCATCAGCATAGGCAGTCTTTGAAGGGATCTGAGATTTCAAAAAAAATTATTCGGTTACATCAGCATCAGGTGCTTGGTAGCTGGTGGTGATCCAAGACTCATTCATTTTTATGAAGGTCAGCCGATCGACCGAGTCGGTGGACAGACGCACCCTGTGATCGGTTACCACGCCTCCAGCAGCACTGAATGTGCGTTCCGAAAGAACGCTGGATGCAGGACAGGCCAGTAGCTCAATTGCATACTGTGCAAGCTCTGGCCAGTGATCCATCCTCAAGACCCAGTAACCCAGAGGATTTTCGGTGGGAAAGGTGTCCAAGTCTGATCTTGCCCCTAGGTATTCCTGCACCATGTAAAACAGACGCTGGCGATGGTTGCTGGAACCGATCATACCTTGGAGCTGCGGACCAAAAAATTGTCTGAACGCATCGGTCAGACGGCCACCTTCTCCACCGCTCCTTCTTTGACTGACCGAAGCCTCAGCAACACGTTGTCCAGAAACAGGAGTTTGTAACCTCCCAGTCTCTGGGAACGCGTTGCACAGACCTTTCTGCAAGGCCTCCCAAAGATGTTTCATCCTCTGCTCCCTCTGCGATGGCAAGATAAGGTCCGCAACCTTACCCTTGTAACGTGGATCAAGGAGGGTTGCCAGCCAGTATTGGTCCTTCTCCTTGATACCACGAATACGAGGATCCTTACGCAGGCTTTGCAGGATCAGGGAGGCCATGCAACGTAGGTTTGCTGAGGCATTCGGTCCGGAGTCCTCTGGGTCACTAAGAACGACATGGTCCGCAGCCACCTCCTCCCAGCCACGTACAAGTCCATGTGTTTCTTGGGACTGATCCCTTAAAGACTGCTGCTGATGCTGAGTGCCAGGCTCCACCTCCATACTGACACAATCTTCCTCCTCCTCCTCTTCCTCCTCGTCCTCTTCCTGTGTGATCGGCGGGCACGCAGGAACACTGTCTGGATAAAGGGGGCCTTGAGAGCTAAGGAAGTCCTCCTCTTCCTGCCTCTGTTCTGCCTCAAGTGCCCTGTCCATTATTCCACGCAGCGTGTGCTCCAACAGGTGGACAAGGGGGACAGTGTCACTGATGCATGCACTGTCACTGCTCACCATCCTCGTGGCCTCCTCGAATGGTGACAGGACAGTGCATGCATCCCTGATCATGGCCCACTGGCGTGGGGAAAAAAAAACAAGCTCCCCTGACCCTGTCCTGGTGCCATAGTCGCACAGGTACTCATTGATGGCCCTCTGCTGCGTGTGCAGCCGCTGCAGCATGGCCAACGTTGAGTTCCACCTGGTGGGCATGTCACAGATTAGGCGGTTCTTGGGCAGGTTAAACTCCTTTTGGAGGTCCGTCAGCCGAGCACTGGCATTATATGACCGGCGGAAATGCACACAGACTTTCCTGGCCTGCCTCAGGACATCCTGTAAGCCCGGGTACCTGCCCAAGAACCGCTGCACCACCAAGTTAAGGACATGAGCCAAACAGGGCACATGGGTCATTTGTCCCTGTCGGAGGGCAGAGAGGAGGTTGGTGCCATTGTCGCAAACCACCATTCCTGCCTTAAGTTGGCGTGGCGTCAACCACCTCTGAACCTGCCCCTGCAGAGCTGACAGAACCTCTGCCCCAGTGTGGCTCCTGTCCCCCAAGCACACCAGCTCAAGCACCGCATGGCATCTTTTGGCCTGCGTACTTGCGTAGCCCCTTGAACGCCTACGGAGCACCGCTGGTTCCGAGGAAGAGGCCATGGAGGAAGAAGAAGAGGAGGGGGTGGAGGAGAGAGGTGTGTCACAATCAGCATTTTGGAGGCGTGGTGGCGGAACAACCTCCAACACTACTGCACCTTGTCCTGCATCCTTCCCAGCTGCCAGCAGAGTCACCCAATGCGCCGTGAAACTTAGGTAACGTCCCTGTCCATGCCTGCTGGACCATGAGTCAGCGGTAATATGCACCTTACCGCTGACCGCCCTGTCCAGCGAGGCATGGACATTGCCTTCCACATGCCGGTAGAGAGCCGGAATCGCCTTCCGTGAGAAAAAGTGGCGTTTGGGTACCTGCCACTGAGGAACCGCACATTCCACAAACTCACGGAAGGGGGCAGAGTCTACCAACTGAAAAGGCAGCAGTTGAAGTGCTAGCAATTTTGCCAAGCTAGCATTCAACCGCTGGGCATGTGGATGGCTGGGAGCAAACTTCTTTCGGCGGTGCAGCAGCTGGGGCAGGGAAATTTGCCTGGTACAATCTGACGTCGGTGTACCAAAAGCAGATTGCCCACAAGTACTTGGCTGTGACACACCTAATTTTACACCTTCATTCCTCTCACTGCAGGTCTCAGAGAGGACTGAAGGTCTAGTGGGGTTGGAAATCTCAGCTGATGAGGAGCAAGGAGAGATCCTCTTTGTTCTTTGGTGTGGGTCTTTTAGATACGCTTGCCAACGAACTGCATGGCAGGTCAACATATGTCTGGTCAAGCATGTGGTACCCAAGCGGGAGATATTTTGGCCACGCGAGATACGCTTGAGACATATGTTGCAAATAGCAGCGGTGCGATCTGATGCACTCGTCTCAAAAAAGGCCCACACCAAAGAACTTTTTGAATAACGCGCAGAGACTGCAGCGCCCTGCACATGTGGAGCTTTGGGGTGTGATGCAGTCAATGTGCTGCCCTTAGGCTGGCCCCTGGAGGGCATCCTGCCTCGTTGGTGATGTGCTGCCGCCTCCTCCTCCTCCTCCTCCTCCTCCTCCTCCTCCTCCTCCTCTCTCCTATCAGGCCCCCACGTTGAGTCAGTGACCTCATCATCCCCTCCCTCCTCATCACTGGAGCAAACCTGGCAGTATGCTGCAGCAGGGGGAGCATGACTGCCAGATTGCTGTCCTTCTTGGGCACCCCCTCTGTCCGCGCTCATGTTACTGCCTTCATCGAGCTCAGTATCGTCATCAGAGCCTTCCAAACGCTGGGCATCCTCCTGGAGCATGTACCCAACACTGTGGTCAAACAGTTCGAGGGAATCCTCATGAGGACATGGTGGAGCTAGGGAAGGAGTCACTGATGACATTGAGCCGAGGGAAGAGGCCGCTGCTTTGCCAGACAAAGCACCCTGGGCATGGGTGAGAGAGGATGAGGAGGATGAGGACGGCTTGGTCATCCACTCGACCAAGTCTTCCGCATGTTGCGGCTCAACATGGCCAGCTGCCGAAAAAAAGGCCAAGCGTGTCCCATGGCCACGTGCTGATGAGGATGCACCGTCTCCACGACCAGCACTAGACACAGAGCCTGCTTGCCCTCTCTTATTGGCTTGTGACTGTCTGCCTCTCCTTCTTGGCCTTCCAGACATACTAATGGCCTGTAGCTGCACTAAGCTGGGATAGAACACCTGTAATTTTCTTCAAGTAGCTTTATATACTGTAACCAGACAAGCCTGCCTGTCAGTAGGAAGATAACAGGAACGGATCTAGCTGAACACTGTGAGCAGGACGCACTGTACTAAATGTAAATAGTCTAGCTGCCTGACCGTGGTACTAATAGGATCAAATAGAACACCTGTTATTTTCTTCAGGTAGCTTTATATACTGTAACCAGACAAGCCTGCCGGTCAGTAGGAATTTAACAGGAACGGATCTAGCTGAACACTGTGAGCAGGACGCACTGCACTAAATGTAAATAGCAGGAACGGATCTAGCTGAACACTGTGAGCAGGACGCACTGCACTAAATGTAAATAGTCTAGAAGATAACAGGAACGGATCTAGCTGAACACTGTGAGCAGGACGCACTGCACTAAATGTAAATAGTCTAGAAGATAACAGGAACGGATCTAGCTGAACACTGTGAGCAGGACGCACTGCACTAAATGTAAATAGCAGGAACGGATCTAGCTGAACACTGTGAGCAGGACGCACTGCACTAAATGTAAATAGTCTAGAAGATAACAGGAACGGATCTAGCTGAACACTGTGAGCAGGACGCACTGCACTAAATGTAAATAGCAGGAACGGCTCTAGCTGAACACTGTGCGCAGGACGCACTGCACTAAATGTAAATAGCAGGAACGGATCTAGCTGAACACTGTGAGCAGGACGCACTGCACTAAATGTAAATAGCAGGAACGGATCTAGCTGAACACTGTGAGCAGGACGCACTGCACTAAATGTAAATAGCAGGAACGGATCTAGCTGAACACTGTGAGCAGGACGCACTGCACTAAATGTAAATAGCAGGAACGGATCTAGCTGAACACTGTGAGCAGGACGCACTGCACTAAATGTAAATTGCAGGAACGGATCTAGCTGAACACTGTGAGCAGGACGCACTGCACTAAATGTAAATAGTCTAGAAGATAACAGGAACGGATCTAGCTGAACACTGTGAGCAGGACGCACTGCACTAAATGTAAATAGCAGGAACGGATCTAGCTGAACACTGTGAGCAGGACGCACTGCACTAAATGTAAATAGCAGGAACGGATCTAGCTGAACACTGTGAGCAGGACGCACTGCACTAAATGTAAATAGCAGGAACGGATCTAGCTGAACACTGTGAGCAGGACGCACTGCACTAAATGTAAATTGCAGGAACGGATCTAGCTGAACACTGTGAGCAGGACGCACTGCACTAAATGTAAATAGTCTAGAAGATAACAGGAACGGATCTAGCTGAACACTGTGAGCAGGACGCACTGCACTAAATGTAAATAGCAGGAACGGATCTAGCTGAACACTGTGAGCAGGACGCACTGCATTAAATGTAAATAGTCTAGATAGAAGATAACAGGAACGGATCTAGCTAAACTGAATACAGTGTATATATATATATGCAACACCTGGGATGCATATATATACACAATACACTGTAAGTGCAGCTAACTGACTGACTGTTCTGCCTAATCTATCTAACTCAAATCAAATGACACTCTCTCTCTCTCTCTCTATCTCTCAGCACACCGGAACACACACTACACAGGGCCGCCGTGCAGGCGGCCTTATATAGTGTGGGGTGTGTACTAAATCCCCTGAGCCATAATTGGCCAAAGCCACCCTGGCTTTGGCCAATTACAGCTCTCTCTACTGACGGCGCTGTGATTGGCCAAGCATGCGGGTCATAGTGCATGCTTGGCCAATCATCAGCCAGCAATGCACTGCGATGCCGCAGTGAATTATGGGCCGTGACGCGCCACACGAATTTAGCGCGAACGGCCCATAACGTTCGCAATTCGGCGAACGATCGAACAGCCGATGTTCGAGTCGAACATGGGTTCGACTCGAACACGAAGCTCATCCCTAGCCTCAATCTGTAAGCAGTATAGGCCACTGATGCCCATGTTAAAATTGTACCTTCATTGGAATGATCGGTGCTTCTGATACTCCTTCTTCCGCTCACAGATCGTTCGTATGACGCACGCGTGTTCCACTTTATATACACTGTGCTTGCATTAAACTCAACCTTCCCCTGACCTTTTTTCTAGTATTTTCTCCGCCCCTTCTCTTTCGGCTCAGTGGGAGAGCACATGGCGGAGAAAGAAAGAGTGTATGCAGACAGCAGCAGCAGCAACGATGAAAGCCCAGAGCCACGAACGTCCCGATCCCGGAGGAGATTTAAGGCCTCAAATATGTGCTTTGTAGAGATGGTAGAGATGGTGGATATCTTGAAGAGGGCCGACTATGATGGGAAGCATGGACCTTACCCAAACCCAAATGTGAGATAGGATAAGATCATGACTAAAGTTGTGAAAAGTCTGCACAGAAATTTTGGGGGATGACGATCCAAGGATCAACTGATTAAACGATGGTCAGACCTCAAATTGAGGGAGCAGGATCAGTACAGAAGAATCAAGAGAGTGCTGCAAAAAGGTAAGTAGTTGTGTGTTCCTATTATTATTATTACTTGCATGCTGCTACATGTGCTTTTCTTTACTGTTGTACAGTTTAAAATGGCAAGTTTCAGGTTCGTGGGTACAGTAATCATTTGTAGTAAGCATCTTTCATTCTCCCACTAAAACAATGCTTTTGGCAGATGCAGGTTAACTACATTTGGCATGCCTATTTGTATTAAAAGAAGTTTAGTACATCGTTGTCTAGATGGGTTTGTAACTAGAATGAAATGGAAACTTGATTCAGTGTAAGGAGAGGACACTCTGCCGCTATTTACACAACTGGCCGCAGGAGCACTAGTGTGGGACACCAGAAATAACTTTTTAGGGTGTCCCACACAGGTGCTCCAGTGGATACTAGGGGTGTCTCCATGTGTCAACCGTGACCAAAACAGGTAAGTATTCCAGCTTTAAGAAAGGGGAAAAAAAAGTTTCTTCAGCTTGGAACTCTGCCAAAACAGACAAATGTACGACACTTCCAAGCAATGTTTCATATTACTATTTCTGCCCTCAAATATCTGTGTGCTAAGTTTTTTTATTCACATAGGGGAGAAAAGACTCAGGACATCAGAGGACACCAGGGACCCACAACCTCATAAAGAAGGGGAAATCCCCACACCACAACCTAAAGATGTGGAGGAAGGAGAGGTTTATGAATTGGGCGAAATAGTGACCACAGCAGGTGAGTGTCTGAGACCATAGCTTCAGGTAATAGATGTATTGACTGCATATTTATAATACATGGTGTGTTTTTTAATTTTAGGTGACGTGGATGTTGTGGAAGAAGAATTTCATTTCACCAGTGCAAGTGCACACGTCCTCATCGGGGAGATCATGGTGTGCTATAGGGATTTACAGAAGGTCAAGGAAGACATCAATAATGTTGAAAAAAGACTCAAAAACATCATTGAGGTTTTAGGCAGAATTTAAAACACACCAACATTCTTCAATTTGTTTATATTTTTCTAACTTTTTAAAAAAATCTTGAAAGCCAAATTTTGAAGATGCACACAGTGTGACAACATGTGCTATCTGCCATCACGACATATCAATGTACGCGTTTTATGGGTGCAACCACTTCCTCGCAACTAAAGTAGCTGAGAGGAAGGGGTTGCAGCCCAGAAACACGTCCATTAGTCCCCCATGATGGGAGCCAGCACATGTTGACATTATGCATGGGATCAGGAGGGAAATCCTCATTTTGACTCTCAATTTGTGTGCATCTTCAAAATTTGGCTTTCACAGGGGTGACATCACCCCATCTGATGAAGGCAATATCAACACAGTTTGGACATACTAATGTCTGATATCGCCTTCCATTTATCAAAGTTGAACTTTGTAAGTTCCTGAGTTGTGTATTGTTTTATGATTTTAACCACTTGACCACTGGGCACTTAAACCCCCTTAATAACCAGACCAATTTTCAGCTTTTGGTGCTTTCACATTTTGAATGACAATTACTCAGTTATGCAACACTGTATCTATATGAAATTTTTGTCCTTTTTTTCACACAAATAGAGCTTTCTTTTGGTAGTATTTAATCACCACTGGGTTCTTTATTTTTTGCGCTATAAAAGAAAAAAGACAGAAAAATCTGTAAAAAAATGCATTTTTCTTCGTTTCTGTTATAAAATTTTGCAAATTAGTAATTTTTCTTCATATATTTTGGTCAAAATTTATACCGCTACATATCTTTGGTAAAAATAATCCAAATCGGTGGATATTATTTGGTCTTTGTGAAAGTTATAGAGCTATGGTGCTGAAAATTGATCACACCTTAATTACTGATGGCCTATCTCATTTCTTGAGACTTTAACATGCCAGAAAAGTACAAATACCCCCCAAATGACCCCTTTTTGGAAAGAAGACATTCCAAGGTATTTAGAAAGATGCATGGTGAGTTTTTTTGAAGTTGTCATTTTTTCCCACAATTCTTTGCAAAATATTGCACATTATTGCAGGGCATTTCAGAGTAGTGCAGGGTATTGCAGAGCATTGAGGGATGGCTGAGCATGGATGGATGGATGGCAATTGTCACTATGCAGCGCTGTGGGCACTACACATGCAGCCCACAGCGCTGCTGCCATCTGATCCCTCCCCCTCTCCTCCCCCTCTGTACCGATCGGTACAGAGAGGGGAGGAGAGGAACTGGCGTCATGACATGACATGATGCCGGTTTGTTTACATGTGATCGCTCCGTCATTTGACGGAGCGATCACATGGTAAATGGCCGTGATTAGCGCCCATTTACTGAGATCCGTGATGCGCCGGGTTCGGATGCTCTCGGGTGCGTGCCCTAGGGGGCGCGAGAGCAGAATTCTGGGAGGATGTCCCTGGACGCCCTCCCAGAGTTAAGCAACCACCCTGTAGCCTTCATTTGGCTATGATCCGGTTGTTAAGTGGTTAAACATGCCTGTTTACACCAAAAAAGGCTATTTCTAATGTAAAAAAAAAAAAAAAAAAATGTATTCAAAAAAGATGTTGGTTTGTTCAAAAACCCTTTTCTAACGCACATGTGAATGGGCACAGAGTAAAAAGTTTTCTACTCAACAATGTGTGGCTTCTTCTTTCAATGCTCAATAGCAGCTTTTTCAGTAAGTTGGTGTTTACAGTGATAATGGGGGTTAATTACTAAAGGCAAATCCACTTTGCACTAAAAGTGCAGTTTCAGTGCAGTTTCAAATGCACTTGTAGTGCAAAGTGGATTTTCCTTTAGTAAATAACACCCACATGCTTTATAATTTGCCACAATTAGGCCATTTTTGTGACTCCCAAAAATTAATTAATGGAGCTGAAAATGATGAATATTTTTATCAGTAATGCATTACATACATTAACAACAGAAACAAGGTGTGTGTGTGTAGCAGACCCACAACATAATAGTTAGCTGTAGAAGAGATTGTCACTTCATGTATCAAAGAAATTTTGTTTGCACTATTGAAGAAAATGTCAAAAAAGAAAAGCCCATTGGATAACCTAGGAGACAGCTAAAAGAAACACAAGCAGTAAATCAAAGGAAATATTATTTCATTTTAAAATAAAAATGTATTTTAACCACTTGCCCACTGCCTCACGCAGATATACTGCGGCAGAATGGCACGGGCAGGCAAAATCATGTACCTGGTACGTGATCTGCCTCCCGCGGGCGGGGGTCCGATCGGACCCCCCCAGTGCCAGAGGCGGCCAGCATTTGTTCCCGGGCGATCAGAGGTGAGGGGGAGGCCATCCATTCGTGGCCACCCCCTCGCGATCGCTCCTGGCGAATGAAATCCTTCCTCTGCCTCTGTAATGTAAACAGAGCCAGAGGAAGTGATGTCATCTCTCCTCGAGCCGGTCTTTTCGGTCTTTTTGGAGAGAAGACATCAATGTGAGTTTGCACAACACTACACTAACAGTAGAACACGCAGGCACACTTTCCACCCCTCAGTCACCCCCCGATCACCCCCCTGTACCCCCTGTCTCAGTGACACCAATAGCAGGTTTTTTTTGCATTGGTGTCAGTTTGTGACAGTCATAAGTGTTAGGGCAGTTAGGGTTAGCCCCCTTTAGGTCTGGGGTACCCCCCTTTAGGTCTAGGGTACCCCTCTAACCCCCCCTAATAAAGGTTAACCCCTTGATCACCCCCCGTCACCAGTGTCACTAAGCGATCGTTTTTCTGATCTCTGTATTAGTGACACAGGTGACGCTAGTTAGGGAGGTAAGTATATAGGTTCGCCGTCAGCGTTTTATAGCGACAGGGACCCACATATACTACCTACTAAAGGTTTTAACCCCCTGATTGCCCCCTAGTTAACCCTTTCACCAGAGATCACCGTATAAGTGTTACAGGTGACGCTGATTAGTTAGATTGTTTATTATAGTTTATTATAGTTTTATTACCTTATAAAGGTTTAACCCCCTAATTGCCCAGCGGTGATATAAGTTACCTTTTTAGGGTCAGATAAGGTCTGCGTTGCCCCAGGCAGCGTCAGTTTAGCGCCAGTACCGCTAACACCCAAGCACGCAGCATACACCTCCCTTAGTGCTATAGTATGTGAACGGATCGATATCTGATCAGATCTATACTAGCGTCCCCAGCAGTTTAGGGTTCCCATAAACACAGTGTTAGCAGGATGAGCCCAGATACCTGCTAGCACCTGCGTTTTGCCCCTCAGCCCAGCCCACCCAAGTGCAGTATTGATCGATCACTGACACTTACAAAACACTAAGCACACATAACTGCAGCATTCGCAGAGTCAGGCCTGATCCCTGCGATCACTAACAGTTTTTTGCTAGCGTTTTGAATCAGTCGCTAACAGTCAGGAGCTTTTTTGCCTGTGAGTCTCACTAGTGTACCCCTAAATTTAGAGCCCGAAATGGCAAATCGAAGGTACACTAGCGAAGAGGCCTACACGTTTCTGAGCATGACAGATAGTGAAGAGGAAGTCACTCATCTGTCAGATTCAGGCTCAGAATACGATCCTGTAGACGACAGCGGCTCCATGACAGATAGCTCTGACGACGGAGTTGTGGTCCCTGCCAAGGTCAGGCGTACCAGACCCCAATCTTCTTCTTCTGTCCTTGAAGTGCAAGAACCGCAGGGCTCTCGTATGGAGCAGAGCAGTACTAGCGCCGATATTCCTTCTGGTGAACTGGCAAGCACCAGCGGCCTAGTACACCCTGGTCGTACATCCAGCACTGCAGTATCACGTGGTGACGTGGCGAGTCCCATAAGTGCAGTTCAAGCTGGCGAGGTGGCAAGCACAAGTAGTGTCCCGCTGCCACCAAGAAGACGAACATAGGCCCGTTGTGCCCATCGTGCCCTTCCTGCTGCATTCGCCAATCCGAATTGGGTACCCACCACTTCTGCAGCACCCGTACTTCCCCCATTCACTGGCCAACCTGGAATTCAGGTGGAAACAGTTGATTTTACGCCACTTGATTTTTATTCACTGTTTTTCACCGAAGATCTCTATAGATCTATTGTGGACCAAAGCAATTTATACGCTGGTCAACACATCACCACTATTCTCCAGTCCTCCCTTGCCAGAGATTGGAGACCAATTACGGTCTCAGAATTTAAGATATTTCTGGGCCTTTCCCTCAACATGGGCATAAATAAAAAGAGTGAGTTGCGGTCATATTGGTCCACTGACCCAATTTACCATATGCCCATGTTCTCTGCCTCCATGACCAGGGCACGATACGAGCAGATTTTGCGGTTCATGCACTTCAACAACAATGAACTCTGTCGTCCTCGTGGAGACCCTGAATACGATCGGCTCTACAAAATTCGGCCCCTCATAAACCACTTCAACCAACGTTTTGCAGACTTGTTTACTCCCCATCAAGTTGTCTGCGTTTATGAGTCCCTGATTACATCTTCTGGCTGCTTGTCATTCAAACAGTACCTTCCCAGCAAGCGTGCCAGATACGGGGTCAAGATGTATAAGCTCTGTGACAGGGCCACAGGCTATACTTGTAGTTTTATTGTTTACGAGGGCAAAGATAGTCATGTAGAGCCGACAAACTGCCCTGACTACATAGGAAGTGCTGGCAAGATAGTGTGGGACTTGGTGTCACCCTTATTCGGAAAGGGGTACCACTTGTACATGGACAATTATTACACGAGCGTGCCACTTTTTAGTCACCTTTTTGATCATCAGATTGGAGCATGTGGCACCATGCGACCTAATCGCCGGGGCTTTCCCCAGCGGCTTGTAGATTCTCGTCTTAGGCTGGGGGAGAGAGCCTGCTTGCAGTGTAATAATTTGCTCGCTATGAAGTGGAGGGACAATAAGAATGTTTTCGTTCTTACCTCCCTTCATGCAGACACGACGGTCCAAATTACTACTGCGACTGGTGTTGTGGAGAAACCCCTCTGTATCCATGAATATAACCAAAATATGGGAGGGGTGGACCTCAATGACCAGTTGTTGGCGCCGTACCTAGTTGCCCGTAAGGCCAGATGCTGGTACAAAAAAGTGTCTGTTTATTTATTTCAATTGGCTTTGCTAAACGCTTATGTGCTATACAGAGCTTCAGGACGGACTGGATACTTCCTTAAATTCCAGGAAGAGATCGTCAGAGCCTTTCTGTTTCCAGACGGTGCTCCACCTCACCATCCCCAACCAAATGCAGTAAGCCGGCTGCATGAGAGACATTTTCTTTATGTCCTCCTGAGTACCCCTACCCAACAAGCCCCCCAAAAAAGATGTTGTGTCTGCAGCAAGCACGGATTTAGGCATGACTCCCGGTATTATTGTCCCTTCTGTCCTGACAATCCTGGTCTTTGCATTGGTGAATGTTTTGAACGCTACCATACACTAGTTGAGTATTTTTAGGGTACAGCACTGCACAGACTAGGACACACTTTCACAGGGTCTCCCAAGATGCCATCGCATTTTGAGAGACCCAAACCTGGTACCAGTTACAAAAGTTAAAGTTACAAAAAAAGTAAAAAAAAAAAAAAACACAAAAAAAATATAAAATAATAAAAACCAAAAATAGTTGTCGTTTTATTGTTCTCTCTCTCTATTCTCTCTCTATTGTTCTGCTCTTTTTTACTGTATTCTATTCTGCAATGTTTTACTGTTGTTATGTTTTTATCATGTTTGGTAACCATTTTTTTGTTTTCAGGTACGCCATTCAGCTGCAGAGCGGATTTATTTATCTTGACAGCAACAGCGTTTGCTCCCACGATACATAAAGCCGTGACTCCTGCTCTGTCGGAGGTGATTTCACCACCACAGTTACATACTTCAGCATATATGCTGAAGCGTGGGGGCAGCAGTGGGTGGAAGAGCGATTTGCTCCTGCCTTTTGCGGGAGGATGCCCCCATGCTTCGGCATATATATATTTTAGGCACAAGTTGCGTTTAAATGTTTTATTTTTTACTATTTTTTTTTTTTGTATTTGCTTTGCAGGTATGGTAAGTCTTACTGTTATGCTGTAATGTTACTTTGTTTTATTGTTAACCATCATTTGCTTAGCAGGTACGCCATTCAGCTGCAGAGCGGATTTATTTATCTTGACAGCAACAGCGTTTGCTCCCACAATACATAAAGCCATGACTCCAGCGCTGTTGGAGGTGATTTCACCACCACAGTTACATACTTCAGCATATATGCCGAAGCGTGGGGGCAACAGTGGGTGGAGCAGCGATTTGCTCCTACCTTTTGCGGGAGGATGCCCCCATGCTTTAGCATATATAAACGGTGCATGTATGCCCATCATTAGAAGTGGGTGGATGAAGGGAGGTATTCTAATGGTGAGCATACCCACCGATTAATATCTTTTTTTTTGTTCAGCCCACAGGCTGCATGAAAAAAAAGTTTACAATATATGCCCAACAAGGACCAGCAAGGTACTGGTATGTTGCTGGACTTTGAGTGGTTATACCAGAATGATGCCTGCAGGTTTAGGTATCATCTTGGTATCATTCTTTTCAGCCAGCGGTCGGCTTTCATGTAAAAGCAATCCTAGCAGTTAATTAGCCTCTAGACTGCTTTTACAAGCAGTGGGAGGGAATGCCCCCCACCGTCTTCCATGTTTTTCTCTGGCTCTCCTGTCCCAACAGGGAACCTGAGAATGCAGGCAGTGATTCGGCCAGCTGACCATAGAGCTTATCAGAGACCAGAATGGCTCCAATCATCTCTATGGCCTAAGAAACCGGAAGCTACGAGCATTTCATGACTTAGATTTCGCCGGATGTAAACAACGCCATTGGGAAATTGGGAAAGCATTTTATCACACCGATCTTGGTGTGGTCAGATGCTTTGAGGGCAGAGGACAGATCTAGGTTCTAATAGACCCCAATTTTTTCAAAAAAGAGTACCTATCACTACCTATTGCTATCATAGGGGATATTTACATTCCCTGAGATAACAATAAAAATGATTAAAAAAATAAAAAAATGAACAGAACAGTTTAAAAATAAGATAAAAAAGCAACAAAATAATAAAGAAAAAAAAAAAAAAAAAGCACCCCTGTCCCCCCTTGCTCTCACGCAAAGGCGAACGCAAGCGTCGGTCTGGCGTCAAATGTAAACAGCAATTGCACCATGCATGTGAGATATCACCGTGAAGGTCAGATCGAGGGCAGTAATTTTAGTAGTAGACCTCCTCTGTAAATCTAAAGTGGTAACCTATAAAGGCTTTTAAAGGCTTTTAAAAATGTATTTAGTTTGTCGCCGCTGCACGTTTGTGCGCAATTTTAAAGCATGTCATGTTTGGTATCCATGTACTCGGCCTAAGATCATCTTTTTTATTTCATCAAACATTTGGGCAATATAGTGTGTTTTAGTGCATTAAAATTTTAAAAAGTGTGTTTTTTCCAGAAAAAATGCGTTTGAAAAATCGCTGCGCAAATACTGTGTAAAAAAAAAAAAAGAAACACCCACCATTTTAATCTGTAGGGCATTTGCTTTAAAAAATATATATAATGTTTGGGGGTTCAAAGTAATTTTCTTGCAAAAAAAATAATTTTTTCATGTAAACAAAAAGTGTCAGAAAGGGCTTTGTCTTCAAGTGGTTAGAGTGGGTGATGTGTGACATAAGCTTCTAAATGTTGTGCATAAAATGCCAGGACAGTTCAACCCCCCCCCCAAATGACCCCATTTTGGAAAGTAGACACCCCAAGCTATTTGCTGAGAGGCATGTCGAGTCCATGGTATATTTTATATTGTGACACAAGTTGCGGGAAAAAGACAATTTTTTTTTTTTTTTGCACAAAGTTGTCACTAAATGATATATTGCTCAAACATGCCATGGGAATATGTGAAATTACACCCCAAAATACATTCTGTTGCTTCTCCTGAGTACGGGGATACCACATGTGTGAGACTTTTTGGGAGCCTAGCCGCGTACGGGACCCCGAAAACCAAGCACCGCCTTCAGGCTTTCTAAGAGCGTAAATTTTTGATTTCACTCTTCACTGCCTATCACAGTTTCTGAGGCCATGGAATGCCTAGGTGGCACAAACACCCCCCCCCCAAATGACCCTATTTTCGAAAGTAGACACCCCAAGCTATTTGCTGAGAGGTATAGTGAGTATTTTGCAGACCTCACTTTTTTTCACAAAGTTTTGAAAATTGAAAAAAGAAAAAAAAAATGTTCTTGTCTTTCTTCATTTTCAAAAACAAATGAGAGCTGCGTAATACTCACCATGCCTCTCAGCAAATAGCTTGGGGTGTCCACTTTCCAAAATGGGGTCATTTGGGGGGGTTTGTGCTATCTTGGCATTTTATGGCCTTCGAAACTGTGATAGGTAGTGAGGAGTGAATCAAAAATTTACGCCCTCAGAAATCCTGAAGGCGGTGATTGGTTTTCGGGCCCCGTATGAAGCTAGGCTCCCAAAAAGTCCCACACATGTGGTATCCCCGTACTCAGGAGAATCAGCAGAATGTATTTTGGGGAGCAATTTCACATATGCCCATGGCCTGTCTGAGCAATATATCATTTAGTGACAAATTTGTGCAAAAAAAAAAAAGTTTGTAATTTTCCCGCAACTTGTGTCAAAATATAAAATATTCCATGGACTCAACATGCCTCACAGCAAATAGCTTCGGGTGTCTACATTCCAAAATGGGGTCATTTGGGGGGGTTTGTGCCATCTTGGCATTTTATGGCCTTCAAAACTGTGATAGTTGGTGAAGAGTGAAATCAAAAATGTATGCCCTTCGAAATCCTGAAGGCGGTGCTTGGTTTTCGGGGCCCCGTACGCAGCTAGGCTCCCAAAAAGTCCCGCACATGTGGTATCTTCATACTCAGGAGAAGCAACAGAATGTATTTTGGGGTGTAATTCTACATATGCCTATGGCATGTTTGAGCAATATATCATTTAGTGACAACTTTGTGCAAAAAAAAAGAAAAAAAAAGTTTGTAATTTTCCCGCAACTTGTGTCAAAATATAAAATATTCCATGGACTCAACATGCCTCTCAGCAAATAGCTTGGGGTTTCTACTTTCCAAAATGGGGTCAGTTGGGGGAGTTTTGTGCCATCTGGGCATTTTATGGCCTTTAAAACTGTGATAGGTAGTGAGGAGTGAAATAAAAAATGTACGCCTTAGGAATCCTTAAGGCGGTGCTTGGATTTTGGGGCCCCGTACGCAGCTAGGCTCCCAAAAAGTCCCACACATGTGGTATTCCCATACTCAGGAGAAGCAGCTAAATGTATTTTGGGGTGCAATTCCACATATGCTCATGGCCTGTGTGAGCAATATATCATTTAGTGATAACTTTTTGTAATTTTTTTTTGTTATTATTCAATCACTTGGGATAAGAAAAAGAATTTTCGATGGGCTCAACATGCATCTCAGCAATTTCCTTGGGGTGTCTACTTTCCAAAATGGGGTCATTTGGGGGGGTTTGTACTGCCCTGCCATTTTAGCATCTCAAGAAATGAGATAGGCAGTCATAAACTAAAAGCTGTGTAAATTCCAGAAAATGTACCCTAGTTTGTAGACACTATAACTTTTGCGCAAACCAATAAATATACCCTTATTGACATTTTTTTTACCAAAGACATGTGGCCGAATCGAATACATTTTGGCCTAAATGTATGACTAAAATTGAGTTTATTGGGTTTTTTTTTATAACAAAAAGTAGAAAATATCATTTTTATTCAAAATTTTCGGTCTTTTTCCGTTTATAGCGCAAAAAATAAAAACGTCAGAGGCGATCAAATACCATCAAAAGAAAGCTGTATTTGTGGGAAGAAAAGGACGCAAATTTCATTTGGGTACAGCATTGCATGACCGCGCAATTAGCAGTTAAAGCGACGCAGTGCCAAATTGTAAAAAGTGCTCTGGTCAGGAAGGGGGTAAATCCTTCCGGGGCTGAAGTGGTTAAAAATGTTTCTTAAACATTTTCTGGCATATCAATGGCCCCCCTACTCGCAAAGTACTCCATATATTTTAGACGGACCTCGCGGGCTCTTCGGGGGGCAAGCCAGGACGGCCAGCTTCAGGCGCCATCAGGGTTTGGTCTTGAAATCCGGCCTCAGTCCAAACTGAGGTAACATAGTTAATAGAATTTCTCCTTAAAAAGTTGTGGAGATTGCAGCATGAAAGGATTATATGGTTAAGTTTATATTCTGCCATGTTGATTGGCGTAAGGAATAGGCGGAACCAGCTGGCCATTATCCCGAAAGCATTCTTCACCACTCTTCTGGCTCTGGCCAGCCAGTAGTTAAAAACCCTCTGGTGAAAGGGCCTCATTGAGAACGGCCGCATCAGGTGATCACCCAGTCCTAATGCTTCATCAGCAACAAAAACGAACGGCAGACCAGCCACGTTGTCTTCCGGAGGTGGCAAACCCAAGTAAGGATGGGCCGAACGGACACCTGTTCGGTTTGGACCAGAACTTCCGAACCCCCGTGAACGTTCGGACCCAAATAACGAACCCCATTAAAGTCAATGGGACCCGAACGTCAAATATCAAAAGTGCCCATTTTGAAGGCTTAAATGCAAGTAATTAGGCATACAATGGTTATAGGGGTCCGGGTCCTGCCCTGGGGGACATGGATCAATTAAAAAAAAGTTTGTGAAAAACGTCATTTTTAAATGAGCAGTGATTTTTTGGTTTTTAAAGTGAAAGCCTAAGAATGAAAAATTCCTTCCAATATAATGCCAGGGGGGTCCCCTTAGTCTAACTGTAAAGTGGCAGAGCTGTACCATGTCTAGAATCTTCTGCAGCAATAATATAATTTATAAAGCCAAAAACATTACATTTTTCCTGCAAGCTGCCTTTATTTTGTTCAGCAACAGCTGGGGAGCCAGTGTGCATGATGAGGCCACAATGTAATGCACTGGGAACAAGATTAGAGATTTTTTGGATACATTCTGGTGTCACTTTGACTTTGGATAGAAGTAATGGGTGCGTTAAAATTGGTCTTTGGGTGTTGGTGGCGCCTTCCCACCGTAACCATATAGAGATAATCTTGATGAAAGCAAGAATTTGCCTTGCTGTAAAAAATTGCAATGATAGGCACCTGTCAAACAGGTGCAGAAAAATTGGTCTTTGGGTGTCGGTGGTGCCTTCCCACCGTAACTCTATAGAGGTACTCTTGATGTAAGCAAGATTTGCTTTGCTGTAAAAAATTGCAATGATATGCACCTGTCAAACAGGTGCAGAAAAATTGGTCTACAGTCTACAGCTGGTGGTGTGCTGCTGGTAGATGAGCTGCTAGGACCTTGGACACCCTGTGCTATACCATCATCCCTGTCAGTGGAGGCTGCTGAAAGATAATGACTCGGTATCACAGGGGCAGACTGAAGTGGGTAAGAAGGAGGAGGAGGGACAGATTTGTGCTCCTTTTGTGTGGCTTTTGGGTGCTCTTGCCAATGGGCTGAGTGGTTGGACGTTAAATGCCTTGTTAGGCATGTGGTTCCCAAATGGTTGGTGTTTTTGCCACATTTGATATGCCTGTGACACAGTGTGCAGATAGCAACAGTGCAATCTGCTGCAGATGTGCTGAAAAAGGCCCAGACAGCTAAGCTGTGGGGAGTGGGCCGGGAGATAACAGCTGCAGAATGTGATGGAATAGAGTGACTGCTCTCTACTCTTTCTTGATGCCGACCTCCTTGGGGTTGTGCCACTTCACCTTCAGTTTCCTCCTCTGCTCTGGCACCCAAGTCGCATCAGTGACCTCATAATCATCATCAGCATCTCCATCTCCTCCATCTTCATCATTACCACTGGAGACAACTTGGCAATACGCTGCAGCTTGGGGAACATGAATGCCAATTTGTCTACCAGTGTTCCTCCCTCTCTCTAGGCTCATGTTCCTGTCATCCTCAACCTCAGAACCAGCATCTGAATCCAGTATTGGCTCGGCATCATCAAGGAGCAAGTGGCTGACGCTGTGGTCAAATAACTCAGCTGACTCCTCAATGGCTGATGTTAGGGCTATGGCAGGAATAGATGTGGACAAGGAGGCAGGTTTATTCACTCTGGCAACTGCAGGGGACTACACACTTGTCTCTGCTTGTGTGACAGAGGATGAGGAGGATGAGGAAGGTTTAGTAAACCAGTCCACCACCTCCTCTGCATGCTGTGGCTGGATAGCATCACTAAACAGAAGAAATGGTGCCCTGCCTGAGGACTGACCACCATGTCCACCTTTGCCTGTGGACACATTTGTTGCTGGCCCCCTTACAGTGCCAAGGGAACATCTGCTTCTCCTTGTTGTTCTCCCTGACATTATTGGGAGGTAGGGTGCGGTGCTTATAAGCAAATGTAAAGGAGAAGTTGAAATCTGTATGTAGATGCACTTTAATCAATGTAAAGAGGTGTTTGGTGCCCTTTAATTTGAGTACTCACACTACACAGACACACTCCACGGATACAATATAATATACTGCAATATAATGCGCCAAACATACAGTGATGCACAGAACTATATGGCGTTAAACTGGCAGTAACACACAGAGAAGTAAATGGCGTTAGATTGGCAGTAACGCACAAAACTATATGGCGTTAAACTGGCAGTAACGCACGCAAAACAATATGGCGTTAAACTGGCAGTAACGCACGCAAAACTATATGGCGTTAAACTGGCAGTAACTCACGCAAAACTATATGACGTTAAACTGGCAGTAACGCACGCAATACGATATGGCGTTAAACAGGCAGTAACACACGCAAAACTATATGGCGCTAAACTGGCAGTTTCGCACGCAAAACTATATGGCGTTAAACTGGCAGTAATGCATGCAATTATTATTATTATTATTATTATACAGTATTTATATAGGGCCAACAGTTTACGTAGCACTTTACAACTTGAGGGTAGACAGTACAAATACAATACAATTTGATACAGTAGGAATCAGAGGGCCCTGCTCCTTAGAGCTTACAATCTAAGAGGGAAGGTCAAGAGATACAAGAGGTAATAACTGTGGGTGATGTGCTGATTGAGAAGATAAATGTACAGTTGTTAGGTGGGGGCCAGATAGGCTTCTCTGAAGAGATGAGTTTTCAGGGATCGTCTGAAAGTGGATAAAGTAGGAGAAAATCGGACGGATTGGGGTAGAGCATTCCAGAGGATGGGGGAGGCTCTGGAGAAGTCCTGAAGGTGAGCATGGGATAAGGTGACAAGGGAGTTTGAGAGCAGGAGGTCTTGGGAGGAGCGAAGAGAACGATTAGGTTGGTATTTTGTGACTAGGTTAGAGATGTAGCTAGGGGCAAGGTTGTGGATGGCTTTGTAAGTTATAGTTAGTATCTTGAATTTAATTCGATGACTGAGTGGCAGCCAATGGAGGGATTGGCAGAGGGGTGTAGCAGACGCTGAGCGGTTTGTGTGGTGGATGAGCCTGGCCGCAGCGTTCATGATGGACTGAAGTGGGGATAGCCTATTTAGAGGTAAGCCAATGAGGAGGGAGTTGTAGTAGTCAAGGCGGGAGATGACCAGGGAGTGGATTAGAAGCTTTGTGGTGTCATTGGTTAGGAAGGGGCGTATCTTGGAGATGTTGCGAAGACAGAGGCGGCAAGCTTTGGATAGTGATAGAATGTGGGGTCGAAAGGTTAGTTCAGAGTCCAGGATTACACGTAGGACCTTGGCGTGGAGAGATGGGTTGATAGTTGAGCCGTTGATCTTGACAGGGAGATCAGGGGAAGTGGCACCTGAGGGAGGAAATATCATGAGCTCGGTTTTGGATAGGTTGAGTTTGAGAAAGTGATGTGACAACCAGGCTGATATGTCTGCTAGTAAGTTGGTAATGCGTGAGGAGACAGATGGAGAGAGCTGGGGGGTGGAGAGATAGATTTGGGTGTCATCAGCGTAGAGATGATATTTAAAGCCGTGGGAGGCAATCAACTGACCCAAGAAGGTGGTGTAGATTGAGAAAAGGAGAGGTCCGAGAACAGAACCTTGGGGGACCCCAACGGAAAAAGGAAGAGGAGAGGAGGAAGTAGAGTTGTAAGTGACACTGAAGGAGCGGTGGGATGGGTAGGATGAGAACCAGCGAAGAGTACAGTCATGGAGACCAAAGGAGTGGAGTTTTTTGAGGAGGAGGGGGTGGTCCACTGTGTCATAGGCAGAAGAGAGATCCAGGAGAAGTAGTACAGAATAGTGTCCATTGGCTTTAGCCATTAGTAGGTCATTTGAAAGTTTAAGGAGAGCAGTTTCCGTGGAGTGTTGAGGGCGAAAACTGGACTGAAGGGGATCAAGAAGTTTATTCATGGTCAGATGGTCGCTTAGTCGGTTGTAGACCAGTCTTTCAAGAAGTTTGGAGGAGAAGAGTAAGGAGATGGGACGTAAGTTGTTGAGATTGGTGGGATCCAGTGAGGGCTTTTTTAGTATGGGGGTGACTAGCGCATGTTTTAGAGAGTTTGGGAAGATGCCACAAGAGAGGGAGAGGTTGAAAATGTGAGTTAGAGAGCGTAGAGCGTAGAATCGAGTCAGAGGGTGAGCGTAGCATTTGCGAGGGAACAGGATCCAGGGGAAAAGTGGTTAGATGAGTGCTAGATAAAAGTTTAGCAACCTCAGTAGTAGTAGCAGGGTTGAATGAGGGAAGTAATGATTGTATCTGTGGACATGGGGTGTTGCATGGGGGAGGTTTTTGCGCATTGGCGATCTCCTCATGAATTGTATCAATCTTAGTTTTGAAGTGATTAGCAATCTCCTGGGCAGTGAGTAAGTTGGTGGGTGGAGGCAGTGGAGGACAGAGTAGAGTGTTGAAGGTAGAGAAGAGTTGACGTGGACTGGATGAGAAGGTGTTGATGAGTGTGATAAAGTAGGTCTGTTTGGCAGTGTGAAGGCAGGAGTAGTATTTTAGGAGGGCAGATTTATATTGTGTGAAGTCTTCCTGGGTCTTAGTCTTATGCCACAGGCGCTCAAGAGCGCGGCTACGTTTTCTGAGACTTCTGGTGTCATCTGTTTGCCAGGGTTGTAGCAGTCGGGGCCTAATTCTGCGTGTAGTGAGGGGGGCCAGCTTGTCTAGGGAGGAAGACAGTGAGCTGTTGTAGATGAAAGTAGCTAGGTTGGGGCAGGACAGGGGGGGAGATTTTGTCATAGAGGTGATCAGTAGCAGAGTAGAGAAGAGAAGGGTTGAGGTGGCGAAGGTTTCTGCGTGTAACTGTTAGGCGGTTGGAGGGAGAAGAGGTGGAAGATAAGGAGAGAGCAAAACTAATAAGGTGGTGATCAGAGAGTGGGAGTGGATTGTTGGAAAGGTTGCACGGAGTGCACAGATAGGAGAAGGCAAGGTCAAGGGTGTTGCCATTGGAGTGGGTAGGAGCCTGTATCCATTGCTTCAGGTCAAGCGATGAGGTTATACTGAGAAGTTTAGAAGTAATAGTAGTGTTAGTGTTGACAGGGATGTTGAAGTCCCCAAGAATAATTGTGGGGATTTCAGAAGAGAGAAAGTAGGGTAGCCAGGCAGAGAAGTCATCAAGAAAGGCTGATACCGGTCCAGGGGGCCGGTAGATGACAGCAATTCTTAGAGAAATGGGAGAGAAAAGACAAATGCAGTGTGCCTCAAAAGAGGAGAGTGTCAGAGAGGGAGGTGGGTGAAGAACCTGATAGGTGCTGCATGGGGCTAGAAGGATTCCCACTCCACCTCCCTTCCGTCCACTTGGTCTGGGGGAGTGAGTCCAGAGAAGGCCGCCATGGGAGAGGGAAGCAGGAGAAATAGTATCCGATTCATGAAGCCAGGTTTCAGTAATGGCAAGTAGGTTAAAGGAATTTGTGATGAAGAGGTCGTGGAGGGCGGTGAGTTTGCTGCAGACAGAACGTGCATTCCACAGGGCAAAGGAAAAGGGGGGGCTGGTTTTGGAAAGAGGAATAGAGACCAAGTTCTGTGGGTTGCGGCTCCTGCCAGAGGGTGTAGGGGGATGGGAGCGTTGGGCAAAGACAGATGATGGTGGCCCAGGGTTTGGGGATATGTCACCAGAGATTAGGAGAAGCAGGAGGGTGAGGGATGTAATGTGGGACTGTGATTTATGTGAAGGGGCATGTCTCAGAGTACTGGAGGTTTTATCAGTGTATGGATGTAGAATGAGCGAGAGTTGGTAAGAGCAGTAGTAGGGGGAAGACAGAAGGCAGGGTGATATGTATAAGCAGGCGGGTGGAGAGGGGGGGGTGAAGGTAAGAGAGTTTGAGGAGAGAGGAGAGGAGTGTCAGAAGCAGTGGTAGAGAGTGCATGTTACAGAGTGGAAGGAGAGCTTAATAGAGAGACAGGGTCACCTGCAGTCTGTTAGCTGCTTTCCAGTGCAGATTGCTGTATTCGTTTGCTTCGTGCAATCGCTGAAGTGCAGAGAATGAAGTGCATATCACTTGTAGAAAGAATCACTTAGAGATAGAAGCCTTAAGGATAGAAGCCCCATGCAATGTGTTCCCCCGAGCAATGTGCTCACCCCTAAAGGATGCTCAAATATATACTGTTATAAGGGTGGGGTTGAAGTTCGTTAATTAATCATGAGTGACTATAAGAGTGCCTAGCAATCAAAGTGAACTTTTTGCTTCAAAAGTCAGAATAGCAAGAGGCCAAGACAAGATCAACACATAAAACTTAGGTAAGACAGTCCAGAAAAACAAATAATGTCATGGTTGTTCGCACAGGGCAACAGATAGAGAAGGCCACATACCAGAGAGACACACACACACAGAGACAGCAGGCAGATCCCAATTTCAGTTAACGGTGGAAGATGTGGATGAGCTGACACATACCAGAGACACACACACACACACAGAGACAGCAGGCAGATCCCAATTTCAGTTAACGGTGGAAGATGTGGATGAGCTGACACATACCTGTAAAGAGACAGAAGGAATGATCAGGTGAGGCAGAACTTAGTGCAGAGAATGAAGTGCATATCACTTGTAGAAAGAATCACTTAGAGATAGAAGCCTTAAGGATAGAAGCCCCATGCAATGTGCTCCCCCGAGCAATGTGCTCACCCCTAAAGGATGCTCAAATATATACTGTTATAAGGGTGGGGTTGAAGTCCGTTAATTAATCATGAGTGACTATAAGAGTGCGTAGCAATCAAAGTGAACTTTTTGCTTCAAAAGTCAGAATAGCAAGAGGCCAAGACAAGATCAACACCTAAAACTTAGGTAAGACAGTCCAGAAAAACAAATAATGTCATGGTTGTTCGCACAGGGCAACAGATAGAGAAAGCCACATACCAGAGACACACACACACAGAGACAGCAGGCAGATCCCAATTTCAGTTAACGGTGGAAGATGTGGATGAGCTGACACATACCAGAGACACACACACACACACAGAGACAGCAGGCAGATCCCAATTTCAGTTAACGGTGGAAGATGTGGATGAGCTGACACATACCTGTAAAGAGACAGAAGGAATGATCAGGTGAGGCAGAACTTAGTGCAGAGAATGAAGTGCATATCACTTGTAGAAAGAATCACTTAGAGATAGAAGCCTTAAGGATAGAAGCCCCATGCAATGTGCTCCCCCGAGCAATGTGCTCACCCCTAAAGGATGCTCAAATATATACTGTTATAAGGGTGGGATAGAAGTCCGTTAATTAATCATGAGTGACTATAAGAGTGCCTAGCAATCAAAGTGAACTTTTTGCTTCAAAAGTCAGAATAGCAAGAGGCCAAGACAAGATCAACACATAAAACTTAGGTAAGACAGTCCAGAAAAACAAATAATGTCATGGTTGTTCGCACAGGGCAACAGATAGAGAAGGCCACATACCAGAGACACACACACACAGAGACAGCAGGCAGATCCCAATTTCAGTTAACGGTGGAAGATGTGGATGAGCTGACACATACCAGAGACACACACACACAGAGACAGCAGGCAGATCCCAATTTCAGTTAACGGTGGAAGATGTGGATGAGCTGACACATACCTGAAAAGAGACAGAAGGAATGATCAGGTGAGGCAGAACTTAGTGCAGAGAATGAAGTGCATATCACTTGTAGAAAGAATCACTTAGAGATAGAAGCCTTAAGGATAGAAGCCCCATGCAATGTGCTCCCCCGAGCAATGTGCTCACCCCTAAAGGATGCTCAAATATATACTGTTATAAGGGTGGGGTTGAAGTTCGTTAATTAATCATGAGTGACTATAAGAGTGCCTAGCAATCAAAGTGAACTTTTTGCTTCAAAAGTCAGAATAGCAAGAGGCCAAGACAAGATCAACACCTAAAACTTAGGTAAGACAGTCCAGAAAAACAAATAATGTCATGGTTGTTCGCACAGGGCAACAGATAGAGAAGGCCACATACCAGAGACACACACACACAGAGACAGCAGGCAGATCCCAATTTCAGTTAACGGTGGAAGATGTGGATGAGCTGACACATACCAGAGACACACACACACACACAGAGACAGCAGGCAGATCCCAATTTCAGTTAACGGTGGAAGATGTGGATGAGCTGACACATACCTGTAAAGAGACAGAAGGAATGATCAGGTGAGGCAGAACTTAGTGCAGAGAATGAAGTGCATATCACTTGTAGAAAGAATCACTTAGAGATAGAAGCCTTAAGGATAGAAGCCCCATGCAATGTGCTCCCCCGAGCAATGTGCTCACCCCTAAAGGATGCTCAAATATATACAGTTATAAGGGTGGGGTTGAAGTTCGTTAATTAATCATGAGTGACTATAAAGAGTGCCTAGCAATCAAAGTGAACTTTTTGCTTCAAAAGTCAGAATAGCAAGAGGCCAAGACAAGATCAACACCTAAAACTTAGGTAAGACAGTCCAGAAAAACAAATAATGTCATGGTTGTTCACACAGGGCAACAGATAGAGAAGGCCACATACCAGAGACACACACACACAGAGACAGCAGGCAGATCCCAATTTCAGTTAACGGTGGAAGATGTGGATGAGCTGACACATACCAGAGACACACACACACACACAGACAGCAGGCAGATCCCAATTTCAGTTAACGGTGGAAGATGTGGATGAGCTGACACATACCTGTAAAGAAACAGAAGGAATGATCAGGTGAGGCAGAACTTAGTGCAGAGAATGAAGTGCATATCACTTGTAGAAAGAATCACTTAGAGATAGAAGCCTTAAGGATAGAAGCCCCATGCAATGTGCTCCCTCGAGCAATGTGCTCACCCCAAAAGGATGCTCAAATATATACTGTTATAAGGGTGGGGTTGAAGTTCGTTAATTAATCATGAGTGACTATAAGAGTGCCTAGCAATCAAAGTGAACTTTTTGCTTCAAAAGTCAGAATAGCAAGAGGCCAAGACAAGATCAACACCTAAAACTTAGGTAAGACAGTCCAGAAAAACAAATAATGTCATGGTTGTTCGCACAGGGCAACAGATAGAGAAGGCCACATACCAGAGACACACACACACAGAGACAGCAGGCAGATCCCAATTTCAGTTAACGGTGGAAGATGTGGATGAGCTGACACATACCAGAGACACACACACACACACAGACAGCAGGCAGAACCCAATTTCAGTTAACGGTGGAAGATGTGGATGAGCTGACACATACCTGTAAAGAGACAGAAGGAATGATCAGGTGAGGCAGAACTTAGTGCAGAGAATGAAGTGCATATCACTTGTAGAAAGAATGACTTAGAGATAGAGGCCTTAAGGATAGAAGCCCCATGCAATGTGCTCCCCCGAGCAATGTGCTCACCCCTAAAGGATGCTCAAATATATACTGTTATAAGGGTGGGGTTGAAGTCCGTTAATTAATCATGAGTGACTATAAGAGTGCCTAGCAATCAAAGTGAACTTTTTGCTTCAAAAGTCAGAATAGCAAGAGGCCAAGACAAGATCAACACCTAAAACTTAGGTAAGACAGTCCAGAAAAACAAATAATGTCATGGTTGTTCGCACAGGGCAACAGATAGAGAAGGCCACATACCAGAGACACACACACACAGAGACAGCAGGCAGATCCCAATTTCAGTTAACGGTGGAAGATGTGGATGAGCTGACACATACCAGAGACACACACACACAGAGACAGCAGGCAGATCCCAATTTCAGTTAACGGTGGAAGATGTGGATGAGCTGACACATACCTGTAAAGAGACAGAAGGAATGATCAGGTGAGGCAGAACTTAGTGCAGAGAATGAAGTGCATATCACTTGTAGAAAGAATCACTTAGAGATAGAAGCCTTAAGGATAGAAGCCCCATGCAATGTGCTCCCCCGAGCAATGTGCTCACCCCTAAAGGATGCTCAAATATATACTGTTATAAGGGTGGGGTTGAAGTTCGTTAATTAATCATGAGTGACTATAAGAGTGCCTAGCAATCAAAGTGAACTTTTTGCTTCAAAAGTCAGAATAGCAAGAGGCCAAGACAAGATCAACACCTAAAACTTAGGTAAGACAGTCCAGAAAAACAAATAATGTCATGGTTGTTCGCACAGGGCAACAGATAGAGAAGGCCACATACCAGAGACACACACACACAGAGACAGCAGGCAGATCCCAATTTCAGTTAACGGTGGAAGATGTGGATGAGCTGACACATACCAGAGACACACACACACAGAGACAGCAGGCAGATCCCAATTTCAGTTAACGGTGGAAGATGTGGATGAGCTGACACATACCTGTAAAGAGACAGAAGGAATGATCAGGTGAGGCAGAACTTAGTGCAGAGAATGAAGTGCATATCACTTGTAGAAAGAATCACTTAGAGATAGAAGCCTTAAGGATAGAAGCCCCATGCAATGTGCTCCCCCGAGCAATGTGCTCACCCCTAAAGGATTCTCAAATATATACAGTTATAAGGGTGGGGTTGAAGTTCGTTAATTAATCATGAGTGACTATAAAGAGTGCCTAGCAATCAAAGTGAACTTTTTGCTTCAAAAGTCAGAATAGCAAGAGGCCAAGACAAGATCAACACCTAAAACTTAGGTAAGACAGTCCAGAAAAAAAAATAATGTCATGGTTGTTCACACAGGGCAACAGATAGAGAAGACCACATACCAGAAACACACACACAGAGACAGCAGGCAGATCCCAATTTCAGTTAACGGTGGAAGATGTGGATGAGCTGACACATACCAGAGACACACACACACACAGAGACAGCAGGCAGATCCCAATTTCAGTTAACGGTGGAAGATGTGGATGAGCTGACACATACCTGTAAAGAGACAGAAGGAATGATCAGGTGAGGCAGAACTTAGTGCAGAGAATGAAGTGCATATCACTTGTAGAAAGAATCACTTAGAGATAGAAGCCTTAAGGATAGAAGCCCCATGCAATGTGCTCCCCCGAGCAATGTGCTCACCCCTAAAGGATGCTCAAATATATACTGTTATAAGGGTGGGGTTGAAGTCCGTTAATTAATCATGAGTGACTATAAGAGTGCCTAGCAATCAAAGTGAACTTTTTGCTTCAAAAGTCAGAATAGCAAGAGGCCAAGACAAGATCAACACCTAAAACTTAGGTAAGACAGTCCAGAAAAACAAATAATGTCATGGTTGTTCGCACAGGGCAACAGATAGAGAAGGCCACATACCAGAGACACACACACACACAGAGACAGCAGGCAGATCCCAATTTCAGTTAACGGTGGAAGATGTGGATGAGCTGACACATACCAGAGACACACACACAGAGACAGCAGGCAGATCCCAATTTCAGTTAACGGTGGAAGATGTGGATGAGCTGACACATACCTGTAAAGAGACAGAAGGAATGATCAGGTGAGGCAGAACTTAGTGCAGAGAATGAAGTGCATATCACTTGTAGAAAGAATCACTTAGAGATAGAAGCCTTAAGGATAGAAGCCCCATGCAATGTGCTCCCCCGAGGAATGTGCTCACCCCTAAAGGATGCTCAAATATATACTGTTATAAGGGTGGGGTTGAAGTCTGTTAATTAATCATGAGTGACTATAAGAGTGCGTAGCAATCAAAGTGAACTTTTTGCTTCAAAAGTCAGAATAGCAAGAGGCCAAGACAAGATCAACACCTAAAACTTAGGTAAGACAGTCCAGAAAAACAAATAATGTCATGGTTGTTCGCAGAGGGCAACAGATAGAGAAAGCCACATACCAGAGACACACACACACAGAGACAGCAGGCAGATCCCAATTTCAGTTAACGGTGGAAGATGTGGATGAGCTGACACATACCAGAGACACACACACACAGAGACAGCAGGCAGATCCCAATTTCAGTTAACGGTGGAAGATGTGGATGAGCTGACACATACCTGTAAAGAGACAGAAGGAATGATCAGGTGAGGCAGAACTTAGTGCAGAGAATGAAGTGCATATCACTTGTAGAAAGAATCACTTAGAGATAGAAGCCTTAAGGATAGAAGCCCCATGCAATGTGCTCCCCCGAGCAATGTGCTCACCCCTAAAGGATGCTCAAATATATACTGTTATAAGGGTGAGGTTGAAGTCCGTTAATTAATCATGAGTGACTATAAGAGTGCCTAGCAATCAAAGTGAACTTTTTGCTTCAAAAGTCAGAATAGCAAGAGGCCAAGACAAGATCAACACCTAAAACTTAGGTAAGACAGTCCAGAAAAACAAATAATGTCATGGTTGTTCGCACAGGGCAACAGATAGAGAAGGCCACATACCAGAGACACACACACACAGAGACAGCAGGCAGATCCCAATTTCAGTTAACGGTGGAAGATGTGGATGAGCTGACACATACCAGAGACACACACACACACACAGAGACAGCAGGCAGATCCCAATTTCAGTTAACGGTGGAAGATGTGGATGAGCTGACACATACCTGTAAAGAGACAGAAGGAATGATCAGGTGAGGCAGAACTTAGTGCAGAGAATGAAGTGCATATCACTTGTAGAAAGAATCACTTAGAGATAGAAGCCTTAAGGATAGAAGCCCCATGCAATGTGCTCCCCCGAGCAATGTGCTCACCCCTAAAGGATGCTCAAATATATACAGTTAAAAGGGTGGGGTTGAAGTTCGTTAATTAATCATGAGTGACTATAAAGAGTGCCTAGCAATCAAAGTTAACTTTTTGCTTCAAAAGTCAGAATAGCAAGAGGCCAAGACAAGATCAACACCTAAAACTTAGGTAAGACAGTCCAGAAAAACAAATAATGTCATGGTTGTTCACACAGGGCAACAGATAGAGAAGGCCACATACCAGAAACACACACACAGAGACAGCAGGCAGATCCCAATTTCAGTTAACGGTGGAAGATGTGGATGAGCTGACACATACCAGAGACACACAAACACACACAGACAGCAGGCAGATCCCAATTTCAGTTAACGGTGGAAGATGTGGATGAGCTGACACATACCTGTAAAGAGACAGAAGGAATGATCAGGTGAGGCAGAACTTAGTGCAGAGAATGAAGTGCATATCACTTGTAGAAAGAATCACTTAGAGATAGAAGCCTTAAGGATAGAAGCCCCATGCAATGTGCTCCCCCGAGCAATGTGCTCACCCCAAAAGGATGCTCAAATATATACTGTTATAAGGGTGGGGTTGAAGTTCGTTAATTAATCATGAGTGACTATAAGAGTGCCTAGCAATCAAAGTGAACTTTTTGCTTCAAAAGTCAGAATAGCAAGAGGCCAAGACAAGATCAACACCTAAAACTTAGGTAAGACAGTCCAGAAAAACAAATAATGTCATGGTTGTTCGCACAGGGCAACAGATAGAGAAGGCCACATACCAGAGAGACACACACACACAGAGACAGCAGGCAGATCCCAATTTCAGTTAACGGTGGAAGATGTGGATGAGCTGACACATACCAGAGACACACACACACACAGAAAGCAGGCAGATCCCAATTTCAGTTAACGGTGGAAGATGTGGATGAGCTGACACATACCTGTAAAGAGACAGAAGGAATGATCAGGTGAGGCAGAACTTAGTGCAGAGAATGAAGTGCATATCACTTGTAGAAAGAATGACTTAGAGATAGAAGCCTTAAGGATAGAAGCCCCATGCAATGTGCTCCCCCGAGCAATGTGCTCACCCCTAAAGGATGCTCAAATATATACTGTTATAAGGGTGGGGTTGAAGTCCGTTAATTAATCATGAGTGACTATAAGAGTGCCTAGCAATCAAAGTGAACTTTTTGCTTCAAAAGTCAGAATAGCAAGAGGCCAAGACAAGATCAACACCTAAAACTTAGGTAAGACAGTCCAGAAAAACAAATAATGTCATGGTTGTTCGCACAGGGCAACAGATAGAGAAGGCCACATACCAGAGACACACACACACAGAGACAGCAGGCAGATCCCAATTTCAGTTAACGGTGGAAGATGTGGATGAGCTGACACATACCAGAGACACACACACACAGAGACAGCAGGCAGATCCCAATTTCAGTTAACGGTGGAAGATGTGGATGAGCTGACACATACCTGTAAAGAGACAGAAGGAATGATCAGGTGAGGCAGAACTTAGTGCAGAGAATGAAGTGCATATCACTTGTAGAAAGAATCACTTAGAGATAGAAGCCTTAAGGATAGAAGCCCCATGCAATGTGCTCCCCCGAGCAATGTGCTCACCCCTAAAGGATGCTCAAATATATACTGTTATAAGGGTGGGGTTGAAGTCTGTTAATTAATCATGAGTGACTATAAGAGTGCGTAGCAATCAAAGTGAACTTTTTGCTTCAAAAGTCAGAATAGCAAGAGGCCAAGACAAGATCAACACCTAAAACTTAGGTAAGACAGTCCAGAAAAACAAATAATGTCATGGTTGTTCGCAGAGGGCAACAGATAGAGAAAGCCACATACCAGAGACACACACACACAGAGACAGCAGGCAGATCCCAATTTCAGTTAACGGTGGAAGATGTGGATGAGCTGACACATACCAGAGACACACACACACAGAGACAGCAGGCAGATCCCAATTTCAGTTAACGGTGGAAGATGTGGATGAGCTGACACATACCTGTAAAGAGACAGAAGGAATGATCAGGTGAGGCAGAACTTAGTGCAGAGAATGAAGTGCATATCACTTGTAGAAAGAATCACTTAGAGATAGAAGCCTTAAGGATAGAAGCCCCATGCAATGTGCTCCCCCGAGCAATGTGCTCACCCCTAAAGGATGCTCAAATATATACTGTTATAAGGGTGAGGTTGAAGTCCGTTAATTAATCATGAGTGACTATAAGAGTGCCTAGCAATCAAAGTGAACTTTTTGCTTCAAAAGTCAGAATAGCAAGAGGCCAAGACAAGATCAACACCTAAAACTTAGGTAAGACAGTCCAGAAAAACAAATAATGTCATGGTTGTTCGCACAGGGCAACAGATAGAGAAGACCACATACCAGAGACACACACACACAGAGACAGCAGGCAGATCCCAATTTCAGTTAACGGTGGAAGATGTGGATGAGCTGACACATACCTGTAAAGAGACAGAAGGAATGATCAGGTGAGGCAGAACTTAGTGCAGAGAATGAAGTGCATATCACTTGTAGAAAGAATCACTTAGAGATAGAAGCCTTAAGGATAGAAGCCCCATGCAATGTGCTCCCCCGAGCAATGTGCTCACCCCTAAAGGATGCTCAAATATATACAGTTAAAAGGGTGGGGTTGAAGTTCGTTAATTAATCATGAGTGACTATAAAGAGTGCCTAGCAATCAAAGTTAACTTTTTGCTTCAAAAGTCAGAATAGCAAGAGGCCAAGACAAGATCAACACCTAAAACTTAGGTAAGACAGTCCAGAAAAACAAATAATGTCATGGTTGTTCACACAGGGCAACAGATAGAGAAGGCCACATACCAGAAACACACACACAGAGACAGCAGGCAGATCTCAATTTCAGTTAACGGTGGAAGATGTGGATGAGCTGACACATACCAGAGACACACAAACACACACAGACAGCAGGCAGATCCCAATTTCAGTTAACGGTGGAAGATGTGGATGAGCTGACACATACCTGTAAAGAGACAGAAGGAATGATCAGGTGAGGCAGAACTTAGTGCAGAGAATGAAGTGCATATCACTTGTAGAAAGAATCACTTAGAGATAGAAGCCTTAAGGATAGAAGCCCCATGCAATGTGCTCCCCCGAGCAATGTGCTCACCCCAAAAGGATGCTCAAATATATACTGTTATAAGGGTGGGGTTGAAGTTCGTTAATTAATCATGAGTGACTATAAGAGTGCCTAGCAATCAAAGTGAACTTTTTGCTTCAAAAGTCAGAATAGCAAGAGGCCAAGACAAGATCAACACCTAAAACTTAGGTAAGACAGTCCAGAAAAACAAATAATGTCATGGTTGTTCGCACAGGGCAACAGATAGAGAAGGCCACATACCAGAGACACACACACACAGAGACAGCAGGCAGATCCCAATTTCAGTTAACGGTGGAAGATGTGGATGAGCTGACACATACCAGAGACACACACACACACAGAAAGCAGGCAGATCCCAATTTCAGTTAACGGTGGAAGATGTGGATGAGCTGACACATACCTGTAAAGAGACAGAAGGAATGATCAGGTGAGGCAGAACTTAGTGCAGAGAATGAAGTGCATATCACTTGTAGAAAGAATGACTTAGAGATAGAAGCCTTAAGGATAGAAGCCCCATGCAATGTGCTCCCCCGAGCAATGTGCTCACCCCTAAAGGATGCTCAAATATATACTGTTATAAGGGTGGGGTTGAAGTCCGTTAATTAATCATGAGTGACTATAAGAGTGCCTAGCAATCAAAGTGAACTTTTTGCTTCAAAAGTCAGAATAGCAAGAGGCCAAGACAAGATCAACACCTAAAACTTAGGTAAGACAGTCCAGAAAAACAAATAATGTCATGGTTGTTCGCACAGGGCAACAGATAGAGAAGGCCACATACCAGAGACACACACACACAGAGACAGCAGGCAGATCCCAATTTCAGTTAACGGTGGAAGATGTGGATGAGCTGACACATACCAGAGACACACACACACAGAGACAGCAGGCAGATCCCAATTTCAGTTAACGGTGGAAGATGTGGATGAGCTGACACATACCTGTAAAGAGACAGAAGGAATGATCAGGTGAGGCAGAACTTAGTGCAGAGAATGAAGTGCATATCACTTGTAGAAAGAATCACTTAGAGATAGAAGCCTTAAGGATAGAAGCCCCATGCAATGTGCTCCCCCGAGCAATGTGCTCACCCCTAAAGGATGCTCAAATATATACTGTTATAAGGGTGGGGTTGAAGTCTGTTAATTAATCATGAGTGACTATAAGAGTGCGTAGCAATCAAAGTGAACTTTTTGCTTCAAAAGTCAGAATAGCAAGAGGCCAAGACAAGATCAACACCTAAAACTTAGGTAAGACAGTCCAGAAAAACAAATAATGTCATGGTTGTTCGCACAGGGCCACAGATAGAGAAAGCCACATACCAGAGACACACACACACAGAGACAGCAGGCAGATCCCAATTTCAGTTAACGGTGGAAGATGTGGATGAGCTGACACATACCAGAGACACACACACACACAGAGACAGCAGGCAGATCCCAATTTCAGTTAACGGTGGAAGATGTGGATGAGCTGACACATACCTGTAAAGAGACAGAAGGAATGATCAGGTGAGGCAGAACTTAGTACAGAGAATGAAGTGCATATCACTTGTAGAAAGAATCACTTAGAGATAGAAGCCTTAAGGATAGAAGCCCCATGCAATGTGCTCCCCCGAGCAATGTGCTCACCCCTAAAGGATGCTCAAATATATACTGTTATAAGGGTGGGGTTGAAGTCCGTTAATTAATCATGAGTGACTATAAGAGTGCCTAGCAATCAAAGTGAACTTTTTGCTTCAAAAGTCAGAATAGCAAGAGGCCAAGACAAGATCAACACATAAAACTTAGGTAAGACAGTCCAGAAAAACAAATAATGTCATGGTTGTTCGCACAGGGCAACAGATAGAGAAGGCCACATACCAGAGACACACACACACAGAGACAGCAGGCAGATCCCAATTTCAGTTAACGGTGGAAGATGTGGATGAGCTGACACATACCAGAGACACACACACACACAGAGACAGCAGGCAGATCCCAATTTCAGTTAACGGTGGAAGATGTGGATGAGCTGACACATACCTGTAAAGAGACAGAAGGAATGATCAGGTGAGGCAGAACTTAGTACAGAGAATGAAGTGCATATCACTTGTAGAAAGAATCACTTAGAGATAGAAGCCTTAAGGATAGAAGCCCCATGCAATGTGCTCCCCCAAGCAATGTGCTCACCCCAAAAGGATGCTCAAATATATACTGTTATAAGGGTGGGGTTGAAGTTCGTTAATTAATCATGAGTGACTATAAGAGTGCCTAGCAATCAAAGTGAACTTTTTGCTTCAAAAGTCAGAATAGCAAGAGGCCAAGACAAGATCAACACATAAAACTTAGGTAAGACAGTCCAGAAAAACAAATAATGTCATGGCTGTTCGCACAGGGCAACAGATAGAGAAGGCCACATACCAGAGACACACACACACAGAGACAGCAGGCAGATCCCAATTTCAGTTAACGGTGGAAGATGTGGATGAGCTGACACATACCAGAGACACACACACACACACACAGAGACAGCAGGCAGATCCCAATTTCAGTTAACAGTGGAAGATGTGGATGAGCTGACACATACCTGTAAAGAGACAGAAGGAATGATCAGGTGAGGCAGAACTTAGTGCAGAGAATGAAGTGCATATCACTTGTAGAAAGAATCACTTAGAGATAGAAGCCTTAAGGATAGAATCCCCATGCAATGTGCTCCCCCGAGCAATGTGCTCACCCCTAAAGGATGCTCAAATATATACTGTTATAAGGGTGGGGTTGAAGTTCGTTAATTAATCATGAGTGACTATAAGAGTGCCTAGCAATCAAAGTGAACTTTTTGCTTCAAAAGTCAGAATAGCAAGAGGCCAAGACAAGATCAACACATAAAACTTAGGTAAGACAGTCCAGAAAAAACAAATAATGTCATGGTTGTTCGCAAAGGGCAACAGATAGAGAAGGCCACATACCAGAGACACACACACACAGAGACAGCAGGCAGATCCCAATTTCAGTTAACGGTGGAAGATGTGGATGAGCTGACACATACCAGAGACACACACACACACAGAGACAGCAGGCAGATCCCAATTTCAGTTAACGGTGGAAGATGTGGATGAGCTGACACATACCTGTAAAGAGACAGAAGGAATGATCAGGTGAGGCAGAACTTAGTGCAGAGAATGAAGTGCATATCACTTGTAGAAAGAATCACTTAGAGATAGAAGCCTTAAGGATAGAAGCCCCATGCAATGTGCTCCCCCGAGCAATGTGCTCACCCCTAAAGGATGCTCAAATATATACTGTTATAAGGGTGAGGTTGAAGTCCGTTAATTAATCATGAGTGACTATAAGAGTGCCTAGCAATCAAAGTGAACTTTTTGCTTCAAAAGTCAGAATAGCAAGAGGCCAAGACAAGATCAACACCTAAAACTTAGGTAAGACAGTCCAGAAAAACAAATAATGTCATGGTTGTTCGCACAGGGCAACAGATAGAGAAGGCCACATACCAGAGACACACACACACAGAGACAGCAGGCAGATCCCAATTTCAGTTAACGGTGGAAGATGTGGATGAGCTGACACATACCAGAGACACACACACACACACAGAGACAGCAGGCAGATCCCAATTTCAGTTAACGGTGGAAGATGTGGATGAGCTGACACATACCTGTAAAGAGACAGAAGGAATGATCAGGTGAGGCAGAACTTAGTGCAGAGAATGAAGTGCATATCACTTGTAGAAAGAATCACTTAGAGATAGAAGCCTTAAGGATAGAAGCCCCATGCAATGTGCTCCCCCGAGCAATGTGCTCACCCCTAAAGGATGCTCAAATATATACAGTTAAAAGGGTGGGGTTGAAGTTCGTTAATTAATCATGAGTGACTATAAAGAGTGCCTAGCAATCAAAGTTAACTTTTTGCTTCAAAAGTCAGAATAGCAAGAGGCCAAGACAAGATCAACACCTAAAACTTAGGTAAGACAGTCCAGAAAAACAAATAATGTCATGGTTGTTCACACAGGGCAACAGATAGAGAAGGCCACATACCAGAAACACACACACAGAGACAGCAGGCAGATCCCAATTTCAGTTAACGGTGGAAGATGTGGATGAGCTGACACATACCAGAGACACACAAACACACACAGACAGCAGGCAGATCCCAATTTCAGTTAACGGTGGAAGATGTGGATGAGCTGACACATACCTGTAAAGAGACAGAAGGAATGATCAGGTGAGGCAGAACTTAGTGCAGAGAATGAAGTGCATATCACTTGTAGAAAGAATCACTTAGAGATAGAAGCCTTAAGGATAGAAGCCCCATGCAATGTGCTCCCCCGAGCAATGTGCTCACCCCAAAAGGATGCTCAAATATATACTGTTATAAGGGTGGGGTTGAAGTTCGTTAATTAATCATGAGTGACTATAAGAGTGCCTAGCAATCAAAGTGAACTTTTTGCTTCAAAAGTCAGAATAGCAAGAGGCCAAGACAAGATCAACACCTAAAACTTAGGTAAGACAGTCCAGAAAAACAAATAATGTCATGGTTGTTCGCACAGGGCAACAGATAGAGAAGGCCACATACCAGAGACACACACACACAGAGACAGCAGGCAGATCCCAATTTCAGTTAACGGTGGAAGATGTGGATGAGCTGACACATACCAGAGACACACACACACACAGAAAGCAGGCAGATCCCAATTTCAGTTAACGGTGGAAGATGTGGATGAGCTGACACATACCTGTAAAGAGACAGAAGGAATGATCAGGTGAGGCAGAACTTAGTGCAGAGAATGAAGTGCATATCACTTGTAGAAAGAATGACTTAGAGATAGAAGCCTTAAGGATAGAAGCCCCATGCAATGTGCTCCCCCGAGCAATGTGCTCACCCCTAAAGGATGCTCAAATATATACTGTTATAAGGGTGGGGTTGAAGTCCGTTAATTAATCATGAGTGACTATAAGAGTGCCTAGCAATCAAAGTGAACTTTTTGCTTCAAAAGTCAGAATAGCAAGAGGCCAAGACAAGATCAACACCTAAAACTTAGGTAAGACAGTCCAGAAAAACAAATAATGTCATGGTTGTTCGCACAGGGCAACAGATAGAGAAGGCCACATACCAGAGACACACACACACAGAGACAGCAGGCAGATCCCAATTTCAGTTAACGGTGGAAGATGTGGATGAGCTGACACATACCAGAGACACACACACACAGAGACAGCAGGCAGATCCCAATTTCAGTTAACGGTGGAAGATGTGGATGAGCTGACACATACCTGTAAAGAGACAGAAGGAATGATCAGGTGAGGCAGAACTTAGTGCAGAGAATGAAGTGCATATCACTTGTAGAAAGAATCACTTAGAGATAGAAGCCTTAAGGATAGAAGCCCCATGCAATGTGCTCCCCCGAGCAATGTGCTCACCCCTAAAGGATGCTCAAATATATACTGTTATAAGGGTGGGGTTGAAGTCTGTTAATTAATCATGAGTGACTATAAGAGTGCGTAGCAATCAAAGTGAACTTTTTGCTTCAAAAGTCAGAATAGCAAGAGGCCAAGACAAGATCAACACCTAAAACTTAGGTAAGACAGTCCAGAAAAACAAATAATGTCATGGTTGTTCGCACAGGGCCACAGATAGAGAAAGCCACATACCAGAGACACACACACACAGAGACAGCAGGCAGATCCCAATTTCAGTTAACGGTGGAAGATGTGGATGAGCTGACACATACCAGAGACACACACACACACAGAGACAGCAGGCAGATCCCAATTTCAGTTAACGGTGGAAGATGTGGATGAGCTGACACATACCTGTAAAGAGACAGAAGGAATGATCAGGTGAGGCAGAACTTAGTACAGAGAATGAAGTGCATATCACTTGTAGAAAGAATCACTTAGAGATAGAAGCCTTAAGGATAGAAGCCCCATGCAATGTGCTCCCCCGAGCAATGTGCTCACCCCTAAAGGATGCTCAAATATATACTGTTATAAGGGTGGGGTTGAAGTCCGTTAATTAATCATGAGTGACTATAAGAGTGCCTAGCAATCAAAGTGAACTTTTTGCTTCAAAAGTCAGAATAGCAAGAGGCCAAGACAAGATCAACACATAAAACTTAGGTAAGACAGTCCAGAAAAACAAATAATGTCATGGTTGTTCGCACAGGGCAACAGATAGAGAAGGCCACATACCAGAGACACACACACACAGAGACAGCAGGCAGATCCCAATTTCAGTTAACGGTGGAAGATGTGGATGAGCTGACACATACCAGAGACACACACACACACAGAGACAGCAGGCAGATCCCAATTTCAGTTAACGGTGGAAGATGTGGATGAGCTGACACATACCTGTAAAGAGACAGAAGGAATGATCAGGTGAGGCAGAACTTAGTACAGAGAATGAAGTGCATATCACTTGTAGAAAGAATCACTTAGAGATAGAAGCCTTAAGGATAGAAGCCCCATGCAATGTGCTCCCCCAAGCAATGTGCTCACCCCAAAAGGATGCTCAAATATATACTGTTATAAGGGTGGGGTTGAAGTTCGTTAATTAATCATGAGTGACTATAAGAGTGCCTAGCAATCAAAGTGAACTTTTTGCTTCAAAAGTCAGAATAGCAAGAGGCCAAGACAAGATCAACACATAAAACTTAGGTAAGACAGTCCAGAAAAACAAATAATGTCATGGCTGTTCGCACAGGGCAACAGATAGAGAAGGCCACATACCAGAGACACACACACACAGAGACAGCAGGCAGATCCCAATTTCAGTTAACGGTGGAAGATGTGGATGAGCTGACACATACCAGAGACACACACACACACACACAGAGACAGCAGGCAGATCCCAATTTCAGTTAACAGTGGAAGATGTGGATGAGCTGACACATACCTGTAAAGAGACAGAAGGAATGATCAGGTGAGGCAGAACTTAGTGCAGAGAATGAAGTGCATATCACTTGTAGAAAGAATCACTTAGAGATAGAAGCCTTAAGGATAGAATCCCCATGCAATGTGCTCCCCCGAGCAATGTGCTCACCCCTAAAGGATGCTCAAATATATACTGTTATAAGGGTGGGGTTGAAGTTCGTTAATTAATCATGAGTGACTATAAGAGTGCCTAGCAATCAAAGTGAACTTTTTGCTTCAAAAGTCAGAATAGCAAGAGGCCACGACAAGATCAACACATAAAACTTAGGTAAGACAGTCCAGAAAAAACAAATAATGTCATGGTTGTTCGCAAAGGGCAACAGATAGAGAAGGCCACATACCAGAGACACACACACACAGAGACAGCAGGCAGATCCCAATTTCAGTTAACGGTGGAAGATGTGGATGAGCTGACACATACCAGAGACACACACACACACAGAGACAGCAGGCAGATCCCAATTTCAGTTAACGGTGGAAGATGTGGATGAGCTGACACATACCTGTAAAGAGACAGAAGGAATGATCAGGTGAGGCAGAACTTAGTGCAGAGAATGAAGTGCATATCACTTGTAGAAAGAATCACTTAGAGATAGAAGCCTTAAGGATAGAAGCCCCATGCAATGTGCCCCCCCGAGCAATGTGCTCACCCCTAAAGGATGCTCAAATATATACTGTTATAAGGGTGGGGTTGAAGTTCGTTAATTAATCATAAGTGACTATAAGAGTGCCTAGCAATCAAAGTGAACTTTTTGCTTCAAAAGTCAGAATAGCAAGAGGCCAAGACAAGATCAACACCTAAAACTTAGGTAAGACAGTCCAGAAAAACAAATAAAGTCATGGTTGTTCGCACAGGGCAACAGATAGAGAAGGCCACATACCAGAGACACACACACACAGAGACAGCAGGCAGATCCCAATTTCAGTTAACGGTGGAAGATGTGGATGAGCTGACACATACCAGAGACACACACACACAGAGACAGCAGGCAGATCCCAATTTCAGTTAATAGTGGAAGATGTGGATGAGCTGACACATACCTGTAAAGAGACAGAAGGAATGATCAGGTGAGGCAGAACTTAGTGCAGAGAATGAAGTGCATATCACTTGTAGAAAGAATCACTTAGAGATAGAAGCCTTAAGGATAGAAGCCCCATGCAATGTGCTCCCCCGTGCAATGTGCTCACCCCTAAAGGATGCTCAAATATATACTGTTATAAGGGTGGGGTTGAAGTTCGTTAATTAATCATGAGTGACTATAAGAGTGCCTAGCAATCAAAGTGAACTTTTTGCTTCAAAAGTCAGAATAGCAAGAGGCCAAGACAAGATCAACACCTAAAACTTAGGTAAGACAGTCCAGAAAAACAAATAATGTCATGGTTGTTCGCACAGGGCAACAGATAGAGAAGGCCACATACCAGAGACACACACACACAGAGACAGCAGGCAGATCCCAATTTCAGTTAACGGTGGAAGATGTGGATGAGCTGACACATACCAGAGACACACACACACACACACAGAGACAGCAGGCAGATCCCAATTTCAGTTAACGGTGGAAGATGTGGATGAGCTGACACATACCTGTAAAGAGACAGAAGGAATGATCAGGTGAGGCAGAACTTAGTACAGAGAATGAAGTGCATATCACTTGTAGAAAGAATCACTTAGAGATAGAAGCCTTAAGGATAGAAGCCCCATGCAATGTGCTCCCCCGAGCAATGTGCTCACCCCTAAAGGATGCTCAAATATATACTGTTATAAGGGTGGGGTTAAAGTCCGTTAATTAATCATGAGTGACTATAAGAGTGCCTAGCAATCAAAGTGAACTTTTTGCTTCAAAAGTCAGAATAGCAAGAGGCCAAGACAAGATCAACACATAAAACTTAGGTAAGACAGTCCAGAAAAAACAAATAATGTCATGGTTGTTCGCACAGGGCAACAGATAGAGAAGGCCACATACCAGAGACACACACACACACAGAGACAGCAGGCAGATCCCAATTTCAGTTAACGGTGGAAGATGTGGATGAGCTGACACATACCAGAGACACACACACACAGAGACAGCAGGCAGATCCCAATTTCAGTTAACGGTGGAAGATGTGGATGAGCTGACACATACCAGAGACACACACACACACACAGAGACAGCAGGCAGATCCCAATTTCAGTTAACGGTGGAAGATGTGGATGAGCTGACACATACCAGAGACACACACACACACAGAGACAGCAGGCAGATCCCAATTTCAGTTAACGGTGGAAGATGTGGATGAGCTGACACATACCAGAGACACACACACACAGAGACAGCAGGCAGATCCCAATTTCAGTTAACGGTGGAAGATGTGGATGAGCTGACACATACCTGTAAAGAGACAGAAGGAATGATCAGGTGAGGCAGAACTTAGTGCAGAGAATGAAGTGCATATCACTTGTAGAAAGAATCACTTAGAGATAGAAGCTTTAAGGATAGAAGCCCCATGCAATGTGCTCCCCCGAGCAATGTGCTCACCCCTAAAGGATGCTCAAATATATACTGTTATAAGGGTGGGGTTGAAGTCCGTTAATTAATCATGAGTGACTATAAGAGTGCCTAGCAATCAAAGTGAACTTTTTGCTTCAAAAGTCAGAATAGCAAGAGGCCAAGACAAGATCAACACATAAAACTTAGGTAAGACAGTCCAGAAAAACAAATAATGTCATGGTTGTTCGCACAGGGCAACAGATAGAGAAGGCCACATACCAGAGACACACACACACAGAGACAGCAGGCAGATCCCAATTTCAGTTAACGGTGGAAGATGTGGATGAGCTGACACATACCAGAGACACACACACACAGAGACAGCAGGCAGATCCCAATTTCAGTTAACGGTGGAAGATGTGGATGAGCTGACACATACCTGTAAAGAGACAGAAGGAATGATCAGGTGAGGCAGAACTTAGTGCAGAGAATGAAGTGCATATCACTTGTAGAAAGAATCACTTAGAGATAGAAGCCTTAAGGATAGAAGCCCCATGCAATGTGCTCCCCCGAGCAATGTGCTCACCCCTAAAGGATGCTCAAATATATACTGTTATAAGGGTGGGGATGAAGTTCGTTAATTAATCATGAGTGACTATAAGAGTGCCTAGCAATCAAAGTGAACTTTTTGCTTCAAAAGTCAGAATAGCAAGAGGCCAAGACAAGATCAACACATAAAACTTAGGTAAGACAGTCCAGAAAAACAAATAATGTCATGGTTGTTCGCACAGGGCAACAGATAGAGAAGGCCACATACCAGAGACACACACACACACAGACAGCAGGCAGATCCCAATTTCAGTTAACGGTGGAAGATGTGGATGAGCTGACACATACCAGAGACACACACACACACACAGAGACAGCAGGCAGATCCCAATTTCAGTTAACAGTGGAAGATGTGGATGAGCTGACACATACCTGTAAAGAGACAGAAGGAATGATCAGGTGAGGCAGAACTTAGTGCAGAGAATGAAGTGCATATCACTTGTAGAAAGAATCACTTAGAGATAGAAGCCTTAAGGATAGAATCCCCATGCAATGTGCTCCCCCGAGCAATGTGCTCACCCCTAAAGGATGCTCAAATATATACTGTTATAAGAGTGGGGTTGAAGTTCGTTAATTAATCATGAGTGACTATAAGAGTGCCTAGCAATCAAAGTGAACTTTTTGCTTCAAAAGTCAGAATAGCAAGAGGCCAAGACAAGATCAACACATAAAACTTAAGTAAGACAGTCCAGAAAAAACAAATAATGTCATGGTTGTTCGCACAGGGCAACAGATAGAGAAGGAAACATACCAGAGACACACACACACAGAGACAGCAGCCAGATCCCAATTTCAGTTAACGGTGGAAGATGTGGATGAGCTGACACATACCAGAGACACACACACACACACAGACAGCAGGCAGATCCCAATTTCAGTTAACGGTGGAAGATGTGGATGAGCTGACACATACCTGTAAAGAGACAGAAGGAATGATCAGGTGAGGCAGAACTTAGTGCAGAGAATGAAGTGCATATCACTTGTAGAAAGAATCACTTAGAGATAGAAGCCTTAAGGATAGAAGCCCCAGGCAATGTGCTCCCCCGAGCAATGTGCTCACCCCTAAAGGATGCTCAAATATATACTGTTATAAGGGTGGGGTTGAAGTTCGTTAATTAATCATGAGTGACTATAAGAGTGCCTAGCAATCAAAGTGAACTTTTTGCTTCAAAAGTCAGAATAGCAAGAGGCCAAGACAAGATCAACACCTAAAACTTAGGTAAGACAGTCCAGAAAAACAAATAATGTCATGGTTGTTCGCACAGGGCAACAGATAGAGAAGGCCACATACCAGAGACACACACACACAGAGACAGCAGGCAGATCCCAATTTCAGTTAACGGTGGAAGATGTGGATGAGCTGACACATACCAGAGACACACACACACACACAGACAGCAGGCAGATCCCAATTTCAGTTAACGGTGGAAGATGTGGATGAGCTGACACATACCTGTAAAGAGACAGAAGGAATGATCAGGTGAGGCAGAACTTAGTACAGAGAATGAAGTGCATATCACTTGTAGAAAGAATCACTTAGAGATAGAAGCCTTAAGGATAGAAGCCCCATGCAATGTGCTCCCCCGAGCAATGTGCTCACCCCTAAAGGATGCTCAAATATATACTGTTATAAGGGTGGGGTTAAAGTCCGTTAATTAATCATGAGTGACTATAAGAGTGCCTAGCAATCAAAGTGAACTTTTTGCTTCAAGAGTCAGAATAGCAAGAGGCCAAGACAAGATCAACACATAAAACTTAGGTAAGACAGTCCAGAAAAAACAAATAATGTCATGGTTGTTCGCACAGGGCAACAGATAGAGAAGGCCACATACCAGAGACACACACACACAGAGACAGCAGGCAGATCCCAATTTCAGTTAACGGTGGAAGATGTGGATGAGCTGACACATACCAGAGACACACACACACAGAGACAGCAGGCAGATCCCAATTTCAGTTAACGGTGGAAGATGTGGATGAGCTGACACATACCAGAGACACACACACACACACACAGACAGCAGGCAGATCCCAATTTCAGTTAACGGTGGAAGATGTGGATGAGCTGACACATACCAGAGACACAGAGACAGCAGGCAGATCCCAATTTCAGTTAACGGTGGAAGATGTGGATGAGCTGACACATACCAGAGACACACACACACAGAGACAGCAGGCAGATCCCAATTTCAGTTAACGGTGGAAGATGTGGATGAGCTGACACATACCAGAGACACACACACACACACAGAGACAGCAGGCAGATCCCAATTTCAGTTAACAGTGGAAGAAGTGGATGAGCTGACACATACCTGTAAAGAGACAGAAGGAATGATCAGGTGAGGCAGAACTTAGTGCAGAGAATGAAGTGCATATCACTTGTAGAAAGAACCACTTAGAGATAGAAGCCTTAAGGATAGAATCCCCATGCAATGTGCTCCCCCGAGCAATGTGCTCACCCCTAAAGGATGCTCAAATATATACTGTTATAAGGGTGGGGTTGAAGTTTGTTAATTAATCATGAGTGACTATAAGAGTGCCTAGCAATCAAAGTGAACTTTTTGCTTCAAAAGTCAGAATAGCAAGAGGCCAAGACAAGATCAACACATAAAACTTAGGTAAGACAGTCCAGAAAAAACAAATAATGTCATGGTTGTTCGCACAGGGCAACAGATAGAGAAGGCCACATACCAGAGACACACACACACAGAGACAGCAGGCAGATCCCAATTTCAGTTAACGGTGGAAGATGTGGATGAGCTGACACATACCAGAGACACAGAGACAGCAGGCAGATCCCAATTTCAGTTAACGGTGGAAGATGTGGATGAGCTGACACATACCAGAGACACACACACACAGAGACAGCAGGCAGATCCCAATTTCAGTTAACGGTGGAAGATGTGGATGAGCTGACACATACCAGAGACACACACACACACACAGAGACAGCAGGCAGATCCCAATTTCAGTTAACAGTGGAAGAAGTGGATGAGCTGACACATACCTGTAAAGAGACAGAAGGAATGATCAGGTGAGGCAGAACTTAGTGCAGAGAATGAAGTGCATATCACTTGTAGAAAGAACCACTTAGAGATAGAAGCCTTAAGGATAGAATCCCCATGCAATGTGCTCCCCCGAGCAATGTGCTCACCCCTAAAGGATGCTCAAATATATACTGTTATAAGGGTGGGGTTGAAGTTTGTTAATTAATCATGAGTGACTATAAGAGTGCCTAGCAATCAAAGTGAACTTTTTGCTTCAAAAGTCAGAATAGCAAGAGGCCAAGACAAGATCAACACATAAAACTTAGGTAAGACAGTCCAGAAAAAACAAATAATGTCATGGTTGTTCGCACAGGGCAACAGATAGAGAAGGCCACATACCAGAGACACACACACACAGAGACAGCAGGCAGATCCCAATTTCAGTTAACGGTGGAAGATGTGGATGAGCTGACACATACCAGAGACACACACACACACACAGACAGCAGGCAGATCCCAATTTCAGTTAACGGTGGAAGATGTGGATGAGCTGACACATACCTGTAAAGAGACAGAAGGAATGATCAGGTGAGGCAGAACTTAGTGCAGAGAATGAAGTGCATATCACTTGTAGAAAGAATCACTTAGAGATAGAAGCCTTAAGGATAGAAGCCCCATGCAATGTGCTCCCCCGAGCAATGTGCTCACCCCTAAAGGATGCTCAAATATATACTGTTATAAGGGTGGGGTTGAAGTCCGTTAATTAATCATGAGTGACTATAAGAGTGCGTAGCAATCAAAGTGAACTTTTTGCTTCAAAAGTCAGAATAGCAAGAGGCCAAGACAAGATCAACACCTAAAACTTAGGTAAGACAGTCCAGAAAAACAAATAATGTCATGGTTGTTCGCACAGGGCAACAGATAGAGAAGGCCACATACCAGAGACACACACACACACAGACAGCAGGCAGATCCCAATTTCAGTTAACGGTGGAAGATGTGGATGAGCTGACACATACCTGTAAAGAGACAGAAGGAATGATCAGGTGAGGCAGAACTTAGTACAGAGAATGAAGTGCATATCACTTGTAGAAAGAATCACTTAGAGATAGAAGCCTTAAGGATAGAAGCCCCATGCAATGTGCTCCCCCGTGCAATGTGCTCACCCCTAAAGGATGCTCAAATATATACTGTTATAAGGGTGGGGTTGAAGTTCGTTAATTAATCATGAGTGACTATAAGAGTGCCTAGCAATCAAAGTGAACTTTTTGCTTCAAAAGTCAGAATAGCAAGAGGCCAAGACAAGATCAACACCTAAAACTTAGGTAAGACAGTCCAGAAAAACAAATAATGTCATGGTTGTTCGCACAGGGCAACAGATAGAGAAGGCCACATACCAGAGACACACACACACAGAGACAGCAGGCAGATCCCAATTTCAGTTAACGGTGGAAGATGTGGATGAGCTGACACATACCAGAGACACACACACACACACACAGAGACAGCAGGCAGATCCCAATTTCAGTTAACGGTGGAAGATGTGGATGAGCTGACACATACCTGTAAAGAGACAGAAGGAATGATCAGGTGAGGCAGAACTTAGTGCAGAGAATGAAGTGCATATCACTTGTAGAAAGAATCACTTAGAGATAGAAGCCTTAAGGATAGAAGCCCCATGCAATGTGCTCCCCCGAGCAATGTGCTCACCCCTAAAGGATGCTCAAATATATACTGTTATAAGGGTGGGGATGAAGTTCGTTAATTAATCATGAGTGACTATAAGAGTGCCTAGCAATCAAAGTGAACTTTTTGCTTCAAAAGTCAGAATAGCAAGAGGCCAAGACAAGATCAACACATAAAACTTAGGTAAGACAGTCCAGAAAAACAAATAATGTCATGGTTGTTCGCACAGGGCAACAGATAGAGAAGGCCACATACCAGAGACACACACACACACAGACAGCAGGCAGATCCCAATTTCAGTTAACGGTGGAAGATGTGGATGAGCTGACACATACCAGAGACACACACACACACACAGAGACAGCAGGCAGATCCCAATTTCAGTTAACAGTGGAAGATGTGGATGAGCTGACACATACCTGTAAAGAGACAGAAGGAATGATCAGGTGAGGCAGAACTTAGTGCAGAGAATGAAGTGCATATCACTTGTAGAAAGAATCACTTAGAGATAGAAGCCTTAAGGATAGAATCCCCATGCAATGTGCTCCCCCGAGCAATGTGCTCACCCCTAAAGGATGCTCAAATATATACTGTTATAAGAGTGGGGTTGAAGTTCGTTAATTAATCATGAGTGACTATAAGAGTGCCTAGCAGTCAAAGTGAACTTTTTGCTTCAAAAGTCAGAATAGCAAGAGGCCAAGACAAGATCAACACATAAAACTTAAGTAAGACAGTCCAGAAAAAACAAATAATGTCATGGTTGTTCGCACAGGGCAACAGATAGAGAAGGAAACATACCAGAGACACACACACACAGAGACAGCAGCCAGATCCCAATTTCAGTTAACGGTGGAAGATGTGGATGAGCTGACACATACCAGAGACACACACACACACACACACAGACAGCAGGCAGATCCCAATTTCAGTTAACGGTGGAAGATGTGGATGAGCTGACACATACCTGTAAAGAGACAGAAGGAATGATCAGGTGAGGCAGAACTTAGTGCAGAGAATGAAGTGCATATCACTTGTAGAAAGAATCACTTAGAGATAGAAGCCTTAAGGATAGAAGCCCCAGGCAATGTGCTCCCCCGAGCAATGTGCTCACCCCTAAAGGATGCTCAAATATATACTGTTATAAGGGTGGGGTTGAAGTTCGTTAATTAATCATGAGTGACTATAAGAGTGCCTAGCAATCAAAGTGAACTTTTTGCTTCAAAAGTCAGAATAGCAAGAGGCCAAGACAAGATCAACACCTAAAACTTAGGTAAGACAGTCCAGAAAAACAAATAATGTCATGGTTGTTCGCACAGGGCAACAGATAGAGAAGGCCACATACCAGAGACACACACACACAGAGACAGCAGGCAGATCCCAATTTCAGTTAACGGTGGAAGATGTGGATGAGCTGACACATACCAGAGACACACACACACACACAGACAGCAGGCAGATCCCAATTTCAGTTAACGGTGGAAGATGTGGATGAGCTGACACATACCTGTAAAGAGACAGAAGGAATGATCAGGTGAGGCAGAACTTAGTACAGAGAATGAAGTGCATATCACTTGTAGAAAGAATCACTTAGAGATAGAAGCCTTAAGGATAGAAGCCCCAGGCAATGTGCTCCCCCGAGCAATGTGCTCACCCCTAAAGGATGCTCAAATATATACTGTTATAAGGGTGGGGTTAAAGTCCGTTAATTAATCATGAGTGACTATAAGAGTGCCTAGCAATCAAAGTGAACTTTTTGCTTCAAGAGTCAGAATAGCAAGAGGCCAAGACAAGATCAACACATAAAACTTAGGTAAGACAGTCCAGAAAAAACAAATAATGTCATGGTTGTTCGCACAGGGCAACAGATAGAGAAGGCCACATACCAGAGACACACACACACAGAGACAGCAGGCAGATCCCAATTTCAGTTAACGGTGGAAGATGTGGATGAGCTGACACATACCAGAGACACACACACACAGAGACAGCAGGCAGATCCCAATTTCAGTTAACGGTGGAAGATGTGGATGAGCTGACACATACCAGAGACACACACACACACACACAGACAGCAGGCAGATCCCAATTTCAGTTAACGGTGGAAGATGTGGATGAGCTGACACATACCAGAGACACAGAGACAGCAGGCAGATCCCAATTTCAGTTAACGGTGGAAGATGTGGATGAGCTGACACATACCAGAGACACACACACACAGAGACAGCAGGCAGATCCCAATTTCAGTTAACGGTGGAAGATGTGGATGAGCTGACACATACCAGAGACACACACACACACACAGAGACAGCAGGCAGATCCCAATTTCAGTTAACAGTGGAAGAAGTGGATGAGCTGACACATACCTGTAAAGAGACAGAAGGAATGATCAGGTGAGGCAGAACTTAGTGCAGAGAATGAAGTGCATATCACTTGTAGAAAGAACCACTTAGAGATAGAAGCCTTAAGGATAGAATCCCCATGCAATGTGCTCCCCCGAGCAATGTGCTCACCCCTAAAGGATGCTCAAATATATACTGTTATAAGGGTGGGGTTGAAGTTTGTTAATTAATCATGAGTGACTATAAGAGTGCCTAGCAATCAAAGTGAACTTTTTGCTTCAAAAGTCAGAATAGCAAGAGGCCAAGACAAGATCAACACATAAAACTTAGGTAAGACAGTCCAGAAAAAACAAATAATGTCATGGTTGTTCGCACAGGGCAACAGATAGAGAAGGCCACATACCAGAGACACACACACACAGAGACAGCAGGCAGATCCCAATTTCAGTTAACGGTGGAAGATGTGGATGAGCTGACACATACCAGAGACACAGAGACAGCAGGCAGATCCCAATTTCAGTTAACGGTGGAAGATGTGGATGAGCTGACACATACCAGAGACACACACACACAGAGACAGCAGGCAGATCCCAATTTCAGTTAACGGTGGAAGATGTGGATGAGCTGACACATACCAGAGACACACACACACACACAGAGACAGCAGGCAGATCCCAATTTCAGTTAACAGTGGAAGAAGTGGATGAGCTGACACATACCTGTAAAGAGACAGAAGGAATGATCAGGTGAGGCAGAACTTAGTGCAGAGAATGAAGTGCATATCACTTGTAGAAAGAACCACTTAGAGATAGAAGCCTTAAGGATAGAATCCCCATGCAATGTGCTCCCCCGAGCAATGTGCTCACCCCTAAAGGATGCTCAAATATATACTGTTATAAGGGTGGGGTTGAAGTTTGTTAATTAATCATGAGTGACTATAAGAGTGCCTAGCAATCAAAGTGAACTTTTTGCTTCAAAAGTCAGAATAGCAAGAGGCCAAGACAAGATCAACACATAAAACTTAGGTAAGACAGTCCAGAAAAAACAAATAATGTCATGGTTGTTCGCACAGGGCAACAGATAGAGAAGGCCACATACCAGAGACACACACACACAGAGACAGCAGGCAGATCCCAATTTCAGTTAACGGTGGAAGATGTGGATGAGCTGACACATACCAGAGACACACACACACACACAGACAGCAGGCAGATCCCAATTTCAGTTAACGGTGGAAGATGTGGATGAGCTGACACATACCTGTAAAGAGACAGAAGGAATGATCAGGTGAGGCAGAACTTAGTGCAGAGAATGAAGTGCATATCACTTGTAGAAAGAATCACTTAGAGATAGAAGCCTTAAGGATAGAAGCCCCATGCAATGTGCTCCCCCGAGCAATGTGCTCACCCCTAAAGGATGCTCAAATATATACTGTTATAAGGGTGGGGTTGAAGTCCGTTAATTAATCATGAGTGACTATAAGAGTGCGTAGCAATCAAAGTGAACTTTTTGCTTCAAAAGTCAGAATAGCAAGAGGCCAAGACAAGATCAACACCTAAAACTTAGGTAAGACAGTCCAGAAAAACAAATAATGTCATGGTTGTTCGCACAGGGCAACAGATAGAGAAGGCCACATACCAGAGACACACACACACACAGACAGCAGGCAGATCCCAATTTCAGTTAACGGTGGAAGATGTGGATGAGCTGACACATACCTGTAAAGAGACAGAAGGAATGATCAGGTGAGGCAGAACTTAGTACAGAGAATGAAGTGCATATCACTTGTAGAAAGAATCACTTAGAGATAGAAGCCTTAAGGATAGAAGCCCCATGCAATGTGCTCCCCCGTGCAATGTGCTCACCCCTAAAGGATGCTCAAATATATACTGTTATAAGGGTGGGGTTGAAGTTCGTTAATTAATCATGAGTGACTATAAGAGTGCCTAGCAATCAAAGTGAACTTTTTGCTTCAAAAGTCAGAATAGCAAGAGGCCAAGACAAGATCAACACCTAAAACTTAGGTAAGACAGTCCAGAAAAACAAATAATGTCATGGTTGTTCGCACAGGGCAACAGATAGAGAAGGCCACATACCAGAGACACACACACACAGAGACAGCAGGCAGATCCCAATTTCAGTTAACGGTGGAAGATGTGGATGAGCTGACACATACCAGAGACACACACACACACACACAGAGACAGCAGGCAGATCCCAATTTCAGTTAACGGTGGAAGATGTGGATGAGCTGACACATACCTGTAAAGAGACAGAAGGAATGATCAGGTGAGGCAGAACTTAGTGCAGAGAATGAAGTGCATATCACTTGTAGAAAGAATCACTTAGAGATAGAAGCCTTAAGGATAGAAGCCCCATGCAATGTGCTCCCCCGAGCAATGTGCTCACCCCTAAAGGATGCTCAAATATATACTGTTATAAGGGTGGGGATGAAGTTCGTTAATTAATCATGAGTGACTATAAGAGTGCCTAGCAATCAAAGTGAACTTTTTGCTTCAAAAGTCAGAATAGCAAGAGGCCAAGACAAGATCAACACATAAAACTTAGGTAAGACAGTCCAGAAAAACAAATAATGTCATGGTTGTTCGCACAGGGCAACAGATAGAGAAGGCCACATACCAGAGACACACACACACACAGACAGCAGGCAGATCCCAATTTCAGTTAACGGTGGAAGATGTGGATGAGCTGACACATACCAGAGACACACACACACACACAGAGACAGCAGGCAGATCCCAATTTCAGTTAACAGTGGAAGATGTGGATGAGCTGACACATACCTGTAAAGAGACAGAAGGAATGATCAGGTGAGGCAGAACTTAGTGCAGAGAATGAAGTGCATATCACTTGTAGAAAGAATCACTTAGAGATAGAAGCCTTAAGGATAGAATCCCCATGCAATGTGCTCCCCCGAGCAATGTGCTCACCCCTAAAGGATGCTCAAATATATACTGTTATAAGAGTGGGGTTGAAGTTCGTTAATTAATCATGAGTGACTATAAGAGTGCCTAGCAGTCAAAGTGAACTTTTTGCTTCAAAAGTCAGAATAGCAAGAGGCCAAGACAAGATCAACACATAAAACTTAAGTAAGACAGTCCAGAAAAAACAAATAATGTCATGGTTGTTCGCACAGGGCAACAGATAGAGAAGGAAACATACCAGAGACACACACACACAGAGACAGCAGCCAGATCCCAATTTCAGTTAACGGTGGAAGATGTGGATGAGCTGACACATACCAGAGACACACACACACACACACACACAGACAGCAGGCAGATCCCAATTTCAGTTAACGGTGGAAGATGTGGATGAGCTGACACATACCTGTAAAGAGACAGAAGGAATGATCAGGTGAGGCAGAACTTAGTGCAGAGAATGAAGTGCATATCACTTGTAGAAAGAATCACTTAGAGATAGAAGCCTTAAGGATAGAAGCCCCATGCAATGTGCTCCCCCGAGCAATGTGCTCACCCCTAAAGGATGCTCAAATATATACTGTTATAAGGGTGGGGTTGAAGTTCGTTAATTAATCATGAGTGACTATAAGAGTGCCTAGCAATCAAAGTGAACTTTTTGCTTCAAAAGTCAGAATAGCAAGAGGCCAAGACAAGATCAACACCTAAAACTTAGGTAAGACAGTCCAGAAAAACAAATAATGTCATGGTTGTTCGCACAGGGCAACAGATAGAGAAGGCCACATACCAGAGACACACACACACAGAGACAGCAGGCAGATCCCAATTTCAGTTAACGGTGGAAGATGTGGATGAGCTGACACATACCAGAGACACACACACACACACACACAGACAGCAGGCAGATCCCAATTTCAGTTAACGGTGGAAGATGTGGATGAGCTGACACATACCTGTAAAGAGACAGAAGGAATGATCAGGTGAGGCAGAACTTAGTACAGAGAATGAAGTGCATATCACTTGTAGAAAGAATCACTTAGAGATAGAAGCCTTAAGGATAGAAGCCCCATGCAATGTGCTCCCCCGAGCAATGTGCTCACCCCTAAAGGATGCTCAAATATATACTGTTATAAGGGTGGGGTTAAAGTCCGTTAATTAATCATGAGTGACTATAAGAGTGCCTAGCAATCAAAGTGAACTTTTTGCTTCAAAAGTCAGAATAGCAAGAGGCCAAGACAAGATCAACACATAAAACTTAGGTAAGACAGTCCAGAAAAAACAAATAATGTCATGGTTGTTCGCACAGGGCAACAGATAGAGAAGGCCACATACCAGAGACACACACACACAGAGACAGCAGGCAGATCCCAATTTCAGTTAACGGTGGAAGATGTGGATGAGCTGACACATACCAGAGACACACACACACAGAGACAGCAGGCAGATCCCAATTTCAGTTAACGGTGGAAGATGTGGATGAGCTGACACATACCAGAGACACACACACACACACACAGACAGCAGGCAGATCCCAATTTCAGTTAACGGTGGAAGATGTGGATGAGCTGACACATACCAGAGACACAGAGACAGCAGGCAGATCCCAATTTCAGTTAACGGTGGAAGATGTGGATGAGCTGACACATACCAGAGACACACACACACAGAGACAGCAGGCAGATCCCAATTTCAGTTAACGGTGGAAGATGTGGATGAGCTGACACATACCAGAGACACACACACACACACACACAGAGACAGCAGGCAGATCCCAATTTCAGTTAACAGTGGAAGAAGTGGATGAGCTGACACATACCTGTAAAGAGACAGAAGGAATGATCAGGTGAGGCAGAACTTAGTGCAGAGAATGAAGTGCATATCACTTGTAGAAAGAACCACTTAGAGATAGAAGCCTTAAGGATAGAATCCCCATGCAATGTGCTCCCCCGAGCAATGTGCTCACCCCTAAAGGATGCTCAAATATATACTGTTATAAGGGTGGGGTTGAAGTTTGTTAATTAATCATGAGTGACTATAAGAGTGCCTAGCAATCAAAGTGAACTTTTTGCTTCAAAAGTCAGAATAGCAAGAGGCCAAGACAAGATCAACACATAAAACTTAGGTAAGACAGTCCAGAAAAAACAAATAATGTCATGGTTGTTCGCACAGGGCAACAGATAGAGAAGGCCACATACCAGAGACACACACACACAGAGACAGCAGGCAGATCCCAATTTCAGTTAACGGTGGAAGATGTGGATGAGCTGACACATACCAGAGACACACACACACACACACAGACAGCAGGCAGATCCCAATTTCAGTTAACGGTGGAAGATGTGGATGAGCTGACACATACCTGTAAAGAGACAGAAGGAATGATCAGGTGAGGCAGAACTTAGTGCAGAGAATGAAGTGCATATCACTTGTAGAAAGAATCACTTAGAGATAGAAGCCTTAAGGATAGAAGCCCCATGCAATGTGCTCCCCCGAGCAATGTGCTCACCCCTAAAGGATGCTCAAATATATACTGTTATAAGGGTGGGGTTGAAGTCCGTTAATTAATCATGAGTGACTATAAGAGTGCGTAGCAATCAAAGTGAACTTTTTGCTTCAAAAGTCAGAATAGCAAGAGGCCAAGACAAGATCAACACCTAAAACTTAGGTAAGACAGTCCAGAAAAACAAATAATGTCATGGTTGTTCGCACAGGGCAACAGATAGAGAAGGCCACATACCAGAGACACACACACACACAGACAGCAGGCAGATCCCAATTTCAGTTAACGGTGGAAGATGTGGATGAGCTGACACATACCTGTAAAGAGACAGAAGGAATGATCAGGTGAGGCAGAACTTAGTGCAGAGAATGAAGTGCATATCACTTGTAGAAAGAATCACTTAGAGATAGAAGCCTTAAGGATAGAAGCCCCATGCAATGTGCTCCCCCGTGCAATGTGCTCACCCCTAAAGGATGCTCAAATATATACTGTTATAAGGGTGGGGTTGAAGTTCGTTAATTAATCATGAGTGACTATAAGAGTGCCTAGCAATCAAAGTGAACTTTTTGCTTCAAAAGTCAGAATAGCAAGAGGCCAAGACAAGATCAACACCTAAAACTTAGGTAAGACAGTCCAGAAAAACAAATAATGTCATGGTTGTTCGCACAGGGCAACAGATAGAGAAGGCCACATACCAGAGACACACACACACAGAGACAGCAGGCAGATCCCAATTTCAGTTAACGGTGGAAGATGTGGATGAGCTGACACATACCAGAGACACACACACACACACACAGAGACAGCAGGCAGATCCCAATTTCAGTTAACGGTGGAAGATGTGGATGAGCTGACACATACCTGTAAAGAGACAGAAGGAATGATCAGGTGAGGCAGAACTTAGTACAGAGAATGAAGTGCATATCACTTGTAGAAAGAATCACTTAGAGATAGAAGCCTTAAGGATAGAAGCCCCATGCAATGTGCTCCCCCGAGCAATGTGCTCACCCCTAAAGGATGCTCAAATATATACTGTTATAAGGGTGGGGTTAAAGTCCGTTAATTAATCATGAGTGACTATAAGAGTGCCTAGCAATCAAAGTGAACTTTTTGCTTCAAAAGTCAGAATAGCAAGAGGCCAAGACAAGATCAACACATAAAACTTAGGTAAGACAGTCCAGAAAAAACAAATAATGTCATGGTTGTTCGCACAGGGCAACAGATAGAGAAGGCCACATACCAGAGACACACACACACACAGAGACAGCAGGCAGATCCCAATTTCAGTTAACGGTGGAAGATGTGGATGAGCTGACACATACCAGAGACACACACACACAGAGACAGCAGGCAGATCCCAATTTCAGTTAACGGTGGAAGATGTGGATGAGCTGACACATACCAGAGACACACACACACACACAGAGACAGCAGGCAGATCCCAATTTCAGTTAACGGTGGAAGATGTGGATGAGCTGACACATACCAGAGACACACACACACAGAGACAGCAGGCAGATCCCAATTTCAGTTAACGGTGGAAGATGTGGATGAGCTGACACATACCAGAGACACACACACACAGAGACAGCAGGCAGATCCCAATTTCAGTTAACGGTGGAAGATGTGGATGAGCTGACACATACCTGTAAAGAGACAGAAGGAATGATCAGGTGAGGCAGAACTTAGTGCAGAGAATGAAGTGCATATCACTTGTAGAAAGAATCACTTAGAGATAGAAGCTTTAAGGATAGAAGCCCCATGCAATGTGCTCCCCCGAGCAATGTGCTCACCCCTAAAGGATGCTCAAATATATACTGTTATAAGGGTGGGGTTGAAGTCCGTTAATTAATCATGAGTGACTATAAGAGTGCCTAGCAATCAAAGTGAACTTTTTGCTTCAAAAGTCAGAATAGCAAGAGGCCAAGACAAGATCAACACATAAAACTTAGGTAAGACAGTCCAGAAAAACAAATAATGTCATGGTTGTTCGCACAGGGCAACAGATAGAGAAGGCCACATACCAGAGACACACACACACAGAGACAGCAGGCAGATCCCAATTTCAGTTAACGGTGGAAGATGTGGATGAGCTGACACATACCAGAGACACACACACACAGAGACAGCAGGCAGATCCCAATTTCAGTTAACGGTGGAAGATGTGGATGAGCTGACACATACCTGTAAAGAGACAGAAGGAATGATCAGGTGAGGCAGAACTTAGTGCAGAGAATGAAGTGCATATCACTTGTAGAAAGAATCACTTAGAGATAGAAGCCTTAAGGATAGAAGCCCCATGCAATGTGCTCCCCCGAGCAATGTGCTCACCCCTAAAGGATGCTCAAATATATACTGTTATAAGGGTGGGGATGAAGTTCGTTAATTAATCATGAGTGACTATAAGAGTGCCTAGCAATCAAAGTGAACTTTTTGCTTCAAAAGTCAGAATAGCAAGAGGCCAAGACAAGATCAACACATAAAACTTAGGTAAGACAGTCCAGAAAAACAAATAATGTCATGGTTGTTCGCACAGGGCAACAGATAGAGAAGGCCACATACCAGAGACACACACACACACAGACAGCAGGCAGATCCCAATTTCAGTTAACGGTGGAAGATGTGGATGAGCTGACACATACCAGAGACACACACACACACACAGAGACAGCAGGCAGATCCCAATTTCAGTTAACAGTGGAAGATGTGGATGAGCTGACACATACCTGTAAAGAGACAGAAGGAATGATCAGGTGAGGCAGAACTTAGTGCAGAGAATGAAGTGCATATCACTTGTAGAAAGAATCACTTAGAGATAGAAGCCTTAAGGATAGAATCCCCATGCAATGTGCTCCCCCGAGCAATGTGCTCACCCCTAAAGGATGCTCAAATATATACTGTTATAAGAGTGGGGTTGAAGTTCGTTAATTAATCATGAGTGACTATAAGAGTGCATAGCAGTCAAAGTGAACTTTTTGCTTCAAAAGTCAGAATAGCAAGAGGCCAAGACAAGATCAACACATAAAACTTAAGTAAGACAGTCCAGAAAAAACAAATAATGTCATGGTTGTTCGCACAGGGCAACAGATAGAGAAGGAAACATACCAGAGACACACACACACAGAGACAGCAGCCAGATCCCAATTTCAGTTAACGGTGGAAGATGTGGATGAGCTGACACATACCAGAGACACACACACACACACACAGACAGCAGGCAGATCCCAATTTCAGTTAACGGTGGAAGATGTGGATGAGCTGACACATACCTGTAAAGAGACAGAAGGAATGATCAGGTGAGGCAGAACTTAGTGCAGAGAATGAAGTGCATATCACTTGTAGAAAGAATCACTTAGAGATAGAAGCCTTAAGGATAGAAGCCCCATGCAATGTGCTCCCCCGAGCAATGTGCTCACCCCTAAAGGATGCTCAAATATATACTGTTATAAGGGTGGGGTTGAAGTTCGTTAATTAATCATGAGTGACTATAAGAGTGCCTAGCAATCAAAGTGAACTTTTTGCTTCAAAAGTCAGAATAGCAAGAGGCCAAGACAAGATCAACACCTAAAACTTAGGTAAGACAGTCCAGAAAAACAAATAATGTCATGGTTGTTCGCACAGGGCAACAGATAGAGAAGGCCACATACCAGAGACACACACACACAGAGACAGCAGGCAGATCCCAATTTCAGTTAACGGTGGAAGATGTGGATGAGCTGACACATACCAGAGACACACACACACACACACACAGACAGCAGGCAGATCCCAATTTCAGTTAACGGTGGAAGATGTGGATGAGCTGACACATACCTGTAAAGAGACAGAAGGAATGATCAGGTGAGGCAGAACTTAGTACAGAGAATGAAGTGCATATCACTTGTAGAAAGAATCACTTAGAGATAGAAGCCTTAAGGATAGAAGCCCCATGCAATGTGCTCCCCCGAGCAATGTGCTCACCCCTAAAGGATGCTCAAATATATACTGTTATAAGGGTGGGGTTAAAGTCCGTTAATTAATCATGAGTGACTATAAGAGTGCCTAGCAATCAAAGTGAACTTTTTGCTTCAAAAGTCAGAATAGCAAGAGGCCAAGACAAGATCAACACATAAAACTTAGGTAAGACAGTCCAGAAAAAACAAATAATGTCATGGTTGTTCGCACAGGGCAACAGATAGAGAAGGCCACATACCAGAGACACACACACACAGAGACAGCAGGCAGATCCCAATTTCAGTTAACGGTGGAAGATGTGGATGAGCTGACACATACCAGAGACACACACACACAGAGACAGCAGGCAGATCCCAATTTCAGTTAACGGTGGAAGATGTGGATGAGCTGACACATACCAGAGACACACACACACACACACAGACAGCAGGCAGATCCCAATTTCAGTTAACGGTGGAAGATGTGGATGAGCTGACACATACCAGAGACACAGAGACAGCAGGCAGATCCCAATTTCAGTTAACGGTGGAAGATGTGGATGAGCTGACACATACCAGAGACACACACACACAGAGACAGCAGGCAGATCCCAATTTCAGTTAATGGTGGAAGATGTGGATGAGCTGACACATACCAGAGACACACACACACACACACACAGAGACAGCAGGCAGATCCCAATTTCAGTTAACAGTGGAAGAAGTGGATGAGCTGACACATACCTGTAAAGAGACAGAAGGAATGATCAGGTGAGGCAGAACTTAGTGCAGAGAATGAAGTGCATATCACTTGTAGAAAGAACCACTTAGAGATAGAAGCCTTAAGGATAGAATCCCCATGCAATGTGCTCCCCCGAGCAATGTGCTCACCCCTAAAGGATGCTCAAATATATACTGTTATAAGGGTGGGGTTGAAGTTTGTTAATTAATCATGAGTGACTATAAGAGTGCCTAGCAATCAAAGTGAACTTTTTGCTTCAAAAGTCAGAATAGCAAGAGGCCAAGACAAGATCAACACATAAAACTTAGGTAAGACAGTCCAGAAAAAACAAATAATGTCATGGTTGTTCGCACAGGGCAACAGATAGAGAAGGCCACATACCAGAGACACACACACACAGAGACAGCAGGCAGATCCCAATTTCAGTTAACGGTGGAAGATGTGGATGAGCTGACACATACCAGAGACACACACACACACACAGACAGCAGGCAGATCCCAATTTCAGTTAACGGTGGAAGATGTGGATGAGCTGACACATACCTGTAAAGAGACAGAAGGAATGATCAGGTGAGGCAGAACTTAGTGCAGAGAATGAAGTGCATATCACTTGTAGAAAGAATCACTTAGAGATAGAAGCCTTAAGGATAGAAGCCCCATGCAATGTGCTCCCCCGAGCAATGTGCTCACCCCTAAAGGATGCTCAAATATATACTGTTATAAGGGTGGGGTTGAAGTCCGTTAATTAATCATGAGTGACTATAAGAGTGCGTAGCAATCAAAGTGAACTTTTTGCTTCAAAAGTCAGAATAGCAAGAGGCCAAGACAAGATCAACACCTAAAACTTAGGTAAGACAGTCCAGAAAAACAAATAATGTCATGGTTGTTCGCACAGGGCAACAGATAGAGAAGGCCACATACCAGAGACACACACACACACAGACAGCAGGCAGATCCCAATTTCAGTTAACGGTGGAAGATGTGGATGAGCTGACACATACCTGTAAAGAGACAGAAGGAATGATCAGGTGAGGCAGAACTTAGTACAGAGAATGAAGTGCATATCACTTGTAGAAAGAATCACTTAGAGATAGAAGCCTTAAGGATAGAAGCCCCATGCAATGTGCTCCCCCGTGCAATGTGCTCACCCCTAAAGGATGCTCAAATACATACTGTTATAAGGGTGGGGTTGAAGTTCGTTAATTAATCATGAGTGACTATAAGAGTGCCTAGCAATCAAAGTGAACTTTTTGCTTCAAAAGTCAGAATAGCAAGAGGCCAAGACAAGATCAACACCTAAAACTTAGGTAAGACAGTCCAGAAAAACAAATAATGTCATGGTTGTTCGCACAGGGCAACAGATAGAGAAGGCCACATACCAGAGACACACACACACAGAGACAGCAGGCAGATCCCAATTTCAGTTAACGGTGGAAGATGTGGATGAGCTGACACATACCAGAGACACACACACACACACACAGAGACAGCAGGCAGATCCCAATTTCAGTTAACGGTGGAAGATGTGGATGAGCTGACACATACCTGTAAAGAGACAGAAGGAATGATCAGGTGAGGCAGAACTTAGTACAGAGAATGAAGTGCATATCACTTGTAGAAAGAATCACTTAGAGATAGAAGCCTTAAGGATAGAAGCCCCATGCAATGTGCTCCCCCGAGCAATGTGCTCACCCCTAAAGGATGCTCAAATATATACTGTTATAAGGGTGGGGTTAAAGTCCGTTAATTAATCATGAGTGACTATAAGAGTGCCTAGCAATCAAAGTGAACTTTTTGCTTCAAAAGTCAGAATAGCAAGAGGCCAAGACAAGATCAACACATAAAACTTAGGTAAGACAGTCCAGAAAAAACAAATAATGTCATGGTTGTTCGCACAGGGCAACAGATAGAGAAGGCCACATACCAGAGACACACACACACACAGAGACAGCAGGCAGATCCCAATTTCAGTTAACGGTGGAAGATGTGGATGAGCTGACACATACCAGAGACACACACACACAGAGACAGCAGGCAGATCCCAATTTCAGTTAACGGTGGAAGATGTGGATGAGCTGACACATACCAGAGACACACACACACACACAGAGACAGCAGGCAGATCCCAATTTCAGTTAACGGTGGAAGATGTGGATGAGCTGACACATACCAGAGACACACACACACAGAGACAGCAGGCAGATCCCAATTTCAGTTAACGGTGGAAGATGTGGATGAGCTGACACATACCAGAGACACACACACACAGAGACAGCAGGCAGATCCCAATTTCAGTTAACGGTGGAAGATGTGGATGAGCTGACACATACCTGTAAAGAGACAGAAGGAATGATCAGGTGAGGCAGAACTTAGTGCAGAGAATGAAGTGCATATCACTTGTAGAAAGAATCACTTAGAGATAGAAGCTTTAAGGATAGAAGCCCCATGCAATGTGCTCCCCCGAGCAATGTGCTCACCCCTAAAGGATGCTCAAATATATACTGTTATAAGGGTGGGGTTGAAGTCCGTTAATTAATCATGAGTGACTATAAGAGTGCCTAGCAATCAAAGTGAACTTTTTGCTTCAAAAGTCAGAATAGCAAGAGGCCAAGACAAGATCAACACATAAAACTTAGGTAAGACAGTCCAGAAAAACAAATAATGTCATGGTTGTTCGCACAGGGCAACAGATAGAGAAGGCCACATACCAGAGACACACACACACAGAGACAGCAGGCAGATCCCAATTTCAGTTAACGGTGGAAGATGTGGATGAGCTGACACATACCAGAGACACACACACACAGAGACAGCAGGCAGATCCCAATTTCAGTTAACGGTGGAAGATGTGGATGAGCTGACACATACCTGTAAAGAGACAGAAGGAATGATCAGGTGAGGCAGAACTTAGTGCAGAGAATGAAGTGCATATCACTTGTAGAAAGAATCACTTAGAGATAGAAGCCTTAAGGATAGAAGCCCCATGCAATGTGCTCCCCCGAGCAATGTGCTCACCCCTAAAGGATGCTCAAATATATACTGTTATAAGGGTGGGGATGAAGTTCGTTAATTAATCATGAGTGACTATAAGAGTGCCTAGCAATCAAAGTGAACTTTTTGCTTCAAAAGTCAGAATAGCAAGAGGCCAAGACAAGATCAACACATAAAACTTAGGTAAGACAGTCCAGAAAAACAAATAATGTCATGGTTGTTCGCACAGGGCAACAGATAGAGAAGGCCACATACCAGAGACACACACACACACAGACAGCAGGCAGATCCCAATTTCAGTTAACGGTGGAAGATGTGGATGAGCTGACACATACCAGAGACACACACACACACACAGAGACAGCAGGCAGATCCCAATTTCAGTTAACAGTGGAAGATGTGGATGAGCTGACACATACCTGTAAAGAGACAGAAGGAATGATCAGGTGAGGCAGAACTTAGTGCAGAGAATGAAGTGCATATCACTTGTAGAAAGAATCACTTAGAGATAGAAGCCTTAAGGATAGAATCCCCATGCAATGTGCTCCCCCGAGCAATGTGCTCACCCCTAAAGGATGCTCAAATATATACTGTTATAAGAGTGGGGTTGAAGTTCGTTAATTAATCATGAGTGACTATAAGAGTGCCTAGCAATCAAAGTGAACTTTTTGCTTCAAAAGTCAGAATAGCAAGAGGCCAAGACAAGATCAACACATAAAACTTAAGTAAGACAGTCCAGAAAAAACAAATAATGTCATGGTTGTTCGCACAGGGCAACAGATAGAGAAGGAAACATACCAGAGACACACACACACAGAGACAGCAGCCAGATCCCAATTTCAGTTAACGGTGGAAGATGTGGATGAGCTGACACATACCAGAGACACACACACACACAGACAGCAGGCAGATCCCAATTTCAGTTAACGGTGGAAGATGTGGATGAGCTGACACATACCTGTAAAGAGACAGAAGGAATGATCAGGTGAGGCAGAACTTAGTGCAGAGAATGAAGTGCATATCACTTGTAGAAAGAATCACTTAGAGATAGAAGCCTTAAGGATAGAAGCCCCATGCAATGTGCTCCCCCGAGCAATGTGCTCACCCCTAAAGGATGCTCAAATATATACTGTTATAAGGGTGGGGTTGAAGTTCGTTAATTAATCATGAGTGACTATAAGAGTGCCTAGCAATCAAAGTGAACTTTTTGCTTCAAAAGTCAGAATAGCAAGAGGCCAAGACAAGATCAACACCTAAAACTTAGGTAAGACAGTCCAGAAAAACAAATAATGTCATGGTTGTTCGCACAGGGCAACAGATAGAGAAGGCCACATACCAGAGACACACACACACAGAGACAGCAGGCAGATCCCAATTTCAGTTAACGGTGGAAGATGTGGATGAGCTGACACATACCAGAGACACACACACACACACACACAGACAGCAGGCAGATCCCAATTTCAGTTAACGGTGGAAGATGTGGATGAGCTGACACATACCTGTAAAGAGACAGAAGGAATGATCAGGTGAGGCAGAACTTAGTACAGAGAATGAAGTGCATATCACTTGTAGAAAGAATCACTTAGAGATAGAAGCCTTAAGGATAGAAGCCCCATGCAATGTGCTCCCCCGAGCAATGTGCTCACCCCTAAAGGATGCTCAAATATATACTGTTATAAGGGTGGGGTTAAAGTCCGTTAATTAATCATGAGTGACTATAAGAGTGCCTAGCAATCAAAGTGAACTTTTTGCTTCAAAAGTCAGAATAGCAAGAGGCCAAGACAAGATCAACACATAAAACTTAGGTAAGACAGTCCAGAAAAAACAAATAATGTCATGGTTGTTCGCACAGGGCAACAGATAGAGAAGGCCACATACCAGAGACACACACACACAGAGACAGCAGGCAGATCCCAATTTCAGTTAACGGTGGAAGATGTGGATGAGCTGACACATACCAGAGACACACACACACAGAGACAGCAGGCAGATCCCAATTTCAGTTAACGGTGGAAGATGTGGATGAGCTGACACATACCAGAGACACACACACACACACACAGACAGCAGGCAGATCCCAATTTCAGTTAACGGTGGAAGATGTGGATGAGCTGACACATACCAGAGACACAGAGACAGCAGGCAGATCCCAATTTCAGTTAACGGTGGAAGATGTGGATGAGCTGACACATACCAGAGACACACACACACAGAGACAGCAGGCAGATCCCAATTTCAGTTAACGGTGGAAGATGTGGATGAGCTGACACATACCAGAGACACACACACACACACACACAGAGACAGCAGGCAGATCCCAATTTCAGTTAACAGTGGAAGAAGTGGATGAGCTGACACATACCTGTAAAGAGACAGAAGGAATGATCAGGTGAGGCAGAACTTAGTGCAGAGAATGAAGTGCATATCACTTGTAGAAAGAACCACTTAGAGATAGAAGCCTTAAGGATAGAATCCCCATGCAATGTGCTCCCCCGAGCAATGTGCTCACCCCTAAAGGATGCTCAAATATATACTGTTATAAGGGTGGGGTTGAAGTTTGTTAATTAATCATGAGTGACTATAAGAGTGCCTAGCAATCAAAGTGAACTTTTTGCTTCAAAAGTCAGAATAGCAAGAGGCCAAGACAAGATCAACACATAAAACTTAGGTAAGACAGTCCAGAAAAAACAAATAATGTCATGGTTGTTCGCACAGGGCAACAGATAGAGAAGGCCACATACCAGAGACACACACACACAGAGACAGCAAACAGATCCCAATTTCAGTTAACGGTGGAAGATGTGGATGAGCTGACACATACCAGAGACACACACACACACACAGACAGCAGGCAGATCCCAATTTCAGTTAACGGTGGAAGATGTGGATGAGCTGACACATACCTGTAAAGAGACAGAAGGAATGATCAGGTGAGGCAGAACTTAGTGCAGAGAATGAAGTGCATATCACTTGTAGAAAGAATCACTTAGAGATAGAAGCCTTAAGGATAGAAGCCCCATGCAATGTGCTCCCCCGAGCAATGTGCTCACCCCTAAAGGATGCTCAAATATATACTGTTATAAGGGTGGGGTTGAAGTCCGTTAATTAATCATGAGTGACTATAAGAGTGCGTAGCAATCAAAGTGAACTTTTTGCTTCAAAAGTCAGAATAGCAAGAGGCCAAGACAAGATCAACACCTAAAACTTAGGTAAGACAGTCCAGAAAAACAAATAATGTCATGGTTGTTCGCACAGGGCAACAGATAGAGAAGGCCACATACCAGAGACACACACACACACAGACAGCAGGCAGATCCCAATTTCAGTTAACGGTGGAAGATGTGGATGAGCTGACACATACCTGTAAAGAGACAGAAGGAATGATCAGGTGAGGCAGAACTTAGTACAGAGAATGAAGTGCATATCACTTGTAGAAAGAATCACTTAGAGATAGAAGCCTTAAGGATAGAAGCCCCATGCAATGTGCTCCCCCGAGCAATGTGCTCACCCCTAAAGGATGCTCAAATATATACTGTTATAAGGGTGGGGTTAAAGTCCGTTAATTAATCATGAGTGACTATAAGAGTGCCTAGCAATCAAAGTGAACTTTTTGCTTCAAAAGTCAGAATAGCAAGAGGCCAAGACAAGATCAACACATAAAACTTAGGTAAGACAGTCCAGAAAAAACAAATAATGTCATGGTTGTTCGCACAGGGCAACAGATAGAGAAGGCCACATACCAGAGACACACACACACAGAGACAGCAGGCAGATCCCAATTTCAGTTAACGGTGGAAGATGTGGATGAGCTGACACATACCAGAGACACACACACACAGAGACAGCAGGCAGATCCCAATTTCAGTTAACGGTGGAAGATGTGGATGAGCTGACACATACCAGAGACACACACACACACACAGAGACAGCAGGCAGATCCCAATTTCAGTTAACGGTGGAAGATGTGGATGAGCTGACACATACCAGAGACACAGAGACAGCAGGCAGATCCCAATTTCAGTTAACGGTGGAAGATGTGGATGAGCTGACACATACCAGAGACACACACACACAGAGACAGCAGGCAGATCCCAATTTCAGTTAACGGTGGAAGATGTGGATGAGCTGACACATACCAGAGACACACACACACACACAGAGACAGCAGGCAGATCCCAATTTCAGTTAACAGTGGAAGAAGTGGATGAGCTGACACATACCTGTAAAGAGACAGAAGGAATGATCAGGTGAGGCAGAACTTAGTGCAGAGAATGAAGTGCATATCACTTGTAGAAAGAACCACTTAGAGATAGAAGCCTTAAGGATAGAATCCCCATGCAATGTGCTCCCCCGAGCAATGTGCTCACCCCTAAAGGATGCTCAAATATATACTGTTATAAGGGTGGGGATGAAGTTCGTTAATTAATCATGAGTGACTATAAGAGTGCCTAGCAATCAAAGTGAACTTTTTGCTTCAAAAGTCAGAATAGCAAGAGGCCAAGACAAGATCAACACATAAAACTTAGGTAAGACAGTCCAGAAAAAACAAATAATGTCATGGTTGTTCGCACAGGGCAACAGATAGAGAAGGCCACATACCAGAGACACACACACACAGAGACAGCAGGCAGATCCCAATTTCAGTTAACGGTGGAAGATGTGGATGAGCTGACACATACCAGACACACACACACACACAGAGACAGCAGGCAGATCCCAATTTCAGTTAACGGTGGAAGATGTGGATGAGCTGACACATACCTGTAAAGAGACAGAAGGAATGATCAGGTGAGGCAGAACTTAGTGCAGAGAATGAAGTGCATATCACTTGTAGAAAGAATCACTTAGAGATAGAAGCCTTAAGGATAGAAGCCCCATGCAATGTGCTCCCCCGAGCAATGTGCTCACCCCTAAAGGATGCTCAAATATATACTGTTATAAGGGTGGGGTTGAAGTTCGTTAATCATGAGTGACTATAAGAGTGCCTAGCAATCAAAGTGAACTTTTTGCTTCAAAAGTCAGAATAGCAAGAGGCCAAGACAAGATCAACACATAAAACTTAGGTAAGACAGTCCAGAAAAACAAATAATGTCATGGTTGTTCGCACAGGGCAACAGATAGAGAAAGCCACATACCAGAGACACACACACAAAGAGACAGCAGGCAGATCCCAATTTCAGTTAACGGTGGAAGATGTGGATGAGCTGACACATACCAGAGACACACACACACAGAGACAGCAGGCAGATCCCAATTTCAGTTAACGGTGGAAGATGTGGATGAGCTGACACATACCTGTAAAGAGACAGAAGGAATGATCAGGTGAGGCAGAACTTAGTGCAGAGAATGAAGTGCATATCACTTGTAGAAAGAATCACTTAGAGATAGAAGCCTTAAGGATAGAAGCCCCATGCAATGTGCTCCCCCGAGCAATGTGCTAACCCCTAAAGGATGCTCAAATATATACTGTTATAAGGGTGGGGTTGAAGTTCGTTAATTAATCATGAGTGACTATAAGAGTGCCTAGCAATCAAAGTGAACTTTTTGCTTCAAAAGTCAGAATAGCAAGAGGCCAAGACAAGATCAACACCTAAAACTTAGGTAAGACAGTCCAGAAAAACAAATAATGTCATGGTTGTTCGCACAGGGCAACAGATAGAGAAGGCCACATACCAGAGACACACACACACAGAGACAGCAGGCAGATCCCAATTTCAGTTAACGGTGGAAGATGTGGATGAGCTGACACATACCAGAGACACACACACACAGAGACAGCAGGCAGATCCCAATTTCAGTTAACAGTGGAAGATGTGGATGAGCTGACACATACCTGTAAAGAGACAGAAGGAATGATCAGGTGAGGCAGAACTTAGTGCAGAGAATGAAGTGCATATCACTTGTAGAAAGAATCACTTAGAGATAGAAGCCTTAAGGATAGAAGCCCCATGCAATGTGCTCCCCCGAGCAATGTGCTCACCCCTAAAGGATGCTCAAATATATACTGTTATAAGGGTGGGGTTGAAGTTTGTTAATTAATCATGAGTGACTATAAGAGTGCCTAGCAATCAAAGTGAACTTTTTGCTTCAAAAGTCAGAATAGCAAGAGGCCAAGACAAGATCAACACCTAAAACTTAGGTAATACAGTCCAGAAAAACAAATAATGTCATGGTTGTTCGCACAGGGCAACAGATAGAGAAGGCCACATACCAGAGACACACACACACAGAGACAGCAGGCAGATCCCAATTTCAGTTAACGGTGGAAGATGTGGATGAGCTGACACATACCAGAGACACACACACACAGAGACAGCAGGCAGATCCCAATTTCAGTTAACAGTGGAAGATGTGGATGAGCTGACACATACCTGTAAAGAGACAGAAGGAATGATCAGGTGAGGCAGAACTTAGTGCAGAGAATGAAGTGCATATCACTTGTAGAAAGAATCACTTAGAGATAGAAGCCTTAAGGATAGAATCCCCATGCAATGTGCTCCCCCGAGCAATGTGCTCACCCCTAAAGGATGCTCAAATATATACTGTTATAAGGGTGGGGTTGAAGTTTGTTAATTAATCATGAGTGACTATAAGAGTGCCTAGCAATCAAAGTGAACTTTTTGCTTCAAAAGTCAGAATAGCAAGAGGCCAAGACAAGATCAACACATAAAACTTAGGTAAGACAGTCCAGAAAAAACAAATAATGTCATGGTTGTTCGCACTGGGCAACAGATAGAGAAGGCCACATACCAGAGACACACACACACAGAGACAGCAGGCAGATCCCAATTTCAGTTAACGGTGGAAGATGTGGATGAGCTGACACATACCAGAGACACACACACACACACAGACAGCAGGCAGATCCCAATTTCAGTTAACGGTGGAAGATGTGGATGAGCTGACACATACCTGTAAAGAGACAGAAGGAATGATCAGGTGAGGCAGAACTTAGTGCAGAGAATGAAGTGCATATCATTTGTAGAAAGAATCACTTAGAGATAGAAGCCTTAAGGATAGAAGTCCCATGCAATGTGCTCCCCGAGCAATGTGCTCACCCCTAAAGGATGCTCAAATATATACTGTTATAAGGGTGGGGTTGAAGTTCGTTAATTAATCATGAGTGACTATAAGAGTGCCTAGCAATCAAAGTGAACTTTTTGCTTCAAAAGTCAGAATAGCAAGAGGCCAAGACAAGATCAACACCTAAAACTTAGGTAAGACAGTCCAGAAAAACAAATAAAGTCATGGTTGTTCGCATAGGGCAACAGATAGAGAAGGCCACATACCAGAGACACACACACACAGAGACAGCAGGCAGATCCCAATTTCAGTTAACGGTGGAAGATGTGGATGAGCTGACACATACCAGAGACACACACACACACACAGAGACAGCAGGCAGATCCCAATTTCAGTTAACGGTGGAAGATGTGGATGAGCTGACACATACCTGTAAAGAGACAGAAGGAATGATCAGGTGAGGCAGAACTTAGTGCAGAGAATGAAGTGCATATCACTTGTAGAAAGAGTCACTTAGAGATAGAAGCCTTAAGGATAGAAGCCCCATGCAATGTGCTCCCCCGAGCAATGTGCTCACCCCTAAAGGATGCTCAAATATATACTGTTATAAGGGTGGGGTTGAAGTTCGTTAATTAATCATGAGTGACTATAAGAGTGCCTAGCAATCAAAGTGAACTTTTTGCTTCAAAAGTCAGAATAGCAAGAGGCCAAGACAAGATCAACACCTAAAACTTAGGTAAGACAGTCCAGAAAAACAAATAATGTCATGGTTGTTCGCACAGGGCAACAGATAGAGAAGGCCACATACCAGAGACACACACACACAGAGACAGCAGGCAGATCCCAATTTCAGTTAACGGTGGAAGATGTGGATGAGCTGACACATACCAGAGACACACACACACACACAGAGACAGCAGGCAGATCCCAATTTCAGTTAACGGTGGAAGATGTGGATGAGCTGACACATACCTGTAAAGAGACAGAAGGAATGATCAGGTGAGGCAGAACTTAGTACAGAGAATGAAGTGCATATCACTTGTAGAAAGAATCACTTAGAGATAGAAGCCTTAAGGATAGAAGCCCCATGCAATGTGCTCCCCCGAGCAATGTGCTCACCCCTAAAGGATGCTCAAATATATACTGTTATAAGGGTGGGGTTAAAGTCCGTTAATTAATCATGAGTGACTATAAGAGTGCCTAGCAATCAAAGTGAACTTTTTGCTTCAAAAGTCAGAATAGCAAGAGGCCAAGACAAGATCAACACATAAAACTTAGGTAAGACAGTCCAGAAAAAACAAATAATGTCATGGTTGTTCGCACAGGGCAACAGATAGAGAAGGCCACATACCAGAGACACACACACACAGAGACAGCAGGTAGATCCCAATTTCAGTTAACGGTGGAAGATGTGGATGAGCTGACACATACCAGAGACACACACACACAGAGACAGCAGGCAGATCCCAATTTCAGTTAACGGTGGAAGATGTGGATGAGCTGACACATACCAGAGACACACACACACACACAGAGACAGCAGGCAGATCCCAATTTCAGTTAACGGTGGAAGATGTGGATGAGCTGACACATACCAGAGACACACACACACAGAGACAGCAGGCAGATCCCAATTTCAGTTAACGGTGGAAGATGTGGATGAGCTGACACATACCAGAGACACACACACACAGAGACAGCAGGCAGATCCCAATTTCAGTTAACGGTGGAAGATGTGGATGAGCTGACACATACCAGAGACACACACACACAGAGAAAGCAGGCAGATCCCAATTTCAGTTAACGGTGGAAGATGTGGATGAGCTCACACATACCTGTAAAGAGACAGAAGGAATGATCAGGTGAGGCAGAACTGGCAGTAACGCACAAAACTATATGGCGTTAAACTTGTAGTAACGCACACAGAACTATATGCCGTTAAACTGGCAGTAACACACGCAAAACTATATGGCGTTAAACAGGCAGTAACAAAAGCAAAACGATATGACATTAAACTGGCAGTAATGCACGCAAAACTATATTGCGTTAAACTGGCAGTAACGCCCACAAAACTATATGGCGTTAAACTGGCAGTAACGCATGCAAAACGATATGGTGTTAAACTGGCAGTAACGCACGCAAAACTATGGCGTTAAACTGGCAGTAACGCACACAAAACTATATGGCGTTAAAGTGGCAGTTTCGTATGCAAAACTATATGGCATTAAACTGGCAGTAACGCCCGCAAAACTATATGGCGTTAAACTGGCAGTGACACACGCAATATGATATAGCGTTAAACTGGCAGTAACGCAATAAAATAGACGTCACTACCATGAAGCTATCTGAACTGCCCCTACTCTAGCTATATACTAATGTCAAGATTACTGACACGGTCTCACTACACTACACTGAAACTATCTGAGCTGTCCCTACTCTAACTCACGCAATACGGTATGGCATTAAACAGGCAGTAATGCACACAAAACTATATGGCGTTAAACTGGCAGTTTCGTATGCAAAACTATATGGCGTTAAACTGGCAGTAACACACAAACTATATGGCGTTAAACTTGTAGTAACGCACACAGAACTATATGGCATTAAACTGTCAGTAACGCACGCAAAACTATATGGCGTTAAACAGGCAGTAACACACGCAAAATAATATGGCGTTAAACTGGCAGTAATGCATGCAAAACTATATGGCATTAAACTGGCAGTAACGCCCGCAAAACTATATGGCGTTAAACTGGCAGTGACACACGCAATATGATATAGCGTTAAACTGGCAGTAACGCAATAAAATAGACGTCACTACCATGAAGCTATCTGAACTGCCCCTACTCTAGCTATATACTAATGTCAAGATTACTGACACGGTCTCACTACACTACACTGAAACTATCTGAGCTGTCCCTACTCTAGCTGCAAACTATGAAAAGCTGAATGATTGTCCTCCTCACTACAATCACACTATCCCTAGACTGACACTAAACTAATATTCTACACTGACAATTGAAGCAAAATAGCACAGTATAGCACACTAACTAATAGCACTGAACAGAGCCCTGTTATATCTCTCTCCACACCAAAATCACACTGAAAATGGTTGCCATTGAAAGAATACTTTTATACTGTGTGGCGGGAATGAGCCATGATTGGATAAGGTCATGATGACAGTGTTCAATCATGACTCTGACAGTGCTCTGTGCCCTGATTGGCTGAAGCTTTCACTGCTTTAGCCAATTAGGGCTTGCAATGCACTGTTCAACGCCACAATGCAATGTGGTCGGTTCGGGGGGCCGAACAAACGGTCGAACGACCCGTTTGTTCGGCTGTTCTCCGAACGTCCAAACAACAAAAGTTAGGCCCGAACTTATGCTCGGGCCGAACCGGTAGCCCATCCCTAATCCCAAGCCACCACTCTGGAGCCATCCATAGAACTCGGTCTGGGTGATGACTCCACCATCCGACATCCGGCCATTCTACCCCACGTCCACATAGAGAAACTCATGTCACCGACACCACCGCCAACATCACAATACTATTAAACCCCTTATAGTTGTAATAGTATCACCCTGAGTTGGGGGGTGGGACTATGTGGACGTGTTTCCCATCAATTGCCCCTCGGCAGTTGGGAAAGTCCCAAAGCTGGGTAAATTGGGAATCCACAGTCTGCCATTCCTGTGGCATTGAAGGAAACTGTGGAGTGAAACAAGAAAAAAAATAATTAGTACTTTTGCATATAACATTCAAGCAGATTAGACACAAACATTCTTGGCCAACATAAGTATAACATTTATTTGAAGGAGTATTTAAATAAAAAAATCTAAGGTCCACTTATCAAATTCCTCACCCCCTCTGATGGCCCATTGTAAAAATTTTAGGGGGGGGGGATGTTTTGGACAGGTAACCCTCTCCACTTCATTGAGAGCTGAATGCATAAATAACGTGTGATACTTTGGCCAGCCCCTCCTTACTTACACTATTGGCAGTCCACTGGACTATTAAGAAGTGTCCTAATACAATATATGAAGACACATTGTACAAATTGAAGCACATTTTTACATTCTGCAATTACATATCAAAATAATAGGAGAACAAAACTTTAAACAGTACCATTTGAAAGTATTCAGGCAGGCCGTTTCACTACATGCTTTGGTGAATTCATCCATAAATATGACCACAAAAGAGGTAGGTATAGTGTGTATGGGTTTGGCAAAGTCAGCAGATAGAGGACTGGTATTCGCAGACTTAGGGAGGGTTCCAAATGATTTTGGGACCCCCCAAAAAATCCTCTGGCACTCTGCCTGAATTTAAGCACACAAACAACATTTGGACACATTTTAGGGGGTGTTTAGGGTAAAGCACTACTATGGAGCTGACAAAATACATTGTTAAGTGACTAAGCTAGGTGTATATGGGCCCAGGATAGCATGCTGGGGAGGTTAGTGAAGGCAAATATGCATGAATGACAAAAAGGAGCATTAAAAACTTCCAGCATGCATGAGGATAGAGAGGACATTCATAGCATATTACAATCGTGGTAATTAGGGAATGATGAAAGAAATACAATACATTGACAAACATTAAATACATAGAATGTGTTGTTAAAGGAGGAAACTTACCTTAGTATAGTCCTTCTGCAGGACTTGTATGATGGCAGAACAGGTCTCTGGAATAATGATCCCCAGAGCCTAGGGGGAGATGCCTGTCGAGAACTTGGTATCCTGCAGACTTCTCCCCATCGCCAAGTACTGCAACGTGGTGACTAGCCTCTGTTCAGGAGTGATGGCTTGCTGCATGCAGGTGTCCTGCTTGGTAATATAAGGGGACAGCAAAGCCAACAAACGGTGAAAAACGGGGTCCGTTATCCAGAGATAATTCCTGAAATCATCAGGATTATTCTCACGGCTCTCCCGCAACAAAGGCATATGAGAGAATTGGTCACGCTGGAGCAACCAATTCTTCGTCCATGAACTCTGCCTCACCCTGTTCATGGACTGGGCTTGGGTCAAAGTAAGAACCCCAACACCAAGCCCCTGCACAGCACAAACTCTACGATGAGTACATACCCGCAACATGGCTTCAAAATGGTCGGCTGGTCAGAACGAACTAACAGAACACACTGAAAATCAGAAAGGCCTGAGAAGAGTGAGCTGAAAATCAGAAACGAGCGGACAAGAAAGCACTGAAGATCAAATACGTACTATAAAATAACGCACTGAAAACCAGATGCAAACTGATTACACGCACTGAAAACCAGATACGAACCCACAAGCACAAACTGAAGAGCAGTAATGATCTGAAAAGCACGAGGCTGAAAAGCGTGAATCGTCTCTCCCCAAACATCTACTAAAACAAGATTAGCGGAAGGAGCCCAAAGGGTGGCGCACTGGCTATTGAACTTTCTCATTATAGTGCCGTCGTACCTGTTGTACGTCAGCGCCGTGTGTATGCAAGACAAATTTGAGCCAACATCCGGAAATAAATCTAGGATTTCGTTGTCGGAAATGTCCGATCGTGTGTATGCAGCATTTGTGTGTTGGTTTGCTGTAGTGCCATTAATTCTGAATGGCAGCCCAACAACCTTTGCTGTGCATTTTGTTGGTTTGAGTATGAATGAATGAATGTCCTGCCTTAACACAATGCATGTTAACAGTAAAGTCTCCCTTTATTATGTAAAGTGCTGCACAAACTGTTAGTTCTAAATAAATCCTGTATAATATTAAAAATAGTAATAAAATCAGCCATCATAATGCACATGCTTTAATGCACTGAACAGATATGCTCTCACCCCCCCCCCCCCCCCATCATTTTCAAACCTTGAACATATCAAAAAAATTAAATGGTAAACCAATGTAGCAAAAGTTAAAAATGAAACATATTTAAAAACGCAACCTCTGTCAGTCTGTCATTCATTGGTTCCTTTCATAACGCAAGACTTGTGCGAGATCTTGGGAGAACTTGATCGCTCTAATTATATTATAATAATAGAGACTGTTCCATTTGTTTGCTCCGTTGGTCAACTTTGGAGCCTCACTTCAATCTGATTTGCTGTCGAAAGCAGGCACATCCTTCACATTAAATTTTAAATTAAATATATATGTAAAAATAAATAAGTTCTTCAAAACAAAAAATGTTAAATTTTTTCAGGTGTGTTGTGAAAACTTTTGGATATTTTTGGTGCGCAGCAAGACAAAAAAGTTTGAGAAACGCTGCTTTAGGCAGTATAGCAATAAGAAAGTAGATTTCCTGTGCAACTTTACATTGTTCTGTAGTGTCTAAACACAGTGAATGTGTAATGTGTGCTCTAATTGTTGACCTTTGTCTGAACATGGTTTCAGCATTGCAGAGGGAAATGTTCAAATGGATTATTGTTCATTTTGCACGTCAGCAAAATGCATAGGTTGCAGGCACTCCAAGATTACCTGAAGATGCTCATTAGTTTGAAGTTGCTGAAATAGAAGGAGGCAAACACATTCTGTCTCTTGTTTATTTCCAACAAGCAGCCATTAGATCTGTAATGTCTCTTAAGGTAATAATATATATTGATATTATCTTAGTAAAAGTAACTGATTTGTAGTGGATCTACAACAAAGTAAGAATTGTGTTCACGTCACAGCAGAATGTAGGATTGGAGAGACCTTTCTTTATTGTATGTTATCAAACTTTTTAGTAGAACAGTACAAAGTGCAAAATGAAGTATTCCACAGCAACCAGAATTCAGTTCATTGTGCTCAAATCACTAGAAAGAAAAAAAAAAAGTTTACTATGAAATACAACACAGGTTTCTTGAATAAGCCTATATATATATATATTATGTATATAATATTTGTGCTATGTATTTTTTCATAGGACTAGATAGTGAAGATGCTTTGGAGACTTACATTTCATTTACTGTCTATAAAACTGATAAAAATGTTGGCCCAAGCACTGCTAGCCCCAATGACCTTCAAGGACTGCACTTTTATGAGGATTATTGCTTTTATCTCCGGCTGAATACACTTTTGCTTCACAACATTACCCAGGGCAGCCAAAGATGATGCATTTGTGTGAGGAACTGTCAATTCAGATTGCCTTATTAATGCTACTTTTTTCATCCTACTTCAGTGACTGCATTCCATCATATTCCAGCACTCAGACCTGTATGATAACTTACAGGATTATTCTTACTGGACCAGTTTTCTGACATAATAAACAGGATACAAGAAAACAATGGTCAGGCATATGGTTACTCTTTCCTTCTAATACTTTAACAAGATGTAGCAGAAAAGAGTGATAGGGTTAGTTGTGCATTTAAGATACTGACAAATAATTGCTCTTAGCTTTATGTATTATTTTCTTGTTTATTAAAAAATATCACTAAAATAAATTCACCCAGCTATCAAAATTCACAGGGGGGGCCCTACTGGAAACCCATCAGTAACACCGTTAAAGTCTATGGGACACAAACATGAAAAATCAAAAGTGCTCATTTTAAAGGCTTATATGCAAGTTATTGTCATAAAAAGTGTTTGGGGACCCGGGTCCTGCCCCAGGGGACATGTATCAATGCAAAAATTAAATTTTTTCAGGAGCAGTGATTTTAATATTGCTTAAAGTGAAACAATAAAAATGGGGGTGTCTAAAGTATGCCTATAAAGTGGCACAGTTTTCCCTTGTTTAGAACAGTACCACAGCAAAATGACAAGGAAAAAAAACATTTAAAACTGATCGTGGCTGTAATGAATTGTCGGGTCTCGGCAATATAGATAAAACTCATTGAAAAAAACGACATGGGTCCTCCCCAGTCCATTACTAGGCCTTTTGGGTCTGGTATGTATATTAAGGGGAACCCCGAACCAAAAATTTTTAAAAAATGCGTGGGGGTCCCCCCAAAATCCATACCAGGCCGTTCAGGTCTGCTATGGAAATTAAGGGGAACCCTGTGCCAAATAAAAAAAATGGCATGGGGTCCCCCCCAAAATCCGTACCAGACCCTTATCCGAGCATGAAACCTGGCATGCCACAGGAAAAGGGGGGTGACAAGAGAGTGCCCCCCCCCCTCCTGAACCATACCAGGCCACATGCCCTCAACATGGGGAGGGTGCTTTGGAGTAGCCCCCCAAAGCACCTTGTCCCCATGTTGATGGGGACAAGGGCCTCATCCCCACAACCCTTGCTCGGTGGTTGTGGGGGTCTGTGGGTGGGGGGCTTATCGGAATCTGGAAGACCCCTTTAACAAGGGGACCCCCAGATCCTGCCCCTCCTATGTGAATTGGTAATGAGTACATTGTTCCCCTACCATTTCACAAAAAAAGTGTCAAAAATAGTAAAAAAGACAGGAGACACTTTGGGACAAGTCCTTTATTAAAGGATAAAAAATTAAAATGTCCCATGATGTAGATCCATCTCATGCCACCAAGGATCTGAAAAAAGAAAAAAAAAGCTGCAACAGCTCCGCCTCCATGGAAGGCTCCCACCGAGTGATGCTTCTTCTCAATGACAGCTGTTATATTGCTGAGGGCGGGGCCACCCGGTGACATAAACGGGTGACCCCACCCCCCTCTGATGCCACGTGACATCAGAGGAAGGCGAGGTTAAAGGGGGCTTCCAGATTCCGATAAGCCCCCCGCCCGCAGATCCCCACAACCACGGTTTGTGGGGATGAGGCCCTTTCCCCATCAACATGGGGACAATGTGCTTTGGGGGCTACTGAAAAGCACCCTCCCCATGTTGAGGGCATGTGGCCTGGTACAGTTTAGGAGGGGGGGCTCTCTCCTGTCCCCCCTCTTTTCCTGCGACCTGCTAGGTTGCGCACTTGAATAAGGGTCTAATATGGATTATGGGGGGACCCCACGCCATTGTTTTAAAAAAAAATGGCACAGAGTTCCCCTTAATATCCATACCAGAAATTAAGGGCCTGGTATGGATTTTGGGGGAACCCCACACATTTTTTAAAATTTTTGGTTTGGGGTTCCCCTTAATATTCATACCAGACCCAAAGGGCCTGGTTATTGACTGGGGGGAACCCATGACTTTTTTTCAGTGGGTTTTATCTACATTGCCGAGACCTGACAATTCATTACAGCCACAATCAGTTTTAAATGACTTTTTTTTCCTTTAGAAATGTAATTTGGTACTGTTCTAAACACAGGAAAACTGTGCCACTTTACAGGCATACTATAGACACCCCACAGGCATGATATCTAAAGGAATAATTCATTTTTATTGTTTCACTTTTAGCATTATTAAAATTGATTGCTCCCGAAAAAAACGTCCATTTTTGAAACTTTTTTTAGCATTGATACATGTCCCCTGGGACAGGACCCAGGTCCCCGTACACTTTTTATGACAATAACTTGCATATAAGCCTTTAGAATGAGCACTTTTGGTTTTTCATGTTAATGTCCCATAGACTTTAACGGTGTTCCGCGGCTTTCAAATTTGCCGCGAATACTGCATAATGTTCGTTGTTCGCCGAACGTCTGAACAACCAAAGTTCGGCCTGAACGTATGCTCGGCCAAACTGTTCACCCATCCCTACCCACCAGTGATGCTTAACAGTCTGCTCAGAAATAGCCTCATAGACAGACTCAGATCTTAAATGACCAGAACAAACTCCTACCCATATGGACCTTTCTCCAGCTCAGAAACTATGTACATACTAAATCATAAATCTAAAACAACCTTCTTCACCCTCTTTATTTTGCTTTGAAACAGTTTGCCCCAGAAGAGATCCTTGCACTAACATTATTTTACGGCTTTACAAAACTCTTGTGACAGCTAAAGCAGACAGCACATCAAAACATAAAATTTGATACTTAAACCAAACTTCATTCCTGGTATCCCACCACCTTTGATTAATGTTGATGATGCCAAGGAATCCATTATACCTATTTGGTAGGAATATCCTTGCTTTTCTCCCCACAAACTTTAGAGGACTTATTGCCAAAATTTACAGGATCTTTTCTACATCTCACCCCTTTCATAGTCTTACTACATCTAGTATCTTGAATATCCTTAAAAAAAATCCCTAATCCCCTATAAACTGGAAATCCATAACTGCTCCCTCAGAGAATGGAACCACAAAGTTAAAAGGAGGAAGCTACGGCCATCTCAGCAAACACTATTATGCAATTTCAACAATCCTGGCTACCCTGGATACTTAATCAGCAACCTATAATCTATAATTACGAACTATTAGCATAAGTTTATTTCTACCATCCAAGAATTATGGAGGATTGTTGAACAGGGTCCAGCTTACCATATCTTCATCTCCAGAATTTGGGCTACCAGAGATCCACACCTGTTTCATCTCCCTAAGAAGGTGACTCTCTGCCCCTCCTATACCAAGACATCCAAGAGATGCTGGGACTTTGATATAAGTGTATACCAAGTAGTAAGAGGGAAAAAAACATATGAAGAGCCCACTGACTTTGGTTAGGCTGCTCACAACAGGCAAGGCTACCCTCCAGTGGGTACCCCAGTAGGCTACCAAAAAAACAAATGCCTATATGGAAGGAGTGCCAGACCAAAAGATAAAAGGGCCAAATTTCATTTATTGGTATTATGCTAAGAGTCATCCAACGAGTATCAGGGGTCAAATGAACTTCCCCTTCATCAGTGCTACAACAGACCATAATATATTGTAAATACATATGTGACTGATAAATCCATGATCCTAGCAATCATAAAATGTCAAGGATCACATACATATACTGTACATATGTGTACACATAGGTGCATCCAAAAAACACCCACATCTACACCTACATGTATACATGCAAAAAAAATAAGATAAAGCAATATTAGATAGTAAGTGATCATGTGTAATGGGTTCATTTTTGTAAATAATATTATCAGATTCTACACGGTTAGTAGATGCTATTATACATTGTAAGGGATTAGCTCAGTAGCAGGGTGTTCAGGACCCACTAGATGGGTCACAGCACAGTGAAGTAGGCACAGACAGACAGCAGGATCTTTGTGAAAACAAAACAGTGGTTTATTTCTAAGTCTGTGGTTACAAGTGCTCTGTGGTTACAAGTGCAGGTATCAAAAACAGCAAAAATAAAACAAAACAGAAAATAAACCCTTGCCACTTTGGGCGTCTAACTGCAAAACACTGGAACCTATCTACCTGGTCTGGAACAGCCTACTGCTGCCCCAAAACCTGTCTGACACACAGAAAAACAGAGTCTTTTAGTCATACAGACTTAATCTCACCACTCAGAAGAAACTACTCTCCAGTCCTATGCAGGAATCTGGTTCCAGAGTGGAGCCCCTTGTTGAAGCAACCTGGGAGTTTTATAGAGCCCTGAGTGCTTCATCTGTTACACCTGAGCTTGTTAACCCTCATTGAGCCCCAAACAGGCTCACTACCCAGCAGAAACTCAAAAGCAATCGGTGTACAGCATAAACCTGGGACAAATATATCTCTCATCTTGGACACAACCCATAGATTTTTCTGGCTTCCTGTCACATACCCCCCCTTATTTCAACTCTAGGGTTGGGACTAGGGATGAGCCGAACACCCCCGGTTCAGTTCGCACCAGAACTTGCGAATAGACCAAAACTTTGCACGAACGTTAGAACCCTATTGAAGTCTATGGGACTCGAACGTTCAAAATCAAAAGTGCTCATTTTAAAGGCTAATTTGCATGGTATTGTCCTAAAAAGGGTTTTACATGAGCTCGACTCGAACTCGAAGCTCATCCCTAGTTGGGACACAGGTTGCCAAGTCACGCGTGCACTTGGAACAAAGCATCTGCATTTCCCATTCTAACATGGGAGCGATGTTTAACTGTAAAACTGAATTCTTGAAGGCCCAGGAACCACCTATTCACCCTCCTATTGGTCTCTTTGTTCTGTGCCATCCACTTTAATGGAGCATGATCTGTTACCAGTTCAAATTGTCTACCCAAGAGATAGTACCAGAGAAAATCTAAAGCCCATTTTATCGCTAAACATTCTTTTTCAATGGTGGTGTAATTTTCTTCATGGGCCTTCAATTTCTGGCTGAGGTAAATAACAGTGTGTTCTTCCCCCTTGAAAACTGAGACAACACAGCTCCTAACCCAACATTTGATGCATCAGTCAGAACCACAAAGTCCGTTGAAAAGTCAGGCGAGTATAACACTGGCTGACTACATAAGGTCTGTTTTAAAGCCTCAAAAGCAGCTTCTGCTTTGGGGGTCCATTTGATCATGACAGACTCCTTCCCTTTTGTCAGATTGGTCAGGGGAGCAGCCTGTGAGGCAAAATGGGGCATAAAGCGGCGATAATAGCCAACGATTCCTAAAAATAGTCAAACCTGCTTCTTGTTGGTGGGGCGTGGCCAACTTTGAATAGCCTCAACTTTGTTTACTTGGGGCTTTATTAGACCTCTCCCAATGGTATATCCCAGATACTTTGCCTCCTCTAGCCCAAGGTTACATTTGTTTGGATTGGCTGTAAACCGGGCTTTTCAGATGGAATCTAACACAGACTGAACCTTTGGTAAGTGTGAGTCCCAGTCCTCACTATGGATGACCACGTCATCGAGGTATGCAGCAGCATAGGCTCGATGAGGCCAAAGGGTCTTATCCATTAACCATTGAAATGTGGCCTGAGCATTCTGTAACCCAAAAAGCATCCTCCAATACTGGAAAGACCCCTCTGGAGTTACAAATGCTGTTTTTTCCTTGACCCATTCTGAGAGAGGAATTTGCCAATACCCTTTCATCAGGTCTAACGTCGTCATATACCGGGCTGTCCCTAAGCGATCAATCAGTTAATCTATGCGGGGCATGGGATAGGTGTAAAACTTAGTGCCTAAATCAGAGGGAAGTTGGAGGTTTTGTAATGACTTTCGCCACTTGAATAAAATCACTAACAGAATGGACCATAGGGTGAGTACATGGATTGAAAACTGGCTGCAAGGAAGAGTTCAGAGGGTGGTGATAAATGGGGAGTACTCGGAATGGTCAGGGGTGGCTAGTGGGGTCTCCCAGGGTTCTGTGCTGGGACCAATCCTATTTATTTTGTTCATAAATGACCTGAAGGATGGGGTAAATAGTTCAATCTCTGTATTTGCGAATGATACTAAGCTAAGCAGGGCAATAACTTCTCCGCAGGATGTGGAAACCTTGCAAAAAGATCTGAACAAATTAATGGGGTGGGCAGCTACGTGGCAAATGAGGTTTAATATAGAAAAAAGTAAAATAATGCATTTGGGTGGCAAAAATATGAATGCAATCTATACACTGGGGGGAGACACTCTGGGGGAATCTAGGATGGAAAAGGACCTGGGGACCTAGTAGATGATAGGCTCAGCAATGGCATGCAATGCCAAGCTGCTGCTAACAAAGTAAACATAATATTGGCATGCATTAAAAAGGGGATCAACTCCAGAGATAAAACAATAATTCTCCCGCTCTACAAGGCTCTGGTCCGGCCGCACCTAGAGTATGCTGTCCAGTTCTGGGCACCAGTCCTCAGGAAGGATGTACTGGAAATGGAGCAAGTACAAAGAAGGGCAGCAAAGCTAATAAAGGGTCTGGGGGATATTAGTTATGAGGAAAGGTTGTGAGCACTCAACTTAATCTCTGGAGAAGAGACGCTTGAGAGGGGATATGATTTCAATATATAAATATCCATACTGGTGACCCCACAATAGGGATAAAAGTTTTTTTTGTGGAAGGGAGTTTAACAAAACACTTGGCCACTCATTAAAATTAGAAGAAAAGAGGTTTAACCTTAAACTACGTAGAGGGTTCTTTACTGTAAGTGCAGCAAGGATGTGGAATTCCCTACCACAGGTGGTGGTCTCAGCGCGGAGCATCAATAGTTTCAAAAAACTATTAGATAAGCAACTGAACGACCACAACATACACTGTATGACCAATCACTATTTGACTCTTCTATAACCCCCAGCTCACGCATTTTTTTTACTTCTTGGCGAATTGCCTTTTGCCGGGCTTCAGGAATTGGATAAGGTTTCAACTTGACCCTTTCCCCTGGTGTGGTGACAATGTCATATTCAACCCCAGACCCCCAACCTGGCAATTCTGAAAATTTCTCTTTATTTTGGAGTACAAACACTCTAGCTTCCTGTTTCTGAGTTTTGGACAGAGTCTCCGCTATCCCAACTTCAGGGATAACCAGGTTAGATGGAGCCGGAAAGTGGGGTAGTCTCAGCGACCAAAGATTCCCTATTCTTCCATGGTTTTGGCAAATTCACATGATATATCTGCACAGGCTTTCCTCTTCCTGGTTGGCTAATTTTATAATTTTCATCACCCTTTTTAACCAACATTTCATAGGGACCCTGCCATTTGGCTAGGAATTTACTTTTAACTGTGGGGACCAACACCAACACCCTATCACCAGGTGCAAAAGAACGGACCTCGGTCCCACGATTTTAAATCCTCTGCTGTGCCACCTGGGCTTGTGTCAAATGTTCCTTTACAATAGGCATCCCTTCTGTCTTGCATTTGTGCCACATGTTCAATCACACTTTTATACGGGAAACTCTCACTCTCCCATGTTTCCCTGGCAATCTCCAATAATCTCCGTGGGTGCCTCCCATACAGTAGCTCAAAAGGATAGAACCCTGTGGACGATTGGGGAACCTCTCTGATAGCAAACATCAAATAAGGGAGTAGACCATCCCAATTCTTTCCATCTTTATCAACCACCTTCCTCAGCATTTGTTTTGACGTTTTGTTAAATCTTTCAACCAGCCCTTCTGTTTGAGAGTGATACACTGAAGTACGTAATTGGGTCACTTTCAGAAGTTTTCAAAGCTCTTTGGTTACTCTAGATATAAACGGGGTGCCCTGGTCAGTTATTACTTCTTTAGGAAGGCCCACACGGCTGAAAACCTGAAATAGCTCTTTGGCAATGGTTTTGGCAGAGGTGTTTCAGATAGGAATCGCTTCTTGGTAATGGGTGGCATAGTAAATTATCACTACGATGTGCTAGTGCCCTCTAGCAGACTTCAGCAAGGGGCCAACAAAAACCATGGAGATCCTCTCAAAAGGGACCTTAATGATGGGCATGGGTACCAAAGGACTGCAGAAATGTGGCATGGGTGCAGAAATCTGACACACTGGAACAGTACATTTCCACTTCCTTAATGATCCCAGGCCAATAAAACCTCTGGGTGATTATTTCCCGGGTCTTGTCAGATGCTAAATGTCCCCCAAGAATGTGCCGATGGGCTAGTTCTAAGACCAACTTGCGATAAGGTTTGGGCACCACCAGTTGCTCAATGGTTTCCTCCTCTCTCTGTGCAGGGCCAATCCTATCGTCACAGGCACCTGGGTGCAGAAATATTTCTGGCACCCCCACATGGGCGTGGTCATTTTACTAGCTCCTCCCCGCTTTGGCGGCGCTGCCCATTGATTTCAATGGCAGGGGCGCTTTAGGAGCGGTGTATACACCGTTTCCCAGTGGTGGTGCGTCCATTAAGGGTGAACGTTTGCCGTCCCATCTCTCCAGCCACCCACCTCTGTGTATAATGGATAGATTCATGCATCGCATGAATCTATCCATGGCTGCTGTAGCCAACCCCTATTCACCTGAATTCCAGTGGCGGGTGTGTTCTTGAAGCACCTGATTAGAGCCATACGCTCTAATAGGTTTAAAATAAGGCGAACTGCGAGTGCAAAGCATTGCGCTTGCAGTTCACTCAGGTGTGTTAGGAAAGCGAACATTCATTCGTTTTTCTAACACTGAACTGCCTCTCAGCCATTCAGGTGCGTAGGTCTGTTACCTGTTACCTGATTGGCTTAAACAACAGGTGCTTCGATTGGATGCCTATCAGGAGGTGGGGAGGAGATGCACGAAGGACACAAGAGCCGCTGTCTGACCCGCTGCACGGTCCCACCGCTTGCCACCATCACCCGCCGCCACTGAGACAGGGTAAGTGCCAGGCAGACAGTGAGCATGTGGGTAGGGGTCACAGTGGCACTATTTGATGGGCACAGTGACAGCATTTGATGTGGCACTATTTAATGGGCACAGTAACAGCATTTGATGTGGCACTATTTGAGGGGCACAGTGGCAGCATTTGATGGGCACAATGGCAGCGTTTGATGGGCACAGTAGCTGAGTTTGATGGCACAGTGGCTGTGTTTTATGGGCACAGTGGCTGCGTTTGATGGGCACAGTGGCTGCGTTTAGCACATATCTGCGTTTGATGGGCACAGTGGCTGCATTCGATGGCACAGTGGCTGCGTTTGATGGGCAAAGTGGCTGCGTTTGTCTTGGGTCTTAGGGCGGTGCCGCCGCTGCTAAGTCAAGTGACATGAGTCCCACAGCTTTGGCGCCCCTCCTCTGCATCTGCTTGCAGCGCCAGGGCATGGTGCACCCCGTGCACCCGCCCAGGATCGGCCCTGTCTCTGACCCGATATAACAAGTCCCATTCTATAATGAAGTAAGGGAGGGCAATCCTCTCATTAGGGATAACTAATTCCATAACTAATCTATTATTACTACATTCTCCCAGGCCCTTAGTAATGTGGGGTCCTTCAATTGTTCAGTGACAAAACTTTCTCTGTGTACCTCAAGATCATCAAACACTAAAGGTCGCTGTACCTTTTCTGAGGTTGCAAGCTCTTCCCTAGGCCCTGTTATTTCCCTTGCTAAGACTGACAAGGGAAACTCAGGAAAATCCTCACACTTAGAGGATTCCTTAGTAGAACTTTAGGCTCTGAAGAACCACTTAATGGTGAATCTGGGCAATCCCAGAGCTCCCAGAATTTTGAGAAATCCCTTCCCACAATGGCGTCATGTTGTAGTTGGGGAACCAAACCCCACCTGGTGACACAGGTTACCGAGGGAGGTTTCAAAGGATACCATAGTCACCAGATACTTGTGAGTGTCCCCATGTACACAAATGACCGCCATTTTCCTAGGGTGCTAAGGTTTTTCTCACCACCAGTTCAGTTTTTACCAAGGTAACCAGGCTACCTGAATCCAACAATACAACAAAATTTTTACCATCTAAACACATTTTGCATAAAAGTTTCTCATTTCCCTTTACTGAAGTGCATGTAGTTTCATATAGGGACTGCCGTCTCTCTGTAAGAAAGTCACAGTGCATTGGTTCATCAATAGCTGGGCAAACTGCCTCTACATGTCCCTCTTCCTGGCAATGGTAACAATTTTTTTTTCAAATGCTGGTTTAAAACGGGCTGTTGCCTTCATTTTCGCCACCTCTATTTCACCGGCACCGGGTCTAGGGTTACGTTCAGTTTACCTCTGAACAATGTAGGCACCAGACACTTGAGTATCTTTTCCAATGCTTTAATGAACAGGTAATAAAGGAAGTAGCAGGAAAGAGGCAGAAGGAAAATTGCAGAGAAGCTCAAATAAATTTTCTTAGTATTCTTTGGTACATCATTAGGAATTGAACGCTTGTAACTGAATATACTCCCCTTGTGGGATTCAATCTTTGCCCGCCTAGATAGGTTTCTCTCCCTCGCCTAGCAACCAGTACGTACCATGAACAAAAGTCTCTGCCACAGACTTGTTTGGAGCAAAACCCGTACGATCCTCTGCCACATGATGTAATGGTTTACGGTATATCTCAGACACAGCACTTGAACCTTTAAGCCAACCCGGCAGTACTATGCAGTAAGATTACTTCAGGATACGTCCTCCAACTGAGTCACCAGGCCCCTCTTCAGACCAGAACTCTGCATGATCCTTCCATGAGGGGTCCTCCCCTGGGATCTCCTAGGTTGTCCAGCTTCTTCACACAGGATAGACAGCCCAGGATCATTCCTCTGCTGCTGTGGTAGGCCCCAGACAGGCTTCTGGGCCCACCCACACGCTGCAGCGACGTGGGCCTCCGGATCGGAGGACCACGAGGTGGTACTCCTAACGCATACCTGTCAGCCAGGAGGGCCAGCAGGTGGCTGAAAACAAACCCCTAAACATGGCGTCTGTCCAATAAATACCCTCTCCCAGAATGCAACTTGGAGGACCACCTCCACCGAATTGTCTCAGGGACAGAAGAGCTCCCATACGCTTCAACACGTTGCCTTTCCAACACTGGCCCATGGTGACAACGACACCCACCGGCACAGTGTGGAACTACACGCAACTCAGCCAAGCTGGAACAGAAGCAAAATCTAACTTCACCTAACAAGTAACCCACTAAATTTACCTATCAGCAGTAGATTAGAAATCTACCAGCGCTACATTTTTATTCAATATTTTCAACTTACATAGGTGAACATCATATGACATACACTTGAACTGTAGACAAAAACGTATATGAGTACAGCTAACAGAATTGTGCATCTATGAGTGTCGACATAGTTTCAGATGGCATATACAGTGTAGGGGGAACCTCTCCTCTCTTCCAGTCACCCCTTTGGGAACATACTGTGACCGGAGGAGGGGCATATCCCCCACAAGGTTGTCTTTCTATTTTAACAGTGTAACATAGGTTCAATAAAGCATTTCTATTAGCCAAATTTCACCAGGAGCTAACTACTCCAAACTAAAAGAAAAAGTGGTAAATAAATATGGATCAACTTAGAGACTATAGAGAAGAGGAGGTATTCAATATCTAGTAAGGATGAAAGTATGGATATTTAACCGAACTCAGGCACATTTGGTTTCCTGGGTTTTGTACCAGTTTATCCATGGCTGCCAGTGAGGCACAAATGTAGTGCACTTTCCTTCTATGTGTGCCAGCATACTCTCATGGGTAAAATGTATGGATAGTGCACGTATCGCTTCTATTACCTTAGGGGTTTCTTGGGATCTCCAGAGCCTGAGAATCACCAACTTGGCTGCTAGAAATAAGTGGGTGGTGAATTTCCTGTGGAGCGGTGGAATTTTGTCATTTCCCACGTTCAAGAGTGCAAGTGAGGAAGAATATTGGATTTTTAGTCCTGTCACTTGGTGGAGAATGGTGAAAATCTCGGACCAAAATTTGGTCAATCTCCCACAACTCCATAGTACATGGTAGAGGGTACCCAACTGCACACAGTTTCTCCAACATAGAGAAGATGTAGATGGGTCAAACTTGGCGATCATGTATGACATCAGGTACCATCTCTGCATGACCTTATGGGAGAGTTCCCACAGATTGGTGCATTTGGTAGCAGCATGGGTGCACTGTATTGCTTTGAGCCATTGGTCGTCTGAAAAGGTTTCTTTAAAATCCCTTTCCCATGCTATCATGGAATTTGTTTTCATAAATATGGATTTGTTATGGAGAAACCGGTAGAACAATGAGATACCTCCTTTACGGTGTTCTTTAGCAGTGAGGTACATTTGGATCTGCCAAAATAAGCGGTAGATGGGGGAATGTTTTCTGCTGAGGTAGGATTTTACTCGTATGTGGTTAAATTGCTCAGAAGTAGGTAGACCATACTCCTTTTGCAAGTCTTGGAATGGTTTCACAATCTGGTTTGTATATAAATCTGATACCCAAGTTATTCCTTTCTTTTTCCATTTCTCCAAATTTAATTCATGGATAATCAGCGTCAAAGTGGATAAGGGTGTAGGTAGGGGAATATTAGGAGATGACAGAGACTTGGAAGTCACCATGGTCTTCTATGAGTTCAGGGAAGCTATCATTGGTAAAGGAAAGTTCAGTTTCTTATTTTTAAGATGATTGTGAGCTAACATGTAATCATACAAGTTACCTCCTGGTATCAGAGCCTGTTCAATGCTGCCCCATAGTGTTGTAGGGTGATTGGGGAACCATCCTCTAAGCTGCGCTAATATTGCTGCTGAGTGGTAATCAGCAAATACTGGTAAGCCTACTCCACCTACATTTATAGTCTTTTTGAGTTTGGAAAAGCACTCCTTGCTTTCTTGCCCTCCCAAAGATATCTGGAGAGTGTAGTTTGTAATGCTTGAAAGAATTTTCTAGAAACTGGTATGGGTACAGTGCGGTATATGTATAGAAGTTGTGGTAAAATTTGCATTTTGAAATATGTTTGCTTAAGTTTTTTAATCTTTGTTTTAGGATGTGTTCTAGTGGCAGGTAGATAGCCTTGAATAGATGTTCAGGTTGTGCGGTAAGTTTAATCCCTAAATAAGTAATATTATGGTCATTCCACACATATGGGAATTTGTTTTGTATGTCTAGTCTATCACAAGGTCTTACTCCTAGATCCAAGATATAAGATTTGGAGTCATTTACCTTGCAGTATGACACCATTCCGTACGTTTGCAGTAGATTAGTCACTTCACTTAGAGAAGACACCGGTTGTGTTAGCATTAAAATCACATCGTCAGCGAATAGGCTTACGATGTGTTATGTCGGGGTTTTGTGTGATGCTAGCGGCTAGGGGTTCCATTAGCAAATTAAAAATAAGGGGGGATAATGGACAGCCCTGGCGTGTTCCATTTGATATCATAAAGGTTTTAGATAACATGCCCGACGTAAACATCCGGGCCGATGGGGAAGTGTAGAGGGCCACTATTGTGGAAAGCAGGTGACCTTTGAAACCAAATTTTTTCAAAGTTTTTGTAAGATACATCCAATGTACCCTGTCGAATGCCTTCTCTGCATCCAGAGCTAGAAGCAGAGAAGGCGTTCGACTTGCCTAGCAAGATGGATTATATCAATCAATCGTCTCGTGGCATCAGCTGTTTGTCTACCTTTGGTAAAATCAGATTGATCTGGGTCGATTATGGTGGGCAGGATGTCCATTAATCCCAGTGCTATGAGTTTGGCGTAAATTTTTAGGTCATTGTTTAATAGGGATATTGGCCTAAAACTTTGGGGAACATCCGATGTTTTGTCTGGTTTGGGCAGAGTAACTATTAGTGCCTCCAACATCTCAGAAGGGAAGGAAGCAGAGGCAGCAGCAGTCTCAAACACCCTAAGTAGATAGGGACCTAGAATTAGCTTAAAACTTTTATAATACTCCCCCGTAAGCCCATCAGGCCCCGGAGATTTGTTGTTGGGGAGAGTGTCTATGACCTTCATAATTTCTGACAAGGAGAAGGGGGCGTTCAACTGTTGGAGTTGTGGTGAGGAGATTTGGGGTATGCAAATGTCTGACAAAAAATGTATTACGTCAGAATGTGATGGTTGTGTAGTGTTGCTGTCTTGGTTTAGGTTATAGAGCGTTCCATAATATTCGCTAAAAGTATCTGCAATGCTTTGGGGATCAACAACTCATTGTTTGGTCTTAGGGTCAATGAGGTAGGATATTTTAGTTTTGAATCGTTGACCCTGCAGCTTGCGAGCCAATGCTTTTCCTGCTTTGTTATTGGATGAGTAAAAGGACATTTTCAATCCTCTCTCTTTTTGTTCAAAGGATCGGAGAAGTTCTATTCTAAGGTCATGTCTTAGGGCAGTGAGTTTTGTACCAATCAAAGGGGTAGGATTTTTTTTGTTTTGATTCTCTAGGATATTAATTTCTGAGAGTAGGGTATCAAGTTTCTGCTGCCTCTGCCTCTTGAGCCTCGTGCCTAATTGAATAAACATTCCTTTAATGTACGCCTTATGGGCGTTCCAAAGTAAAAATGGGTTCTCTGTAGATGAGGAGTTGATCTGGAAATAATAGGACAGGTGGTTTTCCAAGGCCTTTTTAGTCGATGAGTTTTGTATTACCTGGGGATTGGTGCGCCATACGTAGGCATTAGAGTTGGGGCATGCATCTTGCAGAGTTAGTAGGACAGGACGCATGGTCCGACCATGTTATGTCATTGATTTTGGTGTGAAGTACCTTTGGGAGTAGCCACCTGTCTATCAGAAACAGATCAATCCTCGTGTGCGTACAATGTCTATAAGAATAAAACGTAAAATCCTTTTCGTTAATGTAACAAGCCCCTTGCTCGCTCGGTTCCACTCTCCCGACACTCCTCTGCTGCTATAGAATCAGATTGCAGATCGCAACATCTGATGGTTCGGTCATCCGATGCTCCGGGACTAAAACTACAGCTATGTGCCGTTCTAATCCACTTGTGTAGCTCAGAACAAACACCAGGCAGGCTGTATGTAAGTTCAACCAGGAATCTCTTTTATTGAAAACTACAGGCTCTTTTATACAGTAAAAGAGGAGGTGCATACCTCCGGCTCATATTACTTTGAACATACACCTGTGACCAGAAACCTAATTAACACGGGCTAATTAACTAATCCCTTTAGACAGCCTAGATGGCTCAGACATGACCTTTAGGTCAGACTGGCTGTCTTGTAGCTCAGAAAACCCAATCAACATCACAAATCAACACAGACTCTTCTTCACACAATAGCAGAGTTAAGTAACACAAACAACAATGGGGATCTAATGACTTTTAGATCCCATACTAGACTTACAATACACATTCTAGCAGGCAACAGACAGACAGGTGGCTGGAAATGACATCAGCATCTCCTAACAGTATTTGTCCCAGCATTATGAATCAGCCACTATTCCTAATATGGCAAATCCAGGGTCCCCAGAGTCTGTGTGTCCTGGGGGACCAGGACCCGAATCCACAGTAATACCACCTCAAGGGTCCCCAGGCATACAGCTCACAAAGAGCACCGTTCCCCCAAATGCCAGGGCCCACGATCGATCGGCAAGAGGCTAGCATTTAGTCCCCTCCAAAAGTCTCTCTCCCGGCTAGGTCTGTCACATTTCTCCCCTTTCGGCAGGAGACTAACACAGGAGGAGACCCCAGACGGGTTGACTCCAAAGTTAGTCAGTAGTTGCAGTCCTCTAATGCCTGTATCCACACAGTACCCCAAACAAATTGTTCCAAACAAAACATTACTCACCCAGCCAACCTCTGCCTCTCTCAGAGAACATATCTGCTGCTGGGGAGAGGCCTGGACTGGCCCTTCTCCCTGGAGTCCTTTCTGCCGCTGGAGAGAAGACAGGGTGTCTGGGCTCACTCCATCATGCTGTTGGGGATTCTTGCTCGGCCCTGTTGCCAGCCCTTCTGCTGGAAACCCCACACCATCTGCTCCGGCTAACTGTTGGGGAGGGAGGCCGACTGCCCCGCCTCCCTGGAACTCTGTAGTTGTTGCCGGTGCTGGGCAGAGGTTGGTAGCACTCTACCCTGTTGCCAGCACTTCTGCTGGGGACTCCGCATCCTCTGCTCCAGCTAACCATTGGGGCTGGAGGCTGGCTTCTTCCACTCCCAAACTGTGTAGCTGCCATTGGGGAGGTGAGCCGGCTGCTTCCTTTTCCATTCCCTCATCTGGATGTTGGGACGATATGTCTGTGGTACTGTCTCCCAGGTGCATGGATCTTTGCTGGGGAGGAAAGACCACTTCCTCCACCCTGGCCAACTGTTGGGGAGGGATGACGAACACCTCCTCTCCCTTCTCCCCCTGTATCCTGATCTGCTGCTGGGAAGTGACCACCTCCTTCTCACCCTGAGCCTCCGGAACCGCTACAGGTGTAGGGCAGAGATCTTGGACCCTCTGTCCGGTTGCCAGTGCTTCAGCTGGGGAAATTCCTTGCAACCCCACAGACACCTCTGTTGGTGCTGGGCAGAGCACAGTGAAGTCTGGCCCCAATAACAGCTCTTCTTCTGCTGGAGGCTCACCAGGTTGTTCTTCCTCAGCCGAAAAGTCTATCAAATCCCCTGTCTCTGCAACTGGTGTCTTGGGATAAAGGTTCACCATCTCCTCTCCGTGGAACCCAGAAGATGCTATCAGTGCTGGGCAGAGCACAGTGAAGTTTAGCCCTAATAACAGCTCTTCTTCTGCTGGAGACTCCCCAGGTTGTTCTTCCTCAGCAGAAAAGTCTATCAAATCTCCTGTCGCTGCAACTGGTGTCTGGGGATAAAGGTTCACCATCTCCTCTCCGTGGAACCCAGAAGATGCTATCAGTGCTGGGCAGAGGTTATCAGAGCTCTGCCCTGTTGTCAGCACTTCAGGTTTGGGGACGGCAATCTTCAGATTTTCCACTGCCAATTCTCTGGCATGCTGCTGGACAGGCACATTCCTCCATCCAAGATCATCCCATGCAGAAACAGGATCATCAAGGTCAGTCAGCACTTGCTGCATCTGCCATAAGACCTCCGCCTCCCTAGCTGCGGGGGCAGGTTGGCAAAGCACGCTGTTACTCTGCCACATTGTCAACTCTTCAGCCAGGATTTCAGAGTTGTCAACTGGTATTTCCTGATAGTCCCAGGCAAAGGGAGCACCACCCTGCTGCTGAGCAGAGTCTAGCAGCTGTCTGTAGGCCATCTCAAGCTCCAATTCCTGAATGGCCAGAAACTCCAAATCTTCCAGTGCCCAGTCCACTTCCGAGACATTCAGTCTTTGCTCTCTGTGCTCCATTATTTCCTCCAAACGCCACTCCCGATCACTCCCAAAGTCAGGGACCCTGGAAAGCCTCCAGTATAACAATCCCAGGCCATCGTAGTCAAAGCCTTCCATGGGGCTGTCATCCGCTGTCCACGGGCACACTTGGGCTACATACCACTGGAGGGCTCTGTAGCTCTCGTCTAACCGCATTTCTGCCCGGATCAGCCTGCTTAACTCGGCTGTCCACTCCTGGTTCAGCTGTTCCCCCAATAACAGCATTCGCACTTCATACTGCGACCAGTACCTTACATGGATGGAGGGGAGAACTTTTCCCTGGTTTCGCTGCTCACGGGCTAGCGCTTCCTTCCAGAGTTTGCAGCGGATAGAATCAAACCATCCTAGCAGGACCTGCTCTGATACTGGTCCTCTGTGCTATATCTGCATCTCTCGCAACCTCCTTCTGAATTCCTCTTCCATGGTGGCTGGTATCTGTACCTCTCCTCTCCTGCTAGTTTGGATGTGTTCATGGCAAGGAAGCACGATCCCACCATTCCCTCCACGGCTCTCAAGTAATGCCGCGTACACACGGTCGGACTTTACGGCGGACTTTGCCCGGCGGATTTTTCGACGTACTTTCCGACGGACTTTGTGAATGAACGGACTTGCCTACACACAATCCACCAAAGTCCGTCGAATTCATACGTGATGACGTACGACCGGACTAAAACAAGGAAGTTCATAGCCAGTAGCCAATAGCTGCCCTAGCGTGCCTTTTTGTCCGTCGAACTAGCATACAGACGAGCGGACTTTTCGACCGGACTCGATTTCAACGGATAAATTTTAAACAAGTTTAAAATCTAAGTCCGTCCAACTTTTGAGAAAACAAAGTCCGCTGGAGCCCACACACATCGAATTGTCCGACGAAATCCAGTCCGCCGGGCAAAGTCCGCCGTAAAGTCCGCTCGTGTGTACGCGGCATTAGTCTTTCAGCGTGGCTCTCCTGCAGGCTGGTTTGGAGTGTCCCAGTAACTGGAGAGCAAATCCCACCGCTGCCACCAATGTAACGAGCCCCTTGCTCTCTCGGTTCCACTCTCCCGACACTCCTCTGCTGCTATAGAATCAGATTGCAGATCGCAACATCTGATGGTTCGGTCATCCGATGCTCTGGGACTAGAACTACAGCTATGTGCCGTTCTAATCCAGTTGTGTAGCTCAGAACAAACACCAGGCAGGCTGTATGTAAGTTCAACCAGGAATATCTTTTATTGAAAACTACAGGCTCTTTTATACAGTAAAAGAGGAGGTGCATACCTCTGGCTCATATTACTCTGAACATATACCTGTGACCAGAAACCTAATTAACATGAGCTAATTAACGAATCCCTTTAGACAGCCTAGATGACTCAGACATGACCTTTAGGCCAGACTGGCTATCTTGTAGCTCAGAAAACCCAATCAACATTTTTACAAATCAACACAGACTCTTCTTCACACAATAGCAGAGTTAATTAACACAAACAACAATGGGGATCTGAAATGGATAATATATGTATCATCGCATAGTGGTCATGCGGATACAGAATAGTTATGTGTGCCACGTCTAATATGAATAGATTGGGAAAACAAGAAAGTGTGGGCAGGCACCAAGACTTTATAGGCACAATAAAGATACTATATTATTAAAAGTATTGTTTTTATTTCAAAAATATTATATTAAAAAACGGGAAAGGACAAAAAGATAAAAACTAGGTATGACATACAATATGAACAGAATATGCACTCCATACACAATAGGTCAGTTAGTGTAGAAAGAGCAAAAAGATTGTAAGAACAACAAAAGACCAACACATCTTATTGATCTATATAGTTACAATACAAATTGTAGGGTTCAAACACTATGTGATGGTGGCAGTCAAATTCTGTGTAAGCTCATAAGCTCGACATGTTACGCGCCTTGTGCGCTTCTTCAGGAGCATAGAGTGGAAAAAACTGTAATAAATGATACAATATTATCAGAATTTCCAGAACATTTTTTTGTATGTACATTAACGTATACACCAAGAAGGAAGGAATTAGTAAATAAAATAAGTAAATGGAGGCTGTCTAGAGAAAGCACGCAATGGGGATCTAATGACTCTTAGATCCCATACTAGACTTACAATACACATTCTAGCAGGCAACAGACAGACAGGTGGCTGGAATTGACATCAGCATCTCCTAACAGTATTTGTCCCAGCATTATGAATCAGCCACTTTTCCTAATATGGCAAATCCAGGGTCCCCAGAGTCTGTGTGTCCTGGGGGACCAGGACCCGAATCCACAGTAATACCACCTCAAGGGTCCCCAGGCATACAGCTCACAAAGAGCACCAATCCCCCAAATGCCAGGGCCCACGATCGATCGGCAAGAGGCTAGCATTCAGTCCCCTCCAAAAGTCTCTCTCCCGGCTAGGTCTGTCAAAGTTAGCATGAGTACATCTCCATACGTCATACAGTTCCTGGGGATTTAAAAAGGAAGCCAGAGAAGTTGTATTTTTAGAGGTCTTTGACATGGAATCCATTCAAGGGTCTGGAGTAATATTAAAGTCTCCACATACTATGAGGGAACCTTGTTGTACCTTCTTAATTTTTTTCATCAATCTATTTAGGAATCTGATTTGGTGATCATTGGGAACATAAACGTTCACTAGCATATACTTGGCCGCGTTGATGTCACATAATATTATGAGATATTGTCCCGAAGGGTCAGACATTTCTGAGTGAAGTTGAAAGGAAATAGAGTCTTTGACTGCTACAAAAACTCCCCTCTTTTTTGCTTTCATGTTGGAAAAAAAATAATGTTGGACGTTTTTATGAGAGCATTTGGGTGGAGCATCTTGGTGGAAATGGGTCTCTTGTACACATAGAATGTCACATTGTGAGGAGTCAGCTTCCTTCCATAGAGATGCTCTTTTGGCCGGGTGGTTCAGGCCATGCGCATTAATAGATAGTATTTTAACTGGCATTGCTTAGTGTGAGGGTTTCCTTATGTGTCAAGTAGCGATTGTACTTACAGTTGGGAAAGAGTTCCTGTACTTCCGAGATAGCAACACCACAATAGTACTCTGTAGCTCGAATGATTGTTGGGGCTCGTCCCGGGTTTGTCATCTGTTGATGGTGCGCCTGGGTGGTTCGGTGAGTTAGGTGTGTGGTCCTTGGCTGTTTGTGGTGTCGAGGATGATCCACTGAGAGGTTGTCTCTAGAGATGGTTGTTGATCCAAAAAAATCAGTAAAACAACAAGACAAAACACACAGAAATAGAAAAAGAAAAATGGTTGACAGTAGGGATGAGCTTCGTGTTCGAGTCGAACCCATGTTCGACTCGAACATCGGCTGTTCGATCGTTCGTCGAATTGCGAACCATATGGGCCGTTCGCGCCAAATTCGTGTGGCGCGTCACGGCCCATAATTCACTGCGGCATCGCAGTGCATTGCTGGCTGATGATTGGCCAAGCATGCACTATGACCCGCATGCTTGGCCAATCACAGCGCCGCCTGAACAGAGAGCCGTAATTGGCCAAAGCCAAGTAGGCTTTGGCCAATTATGGCTCAGGGGATTTAGTACACGCCCTACACTATATAAGGCCGCCTGCACGGCGGCCCTGTGTAGTGTGTGTTCCGGCGTTCATTGAGAGAGAGAGAGAGACAGACAGTGACATTTGATTTGAGTTAGATAGATTAGGCAGAACAGTCAGTCAGTTAGCTGCACTTACAGTGTATTCTGTATATATATGCATCCCAGGTGTTGCATATATATATATATATATATATATATATATATATATATATATATATATATACACTGTATTCAGTTTAGCTAGATCTGTTCTTGTTATCTTCCTACTGACAGGCAGGCTTGTCTTGTTACAGTATTTACAGCTACCTGAAGAAAATTACTGGTGTTCCTTTGATCCTATTAGTATCACAGTCAGGCAGCTAGACTATTTACAGTTAGTGCAGTGCGTCCTGCTCACAATGTTCAGCTAGATCCGTTCCTGTTATCTTCTTACTGACAGGCAGGCTTGTCTTGTTACAGTATATACAGCTACCTGAAGAAAATTACTGGTGTTCTTTTGATCCTATTAGTACCACAGTCAGGCAGCTAGACTATTTACAGTTAGTGCAGTGCGTCCTGCTCACAGTGTTCAGCTAAACCTACAAGTTAGTGTGGTGCGTCCACCTCACAGTGTTCAGCTAGATCTGTTCCTGTTATCTTCTTACTGACAGGCAGGCTTATCTTGTTACAGTATATACAGCTACCTGAAGAAAAGTACTGGTGTTCTTTTGATCCTATTAGTACCACAGTCAGGCAGCTAGACTATTTACAGTTAGTGCAGTGCGTCCTGCTCACAGTGTTCAGCTAAACCTACAAGTTAGTGGGGTGCGTCCTGCTCACAGTGTTCAGCTAAACCTACAAGTTAGTGTGGTGAGTCCACCTCGCAGTGTTCAGCTAAACCTACAAGTTAGTGCAGTGCGTCCTGCTCACAGTGTTCAGCTAGATCCGTTCCTGTTATCTTCCTACTGACAGGCAGGCTTGTCTTGTTACAGTATATACAGCTACCTGAAGAAAATTACTGGTGTTCTTTTGATCCTATTAGTACCACAGTCAGGCAGCTAGACTATTTACAGTTAGTGCAGTGCATCCTGCTCACAGTGTTCAGCTAAACCTACAAGTTAGTGTGGTGCGTCCACCTCACAGTGTTCAGCTAAACCTACAAGTTAGTGCAGTGCGTCCTGCTCACAGTGTTCAGCTAAACCTACAAGTTAGTGCAGTGCGTCCTGCTCACAGTGTTCAGCTAGATCCGTTCCTGTTATCTTCTTACTGACAGGCAGGCTTGTCTTGTTACAGTATATACAGCTACCTGAAGAAAATTACTGGTGTTCTTTTGATCCTATTAGTACCACAGTCAGGCAGCTAGACTATTTACAGTTAGTGCAGTGCATCCTGCTCACAGTGTTCAGCTAAACCAACAAGTTAGTGGGGTGTGTCCTGCTCACAGTGTTCAGCTAAACCTACAAGTTAGTGTGGTGCATCCACCTCACAGTGTTCAGCTAGATCCGTTCCTGTTATCTTCTTACTGACAGGCAGGCTTGTCTTGTTACAGTATATACAGCTACCTGAAGAAAATTACTGGTGTTCTTTTGATCCTATTAGTACCACAGTCAGGCAGCTAGACTATTTACAGTTAGTGCAGTGCGTCCTGCTCACAGTGTTCAGCTAAACCTACAAGTTAGTGGGGTGCGTCCTGCTCACAGTGTTCAGCTAAACCTACAAGTTAGTGTGGTGTGTCCACCTCACAGTGTTCAGCTAAACCTACAAGTTAGTGCAGTGCGTCCTGCTCACAGTGTTCAGCTAGATCTGTTCCTGTTATCTTCCTACTGACAGGCAGGCTTGTCTTGTTACAGTATATACAGCTACCTGAAGAAAATTACTGGAGTTCTTTTGATCCTATTAGTACCACAGTCAGGCAGCTAGACTATTTACAGTTAGTGCAGTGCGTCCTGCTCACAGTGTTCAGCTAAACCTATAAGTTAGTGGGGTGCGTCCTGCTCACAGTGTTCAGCTAAACCTACAAGTTAGTGTGGTGCGTCCACCTCACAGTGTTCAGCTAAACCTACAAGTTAGTGCAGTGCGTCCTGCTCACAGTGTTCAGCTAGATCCGTTCCTGTTATCTTCTTACTGACAGGCAGGCTTGTCTTGTTACAGTATATACAGCTACCTGAAGAAAATTAATGGTGTTCTTTTGATCCTATTAGTACCACAGTCAGGCAGCTAGACTATTTACAGTTAGTGCAGTGCGTCCTGCTCACAGTGTTCAGCTAAACCTACAAGTTAGTGGGGTGCGTCCTGCTCACAGTGTTCAGCTAAACCTACAAGTTAGTGGGGTGCGTCCTGCTCACAGTGTTCAGCTAAACCTACAAGTTAGTGTGGTGCGTCCACCTCAGTGTTCAGCTAAACCTACAAGTTAGTGTGGTGCGTCCACCTCACAGTGTTCAGCTAAACCTACAAGTTAGTGGGGTGCGTCCTGCTCACAGTGTTCAGCTAAACCTACAAGTTAGTGGGGTGCGTCCACCTCACAGTGTTCAGCTAAAGCTACCTGTAGAAGGTTGGTGGTGTTCTCATACTACAGGCAGGTAGTTGATTTTGCTAGCTGCAGTATCAATACATATATATATATATATATATACATATCCCAGCTTAGTGCAGCTACAGGCCATTAGTATGTCTGGAGGGCCAAGAAGGAGAGGCAGACAGTCACAAGCCAATAAGAGAGGGCAAGCAGGCTCTGTGTCTAGTGCTGGTCATGGAGATGGTGCATCCTCATCAGCATGTGGCCGTGGGACACGCTTGGGCTTTTTTTCGGCAGCTGGCCGTGTTGAGCCACAACATGCGGAAGACTTGGTCGAGTGGATGACCAAGCCGTCCTCATCCTCCTCATCCTCTCTCACCCATGCCCAGGGTACTTTGTCTGGCAAAGCAGCGGCCTCTTCCCTCGGCTCAATGTCATCAGTGACTCCTTCCCTAGCCCCACCATGTCCTCCTGAGGAGTCCCTCGAACTGTTTGACCACATTGTTGGGCACATGCTCCAGGAGGATGCCCAGCGTTTGGAAGGCTCTGATGATGATACTGAGCTCGATGAAGGCAGTAACATGAGTGCAGACAGAGGGGGTGCCCAAGAAGGACAGCAATCTGGCAGTCATGCTCCCCCTGCTGCAGCATACTGCCAGGTTTGCTCCAGTGATGAGGAGGGAGGGGATGATGAGGTCACTGACTCAACGTGGGTGCCTGATAGGAGAGAGGAGGAGGAGGAGGAGGCGGCACATCACCAATGTGGCAGGATGCCCTCCAGGGGCCAGCCTAAAGGCAGCACATTAACTGCATCACACCCCAAAGCTCCACATGTGCATGGTGCTGCAGTCTCTGCGCGTTATTCAAAAAGTTCTTTGGTGTGGGCCTTTTTTGAGACGAGTGCATCAGATCGCACCGCTGCTATTTGCAACATATGTCTCAAGCGTATCTCGCGTGGCCAAAACATCTCCTGCTTGGGTACCACATGCTTGACCAGACATATGTTGACCTGCCATGCAGTTCTTTGGCAAGCGTATCTAAAAGACCCACACCAAAGAACAAAGAGGACCTCTCCTTGCTCCTCATCAGCTGAGATCTCCAACCCCACTATACCTTCAGTCCTCTCTGAGACCTGCACTGAGAGGAATGAAGGTGTAGAATTAGGTGTGTCACAGCCAAGTACTTGTGGGCAATCTGCTTTTGGTACACCGACGTCAGATTGTACCAGGCAAATTTCCCTGCCCCAGCTGCTGCACCGCCGAAAGAAGTTTGCTCCCAGCCATCCACATGCGCAGCGGTTGAATGCTAGCTTGGCAAAATTGCTAGCACTTCAACTGCTGCCTTTTCAGTTGGTAGACTCTGCCCCCTTCCGTGAGTTTGTGGAATGTGCGGTTCCTCAGTGGCAGGTACCTAAACGCCACTTTTTCTCACGGAAGGCGATTCCGGCTCTCTACCGGCATGTGGAAGGCAATGTCCGTGCCTCGCTGGACAGGGCGGTCAGCGGTAAGGTGCATATTACCGCTGACTCATGGTCCAGCAGGCATGGACAGGGACGTTACTTAAGTTTCACGGCGCATTGGGTGACTCTGCTGGCAGCTGGGAAGGATGCAGGACAAGGTGCAGTAGTGTTGGAGGTTCTTCTGCCACCACGCCTCCAAAATGCTAATGATTGTGACACACCTCTCTCCTCCACCCCCTCCTCTTCTTCTTCCTCCATGGCCTCTTCCTGTGCTTTGTCCTCGGAACCAGCGGTGCTCCGTAGCCATTCAAGGGGCTACGCAAGTACGCAGGCCAAAAGATGCCATGCGGTGCTTGAGCTGGTGTGATTGGGGGACAGGAGCCACACTGGGGCAGAGGTTCTGTCAGCTCTGCAGGGGCAGGTTCAGAGGTGGTTGACGCCACGCCAACTTAAGGCAGGAATGGTGGTTTGCGACAATGGCACCAACCTCCTCTCTGCCCTCCGACAGGGACAAATGACCCATGTGCCCTGTTTGGCTCACGTCCTTAACTTGGTGGTGCAGCAGTTCTTGGGCAGGTACCCGGGCTTACAGGATGTCCTGAGGCAGGCCAGGAAAGTCTGTGTGCATTGTCGCCGGTCATATAATGCCAGTGCTCAGCTGACGGACCTCCAAAAGGAGTTTAACCTGCCCAAGAACCACCTAATCTGTGACATGCCCACCAGGTGGAACTCAACGTTGGCCATGCTGCAGCGGCTGCACACGCAGCAGAGGGCCATCAATGAGTACCTGTGTGACTATGGCACCAGGACAGGGTCAGGGGAGCTTGTTTTTTTTTCCCCACGCCAGTGGGCCATGATCAGGGATGCATGCACTGTCCTGTCACCATTTGAGGAGGCCACAAGGATGGTGAGCAGTGACAGTGCATGCATCAGTGACACTGTCCCCCTTGTCCACCTGTTGGAGCACACGCTGCGTTGAATAATGGACAGGGCACTTGAGGCAGAACAGAGGCAGGAAGAGGAGGACTTCCTTAGCTCTCAAGGCCCCCTTTATCCAGACAGTGTTTCTGCATGCTCGCCGATCACACAGGAAGAGGACGAGGAGGAGGAGGAGGAAGATTGTGTCAGTATGGAGGTGGAGCCTGGCACTCAGCATCAGCAGCAGTCTTTAAGGGATCAGTCCCAAGAAACACATGGACTTGTACGTGGCTGGGAGGAGGTGGCTGCGGACCATGTCGTCCTTAGTGACCCAGAGGACTCCGGACCGAATGCCTCAGCAAACCTACGCTGCATGGCCTCCCTGATCCTGCAAAGCCTGCGTAAGGATCCTTGTATTCGTGGTATCAAGGAGAAGGACCAATACTGGCTGGCAACCCTCCTTGATCCACGTTACAAGGGTAAGGTTGCGGACCTTATCTTGCCATGGCAGAGGGAGCAGAGGATGAAACATCTTCGGGAGGCCTTGCAGAAAGGTCTGTGCAATGCGTTCCCAGAGACTGGGAGGTTACAAACTCCTGTTTCTGGACAACGTGTTGCTGAGGCTTCGGTCAGTCAAAGAAGGAGCGGTGGAGAAGGTAGCCGTCTGACCAATGCGTTCAGACAATTTTTTGGTCCGCAGCCCCAAGGTATGATCGGTTCCAGCAACCATCGCCAGCGTCTGTTTTACATGGTGCAGGAATACCTAGGGGCAAGATCAGACTTGGACACCTTTCCCACCGAAAATCCTCTGGGTTACTGGGTCTTGAGGATGGATCACTGGCCAGAGCTTGCACAGTATGCAATTGAGCTACTGGCCTGTCCTGCATCCAGCGTTCTTTCGGAACGCACATTCAGTGCTGCTGGAGGCTTTGTAACCGATCACAGGGTGCGTCTGTCCACCGACTCGGTCGATCGACTGACCTTCATAAAAATGAATCAGTCTTGGATCACCACCAGCTACCAAGCACCTGATGCTGATGTAACCGAATAATTTTTTTTTAAATCTCAGATTCCTTCAAAGACTGCTTATGCTGATGCTGAGTGACTATCCCTGAGTAATTATCCTCTTCCTCCTCTATCATCACGCTGATAGCTTGAAAGAACATTTTTGGTTCTGGGCGCCACCACCAATGCCTAAGGCACAATTTTTCAGCCCCTGTTTAACAGGGGCGTGTGATTACAATTTTTGATGCAATACTTTGCAGCAGGGCTCGTTCCTGCGTTCCAACTAGAGTGTCTGTGAGGGGTTGCAGTGTTGTGGCACCAGCACCAGTGCCTAAGGCCCAATTTTTCTGCCCCTGTTTAACAGGGGCATGTAATTACAATTTTTGATGCAATACTTTGCAGCAGGGCTCGTTCCTGCGTTCCAACTAGAGTGTCTGTGAGGGGTTGCAGTGTTGTAGCACCAGCACCAGTGCCTAAGGCCCAATTTTTCTGTCCCTGTTTAACAGGGGCGTGTAATTACAATTTTTGATGCAATACTTTGCAGCAGGGCTCGTTCCTGCGTTCCAACTAGAGTGTCTGTGAGGGGTTGCAGTGTTGTAGCACCAGCACCAGTGCCTAAGGCCCAATTTTTCTGCCCCTGTTTAACAGGGGTGTGTAATTACAATTTTTGATGCAATACTTTGCAGCAGGGCTCGTTCCTGCATTCCAACTAGAGTGTCTGTGAGGGGTTGCAGTGTTGTAGCACCAGCACCAGTGCCTAAGGCCCAATTTTTCTGCCCCTGTTTAACAGGGGCGTGTAATTACAATTTTTGATGCAATACTTTGCAGCAGGGCTCGTTCCTGCATTCCAACTAGAGTGTCTGTGAGGGGTTGCAGTGTTGTGGCACCAGCACCACCACCACCACCACCACCACCACCAAAGGCCCAATTTTTCTGCCCCTGTTCAACAGGGGCATGTAATTACAATTCTTGATCTAATATTTCACAGCAGGGCCCATTTCTGCACCCACCAAGAGCGAGTGAGGACTTACAGTGTTGTGGCACCACCACCACCACCACCACCACCAAAGGCCCAGTTTTTCTGCCCCTGTTCAACAGGGGCATGTAATTACAATTCTTGATCTAATATTTCACAGCAGGGCCCTGTGAGGGCTTACGTTGTTGTGGCCACAACAACACCTAAGGGCCAAATTTATGCTGAGTATATAGGGCAGGCCCCTACTTTCAAACATCTAACTTACAAACGACTCCTACTTGCAAACGGAAGGAGACAACAGGAAGTGAGATGAAATCTACCCCTAGGAAGGGAAATTCTCTCCTGTAAGAGTTAATATGGGAAAAACATTTCTCCTTTCCACTGATGCTTTCCAATCCTTGTTCCACAAAAAAACCCAAATTTTCAAAAAACATTTGTCATTGGGACAAAAAGTGAGGTGAAATCTTCTAAAGAGGAGGAAAGACAGCAAAACAAATGTCACAGGGGTGATAACCCTTCCCTATGTTTTCCAAAAAGCTTAAAAAAGATTTTTTGGCTGGAGCTAAACATGTTAAAAATGTACCCGTTCAAAATGACAAACAGATTCTACTTAACAACAAACCTACAGTCCCTGTCTTGTTTGCACCGCCTGTATACTGCTGTTCAGAGTATATAGAGCCTTGTGGCCCCACACCTTTCCTTATTTTAATTTGGGTGCGGGGTTCCCCTTAATATCCATACAAGACCCAAAGGGCCTGGTAATGAACTGGGGGGTACCCATGCCGTTTGTCTCACTGATTTTCATCCATATTGCCAGGACCCGACATTACATTAAACCCGCAAGCAGTTTTAAATGAGATTTTTTCCTTTAAAAATGACATTTGGTGCAGGGACTGTTCTAAACACGGGAAACACGCGCCACTTTACAGGCATACTATAGACACCCCCCAGGTACGATATTTAAAGGAATATTTCACTTTTTTTTTTTACTTTAACCATCATTAAAATCACTGCTCCCGAAAAAACGGCCGTTTTTAAAAGTTTTTTTTGCATTGATACATGTCCTCTGGGGTAGGATCCGGGTCCCCAAATCCTTTTTAGGACAATACCATGCAAATTAGCCTTTAAAATGAGCACTTTTGATTTCGAACGTTCGAGTCCCATAGACGTCAATGGGGTTCTAACGTTCGTGCAAATTTTCGGTCCGTTCGCAGGTTCTGGTGCGAACCGAACCGGGGGGGGTGTTCGGCTCATCCCTAGTTGACAGCATCAAGAGAGAATCCGTTGAGGGATTCTTGCACAAAGTGCACTGTTCACTGTGGATGAGGGGAGATGGAAGTAATTCCATATGTCAACTTTACCGGGGGGTAGATGAAATCGTGTTTATGCTTTCCGTTTAAGAGCACTCACTTAGGTGTATTTGGTTCCTTTCATTTTGTTTTTTTCCTGGTCACTACCTGCCATTCCTCCTGGATATATGAGGTTCCTTCTGCCTTTATGGGGACTTGTGGCAACTCCGTTAAGATTCCCCATTGTCGTAAGGCTATCAGTCCCTCTTCCAGGGTGGATACTGTGGTCGTGGACCCATTATAGGTAATGGAAAGTGTAGCTGGATATTTCCATTTGTACATGAAGTACATGATCTGATGATTGCGTAGTGCTTTGGTAATTGTGGCCAGGTTGCGATGCCATTGGAGAGTGTACCTGGATAGATCAGGGAGTAGTTGTATGGAGGCGTATTGGGCGTTGCTTGGATTTGCGAAAAGCTTCTAGAATACATTCTTTTGCCCTGTAAAAGTGGAGTCTCAGCAATACGTCCCTGGGAACGTCATCTGCCAGGAAGGACGGTTTAGGGACCCTATGTATTCTATCTACCGTTAGCTCCAGTGCAGACATTGCAGGCGAGATGGCGGAGAATAAATCTTGGGCATATTGCGGAAGCTGCGCTGGTGATACTGATTCTGGAATGCCTCTTATCTTTAGGTTGTTTCTCCTGGATCTATCCTTGAGGTCTGCTATTTTTCTCCTCCTTTGATCCAGGAGGTTTCATGACTGTGGGCCCAGTGTGCCTCCACCATCTTGTTAAAGGAGCTGGTGTATTCTCCCATGGCATGCTCCACCTGGTTCACTCTCTCTCCTATTACGTGGACCTCTGCTTGGCATTTGTGTACAGTATGGAGCATGTCATTGTGCAATGAGGATCTAAGGGACATAAGCATGTCTTTTAATACGGTATCAGACACTGGCTGTCCTGTAGTGGGGAATCCTGCTATAGGATCTGGTGCTGCGGGTGTGTTGGGCCTTTGTGAGGAGTTGTTGCCACTCACCTCCATATCTTGGTGATGTAGGCCGGCTTGTGGGTACTCCGTGCGTTGTCTGCTTTTGGCAGGGCTCCTGGTTGTGGGGGTAGAGGCTGCTGAGGATGATCCACTGCGGGGGTTCTCCAATCCATTTCCCCTTCGGTCCGATGAGGAGGCTAGTGTTGCGGCCTTGTCATTCCGCTCCTCCGTTCGTGCTCCGCCACCATTTTGTTGGAGCTGCGCTGCTTGTGGGAAGAAGCCCGGCAGTTTGCGAAGCTGCGGCGGCGGTTCTTTTCATCTCCTCAGCATCCCTGATGTAACTCCAGGCTGTGCTGGGGTAGATGCTGGCTGTGATGTTGTCGCTCAGCTCCGATTGATGTGGATTCCCCCAGGTGTGTTGCGGAGCACTCAAGCTATGCGGCCATCTTCGGGCTTGGACGCCATGCCCCCCAATCGCAATGGTAACAAATTAACTTTCTTGTCACCTCCTGTGGGATTGGTCTTCCAGGCCACTCTCGCCAGACATTAGAAGCAGTCCCAAAAATACCTTTAGTTCACCCTTTTTCACTCTCTCCACCCCTATCCCTTGATGCAGTCTTACCTATAGCTGGGGATGGTCTGGTCTTAGGGTGGAAAGTCTGTGAGTCTCTGAGGGAAGATGTCAAATTCTCAGTTGTTGGGTACCTTTCCACAAGGTCTACGAGTTTGTCTGCTGTATCCAGCTCTCCATGGCTCACCCATTTCTGCAAGGCGGTAGGGAGAGACTTCAGAAATTTGTCCACGACTACCTGTTCCACAATTTTTGGTCCATACAGAGTTTCTGGCTGCAGCCATTTCCTGGTCAAGTGGATAAGGTCATAAATTTGTGACCGGGGTGGCTTTCGCCGATAACTCCAATTGTGGACATGCTGCGCACGGACAGCCAGGGTTACACCCAGTCGTGCCAATATCTCTATTTTCAATTGATCATAGTTTTTTGCATCCGCAGGCTCCTAGTCAAAATAAGCCTTTTGGGATTCTCCAGATAGTAGGGGGGGCACTAATCCAGCCCATTGTTCTTTAGGCCAACTTTATTTTTCCGCTGTCCTTTCAAAGGTGGTCAGAAAAATCTCAGGGTCATCATCTGCAGTCATCTTTGGCAACAGGTGGCTTACCCAAAAAGTCACTATTTTACCAGCATGACTCCCAGCCTTGGTCTGGTGCCTCTGCTGAAGCTGTTGAAGGCTTCAATTTTCTGCTGGTGTCTCTGTTCCTGCTGTGTCAGCAATTCCCTATGGTGATCTGATCCTGATTCTGAACCTGTTCCTGTGCCCTGAACCTGTGATCAATGTATCTGATCCTGTCTCCCTGTCCCAATCCCTATCCTGTCCCATCTGTTACCTTGCATCCCTGCCTGCAGTCTGATCCATCCATCCTCTCCCGGTCCTGTGTTCCTTACCCCAGCTGCTGATCTCCCTGTGTATGACCTTGGCCTGGCTTACGTTTATGTCTCTGGAACATCCCCTGTCCATCTGCTGATCTGCTGTGTATGACCCTGGCCTGGCTATTGTTTATGATCCTGGTATTTCCCATTTATTGTACTTATCTGTCTGTTGTTATTTGTAGGTCTCTGTCTGTTGGTTGCTTATTGCAATATTGTCATATTGGAGGTGGTTGTACTTACTTTAATAAATTATTATATTTTCACTTATATAAGTTTTGGTGTCCTCTGTCGCAGATCACACGGTTCTGGTCACACCTGTTCATGACAGTAAACCATAGTCAGCTCTGACCAGAAGTGACTGCGCAGAGGAACCATTGTATTACTGTTACTGCTACTAAAATGCAATCAGAAACAGTTGTTCTCCTTGCCTCACTGGTGTTGAAGGATAACAATTACTGTCGTCTGGTATTGAAAGAGTGGGCCAGGGATCAGCTCCTGGAGTTTATCCGTCTGGCACATTTTCTGGTTGATCAGGGTAGATTACTGTTTAAAAACGTTCAGCCCCTGATACAGGTGTGTGCTGAGCTAGCCTTGTCTAGCAGTCCTAAAGGAAGTGACGATTTTTCTCCCCCCTTCAGTAGTGATCAGGTGGAGTCTCTGGTACGGCTGTTGGAGGATGATGCTGTATACTTTCTGGAGCATTATTCAGCTTGTCCTAAACAGGTGCTAGTGGATTGTATAGATTCGGTGCAGTCCCTGGTTATACAGGCAGTATGTGAACCCACGTTGGTTCAACCTGTACTAGATGCATGGTCAGACTTATTATTTCCAGCCTCAGTCAGCTCTTCACAACCCGGACCTGCTATTAGACACCTGCCTGCCCAAGAGTCTTTTTCCCCTTCACCCATGGCAACCTCCGTTTCAGCCCAATATACCCTTCTTCCCACCAAATATCAATACCCTGTCTCTACCCGCTGCACTTATCCTGCCTTTAACCCGCCTGCCTCTTCTTTACTACCTACAACTTCCCCACAAGAACTTCCTCGGGCCACTGTTTCCTCTTCCTTGCCATATCCCAGCCCTTCTCTTCAGTACACCTCACCTCCTACCTACAGTCCTGCAGTCACCTACAGATCTCCAGCAGTTAAGCCAAAGAAGAAACAAAAGTTCTTTCCAACCCACACGATCCTGCCAGTAACTCAACCTGCCTCCACACCAACCAAACTGCTCCAGTCTGCTTGCATGCCAGCTGAACCTGATAACCCATCTGATTCTGCCAAATCCATCCAATCTATTCAGCCAGTGTCTCAGCCTGATGTATTCCTGTCCGTTGCCCAGCCTGATGTGCCACCGTGTGCTGCCCATCCTGATGTGCCACCGTCTGCAGCCCAGCCTGATGTGCCACTGTCTGCTGCCCAGCCTGATGTGCCACCGTCTGCTACCCAGCCTGATTTCCACCATCTGCTGCCCAGCCTGATGTGCCACCATCTTCAGCCCAGCCTGATGTGCCACCGTCTGCAGCCCAGCCTGATGTGCCACCGTCTGCAGTCCAGCCTGATGTGCCACCATCTGCTGCCCAGCCTGATGTGCCACCGTCTGCTGCCCAGCCTGATGTGCTCCTGTCCGCTGCCCAGCCTGATGTGCTCCTGTCCGCTGCCCAGCCTGATGTGCTCCTGTCCGCTGCCCAGCCTGATGTGTTCCTGTCCGCTGCCCAGCCTGATGTGTTCCTGTCCGCTGCCCAGCCTGATGTGTTCCTGTCCACTGCGCAGCCTGATGTGTTCCTGTCCGCTGCCCAGCCTGATGTGTTCCTGTCCACTGCCCAGCCTGATGTGCCAGTGTCTGCTACTCAGCCTGTTGTACCAATGCCTGTGCCCGCTGTCCAGTTTGAGGTCCCAGTGCCTGCTGCTCAGCCTGACATCCCAGTGTCCATGTTCCATTCTGATGCTCCAATGACTACTGCCCAGTCTGATGTACCTGTTGTTCAGCCTGTTGTGCCAGTACCTGCTGTTCTGCCTGTTGTGCTAGCACCTGTGCCTGTTGCCCAGTCTGAAGTTCCAGTACCTGCTATCCAGTCTGATGCACCTGTTGTTCAGCCTGTTGTGCTAGCACCTGCTGTTCTGCCTGATGTGCCAGCGCCTGTGTCTGCTGCCCAGTCTGAAGTTCCAGTACCTGCTGCCTGGTCTGATGTCTCGGTACTTGCTGTCCAGTCTGCTGTGCCCGCCTCCCAGTCTGATGTGCCCGCCTCCCAGTCTGATATGCCCACCTCCCAGTCTGATGTGCCCGCTTGCCAGCCTGATGTGCCAGCTTCCCGGTCTAATGTGCCTACCTTCCAGCCTGATGTCTCGGTGCTTGCTTTCCAGCCTGGTGTCTCGTTGCCTGCCTTCCAGCCTGATGTCTTGAAATTAGTATCTCAGCCTAAAGTTTCAGTGCCCGTGTCTCAGCCTGAAGTTTCAGTGCCCATGTCTCAGCCTGAAGTTTCGGTGCCCGTGTCTCAGCCTGAAGTTTTAGTGCCAGTGTCTCAGCCTGAAGTTTTAGTGCCAGTGTCTCAGCCTGAAGTTTCGGTGCCCGTGTCTCAGCCTGAAGTTTCGGGGCCCTTGTCTCAGTCTGTTGAACGGGTGCTCATTACCCAGTCTGCTGATATGGGGGCCCGTTACCCAGTCTGCTGAACCGGTGCCCGTTATCCAGTCTGCTAAACCGGAGTCCATCACTTGGCCTGTTAAGCCAGTACCCGTTATTCGGTTTGCCGGACCAGTGCTGGTGTCCAGCTTGCTGAGCCAGGGCCCTTTACCCAGCCCACTGGGCCGGGGCCCATTACCCAGCTTGCTGAGCCGGTGCCTGTGATCCAGCCTGCCCTTACGGTGCTCGCTGTTCGGCCTAATGTTCCAGAGCCTGCTGCCCAGCTCGACGACCCAGAGCCTGCTGCCTAGCTCAAAGACTTGAAGCCTGCTGCCCAGCTCGATGACCCGGAGCCTGCTGCCCAGCTCGACGATCTGGAGCCTGCTGCCCAGCTCGGCGATCCGGAGCCTGCTGCTCAGCTCGGCGATCCGGAGCCTGCTGCTCAGCTCGACGATCTGGAGCCTGCTGCCCAGCTCGACGACCCGGAGCCTGCTGCCCAGTTTGACGACCCGGAGCCTGCTGCCCAGCTCGACGACCCTGAGCCCTGATGTGCCCGCTGTCTGCTCTGATGTGCCCGCTGTCTGCCCTAACGTGCTCACTGTCTGCCCTGAGATGCCTGATGCCCAGCCTGAAGTGCCTGTTGCCCAGCCTGACGTACCCCCATCTGTTGTTCTGCTTGATGCCATAGACTATGGACAATTACAACCAGTTGGAGTGTCCGGAGGCCACACCTTTGAGGGGGGGTACTGTCAGGAAATGTTCCATCCGCTGGTAATAGCTGTCATTTAATAAACGGTTCTTCTAGGTATAATAGCCACCCTATACTTAGTTGACCACCACTGCGCCTCGGAAAGTCAACCTAAATAATGATTATTATCGGTTGGTATAGCCTAACTATAGCTGCCACTTAGTGAGTAAAAACTGTACAAAAAGTATTCAAATCTGTGACGTGAAAATGGTGCACTACACCCCACGTGACAAATTAAAAGTGGCGCTATCTCAAAATTCCCACCTTTTACAGTGAATTATCTAATCTAGTGAACACACTTTTATGGGTGTATATTAAACAATCTATATACATAAATAAATAGAGTAATGACATTAAACCAAATGAAATAAAAAACACCAAATAAAACACAGTACATAATGTGACTCAGTGCCAGTGCTGCTTACAATCATATGTGTCCGTCCCTATACCATTGCAAGATACACACAATATATAGCATTTAAAACAAATGGCAATATCTAAATGTCACACAATAATTATGTGAATACAAAAATAAAGTCTGTGGAAAATACACACATGTGTACAAAATGTCCGTGATCGTGATTAAAAAACATCAACTGTGCCACAGCAAGTCCTTTGTATCTCAGAAGTGTAATTAATCCTTCCACCACACCTAAGTGTTCAGTAATCACTCTCCCTATGGACAGCCACTCACCAGCTCCTTATGCCTCCATTTTCGTATGAGGCTATAAAGCATAGAAGTTTCAAGGCTATCGGTAAGGGTTAAATATATTCCATCCGGTAATTCGTTCCATATAAAAATGAAAAAGAACTCCCAATAGTGTGATACCGTAAAAACTTTTAATAACACACACTTCAAATTACACTCCAAAGGTTCCACTCACCTTGTGTAAACAATATAAAAGCACAGCAAATCCCACGGCACTCTGTATAATGCAATACCAACACAGCAACTTGGATAAACCTCCTAGGGGGTATGCGGTCACGGCGGACCCTACCACAGCTGACGTGTAAGAAGTCTCTCTCACCCTCTCCTCGCCTGCCAGTCAGATGGACCCACCGTCTCCCCCAATAGGTGAACCACAGAGCTTGCTTCCTCCTGTCACTAGTACGTGGTGTTTATCCTTCACTCGGCCACGCCCCCGACATGTTTCGTTACGCCTGTAACTTAATCATGGGATAGGCCGCTCTAGACATCAGTCTCCCTTTATACCTCCTCTCATCTCTAATCTAATAGGGATGTCAAAGTGCGCATGCGCAACCTTTGTATTCCGCGCCTGCGCTCTCGGAGTGTCCCCGTGAGCACAAACCCCCGCTAATCGCGGCTGTCGATCACTAGTTGCTGGTTAATCATGTAGCGGTATCAGATTGTCACCGTCCCTCTGCTCCATCACCATTATTTATGGCAACTTCTCAGAGCGGTGGGTTCTCCAACAGCGCTGTATTACCCTGACATGTTTATCAAAGAGATCTCAGTGTGCTTAACACATAATTATATACCAATGTATTCCAACATACATATTACCTGAAATATTATATAAAATTATCAATCCGGTTATTATTAACACCACCTATTGATATTTAAAAACCGCAAAATGAATATATGACATGAAAGAAACATATATAAAATGACATAATGAATAAGACAAATGGAGATGGCTGGAAAAGGTTACCACATAGAATTTAGAAACAGACTTCTCTAGTCCAGTTTTGGTAAACCTAAAATAACTTATAATGGTTCTAAAAAATTTTTTTTTTTAAAAAAAGAGAGAATTTTCCCAAAAAATTAAAAAAAATATATATATTTAAAAAATATATTTAAAAATATTATAATATATATATATATGATAAGGCACTGACTCCAAATAGTGACATATCTGTAAACTATTGGTTCATATGCACAAATAACAACTATTGGAGTAACAGCTAACATTATTCCTCATTACTTCTACCATTATGTTATTTAGACTAATTGTTATTAAAAGCATTAAAAATCATGTTTAAAACACAAATCATGTTTAAGGCAAATAATAAACCCACACTCATTACAGAGTGGATACATCAATTTAAAGGGGGATCCTACATTCATCTTCTATCAGACATAGAGGGATCAATTAGTCAACTAAAAATCATTAATAAAGTAATTAAGGTCTAATTCAATGTTGAGCCCTCTCGGGGTAAGACTTTTAAAAAGGAGTATCCATTCCGTTTCTCTGCGTGACAAATCTCTTACCCTATTGGAGCCCCTCGAAGAGGGATAAACAACATCGATGCCACAAAATTGTAGCAGAGATGGGTCCTGCTGGTGTTTGTCCTTAAAGTGCATGGATACACTGTGGTACTTGTATCCATTTTTGATGTTGGTCAAGTGTTCACTGATCCGGATCTTCAACTGCCTTTTGGTTCTTCCAACATAATACAAACCGCAGGGACACCACATAAGGTAGACCACATGCGTCGTAGTACATGTACTGAATTCTTTAATCTCGAACCTGTCTCCTTCTCTGTTGGTGACACTTGTAATACCTCTATTACTAACCTTCACTGTTCTACAACAAACACACTTCCTGCAACAGAAGAAACCTCTAAAATTGAAGGACAGTGACCTTGGGTTTGGTGGATCCAATATCTTTTTCACTATTTGATCTCCTATGCTTGGGGCCCTCCTATATATGAATCTCGGTTGGGCTGGTAGTATTCCTCCCAAGTGTTTATCCTTACAGAGGATGTACCAGTATTTTCTATAGATGCTTTCAATCTCTTTGTATTGGCAATGGAACCCAGATATAAAACTCAATTGATGTTGGGTGTCCCCTCTTTGTACTTCTTTTACCTTCAAACAATGTTCCCTAGGGATTTTAGCTACTTCTTGTACATTTTTAGTTAGTACATCTTCCTTATAACCCTTCTGAACGAATTTCTCCTTCAGAACATTTGATTGAACCAGGAAATCTTCCGTCAGAGTACAGTTCCGACGGATCCGCAATAGTTGGCCCTTCGGGATGTTTTTTATCCATGATGGATGATGTCCACTTGCCACGGACAAATAACTATTGCGGTCCATCGGTTTGAAGTACACCTTGGTTTTTAACGTATCATTCACTCTCTCAATAGTAACATCTAGAAAGTTGATTACTTTATAACTATTCGTTATGTCATTTTATATATGTTTCTTTCATGTCATATATTCATTTTACGGTTTTTAAATATCAATAGGTGGTGTTAATAATAACCGGATTGATAATTTTATATAATATTTCAGGTAATATGTATGTTGGAATACATTGGTATATAATTATGTGTTAAGCACACTGAGATCTCTTTGATAAACATGTCAGGGTAATACAGCGCTATTGGAGAACCCACCGCTCTGAGAAGTTGCCATAAATAATGGTGATGGAGCAGAGGGACGGTGACAATCTGATACCGCTACATGATTAACCAGCAACTAGTGATCGACAGCCGCGATTAGTGGGGGTTTGTGCTCACGGGGACAATCCGAGAGCGCAGGCGCGGAATACAAAGGTTGCGCATGCGCACTTTGACATCCCTATTAGATTAGAGATGAGAGGAGGTATAAAGGGAGACTGATGTCTAGAGCGGCCTATCCCATGATTAAGTTACAGGCATAAACGAAACATGTCGGGGGCGTGGCCGAGCGAAGGATAAACACCACGTACTAGTGACAGGAGGAAGCAAGCTCTGTGGTTCACCTATTGGGGGAGACGGTGGGTCCATCTGACTGGCAGGCGAGGAGAGGGTGAGAAAGACTTCTTACACGTCAGCTGTGGTAGGGTCCGCCGTGACCGCATACCCCCTAGGAGGTTTATCCAAGTTGCTGTGGTGGTATTGCATTATACAGAGTGCCGTGGGATTTGCTGTGCTTTTATATTGTTTACACAATGTGAGTGGAACCTTTGGAGTGTAATTTGAAGTGTGTGTTATTAAAAGTTTTTACGGTATCACACTATTGGGAGTTCTTTTTCATTTTTATATGGAACGAATTACCGGATGGAATATATTTAACCCTTACCGATAGCCTTGAAACTTCTATGCTTTATAGCCTCATACGAAAGTGGAGGCATAAGGAGCTGGTGAGTGGCTGTCCATAGGGAGAGTGATTACTGAACACTTAGGTGTGGTGGAAGGATTAATTACACTTCAGAGATACAAAGGACTTGCTGTGGCACAGTTGATGTTTTTTAATCACGATCACGGACATTTTGTACACATGTGTGTATTTTCCACAGACTTTATTTTTGTATTCACATAATTATTGTGTGACATTTAGATATTGCCATTTGTTTTAAATGCTATATATTGTGTGTATCTTGCAATGGTATAGGGACGGACACATATGATTGTAAGCAGCACTGACACTGAGTCACTTTATGTACTGTGTTTTATTTGGTGTTTTTTATTTCATTTGGTTTAATGTCATTACTGCTAACTGACACTGAGTCACTTTATGTACTGTGTTTTATTTGGTGTTTTTTATTTCATTTGGTTTAATGTCATTACTCTATTTATTTATGTATATAGATTGTTTAATATACACGCATAAAAGTGTGTTCACTAGATTAGATAATTCACTGTAAAAGGTGGGAATTTTGAGATAGCGCCACGTTTAATTCGTCACGTGGGGTGTAGTGCACCATTTTCACGTCACAGATTTGAATACTTTTTGAATAGCTGTCATTTGGCATGCAGTACTGAGGTCCACCAGCAGGTGTCTCCTGGCAGTTTGGAACTTTCAGGAGAGCTTTTCCCTGCTGATGTTATGTAATCTTTGGGCCGCAGTACTGGCGTCCACCAGCGGATGGATCCTGGCAGTGTGGAGCAGACAGTACCTCCTACAATCAGGTGTCACTTGAGGCCAATCACAGGCCTATAAATACCCAGCAAGCACTCACATGTTTGCCTTGGTTTCTTCCTTGCGCCCTGACCTGCTAGCTTGTGATCTGATCCTGATTCTGAACCTGTTCCTGTGCCCTGAACCTGTGACCCATGTTTCTGATCCTGTCTCCCTGTCCCAATCCCTATCCTGTCCCATCTGTTACCTTGCATCCCTGCCTGCAGTCTGATCCATCCATCCTCTCCCGGTCCTGTGTTCCTTACCCCAGCTGCTGATCTCCCTGTGTATGACCTTGGCCTGGCTTACATTTATGTCTCTGGAACATCTCTGGAACATCCCCTGTCCATCTGCTGATCTGCTGTGTATGACCCTGGCCTGGCTATTGTTTATGATCCTGGTATTTACCATTTATTGTACTTATCTGTCTGTTGTTATTTGTGGGTCTCTGTCTGTTGGTTGGTTATTGCACTGTGTCATATTGGAGGTGGTTGTACTTACTTTAATAATTTATTATATTTTCACTTATATACGTTTTGGTGTCCTCTGTTGCAGATCACACGGTTCTGGTCACACCTGTTCATGACACTGCAACAAGAAATGTAAGGATGCAATCAGGGCAGCTAAGATAGAACACGAAAGGCACATAGCAGAGGAAAGTAAAACAAATTCCAAGACATTCTTTAATGAAACGAGTTCAGAGGGTAGTGATAAATGGGGAGTACTCAGAATGGTCCGAGATGGAAAGTGGGGTCTCCCAGGGTTCTTTCCTGGGACCAATCCTATTTAATTTATTCATAAACGACCTGGAGGATTGGATAAACAGCTCAATCGCTGTATTTGCGGACGATACTAAGCTAAGCAGGGCAACAACTTTTCAGCAGGATGTGGAAACCTTGCAAGAAGATCTGAACAAATTAATGGATGGGAAACTACATGTCAAATGAGGTTTAATGTAAAAAAAATAAAATAATGCATTTGGGTGGCAAAAATGTGAATGCAATGTACTCAATAGGGGGAGAACCTCTGGGGAAATGTAGGATGGAAAAGGATCTTGGGGTCCTAGTAGATGACAGGCTCAGCAATGGCATCCAAGCTGCTGTAAGCAAAGCAAACAGAATATTGGCATTAAAAAGGGGATTAACTCCAGAGATAAAATGATAATTCTGCCACTCTACAAGACTTTGGTCTGGCCGCACCCGGTGTATGCCGTCCAGCTCTGGGCACCAGTCCTCAGGAAGGATGTGCTGGAACTGGAGAGAGTCCAGAGAAGGGCAACAAAACTATTAAAGGGACTGGAGGACCTTAGTTATGATGAAAGGTTACAAGCACTGTTCTTTCTAGAGAGGAGACGCTTGAGAGAGGAAATTATTTCAATGTACAAATACCATACTGGTGACCCTACAATAGGTATAAAACTTTTCCACGAAAGGGAATTTAATAAGACACGTGGCCATTCACTTAAATTTAGAAGAAAGGCGGTTTAACCTTACACTGCGTAGAGGGTTCTTTACTGTAAGAGTGGTTGGGATGTGGAACTCTTTTCCATAGGCAGTGGTTTCAGTTGGGAGCATCGATAATTTCAAAAAACTGTTAGCTAAGCACCCGAACGACCACAACATACAGGGATATACAATGTAATACTGACATAAAATCACACACACAGGTTGGACTGTGTCTTTTTTTTCAACTGCAAACTTCCATAAATCAAAGGAGGCTAATATACATTGTGGACACTCCACCTATGGGAATGATACCTCAATCTCCCATATGGAACATGTTTAATAATAGCTGGAAAGACATATTCGCTCCACTGGCTTCAATTAAATGGCTATATAATCTACCTGCTAACTGCCTTAGCAGAGATATATCCATGTGCTAGAACTGAACCTTGGCCCTTCTGCCATGGTTGCACCTGCCTCAGCAGGCTATCAATGAGTATTTGTGTGACTTGTGGAGAATGTAGAATAATTATATTAATTTGGCTTTATAATCAAGATCTGTATGTATGCAGTCTGAGTTCCCTTTTATGCTTTGACATTGAAAAAGCTCACTCAGCTCAGCATAAGACGAATCTTGAAATAGCTAGGTTGTGTGCGTGTTATTTTTTGTACCAGTTGTTCCCCATGTACAGGGTTAATGACTAAAGGTCAGTAGGTCAGTGGTTTCACAGATAAGAATATACTCAGAGTATTTGTCATAGACTTTATTGTAAAGATCTTTTTAAAAGTAAAAACATATATTATCTATAATATAGTTAGTTATTTGATATAGTTATTTAATTAGTTAGCTAGATTGAGTTTGTGTGAAGTAATATATGTTTATATGTATCCAATTATAGTTTAATATGCATTTGTAAGGTTTGGTACAGAATTGCATTTCTGTAGCTTAAAGAATATCCATTACAAGAATTCGGCCATTTGGAAAGGTCATTCACCTTGAGTTTTTTATAAGAATCTGTTGTGTGTTACTAACAATCAAAGAAGCTTAAGAGACGTATCAGCTGTTGGCAAAGAGAATATTTAGAATAATCACGAATATGATCATTTCATTTTTAGTTCTAGCTATATATGGTTATGGCTATAGCTTGCTGACTAGTAGATTTGGAATTGTATAAAAACCAGTGTGACACTAGGCTAGCGGCACACACGACACACACACGACACACCACACACACAACACATGTCCTTCACTCACACACAGAAGGACTTCACTACTTTTTCACATACACAAAGAAGGACACACGCATCCTTACACTGAAGAAGACATTTTGTTTACATTAGGCCTAAATACAGCCTACCTCACAAACAGCTGCTAGAGCGGACATCTCTCTGACATAGAGAAGAACAGACGGAGCTGAAACATCTCTTGAACATTCTTGATACAAGTTTTTGTTCCTATTATCTTTTGTTTTACTACATCAAGCTGTAAGAAGAATTTAACTTTGTATATATTTTCAAGTTATTGCCAAGTGTGACCAAATAAACTCACACTTTGTTTAAAGACAGTCTGGCTACTGAACTTTTGAACAAAACGCCTAAGACACTGTTGACATAACACGTGTCTGAGAAGAGAAGGTTTTTACACTCTCTCTACATTTTTACAGAGATCGTCTGACTCTGACGATCTTTTTCTTGTTTTTTGTTAACACATCATCGGCTTCCAATTCAGGACTGTGATGACTAGAATTGTAAGCCCTTTGGTGACCAGAACGGTGAGCAGAAAAGAGACTAGGATCAGTGACATGATTATTCTTGTATTCCTGCTGGAGGAGGTGTAATAGACTGGGCATTGGAGGCACAGCAGAAGGAGAAACAGGAGGTCTTCCTGGAATCTCACAGCCTGCTTTATCATTTCACAACTAACACCTTCTCTGAAAGCACCGTCAGTCATGGGGGGTGAACAGGAAAGGGGGGAATGGTTGGGATCCAATCGGTAGGAATGAGGAGGACATAGGGTAGGCTTCCAAGGATACATTTCACCACTCCCAAATGTAGGCAGGTGTCTTTGGGTGAGGTGAGATGATTGAGAACAACACTATAGGTTGGAGTGTGAAGCCCAAAGTAAAATTATGTTACCTAAAGGAGCAATCAGCATATGCTAACAGGATTTTTGTTGAAAAATATACATGATTATATCAAGCAAAACAATGGGCATAAAAAAACTCCACATAGACCTCCACCAAAGTTGTGGTTAAGAAAGACAACATTGTCTAAAAATCAACAAAGCTGTGCTTACATACTACATATGCAGACGTAACTAAAAGGCAACACTGAATACAGTAGGCTCAAGCTGGCTCAACAGTGTTGCCATATTGGGGAGTCCAGTCGCAGGTGTTGTACCACCTATCATGAGTAGTAATATGCCACAGCACATTTACACTCCCGTCTAGAACAAGCGAAACTGGATCCCAGTAGGGGCCTCAGTAGACCAGTCAAATGACCCCACTAAGCTTAACGCACATATCAGTCCTACAGTTGCAGGGCAGCAGATAGTGTATATAGACAGTCTATAAATAAAGTGGGGCAGGTCAAGTCCAGTGTGCGCCAACACTAGATAAGAGGCAGGTCGGTTCCGCATAGCCTGATAAGGAAGGTGCTAATGGTCTATAGCCTAGGCTGTATTGAACATCTCTTATACAGTACCCAGGTCAGGTAGGCAGCCTGGCTGATGATCCATGCAGGATCTAAAGATCAGTTTACCCACATGTGGCGACTGGACCGTCCTTGCTCCTGGACATCTGGGGGAGGTTCCGACACTCTCTACCATGGCAGCTCACAGGCTATACCGGCTGTTGCGATGTTCACCATCTCGATCCCATGTCCATATAGTGGGACTCCTGGTGCCTTTATTAAGATGGAAACTGAGTCAGGCAATCAATTCACTGTTCATGTGCAGGTATGCGTGGCTGCATTCTTGGTGATGTCAAACATGTCACCAGCGTGGTGTCCTATCAGCTTTGCCTTCTTCAGGAATAGGGCTAGTGTCTGTTCCCTTCTTATACCATGTGGTCTTGTTCTACCTCAATTAGCCGCAAGGTGTCTCACCACCTATCAACACCATAGGCACACACACAGCTCTCAACTCATTCTGCACAGACTCCCTCATATGGCAACACTGTTGGGCTGGCTTGAGCCTACTGTATCCAGTGGTGTCTTTTAGTTACGTCTGCATGTGTGGTATTTGAGCGCAGCTGCAGTGATTTTTTAGACGTTTTTTAACTACGACTTTGTTGGAGGTTTATGTGGAGTTTTTTATGCCCATTGTTTTGTATGAGATAATCATGTATATTTTTCAGTAAAGATCCTGTTAGCATATGCTGCTTGGTCCCTTAGGTAACATTCTTTTTCTTTTTAAGATCCAGATTTTAGTATTGTATTGTATGAGTTTCAAGGATCACACCAATCACTAGGTGAGTCAGTGGCTAACCAGGTTCCTGGTAAGTTACACAAATTATATTACTTACCAGGGTACTATCCACTAGATCCTTGGTCCTATAGAAGGCACCATTTTCGTCCAGCACATTGAAGATTCAGGTTCCCTTGCTACCAGAAATTTGTGGCAGATGAGTTCATTCATGCTGCAGTGCCTGCACAAACACCCAAGTCTATCTTCATGTTTACTTATAGTGGACTTTAGAAAAAAAAAATGCATTTTTTTTATTCCTTCAAAGCTAAACTGAGGTGTAATTTCACCCATACAGTCTACAGGAAATAGTACAAATACAACATGTGCTTTGTGTGGCATATTACTTCAATTGGAATCTGTCAAATATGCATTTCACCTATTGGGGCTCTTCAAATGTAAATGGGTTCTTGGTTTAGTCAATGAAGTTTTTATTTTAAATTTTTACATAAACTTTTTTGTATTTTTGCAAACATTACAACATAATATTTAGAAAGGTAAATGGAGAGAATTAAGAGCACTCACAGCATAACACGTTTCTATATGACATCATAAAACATATTGGCTTGTTGAAGTGTAGTATCTTGTGTCTGTGGGGATCGTCAGAGGGAGAGATTAAGGAATAAAATCAGATATCAAACATTCCAGTCTCTCCGCCCGGTAGCCAGGGTAACTGGATAGTGTTTAGGGGCTGTGGGAGAGGGGGGGGGGAACCTGTAGCCAGTTGCCGAGTATGGGGGTGTCAGGAAATGAGAGAGGAAGAAGAATTTAGTCAGCTATGGCTATATGCTTGAATGGGCAAAGGAGAAATGGGGTTAGGATTACAGAAGAAACAAATATACCTTATGAAATATTAGCCACTGGAGGTGTGGATGCATGAAGCAAGGAGAAAGAAGGGAAAGAAGGAGTCAGTCAGGGGAAAGCACTCCCCCCCCATCGTGGGGGGGTGGTGGATGCCCACAAACAGCACCCCTTGGGTAAACCAAGACCGCCTGGAGAGGGTCTCCTGAAGTGCTGGTTTTATAGACATTAAAACCTTACAGTATATTGCATATATATCATTTGTAGTACATTTGGTCAGGTAAACAGATTCAGTAGTTGTACCAATAGAGGGGAGTAAAGTCAAAGGGCATAGCCCGAGAGGAGTAGATGTTTAAAAGGGATATGAGGAGAGTCATAGAGAGTTTGTACAGTGCGCTGAAGTAACCTTTAAGTAAGTCAGGACTTAGTTGATTAGATGTATTATCCATAAAGAATGAGCTCCCATTTATTAGTATTAGTTGGATAGTAACAGGGAATAGTCTTCAGGGATGGTAGAGAGGCTAGGGTAGTTTTCCACCTCCGGAAGTGAACAAGTGTCATGGTCTTTAGTAGGTAAGGATTTTGTAACAAAGTGGGTCCATTTGCTCAGAAAGAGAGACGTTCTATGGTGAGACAAGTCAACGTCTAGTTTTTCCTTATGTAGTAGACTCATGAGTTCTTGTTTGACACCTGCACCTGAAAGTACAGGGGGGGGGGGGTAGTGGAGGCCCATTTCCTCAGAATGGTGCGTTTCACTGACATGAAGCACGTTGATAACCAGGCCTTGTTTCACTAAGTTAGTAGCTGTTGAGTTATAGAGAGGTGGGAGGAAGTTGCCTCCAGGTACCCAAAGAGTAGGGGAAAGACATCCTTAAAAGGGGAACGGCCAGTGACAGAGCCTGCAAAGCTCACGATTTAATCCCAATAATTGGCAATTGGGGGACAAGACCACTGACTGTGAAGCAGTGTTGGTCTGGGTTGACCACATAAGGGGCATTGGTGGTTGGTCTGTGGTGGTCCGCTGGATAAATGGGGGATATAGGCTCTGTGCATAATCTTAAGTTGTTACTCTCGACAAAATTAATTGGTAACAAAAGCGCATGTAGTGTTTTATCCTGCCAGAATCCATTCAACCGCCTCCGGGGAGCATAGCTCTTTGCACCAGACAGCTACTGAGGTGGCGTTAAGCGGCTTGCTTAGGTGCAGGTGGAGTGTCTTGTAGATAGTAGAGATTTTAAAATGTTGGCTTTCCAAGAGAGTGTCCAGGGTAGAGGAGCAAAATCTTTGGAGTCTGTTTTGGCACAAACCCGCAACATAACATGTGGCCTGGTGCACAAAGAGATAGTGATTTGCAGGGAGATCAAATTGTGACAAAATTTGGTAGACCTGAAGAGGAAAACCTGTGGACTCATTAAAGAGTTGAGCAAACCTGTGAAGGAAGCCCACACAGCATAACCAGCGGCTTGAGGAAAATTTGGGTTCCCATGAATCGGGAGACGTAGAGACACCCAGGAAGATAGGTTAAGTTTTCATCTTGTTTCTCGCCATGCCACCAGCGTATCACATATTAACATATTCTGTTTGAGGTCTGGAGGGAGAGACCTTAGGTTGCGGTGTAGTAGGGCTGGTAGGCTGTATGGGCTTGCCATTTGGGACTCTAGTTCGTGATTGGAGTACTTTGATCTTTGTGAAAGCCAATCCAGGCAGACTCTCAGTAAACAAGATAGGTTGTATACCCTTATGTTGGGGAAGTTAGCCCCACCCTCGCTCCTAGGCAGGCAAAGTTTAGGCAAAGAAATGCCAGTGGAAGATTGACAAGGGGAGAAATTTAAGTAGTAGAGCAAGAAAGGTAATTTACCAATCTTTACTCACAGGTAGGTAATGAATTGCTTGGCAACCGTAAATATTGAAGCGTTTGCCCATGGGGGGGATCCTGGTGTGGTATAGGGGGAGAATCTTGCCTTTGGAAAAGTTAATGCGTATGCCTGAGCAAGTTAGAAAGCAGGTAAAAATGTCTTGGATGTGGGGCATGTCATCTTTAGGGTTGGAGGTGAAGATAAGGAAATCATCTGCAAATAATGATAGGCAGAGTTCTTAGTGTCCTATGTGAATGCCATGAAGATTTAAATGAAAGAGCAGGTATCGGGATAACGGTTCTAAGGCCAGATTGCATAGAAGCAGTGAAAGGGGGCAACCTTGTCTAGTCCCCTTATGGCAATTGATACTGCCTGATATGTGTCCCGCCACGACAATATTTGCTGTAGGGGCCGAGTACATGCCTATGACCAAATGCAAAAAGGGACCAGAGAAGCCAAAACGACGAAGGACTAGGGACAGTCAGGCAAAACTGACGTTGTCGAAAGCCTTCTCTGTGTCGAGTGAGATTATGGCGTTACTGCTGTCTGGATTGGCTTTAGCATTTTCAAGGGCTGTGATGACCTTTCGGATGTTGAACGAGGCTGAACAACCTTGTGTAAATCCTACCTGTGAGAGGGGAATGAGAGAGGGCATTATTTTAGCTAGTCTGCTGGCTATGACTTTTGAAAGTATTTTGGAGTCTAGATTAAGAAGGGATATAGGCCTGTAAGAGCTTGGTTCCATGGGGTATTTGCCTTTTTTCACTTTTACTTTCTGGATATCAGGCGCATATCAAGCTAAGTATTCATCTCCTGATAAAATTTTCTGCTAGACCTTGACTAAGACTGTGGCCGCTATGCTTACAGACATCTTGTAAAATTCTGGGGTATATCCATCTGGGCCTGGTGCTTTGCCATTGGCTTGAGTGGAGATAGCTTTGGAAATCTCTTAGGATTAATATATATGATGGCTGCGCTTAGGACAATAATTAGGTGTGCAGCCCCCCTGAAAGGAGCTTCCCTAAGGATCCTCCATCTAATTGCAAATATATCTATATTGGGGTATGGCGCTACCTAATAGGTTATGGGATAAAGAGCTAAATGGAGGAGGGGCTGACTACTGTCTGGAGTGGTGAGCGTGTCCCTCCTATGCCCAAAATAAGTGATAATTACAAATTAAATATTACCCGGTGAAGGTTATAAAAAAACAACATTCAATTGTACCAAGGTGTAAGCTTCTCTATGTGATAAAGAAAATCGTGATAGGTACCGTGCACATTGACATATGGTTCCTTCTGGTATTAAATATGGTGAAACTAGAGAACTCTAATAGTCCCCTATAGATAGTAGTGATGTGCCATCAAAAAATAACATAAAAAAATAACACTATACATATAGCATTGTGGGTTTACACTGTGCGAGGCCATAAACTGCAACCTCTACATATCAATTCAGACATATAAACATAACATCAAACAGGATCATGTAGTGTTCATAGTCCATAAATAATAAGATTTCTACAAAAATCGTGTTCAAATTCTTCAAACAGAACTGTGACTGGAGTGCTCTCAAAGTTCTTGGTGACTTTTGTCACCATTACCACCTTAATCAGCCACTGAACCTATGTAATTCATATGTGTTCGGTTTTAAAAGGATGAGGTGGCAACCCTACTGGGAGTCACCATGAATACGATTTAACTATCCATACGGAGGCCGGAGATTACCCTGGGTGCCCTGCTAACTACGGTGGTGAGGAGATCGTGGAGGATATACCCATATGCACATTGCCCCTTTTGGGGTGATTGGATCTGGTGAGTGGGGATCCTTGAGGGGGAGCACAAAAGTCACCAAGAACTTTGAGAGCACTCCAGTCACAGTTCTGTTTGAAGAATTTGAACACGATTTTTGTAGAAATCTTATTATTTATGGACTATGAACACTACATGATTCTGTTTGATGTTATGTGTATATGTGTATATGTCCATTAAGTTTTATTAATAGAGAGAATCTCCACCCTTGTGGAACGTCCTAAAGAAGTTCTTGATTCTAGATTTAGATGGTCCTTTTTCACTACTTATTCTACCCAGTCCAAACAGATTAGGGAGATTTTTAAAAAACTTTGGAAGGTTCTCCGGAATGACAGGCTGCTTGGTCCTGTTCTCCCTGAACAAGTTGGTGTCATTTTTAGGGGTGCCCGGTCCATTCAGGGGCAGGTTGCCCCGAACGTGATTGATCCCCCTGAGAAAGTATCCTTCTTCCAGCAATGCAAGGGTTACTACCCATGTCGTAAATTTAACGTGTGTGTCTATAACATTGGGGGGAGATCTAAAACCAATACATTTAGATCCACCGTTACTTTACGCATTTATTCTATGAGACATTTCACTACCTTCACTTCCCAGTACATCGTATATTTACCTACCTGTCCTTGCCATAAGCAATATGTGGGCCGTACCATTAGGACATTTTCCACTAGAGTGAATGAACATGTTGCCGGGATTAAAAGTGGGAAAAGCAAGCATAGAGTACCTCATCATTATTTACAGTTTCATAACAAGGATCCTACTGGCACATTGTTTCAAGTGATTGACAAATTTGTCCCTCACTGGAGGGGTGAGTCCCACCTCTGTGGGGTCTCACGCCTTGAGACGTATTGGATACATAAGTTGAGGTCCTACTTCCCGTTTGGGTTGAACGTTGAGTGGGACCTCAAGTCGTTTATTAACCAGTCTTAGTAATTTCTCCCATTGCCTTTATAATTTTATACCGTTCTCTACATTCCATAGTCCGTTGGCCACTTCCGGTGGGGCAGCAGCGCATTCTACTCTGCGCTGTCCCCCTTTTCCTGTTGTGGTCCCGAGACACTTGGCTAATCCTCTTTTTTCTTTTTCTTTGTATTATTTGTATTATTTTTATTGTTCTTACATTATAGTGGGACTTGTTTCTCTGGTCTGAGACTACTTCCGGTTTGGGCGACTGTGCTTCAGTGCATTGTCTCCCATTTCCAGTCATGTTCCCATACCACGGAGATTGTCCCTTTCCTAATAAATAGAAAAGGAAGAAAACATTTTTTTTTCCTTGTATCTTATTTTGGGTTCTGTTAACCAATTCCAGGTCTGTGTTATAACCATTATCATAGATCTTAATACTATCCCCAGCATTAGTACTTTCTTCCATGACACTTTTTTCCGGTCACATGGGTTTAGTGTGTTCATGTGTCGGGGTGTGTCACGTGACCATATTACTACATTTCGTGGGCCTTTTTTTAGACTAGTGCGGTTACGTGCCTTAGTCTTCGCGTGCCATGTGACGCCGGACCTGTCTTTTTGCGGGCTTTGTGACTTGACGTTATTTCCTTTTGTTTGCCATGTGAGCCTGTGGCCACAGGGATACGACCTTTCTGTCTGTCTGTTTTATTGTGATCACTTTTTATTGTTATCGTTTTTTTAGAAATAAAATACCCCCCTTTTTTACCTGCACTATGTGGAAGCAATTTTTTTTTCTCCACATATTATCCTGATGTGAGTGGGTATCCTGCCCTGGCATATCCACCTCCCAAGATCCAACTCTGATGTTCCTGACTTGGCGGTCGATTCAGAAGTTTCCTTTGGCTTTTCCCTGAATTACATCTTAGAGATCAGAATCACCTGGATTTCTACACACCTGCCCTGTGTGGCACACTGCTTTGATGACTCTATGTCGCTGACAGTAGAGTCCACCAGATCCGGTAAGAGCATACACTTGTTATTCAGTCGCTGATGTTTTTCCTCTATGATGTTGCTTCTACGGACAGATTAGTATACCTAATTTCATCCTTCTGGGATCTACACCACTTGGTGGTTGTTTTCTTTATGTACACAGTTGGACATTCACGTATTTTATTCATTTTGGTTATAGACAACCATTTTGCTCAATACATATTTGGTTGATGGACTATTATTTCATATGGATTTTTTAGTTCATTTCTAATATACAAAAAATAATTTTTTATATAAATATCACAATATTTATGTATAATTTTTATGCGTTACATTTTTTACCACCTTACAGTGGTAGAGGCCTGGACCTGAGAGAGGAGTAGAATTTGTTGACCAAGGGTCGCAGCTGACATTTTACAGAAAATTGGATAGATTAGGAAGTGAGGGGATCCCTTACTTCCACTGCATGAAAGAACCTCTCCGCTTCTCTGGTAAGGCTGAAATTACAAAGCAGTTAAAGAATCAGCATGTAAACAAAACTGGATTCAAAACAGTATAACAAGGTATATGCTGGTAGAAACAAAGGCTAGTAACCCTCAAAACTTAGAGAGGTACATTAAGGAAAAGCAAAGGGCTTAGCACTGTCCTCGCTAGCATGGCTTATATTGCCTGGGATCATTAGAGTAGCAAACTCTCTTCGGAGGATCTTTGTGCGGGCTACGTTGATCCCTGAGTGGTGGCAGGGGGAGGACTAGCTTCCATCGGAGAGGTTTCCTGCATGATGTGTAGATAGGTTTGCACATAGGAAGTTGCTTCCTCAGGGTGAGAGAAGGATTTTGTCTCCCCTGAGTGGTCAGTGAGCCTCAGAATAGCGGGGTATGCTAGAGTGAATTTTACACCCTTTAGGTGTAAAGCCAAGCAAATGGGCTTAAAGCACTTCCATCTGTAGGAGACTTCTTGGGAATAATCAGGGAAGAGCATCAGCTTGTGGGCCATCCAGTTGAAACGTACGGGCATTTCGGAAGGATTTTAATATGGTCCCTCTGTCCCAGTAATTCAGATAATGGGCAATGATGGGGCGTGGGGTGTGACGTTCATTAGAGGGGGCCCCCATATGGTGGGCTCTTTCTACTGTGCAGGGGGATGTAATCCCTTGGGCTTCGGGGATGCATGAGGTGCACAGATCCATTAGAGAGTCAGAGATGTAAGTTTCAGGGAGGCTGATGATTCGCAGGTTGTTTCTGCAGGAACGATTTTCTAAATCGTCCAATTTATCCAGGATGTATTGCTGGGTTTGGGAGGCTTGGTGTGCTGCAGTGTGGGAGCTTTGGATTTCATCTTCCAGCTCAGAGATACGGTATTTAGCCTCAGATATCCTGCCTGTTTAGTCCCTCAGCTCCTTGTGGAGCTGATTAATGCCTGCTGACGCTACTCTATCCACCGCTGCTGTGATGGTGGGTGATAGCAGAGCCGCCACAGCCTGAGCAATCCTGCTGTATTCCTCCTCTGATAGTGCGGGAGCTGACAGGCTAAGCTGGGAAGCCTGTGTTGTGTGAGACTGTGCCGTTGGCCATCTTGGGCAGCTGTGTCTCTTCTGCCAGCGTGTTGGGGAGAGATGGGTGGGAGGCAGGAGAGGCGGCAATCTGCTGCGACCTTGTGTGGGTATAGCCGGCTTTGTAAGCAGTTCCCTCTGGAGCCGCTGCCTTGCATCCCTATTACATATCGCATCGGAACTGGAAGTCTAGTCAATGAAGTTTAAAGCAAAGCTCAATCCAAAAAACTAAACTGATAGTGTTGCAGCTTACCAGTCCTTAGATGTGGTGTGTGTTTTTCACACTTTTTTCCTTTATCCAGCCTGATATGGCAGCCATTAGGGATGAGCCGAACACCCCCCGGTTCGGTTCGCACCAGAACCCGCGAACGGACCGAAAGTTCGCACGAACGTTAGAACCCCATTGACGTCTATGGGACTCGAACGTTCGAAATCAAAAGTGCTCATTTTAAAGGCTAATTTGCATGGTATTGTCCTAAAAAGGGTTTGGGGACCCGGGTCCTACCCCAGGGGACATGTATCAATGCAAAAAAAACTTTTAAAAACGGCCGTTTTTTCGGGAGCAGTGATTTTAATGATGCTTAAAGTAAAAAAAAAAAAGTGAAATATTCCTTTAAATATCGTACCTGGGGGGTGTCTATAGTATGCCTGTAAAGTGACGCGTGTTTCCCATGTTTAGAACAGTCCCTGCACCAAATGTCATTTTTAAAGGAAAAAATCTCATTTAAAACTGCTTGCGGGTTTAATGTCATGTCGGGTCATGGCAATATGGATGAAAATCAGTGAGACAAACGGCATGGGTACCCCCCAGTCCATTACCAGGCCCTTTGGGTCTTGTATGGATATTAAGGGGAACCCCGCACCCAAATTAAAATAAGGAAAGGTGTGGGGCCACCAGGCCCTATATACTCTGAACAGCAGTATACAGGCGGTGCAAACAAGACAGGGACTGTAGGTTTGTTGTTAAGTAGAATCTGTTTGTAATTTTGTACATTTTTAACGTGTTTAGCTCCAGCCAAAAAATCTTTTCTAAGCTTTTTGGAAAACATAGGGAAGGGTTATCACCCCTGTGACATTTGTTTTGCTGTCTTTCCTCCTCTTCAGAAGATTTCACCTCACTTATTTGTCCCAATGAAAAATGTTTTTTGAAAATTTGGGTTTTTTTGTGGAACAAGGATTGGAAAGCATCAGTGGAAAGGAGAAATTGTTTTTCCATATTAACTCTTACAGGAGAGAATTTCCCTTCCTAGGGGTAGATTTCATCTCACTTCCTATTGTCTCCTTCCGTTTGCAAGTAGGAGTCGTTTGTAAGTTAGATGTTTGAAAGTAGGGTCCTGCCCTATATACTCAGCAGAAATTTGGGCCTTAGGTGTTGCTGTGGCCACAACACTGTAAGCCCTCACAGGGCCCTGCTGTGAAATATTAGATCAAGAATTGTAATTACATGCCCCTGTTGAACAGGAGCTGAAAAATTAGGCCTTAGGCACTGGTGCTGGTGCCACAACACTGCAACCCCTCACAGACACTCTAGTTGGAACGCAGGAACGAGCCCTGCTGCAAAGTATTGCTTCAAAAATTGTAATTACACGCCCCTGTTAGACAGGGGCAGAAAAATTGGGCCTTAGGCACTGGTGCTGGTACCACAACACTGCAACCCCTCACAGACACTCTAGTTGGAACGCAGGAACGAGCCCTGCTGCAAAGTATTGCATCAAAAATTGTAATTACACGCCCCTGTTAGACAGGGGCAGAAAAATTGGGCCTTAGGCACTGGTGCTGGTGCCACAACACTGCAACCCCTCACAGACACTCTAGTTGGAACGCAGGAACGAGCCCTGCTGCAAAGTATTGCATCAAAAATTGTAATTACACGCCCCTGTTAGACAGGGGCAGAAAAATTGGGCCTTAGGCACTGGTGCTGGTGCCACAACACTGCAACCCCTCACAGACACTCTAGTTGGAATGCAGGAACGAGCCCTGCTGCAAAGTATTACATCAAAAATTGTAATTACACGCCCCTGTTAAACAGGGGCTGAAAAATTGTGCCTTAGGCACTGGTGGTGGCGCCCAGAACCAAAAATGTTCTTACAAGCTATCAGCGTGATGATTGAGGAGGAAGAGGATAATTACTCAGGGATAGTCACTCAGCATCAGCATAGGCAGTCTTTGAAGGAATCTGAGATTTCAAAAAAAATTATTCGGTTACATCAGCATCAGGTGCTTGGTAGCTGGTGGTGATCCAAGACTCATTCATTTTTATGAAGGTCTGCCGATCGACCGAGTCGGTGGACAGACGCACCCTGTGATCGGTTACCACGCCTCCAGCAGCACTGAATGTGCGTTCCGAAAGAACGCTGGATGCAGGACAGGCCAGTAGCTCAATTGCATACTGTGCAAGCTCTGGCCAGTGATCCATCCTCAAGACCCAGTAACCCAGAGGATTTTCGGTGGGAAAGGTGTCCAAGTCTGATCTTGCCCCTAGGTATTCCTGCACCATGTAAAACAGACGCTGGCGATGGTTGCTGGAACCGATCATACCTTGGGGCTGCGGACCAAAAAATTGTCTGAACGCATCGGTCAGACGGCCACCTTCTCCACCGCTCCTTCTTTGACTGACCGAAGCCTCAGCAACACGTTGTCCAGAAACAGGAGTTTGTAACCTCCCAGTCTCTGGGAACGCGTTGCACAGATCTTTCTGCAAGGCCTCCCGAAGATGTTTCATCCTCTGCTCCCTCTGCGATGGCAAGATAAGGTCCGCAACCTTACCCTTGTAACGTGGATCAAGGAGGGTTGCCAGCCAGTATTGGTCCTTCTCCTTGATACCACGAATACGAGGATCCTTACGCAGGCTTTGCAGGATCAGGGAGGCCATGCAGCGTAGGTTTGCTGAGGCATTCGGTCCGGAGTCCTCTGGGTCACTAAGAATGACATGGTCCGCAGCCACCTCCTCCCAGCCACGTACAAGTCCATGTGTTTCTTGGGACTGATCCCTTAAAGACTGCTGCTGATGCTGAGTGCCAGGCTCCACCTCCATACTGACACAATCTTCCTCCTCCTCCTCCTCCTCTTCCTCCTCGTCCTCTTCCTGTGTGATCGGCGGGCACGCAGGAACACTGTCTGGATAAAGGGGGCCTTGAGAGCTAAGGAAGTCCTCCTCTTCCTGCCTCTGTTCTGCCTCAAGTGCCCTGTCCATTATTCCACGCAGCGTGTGCTCCAACAGGTGGACAAGGGGGACAGTGTCACTGATGCATGCACTGTCAGTGCTCACCATCCTTGTGGCCTCCTCGAATGGTGACAGGACAGTGCATGCATCCCTGATCATGGCCCACTGGCGTGGGGAAAAAAAACCAAGCTCCCCTGACCCTGTCCTGGTGCCATAGTCGCACAGGTACTCATTGATGGCCCTCTGCTGCGTGTGCAGCCGCTGCAGCATGGCCAACGTTGAGTTCCACCTGGTGGGCATGTCACAGATTAGGCGGTTCTTGGGCAGGTTAAACTCCTTTTGGAGGTCCGTCAGCCGAGCACTGGCATTATATGACCGGCGGAAATGCACACAGACTTTCCTGGCCTGCCTCAGGACATCCTGTAAGCCCGGGTACCTGCCCAAGAACCGCTGCACCACCAAGTTAAGGACGTGAGCCAAACAGGGCACATGGGTCATTTGTCCCTGTCGGAGGGCAGAGAGGAGGTTGGTGCCATTGTCGCAAACCACCATTCCTGCCTTAAGTTGGCGTGGCGTCAACCACCTCTGAACCTGCCCCTGCAGAGCTGACAGAACCTCTGCCCCAGTGTGGCTCCTGTCCCCCAAGCACACCAGCTCAAGCACCGCATGGCATCTTTTGGCCTGCGTACTTGCGTAGCCCCTTGAACGCCTACGGAGCACCGCTGGTTCCGAGGAAGAGGCCATGGAGGAAGAAGAAGAGGAGGGGGTGGAGGAGAGAGGTGTGTCACAATCAGCATTTTGGAGGCGTGGTGGCGGAACAACCTCCAACACTACTGCACCTTGTCCTGCATCCTTCCCAGCTGCCAGCAGAGTCACCCAATGCGCCGTGAAACTTAGGTAACGTCCCTGTCCATGCCTGCTGGACCATGAGTCAGCGGTAATATGCACCTTACCGCTGACCGCCCTGTCCAGCGAGGCATGGACATTGCCTTCCACATGCCGGTAGAGAGCCGGAATCGCCTTCCGTGAGAAAAAGTGGCGTTTAGGTACCTGCCACTGAGGAACCGCACATTCCACAAACTCACGGAAGGGGGCAGAGTCTACCAACTGAAAAGGCAGCAGTTGAAGTGCTAGCAATTTTGCCAAGCTAGCATTCAACCGCTGGGCATGTGGATGGCTGGGAGCAAACTTCTTTCGGCGGTGCAGCAGCTGGGGCAGGGAAATTTGCCTGGTACAATCTGACGTCGGTGTACCAAAAGCAGATTGCCCACAAGTACTTGGCTGTGACACACCTAATTCTACACCTTCATTCCTCTCACTGCAGGTCTCAGAGAGGACTGAAGATCTAGTGGGGTTGGAAATCTCAGCTGATGAGGAGCAAGGAGAGATCCTCTTTGTTCTTTGGTGTGGGTCTTTTAGATACGCTTGCCAACGAACTGCATGGCAGGTCAACATATGTCTGGTCAAGCATGTGGTACCCAAGCGGGAGATGTTTTGGCCACGCGAGATACGCTTGAGACATATGTTGCAAATAGCAGCGGTGCGATCTGATGCACTCGTCTCAAAAAAGGCCCACACCAAAGAACTTTTTGAATAACGCGCAGAGACTGCAGCGCCCTGCACATGTGGAGCTTTGGGGTGTGATGCAGTCAATGTGCTGCCCTTAGGCTGGCCCCTGGAGGGCATCCTGCCTCGTTGGTGATGTGCCGCTGCCTCCTCCTCCTCCTCCTCCTCCTCCTCTCTCCTATCAGGCACCCACGTTGAGTCAGTGACCTCATCATCCCCTCCCTCCTCATCACTGGAGCAAACCTGGCAGTATGCTGCAGCAGGGGGAGCATGACTGCCAGATTGCTGTCCTTCTTGGGCACCCCCTCTGTCCGTGCTCATGTTACTGCCTTCATCGAGCTCAGTATCGTCATCAGAGCCTTCCAAACGCTGGGCATCCTCCTGGAGCATGTACCCAACACTGTGGTCAAACAGTTCGAGGGAATCCTCATGATTTATATACTGTAACCAGACAAGCCTGCCTGTCAGTAGGAAGATAACAGGAACGGATCTAGCTGAACACTGTGAGCAGGACGCACTGTACTAAATGTAAATAGTCTAGCTGCCTGACCGTGGTACTAATAGGATCAAATAGAACACCTGTAATTTTCTTCAGGTAGCTTTATATACTGTAACCAGACAAGCCTGCCTGTCAGTAGGAAGATAACAGGAACGGATCTAGCTGTACACTGTGAGCAGGACGCACTGTACTAAATGTAAATAGTCTAGCTGCCTGACCGTGGTACTAATAGGATCAAATAGAACACCTGTAATTTTCTTCAGGTAGCTTTATATACTGTAACCAGACAAGCCTGCCTGTCAGTAGGAAGATAACAGGAACGGATCTAGCTGAACACTGTGAGCAGGACGCACTGTACTAAATGTAAATAGTCTAGCTGCCTGACCGTGGTACTAATAGGATCAAATAGAACACCTGTAATTTTCTTCAGGTAGCTTTATATACTGTAACCAGACAAGCCTGCCTGTCAGTAGGAAGATAACAGGAACGGATCTAGCTGAACACTGTGAGCAGGACGCACTGCACTAAATGTAAATAGTCTAGAAGATAACAGGAACGGATCTAGCTGAACACTGTGAGCAGGACGCACTGCACTAAATGTAAATAGTCTAGAAGATAACAGGAACGGATCTAGCTGAACACTGTGAGCAGGACGCACTGCACTAAATGTAAATAGTCTAGAAGATAACAGGAACGGATCTAGCTGAACACTGTGAGCAGGACGCACTGCACTAAATGTAAATAGCAGAAACGGATCTAGCTGAACACTGTGAGCAGGACGCACTGCACTAAATGTAAATAGTCTAGAAGATAACAGGAACGGATCTAGCTGAACACTGTGAGCAGGACGCACTGCACTAAATGTAAATAGCAGGAACGGCTCTAGCTGAACACTGTGAGCAGGACGCACTGCACTAAATGTAAATAGCAGGAACGGATCTAGCTGAACACTGTGAGCAGGACGCACTGCACTAAATGTAAATAGCAGGAACGGTTCTAGCTGAACACTGTGAGCAGGACGCACTGCACTAAATGTAAATAACAGGAACGGATCTAGCTGAACACTGTGAGCAGGACGCACTGCACTAAATGTAAATAGCAGGAACGGATCTAGCTGAACACTGTGAGCAGGACGCACTGCACTAAATGTAAATAGCAGGAACGGATCTAGCTGAACACTGTGAGCAGGACGCACTGCACTAAATGTAAATTGCAGGAACGGATCTAGCTGAACACTGTGAGCAGGACGCACTGCACTAAATGTAAATAGTCTAGAAGATAACAGGAACGGATCTAGCTGAACACTGTGAGCAGGACGCACTGCACTAAATGTAAATAGCAGGAACGGATCTAGCTGAACACTGTGAGCAGGACGCACTGCATTAAATGTAAATAGTCTAGATAGAAGATAACAGGAACGGATCTAGCTAAACTGAATACAGTGTATATATATATATGCAACACCTGGGATGCATATATATACACAATACACTGTAAGTGCAGCTAACTGACTGACTGTTCTGCCTAATCTATCTAACTCAAATCAAATGACACTGTCTCTCTCTCTCTATCTCTCAGCACACCGGAACACACACTACACAGGGCCGCCGTGCAGGCGGCCTTATATAGTGTGGGGTGTGTACTAAATCCCCTGAGCCATAATTGGCCAAAGCCACCCTGGCTTTGGCCAATTACAGCTCTCTCTACTGACGGCGCTGTGATTGGCCAAGCATGCGGGTCATAGTGCATGCTTGGCCAATCATCAGCCAGCAATGCACTGCGATGCCGCAGTGAATTATGGGCCGTGACGCGCCACACGAATTTAGCGCGAATGGCCCATATCGTTCGCAATTCGGCGAACGGGCGAACAGCCGATGTTCGAGTCGAACATGGGTTCGACTCGAACACGAAGCTCATCCCTAGCAGCCATTAACTCACTTTCTGTCCAAGGATGACAACCATACTGATCAGTGTTTTTACCCCAGGATTGGAAGTGTACTAGGACTACATAGTCTAAGCTTAATTGAACACGTTGAAGTCAGAAGCTGATTGGCTACCATGAACAGCTGCACCAGATTTTGCACTCTCCAGTTTTAGTAAATCAACCCCATTGTGTCAAGTTCAAAATGTGGCCTACTCTAACAGCTAAAATGCTGCCTATATAGCCTGGACAATATTTTATTCTACTTTTATTCTAATTTCTATATCATTTATAAACTTAAATGTGTTTTTTACGATGTAAAGCTGTATACTTTGTGTCCCAATGTCTCTTACTCCAACCGATTGAGTGCTGACCGTACAGTATTTCTGGCTCTTGTCTCTTTCATAATCCATTGTAATTCTTTCCTGTAAATCTTGATACAAAGTAACTTGTCTCTCATTCGTTAAAAGCAATCTACTATTAGGATGTGTAGCATGTCTGTGCCATGTTTATGGCATTTGTATGTGACATAATCCACTATGATTTATATAGCAAAATAAAACCTGCCTTGTCTTTTAATCTTGTAATTAGGGATAAGCCGAAACCCCCCCGGTTCGGTTCGCACCAGAACTTGCGAACAAAAAATTTGTGCGAACACCATTAAAGTCTATGGGACACGGACATGAAAAATCAAAAGTGCTAATTTTAAAGGCTTATTTGCAAGTTATTGCCATAAAAAGTGTTTGGGGACTCGGGTCCTGCCCCAGGGGACATGTATCCATGCAAAAATGCAATTTTTTCAGGAGCAGTGATTTTAATAACGCTTAAAGTGAAACAATAAAAATGAAATATTCCTTTAAATATCGTGCCTGGGGGGTGTCCTTAGTAGGCCTGTAAAGTATCCAATCTTTCCTGTGTTTAGAACCACAGCAAAATTACATTTCTATAGGAAAAAATACCATTGAAAACTGCTTGCGGCTGTAATGAATTGTCAGATCCCGGCAATATAGATAAAAATCATTGAAAAAAATGGCATGGGTTCCCCCCAATTTATTACCAGGCCCCTTGGGTCTGGTATGAATATTAAGGGGAACCACCAACCACCAAATTGAAAAAAAAATTGCATGGGGGCCCTTCAGGTCTGGTTGTTAAGGGGAACCGTGTGCCAAAATAAAAAAAATGGCGTGGGGGTTGCCCCAAAATCCATACCAGACCCTTATCTGAGCATGCAATCTGGCAGGCTGCAGGAAAAGGGGGGACAAGAGAGCGCCCCCCTCCTGACCCATATCAGGCCACATGCCCTCAACATGGGGAGGGTTTTTTTGGCTCCCCCCAAAACACCTTATCCCCATGTTGATGTTGACAAGGGCCTCTTCCCCACAACTCTTCCCCACAACCCGGTGGTTGTGGGGGTCTGTGCGGGTTTATCAAAATCTGGAAGCCCCCTTTAACAAGGGGACTCCCAGATCCCTTCCCCCTATGTGAATGGGTATTGGGTACATGGTACCCCTACACATTCACCAAAAAAGTGTCAAAATTGTAAAAATGACAGTAAACAGTTTGGAACAAGTCCTTTATTTAAAAAAAAGTGTAACTCCATCTTCGATGACAGCGCCGACGACCCAAGAAAAAAAAACAGAAAAACTCTGCCTCGATGAGAGGAATCCTGCGACTGCAGGCTTTTTGCAATGACAGCTGTTATATAGCTGAGGGCGGATGTAAATGGGTGACCCCGCCCCCTTATGTGTCACGTAACATCATAGGGGGCGAGGTTACCTGTTTACGTCACCAGGTGGTCCCACCCTCAGCTATATAACAGCTGTCATTGCAAAAAGACTGCAGTTGCAGTACACCTCCCATCGAGGCAGAGTTTTTCCATTTTTTTGTCTCGGGTGGTTGGTGCTGTCATCGAAGATGGAGTTACTTCGCAGAACACTTTTTTTTTTTTAATAAAGGGCTTGTCCCAAACTGTCTCCTGTCATTTTTACCATTTTGACACTTTTTTTGGTGAATGTGTAGGGGTATAATTTACCGATACCCATTCACAAAGGGAGGCCAGGATCTGGGGTCCCCTTGTTAAAGGGGGCTTCCAGATTCCGATAAGCCTCCTGCCCGCAGACCCTCACAACCACCGAGCAAGGGTTGCAGGGAAAAGGCCCTTGTCCCCATCAACATGGGGACAAGGTGTTTTGGGGGAACACCAAAACACCCTCCTCATGTTGAGGGCATGTGGCCTGGTATGGTTCAGGAGGGGGGTGTGCTCTCACCCCCCCTTTTCCTGTGGCCTGCCAGGTTGCATGCTCATATAAGGGTCTGCTATGGATTTTGGGGGCCCCCAAACCATTTTTTTAAAGATTTTGGTGTGGGGTTCCCCTTAAAATCCACACCAGACCTGAAGGGCCTGGTATGGATTTTGGGGGGACCCCCATGCCATTTTGTTAATTTTGACGTAGGGTTTCCCTTAATATCCACACCAGACCCAAAGGGCCTGGTAATGGACTGGGGGGAACACAACCGTTTTTTTTCAATGATATTGATGTATATTGCCAGCAATACATTACAGCCTACCAGCAGGTTTAAATGACATTTTTTCCTTTACAAATGTCATTTTGCTGCTCTCATTCATAAAACTATGTACGGCTGCTGTGTAAGCAGCCGTACACAGTGTGGGGCGTGGACTTAGCCCCCTAAACCATGATTGGCCAAAGGCACCATGCCTTTGGCCAATCATGGCTCTCACAGCAGAGTGTGCTGTGATCAGCCAAAGCGTGCAGGTCAGGTGCATGCTTTGGCCAATCAGCAGCCGTCAATGCACTGCGATCTTGCAGTGCATTGATGGTCTCGTCGTTCATTATGGGGCGTTCCGCAGGCACGTAAATTTCCCGTGAATGCCCCATAATTTGCCATATTCGGTGAACAGGCGAACACACGATGTTCGAGTCGAACTTATGTTCAACTCGAACATTGGGCTCATCCCTACTTGTAATGTGGCCTAGCCAAAAGATGTGAGTATGTTTGTTTTATAGTCTGACTCTTGTCTCTGACATAATTAACTGTAATTGTTACTTCATGTTAAAAACCTACATAATCTTTGCTTCTTACAAAGTAGGGTCATAAAATAGGCTTCTGTTATGTGTAGAGTGTCTGTGCTATGTTTCTGGCTCTGGTTTCTGACACAATCCACTGTCAGTTTTATTTCTTATGTCCTGTACACATGCCTGGTTTTGCCATCGGAATAAACTCTGAAGGTTTTTCTGACAGAATTCTAACGGAATTCCACTCAAGCTGTCTTACATACACACGGTCACACCAAATTCCGACCATCATGAACGCGGTGACATACAACAAGTACGCTGGGACAACATGCACGATGGGACAACATGCTTCAGAGCATGCGTCATTTTTGGTACGTCGGAACAGCATACAGATGAGCAGTTTTCCAGATAGGAATTTGTTTTGTCGGAAAAATATAAAACATGTTCTCTATCTAAGTCCATCTGAATTTTTGAAGTAAAAAGTCAGATGGGGCATACACACGGTCAGAATATACGATGAAAAGCTCCCATCGAACTTTTTTTGTCAGAAATTCCGAACATGTGTACGGGGCATTAAAAGAAACACCTTAAAAAATGCTGCACTTCGAATGCAGCTTAGTATAAGGCTTCATTATGTGCAGCATGTCTGTGCTACTTTCTGGCTCTTGTTTATGACACAATACACTGCAAATGTTGTTTTATCTTATTTTAAAGCTTTCCCTGTCTCTCCCTCTTGAAATGCTGCCTAGTAAAAAAGGCTTACATGTGCAGCGTGTCTTGGCTATACTTCTGTCTTTTGCCTCTGACATGTTACCTCCCTCTCCATTTCCACATGTGATTCTATGTACTTCTAAAGGCTGGGATGTGGCTGTGTGCATTTTTTCTTTAAGACATGGTAGGATCTAGTGTGCCATTTTACATTGTATTGTGATTGAGGTGACTGCCCTTTAGCCAGTGAAAATGCAGTGAGGGGTGGACCTATATTATCCATAGACCCCCTCAACAGAAATTAGGAATTAATAAAGTGCAAACCACTATAAGCCAAATAGAGTTCAAAACAATGTTAATACATCCTAAGGACAGAGAAACTTGAAATGAAAGGGATTATTGCTTCATCTTTGAATATTGCGTTAAGCCTTGTTTTTTCTTTCTTTGGGGCCCCTGCACTTACACAGAGGACCAGGGATGAACCAAACACTCCCCTGTTTGGTTCACACCAGAACATGTGAACAGGCAAAAAATTTGTTCGAACACGCAAACACTGTTCACCACTTCAGCCCTGGAAGGATTTACCCCCTTCCTGACCAGAGCACTTTTTACAATTTGGCACTGCGTCGCTTTAACTGCTAATTGCGGGGTCATGCAATGCTGTACCCAAACAAAATTTGCATCCTTTTCTTCCCACAAATAGAGCTTTCTTTTTATGGTATTTGATCACCTCTGCCATTTTTATTTTTTGCGCTATAAACGGAAAAAGACCGAAAATTTTGAAAAAAATGATATTTTCTACTTTTTGTTATAAAAAAATCCAATAAACTCAATTTTAGTCATACATTTAGGCCAAAATGTATTCGGCCACATGTCTTTGGTAAAAAAAATGTCAATAAGTGTATATTTATTGGTTTGCGCAAAAGTTATAGCGCCTACAAACTAGGGTACATTTTCTGGAATTTACACAGCCTTTAATTTATGACTGCCTATGTCATTTCTTGAGGTGCTAAAATGGCAGGGCAGTACAAACCCCCCACAAATGACCCCATTTTGGAAAATAGACACCCAAAGGAAATGGCTGAGAGGCATGTTGAGCCCATTGTATATTAATTTTTTTTGTCCCAAGTGACTGAATAATGACAAAAAAAAAAATTTACAAAAAGTTGTCACTAAATGATATATTGCTCACACAGGCCATGGGCATATGTGGAATTGCACCCCAAAATACATTCAGCTGCTTTTCCTGAGTACGGTGATACCACATGTGTGGGACTTTTTGGTAGCCTAGCCATGTACGGGGCCCCGAAAACCAATCACTGCCTTCAGGATTTCTAAGGGCGTAAATTTTTGATTTCACTCCTCACTACCTATCACAGTTTTGAAGGCCATAAAATGCCCAGATGGCACAAACCCCCAAAATGACCCCATTTTGGAAAGTAGATACCCCAAGCTATTTGCTGAGAGGCATGTTGAGTCCATGGAATATTTTATATTTTGACACAAGTTGCGGGAAAGTGACAATTTTTTTTTTGCACAAAGTTGTCACTAAATGATATATTGCTCACACAGGCCATGGGAATATGTGGAATTGCACCCCAAAATACATTTAGCTGCTTCTCCTGAGTACAGGGATACCACATGTGTGGGACTTTTTGGGAGCCTAGCCGCATATGGGGCTCCGAAATCCAATCACCACCTTCAGGATTTCTAAGGGCGTAAATTTTTGATTTCACTCTTCACTGTCTATCACAGTTTCGGAGGCCATGGAATCCCCAAATGGCACAACCCCCCCAAATGACCCCATTTTGGAAAGTAGACATCCCAGGCTATTTGCTGAGAGGCATGGTGAGTATTTTGCAGCTCTCATTTGTTTTTGAAAATGAAGAAAGACAAGAAAAAAAATTATTTTTTTCAATTTTTAAAACTTTGTGATAAAAAGTGAGGTCTGCAAAATAATCACTATACCTCTCAGCAAATAGCTTGGGGTGTCTACTTTCCAAAATAGGGTCATTTGGGGGGGGGGTTGTGCCACCTGGGCATTCCATGGCCTCCGAAACTGTGAAGAATGAAATCAAAAATTTACGCCCTTAGAAGGCCTGAAGGCGGTGCTTGGTTTTCGGGGTCCTGTACGCGGCTAGGCTCCCAAAAAGTCCCACACATGTGGTATCCCCATACTCAGGAGAAGCAACAGAATGTATTTTGGGGTGTAATGTCACATATTCCCATGACATGTTTGAGCAATATATCATTTAGTGACAACTTTGTGCAAAAAAAAAAAAAAAATTTGTCTCTTTCCCGCAACTTGTGTCACAATATAAAATATTCCATGGACTCGACATGCCTCTCAGCAAATAGCTTGGGGAGTCTACTTTCCAAAATGGGGTCATTTGGGGGGGTTGAACTGTCCTGGCATTTTATGCACAACATTTAGAAGCTTATGTCACACATCACCCACTCTTCTAACCACTTGAAGACAAAGCCCTTTCTGACACTTTTTGTTTACATGAAAATATTTTTTTTTTTTGCAAGAAAATTACTGTGAGCCCCCAAAAATTATATATTTTTTTAAAGCAAATGCCCTACAGAATAAAATGGTGGGTGTTTCATTTTTTTTTTCACACAGTATTTGCGCAGCGATTTTTCAAATGCATTTTTTCAGGAAAAAACACACTTTTTTAAATTTTAATGCACTAAAACACACTATATTGCCCAAATGTTTGATGAAATAAAAAAGATGATCTTAGGCCGAGTACATGGACACCAAACATGACATGCTTTAAAATTGCGCACAAACGTGCAGTGGCGACAAACTTAATTCATTTTTAAAAGCCTTTACAGGTTACCACTTTAGATTTACAGAGGAGGTCTACTGCTAAAATTACTGCCCTCGATCTGACCTAAGTGGTGATACCTCACATGCATAGTGCAATTGCTGTTTACATTTGACGCCAGACCGATGCTTGCGTTCGCCTTTGCGCGAGAGCAGGGGGGAGCAGGGGTGCTTTATTTTTCTTTCTTTTTTTTTGCTTCTTTATCTTATTTTTAAACTGTTCCTTTCATTTTTTAATCATTTTTATTGTTATCTCAGGGAATGTAAATTTCCCCTATGATAGCAATAGGTAGTGACAGGTACTCTTTTTTGAAAAAATTGGGGTCTATTAGACCCTAGATCTCTCCTCTGCCCTCAAAGCATCTGACCACACCAAGATCGGTGTGATAAAATGCTTTCCCAATTTCCCAATGGAGCTGTTTACATCCAGCGAAATCTAAGTCATGAAATGCTCGTAGCTTCCAGTTTCTTAGGCCATAGAGATGTTTGGAGCCACTCTAGTCTCTGATCAGCTCTATGGTCAGCTGGCTGAATCACCGGCTGCATTCTCAGGTTCCCTGTTGGGACAGGAGAGCCAGAGAAAAACATGGAAGACGGTGGAGGGGCATTCCCTCCCACTGCTTGTAAAAGCAGTCTAGAGGCTAATTAGCCACTAGGATTGTTTTTACATGAAAGCCGACCACTGGCTGAAAAGAATGATACCAAGATGATACCTAAACCTGCAGGCATCATTCTGGTATAACCACTCAAAGTCCAGCAACATACCAGTACGTTGCTGGTCCTTGTTGGGCATATATTGTAATCTTTTTTTTTCATGCAGCCTGTGGGCTGAACGAAAAAAAGAGATTGATCGGTGGGTATACCCACCATTAGAATACCTCCCTTCATCCACCCACTTCTAATGATGGGCATACATGCACCGTTTATATATGCCGAAGCATTGGATCATCCTCCCTCAAAAGGTAGGAGCAAATCGTTCCTCCGCCCCTGCTGCCCCCATGCTTCGGCATATATCACCTCCAACAGCGCTGGAGTCACGGCTTTATATATCGTGGGAGCAAACGCTGTTGCTGTCAAGATAAATAAATCCGCGCTGCAGCTGAATGGCGTACCTGAAGACAAAAAAATGGTTAACAATAAAACACAGTAAACGGTAAAGTATAAAAAATTGCATACCTGAAAAGCAAACATGATAAAACATAATAACAATAAAACATTGCAGAATAAAATACAGTAAAAAAGAGCAGAACAATAGAGAGAGAATAGAGAGAGAACAATAAAACAACAACTATTTTTGTTTTTATTTTATATTTTTTTGTGTTTTTTTTTTACGCTTTTTTTGTAACTGTAACTTTTGTAACTGTAACCGGTTCCAGGTTCGGGTCTCTCAAAATGCGATGGCAGCTTGGGAGACCCTGTGGAAGTGTGCCTAGTCTGTGCAATGCTGTACCCTACGCTAATACTCAACTAGTGTATGGTAGCGTTCAAAACATTCACCAATGCAAAGACCAGGATTGTCAGGACAGGAGGTACAATAACAGCGGGTGTCACGCCTATATCCGCGCTTGCTGCAGACACAACATCTTTTTTGGGGGGGTTCGTTGGGTAGGGGTACTCGGGAGGACATAAAGAAAATGCCTCTCATGCAGCCGACTGCATTTGGTTGGGGATGTGAATGGGGGAAATACGGGCACTGCAGAAGTGGTGGGTTCCCAATTAGGATTGGCGAATGCAGCAGGAAGGGCATTATGGGCACGACGGGCCTGTGTTTGTCTTCTTCTTGGTGGCAGTGGGACACTACTTGTGCTTGCCACCTCACCACCTTGAACTGCACTTATGGGACTCGCCACGTCACCAAGTATTACTGCAGTGCTGGTTTGATAATGACCGGGGTGTACTAGGCCACTGGTGCTTGCCAGGTCACCAAAACGCTACCAAAAAAACTGTTAGCGATCGCAGGGATCAGGCCTGACTCTGCGAACACTGCAGTTATGCGTTTAGTGTTTTGTAAGTGACAGTGTTCGATTGATACTGCACTTGGGTGGGCTGGGCTGGGCTGGGCGGAGGGGCAAAACGCAGGTGCTAGCAGGTATCTGGGCTGATCCCGCTAAGACTGCGTTTTTGGGAACCCTAAACTGCTGGGAACGCTAGTATAGATCTGATCGGATCAGCTATTGATCCATTCAGATACTATACCACTAAGGGAGGTGTACGGTGCGTGCGTGGGTGTTAGCGGTACTGGCGCTAACCTGACACTGCCTGGGGCTGGTGCTTGCCAGTTCACTAAAATGCTACCAAAAAAACTGTTAGCGATCACAGGGATCAGGCTTGACTCTGCGAACGCTGCAGTTATGCGTTTAGTGTTTTGTAAGTGACAGTGATCGATCGATACTGCACTTGGGTGGGCTGGGCTGGGCCGGGCGGAGGGGCAAAACGCAGGTGCTAGCAGGTATCTGGGCTGATCCCGCTAACACTGCATTTTTAGGAACCCTAAACTGCTGGGGACGCTAGTATAGATCTGATTGGATCAGATATTGATCCGTTCAGATACTATACCACTAAGGGAGGCGTATGATGCGGGTCGGACCCCCCCACCCGTGGGAAGGCAAGGACGTACCTGTAAGTCCTTTTGCCTGCCCGTGCCATTCTGCCGACGTACATCGTCGTGTGGCGGTTGGCAAGTGGTTAAAGTCTATGGGACTCAAATATGAATAATCAAAAGTGCTAATTTTAAAGGCTTATATGCAAGGTATTGTCATAAAAAGTGTTTGGAGACCTGCGTCCTGTCCCAGGGGACATGGATCAATGCAAAAGTTTTAAAAACAGCCATTTTTTCAGGAGCAGTGATTTTAATAATGCTTAAAGTGAAACAATAAAAGTGTAATATTCCTTTAAATTTCATACCTGGGGGGTGTCTATAGTATGCCTGTAAAGGGGCGCATGTTTCCTGTGTTTAGAACAGTCTGACAGCAAAATTACATTTCAAAGGAAAAAAAGTAATTTAAAACTACTCACGGCTATATGAATTGTCGGTCCGACGATACACATAAAAGTTCATTGATAAAAACAGCATGGAATTTCCCCACAGGGGAACCCCGGACATAAATTTTTTTTATAAATGGCGTGGGGGTCCCCCTAAATTCCATACCAGGCCCTTAAGGTCTGGTATGGATATTAAGGGGAGCCCCGCACCAAAATTTAAAAAAATAAAAGCCTGGGGGTCCCCCTCAAAATCCATACTAGACAGTCTGGTATGGATTTTAAGGGGAACCCAGCGCCAAAATTAAAAAAAAAAGGCGTGGGGTCCCCCCAAAAATCCATACCAGACCCTTATCCGAGCACGCAACCTGGCAGGCCGTAGGAAAAGAGGGGGGATGAGAGAGCACCCCCCTCCTGAACTATACCAGGCCACATGCCCTCAACATTGGGAGGGTGCTTTAGGGTCCCCCAAAGTACCTTGTCCCCATGTTGATGAGGACAAGGGCCTCATGCCCTCAACCCTTGCCCGTGGTTGTGGGGGTCTGCGGGCAGGGGGCTTATCAGAATCTGGAAGCCCCCTTTAACAAGGGTACCCCTACCATTTCACAAAAAACTGTCAAAAATGTTAAAAATGACAAGAGACAGTTTTTGACAATTCCTTTATTTAAATGCATCTTCTTTCCATCTTCTTTCTTCTATCTTCTATCTTCCTTCGGTTTATTCCTCCATCTTCTTATTCTTCTCCTTCCTCTGATCCTCTGCTTCTTGCTCCGGTGTTCTCTTCTGGCATCTTCCTCCGCGGCATCTTCTTCCCTTCTTAGTTCTTGGGCCGCTCTGCATCCATGATGGAAGGCACCCGCTGTGTGATGCTTCTCGTCTTCTGATGGTTCTTAAATACCGGAGGGCGGGGGTGAAAGAAGATAGAAGAAAGAAGATGGAAAGAATAAGCATTTAAATAAAGGAATTGTCAAAAACTGTCTCTTGTCATTTTTAACATTTTTTACACTTTTTTTGTGAAATGGTAGGGGTACTTTTGTACCCCCTTACCATTTCACACAAGGGGGGCGGGATCTGGTGGTCCCCTTGTTAAAGAGGGCTTCCAGATTCTGATAAGCCCCCGCCCGCAGACCCCCACAACCACCAGGCAAGGGTTGTGGGGATGAGGACCCCAAAGCACCCTCCCAATGTTGAGGGCATGTGGCCTGGTACAGTTCAGGAAGGGGCGCTCTCTCGTCCCCCCCTCTTTTCCTGTGGCCTGCCAGGTTGCGTGCTCGGATAAGGGTCTGGTATGGATTTTTGGGGGGACCCCACTCCATTTTCTTTTTAATTTTGGCGCGGGGCTCCCCTTAAAATCCACACCAGACCTGAAGAGACACTTTTTGACAATTCCTTTATTTAAATGCTTCTTCTTTCTTCCATCTTCTATCTTCCTTTGGTTTCTTCCTCCATCTTCTTCTGGTTCTTCTGGTTCTTCTGGTTCTTCCCCCGGTGTTCTCGTCCGGCATCCTCCTCCACGGCGCCGGCGTCTTCTTCCCTTTGTCTTCTGGGCCACTCCGCATCCATCATGGTGGGAGGCTCCCTCTGTATGACGCTTCTGCTCTTCTGACGGTTCTTAAATAATGGAGGGCAGGGCCACCTGGTGACCCCACCCCTCTCTGACGCACGGTGACTTCCCTGTCCGCCCCTCTGACGTCACGGGGAATGCCACAGGGAAGTCCCCATCAAGTCCCCGTGCGTCAGAGGGGGGCGGGGTCATTGGGTGGCCCCGCCCTTAATTATTTAAGAACCGTCAGAAGAGGAGAAGCCTCACACAGCGGGAGCCTCCCACCATGCTGGATGCAGAGTGGCCCAGAAGACGAATGGAAGAAGACTCCGGCACTGCGGAAGAAGAACCAGAAGAACCAGAAGAAGAAGAAGATGGAGGAAGAAACCGAAGGAAGATAGAAGATAGAAGAAAGAAGATAGAAGAAAGAAGAAGCATTTAAATAAAGGAATTGTCAAAAACGGTCTCTTGTCATTTTTAACATTTTTGACAGTTTTTTGTGAAATGGTAGGGGTACTTTTGTACCCCCTTACCATTTCACACGGGGGGAGGGCCGGGATCTGGGGGTCCCCTTGTTAAAGAGGGCTTCCAGATTCCGATAAGCCCCCGCCCGCAAACCCCCACAACCACCGGGCAAGGGTTGTGGGGATGAGGCCCTTGTCCCCATCAAGATGAAGACAAGAAGATTAAGAGAAAAAGATGAAGAGAAAAAGATGAAGAGAGAAGTGTGACACAGCGGGAGCCTCCCATCCAATCATGGATGCAGATCATTCCGAAAAAAAGATGAAGAGAAGAAGATGAAGATGAGAAGACGAAGAGAAGAAGATGAAGAGAAGAAGATGGCGCTGAGGGAGATGCCGGACGAGAACACCGGAGAAAGAAGCAGAGGATCGGAGGAAGAAGAAGATGGAGGAAGAAACCGAAGAAAGATAGAAGAAAGAAGATAGAAGATGGAAAAATAAAGACTTTAAATAAAGGAATTGTCAAAAACTGTCTCTTGTCATTTTTAACATTTTTGACAGATTTTTTGTGAAATGGTACCATTTCGCACAGGGGGGGCCGGGATCTGGGGGTCCCCTTGTTAAAGGGGGCTTCCAGATTCCGATAAGCCCCCAGCCCGCAGATCCCCACAACCACCGGCCAAGGGTTGTGGGGATGAGGCCCTTGTCCTCATCAACATGGGGACAAGGTGTTTTGGGGGGCTACCCCAAAGCACCCTCCCAATGTTGAGGGCATGTGGCCTGGTACGGTTCAGGAGGGGGGGCGCTCTCTCGTCTCCCCCTCTTTTCCTGCGGCCTGCCAGGTTGTGTGCTCTGATAAGGGTCTGGTATGGATTTTTGGGGAGACCCCATGCCATTTTTTTTTTAAATTTTGGTGCGGGGTTCCCCTTAAAATCCATACCAGACCTATAGGGTCTGGTATAGATTTTGAGGGGGATGCCACGCCATTTTTTAAAAATTTTGGCCGGGGTTCCCCTTAATATCCATACCAGACCTGAAGGTCCTGGTATGGAATTTAGGGGGACCCCCCACGTCATTTTTAAAAAAAAATTTTGGTTCGGGGTTCCCCTGTGGGGAATTCCCATGCCGTTTTTATCAATGAACTTCTATGTGTATTGTCGGCAATGCAATAGCCGCGAGTAGTTTTAAATGGGTTTTTTCCTTCGAAATGTCATTTTGCTGTCAGACTGTTCTAAACACGGGAAACATGCGCCCCTTTACAGGCATACCATAGACACCCCCCAGGTACAAAATTTAAAGGAATATTATACTTTTATTGTATCACTTTAAGCATTATTAAAATCACTGCTCCCGAAAAAACGTCCGTTTTTAAAACTTTTTTTTGCATTGATCCATGTCCCCTGGGGCAGGACCCAGGTCCACAAATACTTTTTATGACAATACTATGCATATAATCCTTTAAAATTAGCACTTTTGATTTCTCCCATAGACTTTTAAAGGGTGTTCCGCGGCTTTCAAATTTGCCACGAACACCCCAAATTGTTCACTGTTCGGTGAACTTGCGAACAGCCGATGTTCAAGTCGAACATGAGTTTGACTCGAAGCTCATCCCTACAGAGGACTTTCTTCAGTGACCATGATTTGGTCAAGTTCACAGCAATAGAAAATAGCCTCACTGTATTTCTAAAGATGCTGTGTTGAATCCAAGAAATGCCTTGAGAAAGATCTCTATTTCACATCATTAGTCAAGTTACAAATCCTGCAAAATACATGAACAAACAGATTCATTGTGCTCCTGAAGAAGCAGTGTTGAATTTGAGAAATGTGTTGAGAACGCTCTCTATTCCACTTCTTTAGTTAAGTTAAAATGTTAAAAATAGTCACTTGAATGGAAATTAAAAACATAAATGTTGTTACACCTAACAGTTGGTGAATTGTTATTGATACAATTGAGACTCAGGTGAATTTAACCACTTGACCTTGGGAAGGTTTATCCCGCTTCATGACCAGGCCATTTTTTGTTATAAGGCACTGTGTTACTTTAACTGACGATTGCGTGGTCATGCAACGCTGTACCCAAATAAAATTGATGTCATTTTTTTCCCACAGAGCTTTCTTTTGGTGGTATTTGATTGAGACCAAAAATTTTGAAAGAAACAAAACAATATTTTTTACTTTCAGTTTTAAAACATATCCAATAAAAATGTAAAAAAAATAAAATGCCTTTATACATTTTACATTTGTTTTTGCAAAAAAAAATCCAAATAAGCATATATTGTCACGGTACTACTTACAGTGAGCCCACAGACAAGCAGGTAACACAGAATCCCCCAGGGCATGGAGTCTAAGGGCCAGGGACCCCCTCACAAGGGTTTGGGCTTAGCTGCGTGCGGACCTCAGGTCACGACCCCCGGGTTCACCCCACTTGCTAGGGAAGTACCAGAAGACACTGTCAGACAAGGATGGATGGATGAAGCAAAGGAGAGCCGGATGGCGAGCCAAGGTCAGGGCGGGCTGCAGACAACATAATCAGAACAAGCCGAGTCGGTACACAAGAGATCAGTTCATGAGAGGTCAGGTTAAGGCAGGTTACACGAAGGGGGCTCAGAAACAAATGTTGCTCAAGCAACCAGAACTGGTCAGAGAGGGATTTAAATAGAGAAGTACATGAGGGAGAAGCTCATATATTAAGCAACAGGTGAGGGCGGTGACACCCATAGCTGCAGAGTGCAGCAGAGCTGAACACAAGCTAGTGGAACAACGGGTGCCAGCCGGCCTACAGCAGTAAAGGTGAGACACAGATCAGCTTCGCAGCTGATCTGTGACAGTACCTCCCTCTTACAAGGTCCCCCTACACGTCTGGGGGCTGGCTTGAAGAGAAATTTCCGATGGAATCTGGTCACCAAACGTGGGGCTGAGACATCGGTGGCAGGAACCCAAGACCTCTCCCCTGGACCATAGCCCTTCCAATCAATCAGATAGAGTAGCCTCCCTCTGGAGTACTTGGAGTCAAATATTTATTTAATCTCATACTGATCCATGGTATCAGCCACAAGAGTGAGGTGAGAAGAAGGGCGAGAGAAGCGATTGAGGACCAGTGGCCTGAGCAGGGAGACGTTGGGTATCCTGAGATGAGAGGGCAGACAGAGCTTAAAAAAGCAACTGGATTGATCTGACGGAGAATAGGAAATGGACCAATGAAGCGAGGGGCAAATTTCAATTAGGGCACCCAGAGTCGGATGTGCTTGGTAGAGAGCCAAACTCTATCGCCAGGCAGGAACTTAGGTGCCGGACGGCGATGACGATCTGCTGCCATTTTATGCCTGGAAGCAGCTAGATGAAGATTCTCAGAGACTTCTTTCCAGATTGAGTTGAAGGACCTTTGAGTTTCAGTTGCTTCTGGTACAAAAGGAGAAATGGGAACAAGAAAGGGAACAGATGGATGCTGCCCGTAAACAGTGGAGAAGGGAGATTTTCCAGAACTGACATTGGAGTGATGGTTTAAGGCAAACTCTGCCCCGGGCAAAAGGTCCACCCAGTCATCTTGGTGGGCTGAGATGAAGGCACAGAGAAAACGTTCTACGTTTTGATTGACACGTTCCGTTTGCCCATTGGACTGGGGATGAAAGGCAAATGAAAAATCCAATTTAATCCCAAAGGAGCTGGCCAAGGCTCTCCAAAACCGAGCAGTAAATTGAACTCCTCTGTCAGAGACGATATGTGAAGGCATCCCATGAAAACGAAACATCTCCTTAATGAAAGTTTGGCAAGAATGGGAGCAGAAGGTAGGCCTGGGAGAGGGATCAAGTGACACATTTTGGAGAACTGATCCACCACTACCCAGATGACTGTAAAACCTGTTGAGGGGGGCAGATCTGAGATAAAGTCCATGGAAATACAACACCAAGGTATATCGGGAACTGGTAAGGGCAAAAGCAACCCAGCAGGGGCGGACATGGAAGATTTGGATAGTACACAAACCATACAAGTTTAAACGTATTCCTTGACATCCTTACGAGGAGAAGGCCACCAGTAATGATGCAGAAGAAGGTCACAAGTACGAGGTATGCCAGGATGTCCAGAGAACTTAGAGTCATGTGCCCAAGCAAGGAGTTTGGGATGAAGTGCTGGAACTACAAAAGTTTTACTTGGAGGAGGCTGCGTAGACCAGAGCTGAGTAGTGGCTAGAATACGATGCAGAGGGATGATGGGACCAGGATTTAGGTGAGTCTCAGAATCATTGACATCAAATGACCTGGACAAGGCATTGGCTCGAAGGTTTTTGGCACCTGGACGAAAAGTAATGTTAAAGTTCAAGCGGGCGAAAAAGAGGGCCCAGCGAGCTTGATGTGGGTTCAAGCATTTTGCGGATTGTAAATACTCCAGATTTTTATGATCAGTATAGATGGTAATACAATGGGGAGAACTCTCTAGAAGATGTCACCATTCTTGAAGAGCTAGTTTAATAGCGAGTAGCTCACGGTCCCCAATGGTATAGTTTTTCTCTGCATCAGAAAACTTCTTGGAAAAGAATCCGCAAGCCTGAGACTTGCCTGAGCTTGGAGTAGGACGGCACCGACTCCTACTGAAAAGGCATCAACCTCCAAAGAAAAGGGTTTTGTAATGTCCGGACATAGGAGAATTAGGGCAGAGAGGAAGTTTGCCTTGAGTCTGAGGAAAGCATCAATGGCTTCAGGGGACCAGAGATGGCCATTGACACCCTTGTGAGTGAGAGATTTCATAGGGGCCACCAAGGTGGAGTAGTTACAAATGAATTGGCGATAGTAATTGGTGAAGGCCAAAATGCCTTGGGTGGCTTTAAAGTGGTTGTAAAGGTAAAAGTTTTTTCACCTCAATGCATTCTTCGCAACATGCAACAATACCGCCCCCCCACCCCCCCAGTTTTACTTACCTGACCCCTCGAAAGTCCGGCGCTCGCTCCCGACAGCCTCTTCGCCGCTCAGCCTGGCTGTTGATTGGCTAGAGTGGATGGATTAAATCACAATGACATGGCGCGCCGGGGGCCGGGCCCGAGTAATATGGGAGCCACTGTCTGTATCACGGAAGTGAGCCCACAAGCACTCAACACCATGCGAGGGAGCTCGCATGAAAGTGTTGAGTCCTTGCGGGTGGGAGCCGAGACAGCTGCTGAGGGACACCAGAAGACCAGGTTCTGGGCCAAAAAAATAGCTTTAGTGATCCTTTAAGAACGGAGTGCTGGGGCCACTCAGAGATGGCCCGAAGTTTGGCTGGGTCCATGAGGAGGCCCTTTGAGGAGATTATGTAGCCCAGAAATGGAACTTGTGTTTGTTCAAATAGACATTTCTCCAATTTTGCATATAGACAATTGTCCCATAGATGCTGTAGCACAGCTTTCACATGAAGATGATGGGTAAGTAAGTCTGGTGAGAAAATAAGAATATCATCCAGATATACAATAACACATACATACAGAAGGTCACGGAAGATCTCATTAACCAAATTTTGGAAGACTGCTGGGGCATTGCATAAGCCAAAGGGCATCACAAGATATTCATAATGTCCATCCCTGGTGTTAAAGGCGGTCATCCATTCGTCTCCTTCCCAGATTTTTATTAAATTGTAGGCCCCTCAAAGATCCAGTTTGGTAAAAACATGAGAACCTCACAGTCTGTCAAAGAGTTCCGAAATTAAAGCAAGAGGGTATCGGTTCTTCACGGTGATGGTGTTAAGGCCCCTGTAGTCGATGCATGGACGGCGTGAACCATCTTTTTTCGCTACAAAGAAGAACTCGGCTCCGGCAGGTGGGTTTGATTTCCTGATGAATCCCTTTTGCAGGTTTTCCAGAATGTATTCAGACATGGCTTGTGTCTCAGGGATAGATAGAGGGTAGACTCGGCCTCGGGGAGGAGAGGTCCCAGGTAACAGATCAATAGAGCAGTCATAGTCTCTGTGAGGAGGAAGTCGATCAGGTGACTTTTTGCAGAAAACATCTCGGAAAGATTGATATTGAGAAGGCAACATGGCAGTTGTGGAGGTCTCAGCCAGAGGAATGGAAGGCGGAGGTAGCACCTTGGAAATACATTGTTGCTGACACGGAGGACCCCAAGCCAATACTTGTCCAGAATTCTAGTCAAGAGGCGGGGAGTGTTTCTGCAACCATGGAAGGCCCAGGATAATGGGACTGGAGGATTTAGGCAGAATTAGGAAAGAGATCTCCTCAGCATGCAAAACCCCAATGCGTAAGACAATAGGAGGGGTTTTAAATCGGATGGGGCTCATAAGCAAGAAGGAGCCATCTACTGCGGTCATGGAAAGGGGTATATCCAAGGCAAGAAAGGCAATTCCCAACTCGGAAGCTAAAGATTGTTCAATAAAATTCCCGGTAGCACCAGAGTCCATGTATGCAGAGAGTTGGCATTTTGAGACCTGTGGATAGCCACTGGAAGGGTGAAACGAGGGAAGCAGACAAAATAAAGGATTGGTCTAGATCACCTCCCTCCGTGTGACCTAGACCCTGGAGTTTCCCGGACGGACTGGACAGGAGTTCAAAAGATTTCTTTTATTGCCACAGTAAAGGCACAAGCCCAATCCCATGTGTCGGGCATGTTCCTCGGGAGTGAGGCGAGTTCTTCCAACATGTGAGAGGTTGAAGACGAAGAGGGTTCCACAGGTCTTTGGACTACCTGTGCTGGATGGCCAGCAGAGGCATGACTGGATCTGGATTTCTCCAGGGCCCGCTCCTGGAAGCGAATATCTATTTGAATGCTCAATGCGATTAAATCATCCAATGTGGTAGGAATGGTGCATCCAGCGAGTGCATCCTTGACACGCTCAGATAGGCCTTGCCAGAAGGTAGCAGTAAGGGCCTCATTATTCCATTTGAGTTCAGCGGCCAGCGTATGGAATTGAACTGCGTATTGGCTGACTGTCATTCCCTGCTGACGAAGACGAAGGAGGGCCCCAGCAGCCGAAGATACTCTGCCAGGCTCATCAAAAGTTTTCTGGAATGCATCCAAAAAGAGCTGAAGGTTGGAGGGGATAAAATTGTGTGGTTCCCAGAGTGGGGAGGCCCAAGCTAGAGCATCACCGGAAAGGAGAGAGATGATATATGTGACTTTGGTGCGATCAGTTGGAAAATGGTGCCTGGAAAGTTCAAAGTGGATGGAACACTGATTAATGAAGCCCCAACAAGCCTTAGGGTCACCAGAAAAATGAGGCGGTGGTGGCAGATGCAGGCAGGGATTGCCAGGTGTAGCAGGTAACACGGGAGCAGCTGAAGCGGAAGCAGGAACTGAAGTTGCAACGAGTTGCAGACGATCCAGACGGGAGGCAAGATCCTGAAGGACCAGCATTATTTGCTCTTGATTTGCTTACTGGGAGTTAAGTCTCAGAAATAGATGTTGCATTTGATCCTCGGTCAGTGGCCGATCCTTAGAGGCGCTCATGGCTTGAGCAAACTGTCACGGTACTACTTACAGTGAGCCCACAGGCGAGCAGGTGACACAGAATCCCCCAGGGTCTAAGGGCCAGCCGGTATTTTGCCAGGGACCCCCTCATGAGGGTTTGGGTTTAGCTGCGTGCTGACCCCAGGTCATGACCCACGGGTTCACCCCGCTCGCTAGGGAAGTACCAGAAGTCACTGTCAGACAATGATTGATGGATGAAGCAAAGGAGAGCCAGATGGTGAGCCAAGGTCAGGGCGGGCTGCAGACAACGTAATCAGAACAAGCTGAGTCCGTACACAAGAGATCAGTTCATGAGAGGTCAGATTAAGGCAGGTTACACGAAGAGGGCCCAGAAACAAATGTTGCTCAAGCAACCAAAACTGGTCAGAGAGGGATTTAAATAGAGAAGCACATGAGGGGCTGGACAGGAAGTAGCAGGAAGGAATCATATATTAAGCAACAGGTGAGGGCGGCGACACCCATAGCTGCAGAGTGCAGCAGAGCTGAACACAAGCTAGTGGAACAACAGGTGGCAGCTGGCCTACAGCAGTAAAGGTGAGATACAGATCAGCTCCGCAGCTGATCTGTGACATTTATTGATTGGTTTATGTAAACATAATAGCGTCTACAAACTATGGGATATATTTATGATTTTTTTTTATATTTATTTTTCTTATACGGTGATCAGCAACTTATAGTGGGACTGCAATACTGCAGTGGTTATTTAGACACTAACTGACACTTTTGACACTTTGCGGGAAATGGTGACGCTAATAGTGATCAGTGCTAAAAATATGCAGTCATTGTACTAATGGCACTGGCTGGGAGGAGGTTAAACATCTAGGGTGATCGAAGGGTTAACTGTGTGCCTAGCTAGTGTTTTTGTGTTAGGTGCTTTTACTAAGGGAAGAGATGGTCTGGGTAAAGTCACTTTTGGTTTCTGTTTTCCTCCTGTCTTTTCTAGCTGGCTTCTAGGGACACAAGATAGCTGGCACTTTTTGAAAGCATGGACAACTTTCCAATACCACTGGGGCCGAAATCCTGAATCCTCTATGGGTTCTCAGGTGGGTATTGGATTAGTAGGATGCAGAGGTGTAGCTTGAAGCTTGTGGGCCCAATGCAAAAGTTGACCTGGCCCCCCCCACTACTTCCTATGTGTGTGCAGATACATCCACCGCACACCAAGATACTCAAAGTGGCTTAAGATTTTTGAGTTCCTCTTTACATCAGAGAACAGGGATTACCACTGGAGAATCAGAGGACAGGGATCACTGCTGGAGAATCAGAGGACCGGGACCCCTGGCAGATCACATGGCAGAGCTCCTTTCCCATCCCAGCACTGTATACAGCTCCCCTACACTACATAGGGCTGAAATCACATTCCTTTACACACAGTCTGTCTTCACAGGGTGTATTTGGCTTCTGTTGCCCTTCTGACCTGTGAAATTTTCTGGTCGGAATAGCAGTGTAGTTGAAGTAGGCAGATATACCCTGTGCAGATCATGGCTAAATGGCTGTGTTGTAAAGGAATGTGATTTCAGCCCTGCAGAGGAGGAAAAGTATAGAGTGCTGTAATGGGAAAGAAGCTCAGCATGCAGGGTGGAGGGGGTAGTCAGGGGGCTTTGGGGGGGCAACTTAGATCTGGGAGGGCAAAGCCATGTGACACAAAATCTCGGGCCTGCAGCCCCTCAAGGGCCCCCTGAGGAGGTGATAAGGGATTTGTTTTAACAATGTCTGAAGATTTCTCTGTGAGTGTTGGCAGGTGTTCGGGGAAGGTCACCTTCCGGAGGTGTGTGTCTTTACCCCAGTTGTCAGTGAAGTGGGGTAAGTAGATATCCCTGGGTGAGGGAGTACAGAGAAATACAGCTGGTGACTAGGAGACCTCTTGGACACCTCCAGTTACATCTGGGACTCTCATATGCCTTTTTAACTCAACACAAATGTGAGTGCAATCACTGTTGCTGCTCTTTTTATTAAAATTGTTTTTAAGTCTGCACCCAGAGGCGCCTCCTTTCTTTGTTTCCCATTGTGGCTACAGGATGGCACTCTCCTCCTCTTGCCTCGGTTACCATTCCATGTTGCCAGCACACAGCACAGACACTTCCCCGTCCCGGGCTGTTCTCACTTTGTGCTCCTCTCCATTCAGGAAATGGCTCACAACTTCTCCCCAGCCAATGGGAACAGAGAGGTGTGGACTGTGGAAGGCAAAGTAGAAGCCTGTTACTGGAGCGTGGCTGTGGGGCCCTAGGGCAGATCGGAGCTGGATTTTGTGGAGGATATGATAATATGACAGGGAGGCTGCAGGGGCCCCCTGGAGCTAGGGGCAGGGTTAGGGTTGTGACCCCTGCAACCACTTATGCTACGCCCATGGTAGGATGAGAGAAGGTAAAAAATTCCCTTGAATGAAAGAGGTATCCAGTGTGGTGTGTCTAATGATGGGTCAGCATAATCAAGTTGGACAAACATCAGATAACTTTATTTCACCAAAAGGCACACTTTCAAGGCTAATACCACTTTCTCATTTTATGGCAGCACACAAATGTCTGTGGGTACAAATTCTATTGGCATCATTTGTGTAATATTCTTAACAGTTTAAGTGAAATGTTCAAAAGATGCATTCATAAAATGGGGGTTGTCACAAATTATATAATAAGATCTTTGAAAATATTCTAAAAAAAAAAGAAAACATGTAATAGGAGCCGCGCTAGAATAGTCCCAATTGATGCATCAGGATGTTTGATTGAATATCATGGTAATGAGGGCTGTCTCTGCAAGCTTAAGCCTGTCCATATACCAGGGGGGCGTGACCGGAAGCAGATGGAGGAGAGAGTCTGTGAGGAGTGAGAGCATGTGATCACCTCGCTCCATGTACGCGGTGCCCCGGGAGTAATGTACCTTGGTAGGAACGGATTCCTTTATGTGTACTGCCTGCCTCTCCTTCCCCCACTGCCCCCCCTGTGAACGTCTGCCGGAGATAGAGTGTCAAGATATCAGATGCCACCGGGACCACCGAGGGTGTTCGGGTCTACTAAACACAGAGTGTAATCACGGGGTAATCTCGCGAGAACACGAAGGGGAGGAGGGTCGGTTGCTGTAGGAACTGAGCCTCGGTGTCAGCAGTGGAGGCTTTCGTGTGTGCGCTCCATGCACTGTGAAATCCGAGCAGAGGGACGGAAGGACGGAGGGAATCGGAGCTATCCTGAGGTGAAGCAGGGGTACACTCCGGACTTTTGAGCGCTGATAGAGGGGAAAAGAACAAATCTGCTTAGACCAACGGAACGGAGGTACTGTTTTCTACATTTTTTTTTTTTTCTTCCTTTACCCCTTTCTTTACTGTAAATAGAGGCGGATGGGAGCCTCACCATAGGATTAGAACCCTTTGAAGACTGTGAATTTATGAGGAAACCTGAGAAGTGGTTCCTTTTCAGTGTGAGTGTAATCCCTGAAACTACTGACTTGCCATGAATAACAGTGATAAACGGCGGGTATGCTGAATGAGAAGCACTTAATACCTGATGGACTAAGGAGAGTGGTCAATCGCCCCGTGTTTTTTTTTTGTGTTTTTTTGTTTTTTTTCTGCCTCTTAATAAATTTTCCTCGTTACCTCTTTGCTGCATTAACAGTTGATAATAACTGGAAAAGTACCATGTCAGTAAGGAAGAAAGGGGATGAGCATGCCAGCCAGGAGTATGTGGGAACCCAATCATTGCGCTCGGCTAAAGACAAGGAGAAAGATAAGGAAAAGGGGGCGCAGTCCGCAGTGGTGGGGGTAACGGCAGCAGCAGTCGCAGCAACCGCCAAGTTGGAGAGAATGGTCCATGCAGCGGACAATACACCAAATAAAGGGGGGCAGCAGGCTCAAATTAAATCAGCAGTGGACAGAAGGAGCCAGGGCCATCAGAGCATACCCACAAGTGCCACTGGAACAAAGAACATTATTAGTAAAGAACCAGAAGCTTCTGCCAATCTGACACCCTCAGCAGAGGGAGAACCATCTCTGAAAGATATCCTTTTGGCAATTAACATATGTAAACAGTCTCTGGGTGAACTGGGTGATCAAATGAAGGATATTAAAGAGGAGCTAATCCTGGTGCGGCACGAACTCAAGAAAACAGCTGAAAGAGTAACAGAAGCAGAAAGGAGAATAAGTCAGATAGAAGACGACTTGCACCCTATGAAACAAGAAGCTAAAGTTTGGAAAGAGAAGATAATCAAGCTTACGGAAAAATTTGATGAAATGGAAAACAGACTCCGTAGGGACAATGTGAGGGTGGTGGGGCTACCCGAGGGGAGTGAAGGTTCAGATCCGATATTTTTTTTGGAAAGATGGCTGATTGAAACCTTTGGAAGAGAAACGTTTTCACAGCAGTTCTCAATCGAAAGAGCTCATAGAGTCCCATTTAGGCCCCCCTCAAGGAAGTTCCCCAAGATCGTTGCTACTAAAATTCTTGAATTATAAAGATAAAGTAAGGCTCCTTCAGAGGGCCAGAGATTTGGGAAATATCTCCTATAATGGTGCTAGGATATCACTGTATCCCGATTACTCTCCTGACCTACAGAAGCGTAGAGCTGAGTTTGTAGGAGTTAAACGCAGCCTTCAGAAATTTAATGTTAAGTATGCTCTCCTTTATCCTGCCAGGCTTCGGATAAACGTACTCGGAGGAAGTCAGTTTTTTTACTCTCCTGCTGGTGCGTTAGCATGGATAGAGGAGAAGAGAGATCAACTGCCAATGAAATAACGGGGAATCTGTTGAAGATGATACACAGAGGTGGGGCACAAATGTAGAATAACAATAATGACATTGATTTTGTGGAGTGGGGTGGGGATTTTACACGGGCAAATGGAATCAGGTTTAGAATGGGGAAGGTTAAAACTAAGTTTATACTTGGACGCAGGGAGGGAGGGGTGGGGAGGGGGGAGGGGAAACAGGGGGAAGAGAGGATTGAGTTTGGTTAAGGTATGGAGGTGTATGACGGTCATTAAAAAAGCCCTTAGGGGTAACCTAGAATGGTGTGGGGTGGGGGGAGGGAGGTCAATGAGGGTGGGTTTTTGGGTGGATGGGGGTTGGGGTGGGAGGGGGAGGGGGAGGGTAAGGGGTATAAGGGTAGGAATATATCTAATAAGGGAATTTATAGTACACAGATTCATAAGAAGATATACTGTACACTGGAATACACATTGGGCACTGGTAAAACCAAATACACATAGTACACTGGAAGATAGGATAATATATAGGATAACACATTGGGCACTAAAAAGAAACACAGATAGAATATGAATGTTTACAGCGTGAAAATATGGGTTTGTTTTGCAATCACGGGGAAGGTCATTTTTGACACAGAGGGTAAGAGTAAGAAATATATTATTGGGTTAATATTTATAGAATCCCTATGGCTAAATGGGTATCTCTCCTTGACATTGTTAGGTTTGAATTCTTTTTGCTACTTTTTGTTTCTTTTTGATGGATGTTACCTAAAAAACCAATGGTATTGAATATTGGATCATGGAATGTTCGCGGGTTGGGTACCCCTGCCAAAAGAGCAGCTGTATTTGATATGTTGGATATTTTTTAAATAAGAATTGCCTGTCTGCAGGAGACACACTTGACTCAAGACACTAAATCTCAAGTAAGGAACAACAGATTTCAGTGCCAATTTCACTCCGTGCACACTACCTATTCTAGGGGGGTGTCAGTGTTAATTGGGAGAGGGGTGGCTTTCACCTGCAGACAGTGCAGAATAGATGTGGAGGGCCGGTATATCTTCTTGCACTGTGTAATAGAAAATCAGGAATATGTACTAGCAAACGTTTATATCCCCCCTCCCTTCAAATTAGATGTTTTGTACTGCCTATTGGAGTTTATAATAGATAAGACTAGCATACCAATTATTGTAGTCGGGGACTTCAATGTGGTCATAAATAAAAAAATAGATAGGCTCCCCCCAGGTAAACAGGGAAACCGTATGAGTCATTTCCTTCGGGAAGCTGGACTATTGGATCTATGGAGAATACGGAGCCCGGTGACATTACAATTTTCATGCTACTCGGGCTCTTATTCTACACTTTCAAGAATAGATCTTGCACTGGGAAATGAGCTAGGGTCTCAAATAATTAAAGATATAGCTAATCAACCCAGGGGAGTCTCCGACCACTCGTTGCTGATGGTCTCGATAAGTATAAATAATAATAAGTTTTGTAGAGTGTGGAAGATGAACCCAATATGGTTTGGAATAATAGAGGATCAGAATGGGATAATAGCTAAGCTAAATGAGTTCATAAGCTTTAATGCGGATACCACAACAAGAGGGATAATGTGGGATGCATTGAAGGCTTATCTGAGGGGATTATTAATCCAACAAGTCTCTAGAATTAAAAAATCTTTGTTGAACTGGGAGGATAAGACTAGGAAAGAGTTAATAACAGCAGAAAGGGAGTACGTGAAGGAGCCAACCCCTGAAAAACAAAGTATATGGGAAAATAAGCAACAAATATACAAGGACGTAATGATTAGGAAATCTGAAAATAAGAGACTATTTCAGAACCAAATTGTATATGGGGAGGGGGAAAGAGTCGGGAAGATGCTGGCCCATTTGGTCAGGTCTGGCTCCTCCCCTTCCATGATACCTGCCATTAGGACAAGGAGGGGTGAGATCTCTTCTCAGGTAGGTGAGATTACAGATACATTTAAGAACTTTTATGAAGAACGGTATACATCCCGGGGAACCATGGGAGGAGAAGTGCTAGATAAATTGTTTGGGAACATTGGGATGCCCTCCCTTACAGAGCTTGACAACGAGGAATTGGAGGCCCCGTTAACTCTGGAGGAAATTAAACTAGCGGTAACAGAATTGAAAAATCAGAAATCCCCTGGTCCTGATGGTCTCCCCGCTGAGACTTATAAAAACTATGGGACGGTATTACTGCCGGAACTTCTTAGAGTGTTTGAGTGGGCAAAGAAAGAGGGGAAGCTTCCCGTATCAATGACCGAAGCCACGATTATAGTGTTACATAAGGAAGGGAAAGATCTTCTAGAGCCCGGGCCTATCTCTCTGCTATGCTCGGATGTAAAGATTCTAGCAAAGATTCTGGCTGCCAGACTAAAGAAAATAATTCATAAATTGGTTCATCCTGACCAAACGGGATTTATACCCCATAGATCAACTAGCAAGAATATCAGAAGGCTGTTTTTGAACCTGCAGACTACAACTGAAAATGTAGGCTGAAGGGCGGTGATGATGCTAGATGTTGTAAAAGTGTTTGACAGTCTTGAATGGGGGTATATATGGCGTGTACTGTAGGAGTTTGGATTTGGTCCTTCTTATATTAATTGGGTTAAAATTCTCTATAACAACCCCAGTGCAAAGGTCAGAGTTAATAATGTCTCTTCGGAGGGGTTCCGACTGGGAAGAGGCTCAAGGCAGGGGTGTCCCTTGTCACCTTTGATCTTTGCGCTGACAATGGAACCAGTAGCCATTGCAGTAAGGCAGGATAGGACTATGGAAGGGTTTCGAAGAAGGGATAGAGAAGAGCGGATTGCGCTGTATGCGGATGATGTTCTTATATTTTTAGGAGATACGGAGAGATCACTTAGACAGGTGATAGACATCTTCTCAAGATTCGGAGCACTCTCTGGTCTCACTATAAACTGGGAGAAATCAGCATTGTTGCCATTAGACCCAATTAGGAAGAGCTCCTGTCTGGAAAAAATCCACATAGAAATAGTAGAGATAACAAAATACTTAGGCATATATATAAATAAAGACCCCAATGACTTTATAAAAAACAATTTAACCCCTCTGCTATCCAAATTTAAGAATAAGATCGATATATGGAGAGGACTCCCTCTATCAGTTGCTGGAAGATGTAACTTGATTAAAACGCTGTGGTTACCTCAGCTATTATATATAATGCACAACTCGCCAATATGGATTCATAGGAAATGGTTTAAAAAAATAGATACATTGCTAAGAGCTCTAATATGGAAAGGTAGACAATCTAGGATAAGCTTACAAACCTTACAATTATCAACTTTAGAGGGGGGCCTGGCAGTACCGCACCCTCGGGGTTACTTTTTAGCAGCCCAACTACAACATTTGATATCAGATACTGACCCTAAAGGAGAAAATAACGGGGGACTGATGATTATAGGGGCACCACATAAGACACTAGTGGAGGTTTTGGAGGCGAACTCATTCGTCTACAGACCCCCTACGGTTAAGCTAATAATAAGAGTTTGGAAAACCATAAAGGATCTGAGGGGAATGGGGGGTACGGTTAAAGGTGTCCCGCTATGGGACAATAAGAACTTACAAGAGTTAAGGCCAATGGGGAAAATTAAGATATGGGAAACAAAGGGCATAGTTAGCTTGGATCAACTATATAATGGCAGATCCCTTAAAACGTTTGCTTCACTAAAAGAGGAATTTGAGATACATATCTACTCACATTACAACTATTTACAAATTAGACATGCTTTAAAAGCTCAGTTTGGGGAACAAGGTCCGCTGTGGAAAAGCTCTCCCATTTTTGAAAGAATAAATAGTTCTGGAGGATCCAACGGATCCATAGCGGAACTTTATCCATATATATTTAGCAACATCATTATGGGTTCAGGGAAGCTCAAGTGTAGAAGTAAGTGGGAAAGGGACCTGGGTAGAATATCGGATGGACAATGGAAGAAGATACTGGCGGGAGGGAACCAAACTACGGTTTCGCCGGCCCAGAAGATGTCATATTTAATGCTCTTACATAGAACCTACTATACTCCTAAAAAACTGCTTGAATGAGGGCGGAGGGGGAACGCCAAATACCCTAGGTGCCAGAATATCGGGGACCTGATGCATATGATCTGGAAATGTCCAAAATGATTCCGTTATTGGACGGAAATATTAGATACCATAAATAAGATCTTTAAGCTGACTCTTAGAATGGACCCCAAACTATGTATCTTGGGAGTGGGGGAGAGTTTGGGGAATATTAAAACTAAAACAGTGCTAAGGTGCCTTTTCCAGGCGAGAAAATGAATAGCACAGAGATGGCAGGCAGAGAAACCCCCTTCAAAAGATGACTGGTTTAGAACAGTAACTGAAACAGTATGGAAAGAAAGGGTAGTATATGCAAGGAGAGGAAACTTAAAGGAATTTTAAAAAATCTGGAAGAATTGGTTAGAGGAACTGGGTTATCCTACGTAAGATGTGGGTAGGAAATAGATAAGGTAATGAAGGTACGGTATTAAGTATATTTATGAAGGTATATTAGTAAATAGCGATTAAGACAGGGGGGAGGGTGAATATGGGATATAGGGGTGGGTGGGAAGGGTTAAAGGGGGAAAATTAGACAGTAACATTTTTTTTTTTGCTATTATATATATAAAATGTTTTGTATATGATGTATTTAAGAATTTTTGTAATGAGAATCTATTTTATATGTTCTGGAGATTTGAATAAAGATTATTTAAAAAAAAAAAAAAAAAAAGAATATCATGGTAATATGTTGAAAATGGTGGGATAAATCCTTATGACAATGACACAACAGTGATTCACATCAAAAACGTGCTTACCAGATAGCAAGCAAAACCAGGCATGTGGCTATAGCCCAGCCAGGGCCTTTATTTTACATGATTAACACTGAATAGATAGCTGCAATGATTCTCACACACCAGCACCACTGTAAAGTCTGTGATCGTCTCATTCAGCAAAGGACCCAAAAAGAAAAACTAGCCATAGTGTAATATTGTCTGACTTTTTTAATTGTAAGAAAAAGTATTGCACTTCCATTGGTAGGTTTAAAAATTGAGTATAAAAACCAAAGTAAGACAGCGCGGTGACATCAACATGTACCCTTAGTACACTTAAAAAAGTCAGACAATTTTACGCTATGGCTAGTCTTTATTTTTGGGTCCTATACTGAATGAGACAATCACAGACTTTACAGTAGTGCCGGTGTGTGAGAATTAGGGATGAGCCGAACACCCCACGGTTCGGTTCGCACCAGAACTTGTGAACAGACCAAACCTTCGCACGAACGTTAGAACCCCATTGAAGTCTATCCGACTCAAACGTTCAAAATCAAAAGTGCTCATTTTAAAGGCTAATTTGCATGGTATTGTCCTAAAAAGGGTTTGTGGACCCAGGTCCTGCCCCAGGGCACATGTATCAATGCAAAAAAAAAGTTTTAAAAACGGCCGTTTTTTCGTGAGCAGTGATTTTAATAATGCTTAAAGTCAAACAATAAAAGGGTAATATTCCTTTAAATTTCGTACCTGGTGGGTTCGGGAACCCCGAACCAAAATGAAAAAAAAAAACTGGCGTGGGGGTCCCCCTATATTCCATACCAGGCCTTTCAGGTCTGGTATGGATATTAAGGGGAACCCCACACCAAAATTTAAAAAAAAATGACGTAGGGGTCCCCCTCAAAATTCATACCAGACCCTTAAGGTCTGGTATGGATTTTAAGGGTAACCCCGCACCAAAATTTTTAAAAAATTTGGCGTGGGGTCCCCCCAAAAATCCATACCAGACCCTTATCCAAGCACGCAACCTGGCAGGCCGCAGGAAAAGAGGGGGGGACGAGAGAGCGCCCCCCTTCCTGAACCGTACCAGGCCACATGCCCTCAACATTGGGAGGGTGCTTTGGGGTAGCCCCCAAAACACCTTGTCCTCATGTTGATGAGGACAAGGGCCTCATCCCCACAACCCTTGGCCGGTGGTTGTGGGGATCTGCGGGCAGGGGGCTTATCGGAATCTGGAAGCCCCCTTTAACAAGGGGACCCCCAGATCCCGGCCCCCCCTGTGCGAAATGGTACCATTTCACAAAAAACTGTCAAAAATGTTAAAAATGACAAGAGACAGTTTTTGACAATTCCTTTATTTAAAGTCTTTTTTTTTTCATCTTCTATCTTCTTTCTTCTATCTTTCTTTGGTTTCTTCCTCCATCTTCTTCTTCCTCCTCTGCTTCTTTCTCCAGTGTTCTCGTCCGGCATCTCCCTCAGTGGCATCTTCTTCTGTTCATCTTCTTCTCTTCGTCTTCTCATCTTCATCTTCTTCTCTTCATCTTTTTTTCAGGATGATCTGCATCCATGATTGGATGGGAGGCTCCCGCTGTGTCACACTTCTCTCTTCATCTTTTTCTCTTCATCTTTTTCTCTTAATCTTCTTGTCTTCATCTTCTTGTCTTCATCTTCTTTTTTGGCCCGATCCGCATCCATGATGGCATGGAGGGACGCTTCTCCTCTTCTGACAGTTCTTAAATAATGGGGTGGCGGAGCCACCCGGTGACCCCGCCCCGCTCTGGCGCACGGGGACTTGACGGGGACTTCCCTGTGGCATTCCCTATGATGTCAGAGGCGGGCAGGGTCACGCCTGGTCTATCCAGTGTTAATCACTCTTAAGATCTTCTGTGCAAGTAAAGGCCTTGGCTGGGCTATAGCCACATGTCTGGTTTTGCTTGCTATCTGGTAAGCAAAATTTTCTTTTGGTGGTGGTGCGCTTCTTGACACTTGACACTTCACTATGGTGTCATTGTCATAAGGATTTATCCCACCATTTTCAACTATAGAAAAATATTACCATGATATTCAATCAAACATCCTGATGCATTAATTGTGATTATTCTAGCGTGGCTTCTCTCATTTATTTAACCTGTTGTGTATCTCACATTAAGCTGCTGTTTTTTCATTTTTTTGTTGACACACTAGTGTGGTTTTATCCAATTTAAAACATATAGTAAAATAGAAAACACAGCACATGTGTGTTGTTGGGGAAATTTGGCTGTAAGCTATGCACACAGCCATATCTCCTGTGCTAATAAGCACCCTTTTCCGTGTTAATGATATAATGTACCTTTTGATCGTATGTCTCCCCTCTGGTTCCCCATTCCCCAGTAAACAGACATCACCACATTCTTACATCCTCATCTCCGCATGGCCCCCTCACACTGGCCAGCAAGCCCTTTTATTCCCACAAAAGCTTTCACAAAAAGGAAGTGATGGTTCCAGCAGCCAATCACTTCTTACATGGGAAGTGACCTCACAGGATATGACTATAAGCGGCTCACAGCTTATTACAACACCCCAAAAGCACATCGACCGACTCCTTAGGATGTGGGGCACACAGCGGCAGCGATGTCAAAACGAAAGGAGAGAGAAGGACTGAGAAAACTGACAGATTTCTATCCCCTCAGCAAGGCCTGGGATTTCCAAGATGGCGCCTGCGCGGAGGGCCGTTCAGCAGCCTCCACAGCACAGACACACAGCCATCCAGTGCCATCCTCGGGTGAGTCAAACTCTAGTGGCCATCCGCTGCCATCCTCCCCCTTTAGCAGCCCTGCAAAGCAAAAAAGGAGGATTGGGGGAGAGGATGAGACCCGGGATAGCTCAGGGATGGAGGGGGAAGATATGGAGGAATCCTCTGCATACACACAGAAGCTAGATGCCTTCCCCACCTCAGGGCAGCCCATCTTAGACACCACCATGAAGGAGATGTTACAAACACTAAGAGGGGCCCTCCGGTGCGATATGGCAGCGTTTATGCATGCTACCAAACGTGAAGTGGCGGCAGTATCTAATAGAGTGACATATGTGGAGAAGAAAATGGAAGAATTCACATTGGCACATAATGAGCTAGTGGATGCACACTTTGATGTTGAGGAAGAGATCAAAACCATGCGACTTAAAATGGCTGACATCGAAGACAGGGCCCGCAGGAACAACATCAAATTCAGAGGTGTCCCTGAGTCAGTCAAGCCGGCTGAACAGCTTACCTTCAAAAGCTCATGATAACGGTCCTTCCAGCACTAGGACCTGTGGATTTAACAATTAACAGGGCCCACAGACTTCCGAAGCCATCCTTCCTACCTGCCCAGATTCCCAGGGATGTTATCGCACGCATCCACTTCTACCATATCAAAGACCAACTGATGAGGTACGCAAGACAACACCCTGCCCTTCCTGACCCCTTTACTGGGATTGCATTGTATGCTGACCTGTCACAAGCGACTCTCACAGCAAGGCACAACCTGGTGCCGATTACTAAGATTCTGCGTAACCATAAAGTCATCTATAAATGGGGCTTTCCAGCCAAGCTAATCGTGGATATGCATAACGAATCACATGCAATCACATCACTTGATAAGGGCCTGGAGCTCCTCCGCAAATTGAAATTATTTCCTGCGAATGGTGAGCTAGCAGATCCTGACCCTCTACACGGGAGGTACAACACCCTCAACCGGCAGAGAAGAACCAAGTAACCACCTCATCCGGGCCTGTACTACCTTTCACGAGCCTTCAACCTACTTTTAATGTACTCGGTATACCAGATATACCCTAATCTCTGTGCCTTCACCTGCATAGCGAGTGTAATGCTCACTGATCAACCGCCCGTTGTTCGGCTGTTTTCTTTCTATTTTTGTTCTTCTTTTTGACCTTCTATTCTAGTACCCCAATTCAAGTTACGAGATGATGTCCGTAACATGTTCTCCGAGTTTGATGCGATATATACGCTGTAAGATCTCACCAGTTCAAGTTTTTATGGTTTCTGACACCACAAGTTTGTCTGATCAGCATGGGGCAGGGTTGCGGGGAGCTCCCTACACACTGGACACACCACCTACATCACCTCTAATGCTCATTTCCACAACCAGATGGCATAGCTGCACCTTCCACCACCTGAATGAATCTTAAACTGATGTCCTTCAATGTGAGAGGCCTGAACAGTCCTTACAAAAGGAGAGCCCTTTGGAAAACAGCCATGGAAGCGAACTGCGACATCCTATGTGCACAAGAGACTCACTTTTCCAGCACTAAACCACTAAATGCTCACATCCCAAATTTCAGCAAGTATTTACAGCCAACAACACCACTAAGAAGAATGGAGTCCTAATAGCTGTCAGGGACAGATTAACCTTTTCTCTCTTGCAGGTTCATCCTGACCCCCGCGGTCGCTTCATCATCCCAGTAGCTGAAATGGACCATGTCACTTATACCCTGGTAAATCTGTACGCACCTAATGTGAGAACTCTAAAATGTATCCGTAAAGTATTCACATTAGCGAAAAAAATGCAGAAAGGTAGTTTAATTATCTGTGGCGATTTTAATATGGTTATGCATGCAGAGTGGGACACTTCTTCTGTGGCTCTTAGGCAGAGGCCCTCTTTGGGAGCCCTCTGTCATGAAGAACGGCTTTTCGATCCCTGGCGCTGCCTTAGGTCCACCGAGAGAGATTATATGCACTTCTCTGCAGTCCATAACAGCTATTCTAGGATAGATTTTTTTCTTACGGATATGTACACGCTGCAGAAAGTCCAGGCCGCTGCCATCCATAACATCACCTGGTCTGATCACGCTCCTGTGACAATAGAGGTTGTGGATGGCAGCAAGACCACTCAAAAATCGCTGTGGCGCAATAACACATTTCTTCTATCGCAACCCAAAATCAGGGATGAAATAGCAGAAAAAGTGACTGAGTATTTTAACTTTAACGATAATGGTCAATGCTCCCCAATGACAATATGGTGTGCTCATAAGGCCTTTGCTCGGGGTGTTCTCATTCAGATTGCTTCTAGAGAGAGGAAAAAAAAAATGAAACGTATGTCACAACTCCATGACACTATAGCAGACCTTGAGCTGAAACACAAAAATCCCATTACCAAAACCAACGAGGCTTACAACCTGCCGGGAGGAACTGAGACAGGAACTAAGAGCAGATTACTAAACGTACTTTAAAAAACTAAAACTTACCTACTACTCCCAGAATAACCGCTCGGGGAAATTATTAGCTGCCCAACTCAAGAAAAAACAGGCACGCTTGAACATCGCTTACATTAAGCACCACCTCAACAACACTGTATTTCAAAACCCCAAGGACATAGCTAATGTATTTAAAGAATACTACGAATCCCTGTACAATTTAAACAATGACCCCGCTACGCACCAGCCCACAAACGCGGAGATAGACGAGTTCCTTAACGGAATTAGCCTACCTTCGGTGGACAAAGCATCTCTCCAAAAACTAAACTCCCCTATTACCCACCAAGAAGTAGAAGCGGTAATCGCATCTCTACCCATGCATAAATCGCCAGGTACGGACTGATTTTCTGTCGAGTACTACAAGGCACTCACCCAGACTCTCACCCCTGCACTAGTAAAGGTTTTCAATACAGCAGCCACATCAGGCAGCTTCCCCAGAGAGATGCTACAAGCTGTTATAGTCACAATACCGAAAAATGGCAAGGACACATCAAACCCCCAAAACTTTAGGCCCATATCCCTCTTAAATTCGAACCTCAAAATCTATGCTAAAATCCTAGCGAATAGATTAAAAGACATCCCCCACTCCCTTATAGGATTGGATCAGGTCGGTTTTGTCAAAAGTAGGCAGGCGCCGGATGGAACCAGATGTATGTTGAATCTCCTGAGAATTGCTGAAACCAAAAAAGTACCTATCATGTTCCTGGCCTTAGATGCGGAAAAGGCCTTCGACAGGGTCCACTGGGGTTACCTGTCTAGGACCCGGCAGGGATGCCCACTCTCGCCGATAATCTTCTCTTTGATTATAGAACCACTAGCAGAATATGTAAGAGGCGATGCTGCGATAGAAGGCATCGACACCGGTCACGAATCCCATAAAATAGGGCTCTTCGCTGATGACATTATTTTAACATTAACTAATCCACTTTCATTCTATTAACTCCCTCTTACACAAGTTTGGAAATGTTTCCTACTACAAGGTCAACACTAGCAAATGCTTTGCATTAACCATCAACATGCCTGAAAAAACAAAGCCCAGATTAAAGGAAATTTTTCCCTGCAACTGGGACCCGCCTTCAATTACGTATCTGGGTGTGCAGCTGTCCTCCTCCTCTACCAATATCTACTCTTGCAATTTCCCTCCACTCCTGCTTAAAGTGTAAGCGGAACTAAATCAAATAAGTAAACTTCCACTCACGTGGTTGGGGAGGATAGCTGCATATCAAATGCAAGTAATGCCCAAACTTCTTTATGTTTTCAGGACTGTACCCATCCCTGTTCCCCAGCAATTCTTTACACACATAGATAAACTACTTAAAAAATTTATATGGGGTGGAAAAAAACGAGGATAGCACTAACACAGCTTTATAAACCCAAACATCTAGGCGGAGTTGGCCTCCCCAATGCTCAAAGCGCTACTGGACCAGATACGCTACTGGTTCTCCTGTCAAATGGACAATAGATGGTCAGATATTGAACGCACAATTACATCTGGTCACGATCTACCAGCACTAGCTATAGCCGCTAACCTTCATCACAAACCCATTGTTCCCTCATACCCAGCCATACAAGCTACTGTTAATGCATGGTCCTCTCTAGTGAATTCTAAGTTCACTGACATCCCAACTCGCACATTAAGAATACCGTTAGCAGCATATGAGTACCTAATACCGAACTTCTCAGCCCAAAGCTGGAAGAAACAGGGAGTACACTTCTACTCAAGTGAACTGGATACAACAAATGAACTTGATAGATACAAATTGTTCAAACTAAACCACTATTCATACGCCAATCCGACCTGTCCGATCATACTCCCGCAGATCTTATGGGAATTCCTACTCAATAAATCCCCGTCTACTCGCAAAGGCATCTCCTTGTTTTACACATTCGCCTCCCCTACCTATCTGCATGCTAAATTACCTAATATGAATAAGTGGGAGCGGGACCATAAAGGGAATACCCTCTGCACCAATGGCACATAGCTTTAATATACAATAGCAAATCTTCCTCTTGCATAGACCATTGGGATAACGCGCAAAAAATACTACACAGGTGGTACCTCACACCCTCCTGCTTGAACAAGATGAAACCCTCCATCTCAGCACTATGCTGGAGAGAATGCTTATCCACAGGTAATCTTCTCCATATATTTTGGAGCTGTAAAATCATTTCTCCCTGTTCTGGGAGGAGGTCCAATCCCTCATCTACAATGTTACCAGTACCCGTCTCAAACTTGAACCCATACTAACGCTGCTGAGCCTGGGCATTGAAGCCTATCCCCCCCTAATGAGGAAAGTAGTAATCCATATCCTATTTGCAGCCCGTATCTCAATAGCAAAAGAATGGCGTTCACTAGCATCCCCTAAAATAGAAGAAGTTATCTCTAGAGTAAACGCCCAATATACAATGGAAAGAGCTCTTGCCTACACTAAAGGAGGATCCCCGAGTTTCCATAAACATTGGGAGATTTGGAAATCCTCTAAATACGCCTTCTCACATTCATGAAATCCCCTTACTGATACACTAAAGCACAATGAATGCCTTTGGTGCGGTGGTATGCTAACAGCACCTTTCAACCTGCATAGGTTGGATACTTACCAGTGAGCAGCTAATGAGGGTGTGTTGGGTGTGTGGGGATAACTCTGTACTCTCCATTTATGACAACTATATATCTCTGTTTGTGTTTTATAGCCCTGAATTGATAGCACTTACTACTCACAATTTACCTTCCCATGGATCCTTCATAGGATCCATGGCAGGCTACTATGCGTGTACCCAGCAATAAGCCTGGTCACAGTGTGAACCCAAAGGGGGTGACAGGCTGTACCTCCTATAGAGGTCAAGCATACAATCCAATAGGTAGCTTGAACACATGATGAATATTCTTGGTTATTTATGTAGTTAGTGTTGTATATGCATAGTCACCTTGTATAACCTTAGAAATGTTTACATTGACTGCTCTGTACTGTACAAAGTGAAATTCAATACAAATCTATTGTTTAAAAAAAAAAAAAACATCCCTAAAAGAGCAACAGGTCTGCCATGTCCACAGGAAGGTTTTCGCAGCCAATGGTCTTCCACCAACGTCTGTATGTGCGAATACGCTCCCGTGAGCGTATTACAGCAAAACTGACACTGGGGGACATTTGACAACATACATTTATAAAAATTTCCACAACAGTGTCCACCTGGTCCATGTATTGCCATTTTACCAGTACTCAAAATTGTGCTTTTCATTGGAATAGTTTGGTATGGAGCTCAGGGTGTGGAAGCTCCAGATTTTTCCTTTGTCTTTTTCCCTGACAAATAAAGAAATGTGTTTTAATTCCCACTCTTAGGGGATTTTATTATCTCTATACTTTACTTTTCATGTCAATTTCAGTTTAGTTGTTTATTAAATAATTAATCATGTGTCTTAAGACCCTGCAAAGCTATTTTTATCATAAGCTGCAATTTGAAACATTTTTACATTGAGTGTATCATCTAACATGCAAATATGGAAATGAAAAAATAGAAGTTGACTTGCATAGTCTAGTTTGCATAAATGTGATTAACAGTCCCTCCTCTTTGTCATATGCTCCCATGTGTCCCTCGAATCTTGATCTTCTTCCTTACAGTCCATATGAGTCCATAAAAAAGAAAAACATGGCTTGACATGTAGACTCTGTTCTTCAGGAGAGATGACATGGTGAGCTGTAGTAATCGCCGGTTGGTCTCGGATCCTCTGTGTCTTGTACGTGGGTTGGGCTTTGGGGCATCTCATTGAGGAAGATGTGGTCATCTGCTCGGGCTCTGGTCACGCGTCCAATCAGGTAACACCTCATCATGGCATATAGAAGGAATAGAAACAAAAACATGAGTAAATATACTCCTACTTCCTTCAACTATGATCCACTGCAAAATAAAATTATTAAATCCCCAAGGATTCCAACCTTCACTAGCTATAGCTCTGGCTTTGCCTTGTAGGGATCTAAGCCTTATCCATATGGGCCTGAACTTTGTCACTACTTTCCCCGATCAAGGTATAACACTCTTTACTTACGAATTCCCAGAAACCTCCCTTGGACTGTGGGAACTTCCTTGTAGCTTCAACGGTTACATGAAAACATCCCATCCTCAATGGATGAGAAATCGTTCAAGCGTTTCATAAGCTCAAGCCCCCACCGTGTACAAGCAATTCCCTTCCAGCTATCCCTGCCATTCCTACCTTCTCTCACGCCATCAGATCCTCACGATCGGCCACGGCATAAGATGCTGGAATGAGTTTCACCAGCACACATGAACCTCTTGCCTTAGGGGAATTACCTTATAAGCTGCAGATCCGCATTAATACCAAACTACAGTTGAAGCACACTTGTGGGCTACCTAGTTATCCCGATACCAAAGCTGGCAAGAACCAGAGCTATTGTTAAAATTATAATCAATTTTACCCTCTAGAAATGTATTGTTACATACAAGTCTCTGTTTAGAGTCTTTACTAGTTTGTCAAAACTCCTCACACTAATATGAACATCCTATATATCATGTACCACTGTCATCGCTGGGGCACTAGTAGACCCAGCCATGTGTCCTGTTCTCTTTCTTAGCTAGTTGGGATGCTTTTCATCCTTACCGTTGCTAAAATTTACTAAACAATAAAATGTATTTATAAAAAATATAAATAAAGGAAGATACTTCTCTATTCTTTGTGGTTGAGCCGCTTCTTGCAGTGGCTGGTGTGGTGTCATCCCTCAAGCTTCTTTACAATGACCAGTGTTGCCAACCGCCCGTAGATTTACGGGCAGCCCGTAAAAACGACCCGTTTTTCGGGGCGCCCGTGAATGCCCGTTACGGGCACCGGTGCCCGTAAAAATGATGGCCGTGAGCCGGCCACGCAACTGCGCATGCGCCGTTCCGAAGCCGGCCGGGCTCGGGAAAGCTCGTACGCGCTCGGCCGGGCGGCGCATGCGCAGTAACGTAATACCGCCGCCCGGCGCCATTTTCGAATTGATCGAGCGCGGCCGCGGCGGCAAGGCAAGCTGACAGCTGAGCTGAGCCAGGCGACTCTGTCCTGTCATGCAGTGCATGACTTGGCTGGCTGCACACACAGGAGGTACGGAAAGCGAAGCTGTGGGGGAGAAGGGATTGGGATCTAAAGGAGGACATTACTGGGACTGGAGCCGGAAGAAGTAATATGATGGTGAATAGAGCATATCAGTCTCTGTCCCTGGGCCCTGGCTGCATGGCATATGCAGGGGACAGAGATTGATGTGCTCTATTCACCATCATATTACTTCTCCAGTCCACATCAGATTCATCAGTGTGCTGTGTCCTCCTCCTGTGCCCCTTTCATCTCTCCACAGGTCAGGGCAGAGGTGAAAGGGGTACAGGAGGAGGACACAGCACACTGATGAATCTGATGTGGACTGGAGAAGTAATATGATGGTGGACAGGGGAGGAGGCTGCTGTGAGGATGTGTCCTGTCCGCAGTCTTTGTCCACCTCTTGTAGTATGTCCGCAGCCTCTGTCCCCCTCCTGTAGTATGTCCGCAGCCTCTGTCCCCCTCCTGTAGTATGTCCCCAGCCTCTGTCCCCCTCCTGCAGTATGTCCGCAGCCTCTGTCCATCTCTTGTAGTATGTCCGCAGCCTCTGTCCCCCTCCTGTAGTATGTCCGCAGCCTCTGTCCCCCTCCTGTAGTATGTCCGCAGCCTCTGTCCCCCTCCTGCAGTATGTCCGCAGCCTCTGTCCACCTGTCAGGATACACCCATCAGCAGACAGCCTCGAAGATGTCTAAGGCTCAGAGGAAGACATATTCCTGTTGCACACAGAAACCGGGCTTTGACATTTAGACGTGCGCATGCGCGAACAAGAGCGCAAACAGTGGCCGTCACGCATTCCTGAGATACGATCGGCACCCGTACACTTCCGTACGTATCTATCGCGCGCACTAGCGCTCGTTCACGTTGGCGCCAAACGTCCTATTTAAGTCCAGCTGGTGCTTGGCCTGGTGCTGCCTTGTCTTCAGCTTCTGAGTGTCCAGTAACCTGTGAACCTGTATCCTGACTCCTGGCCCGGCCTGTTACCTTTCCTTGAACTCTGCCTGTACCGACCCCGGCTTGTCCTGTGACTAATCTTCTGCTTTCTCCCTGGCTACCGCACTGCTGATCTGGTTTGACCCGGCTTGTTCCTGACTACGATCCTGCCTGCACCTAGTACCCGATTTGATCTACCGTGTATGACCCTGCCTGCCTGACCCTGCTGCTTGTCGTTGTCGTCTGCACCTGCTGCCATCTGCTAGTCTCCTGCGGAAGCTTTCCTGTGTCTCTTCAGCACGACCGGACCCGCTACCCTGCTACCACCAAAGACTTTCTGGCACTCGTGCGACTCTGTACTTTGGTGCCTCCTGTTTGCTCTATCAGGGGCCCTAAGTCAGAGTGGTAAGAGAGGCCTTGCTCGTCCATTCAGGCTCTTCTACCAGGTACGTGATAGTACAAGGCAGCCATGACTGAGCCTGAACGAGCAACCTCCTCCGTAGAGCAGCTGTGTCATCACCTAACTGCATTTACTCAAACAGTCAAGAGCCTGCAAGCAAGTTACAGCCAGCTGGAAGAACGGATTCATGAACTCTCTCCAACACCTACTCTAGTAATGCAGTCACCGGAACCCCGGGTTCCGATTCCAGAGAAGTTTTCTGGCAACCGTGGCAAGTTCAGGACTTTTCAGAATGCCTGTATCCTGTATTTTTCATTACAGCCCCAGACCTTCTCTCAGGAGATCACCAAAGTAGGGTTTGTTATCTCCCTCCTGCAGGGTGAACCTCAGTCCTGGGCTCACCGTTTAATGGAACAAGGCAATCCCTGTCTGTCAAGCCTGACCACTTTCTTTGCATCCATGGCTCAAATCTACGAGGACCCTCTGCGAACGGCCACGGCCGAGTCTGCTCTGCATGCGCTCCAGCAAGGCCATCGAGCCGCTGAGGACTATGTAACGGACTTTAGATGCTGGAGCGCAGACGTCGAATAGAACAGTGCTGCTCTCTGTTACCAATTTCGACTAGGACTATCCGAACCCCTAAAAGATGAACTAGCTCGTGTTGGAGTACCTGAATCCTTAGAAGCACTCATCGACCTGACAATTCAAATTGACAGACGTCTGAGAGAACGCAGTGCAGAGAGATCAACTGAACGATTCCAGCCTCTAGGGCTGCTACCACAAGAGTCTGGTCCATCTAGTCCATCTCAACCCAGCAGGTTCCATCCCTCCCTCTCTCCAGAGGAACGTCTGTACCGTCGTCAGAACCACTTGTGTCTGTATTGTGGAAGGGATGGCCATTATGTGAGTTCCTGTCCTGCCAAGATTCGGAAATGTCTGACCTTTCTCCCTGCCAGCCAGTCCTTCCGGCCTACCAAGTCTTCTCACCTGGCCGTACAGATCTCACTACAACTTTCAGGAAGAGTGATCCAAGTACCTGCTATTGTAGATTCAGGGGCTTGCAGTTGCTTCATTGACTTGACTTTTGCTCTTCAACATAAGATTCCTCTGCAACCCAAAACTCATGGACTATCTATCCACCTGGCAGACGGGTCACATATTAAATCCGGTCCGGTTACCCAGGAGACTATTCCGTTATTAGCTACTATTTCTGGTGACCACAGAGAACTGTTACGCCTGGATGCCATAGCTTCACCACTGTTCCCTATCATTCTGGGTATGCCATGGCTCCAGGCACATAATCCCTGTATCCATTGGGATGTCGGAAAAGTCGAGTTTCCCTCTCTCTACTGCCAGCAACATTGCTTCTCCAGACCCTTCTGTTATCCATCCCCCTTGCTGTGCATGGACTCAGATGATGAAACCCGTTCTTCCATTCCAGCACCCTACCAAGACTTTGCCGATGTGTTCAGTAAGAAGGGAGCTGAGATTCTACCTCCACATAGACCATACGACTGCCCCATCGAGCTCCTCCCTGGGGCCGAGATACCTTTTGGGCGAATCTTTCCCTTGACTGAACCTGAACTTGCCGCCTTAAAAATCTATATTGATGACAGCCTGAGAAAGGGATTTATCCGTCCCTCTACATCCCCAGCCGGAGCGGGGATTTTCTTTGTTGAAAAAAAGGATCTTTCCCTTCGCCCGTGCGTGGATTACCGGGACTTAAATAAAATCACGATCAAAAACCGATACCCCTTGCCTCTAGTACCAGAGTTGTTTCAGAGACTCCGTTCTGCTGTCATCTTCACAAAGTTAGACTTGCGAGGGGCATATAACCTGGTACGTATTCGTGAAGGTGACGAATGGAAGACGGCCTTTCGTACCAGGTTTGGACATTTCGAATACTTGGTGATGCCCTTTGGGCTATGCAATGCCCCAGCAACGTTCCAGCACTTCATTAATGATGTTTTCCGGGACTATTTAGACTTATTTGTTATTGTATATCTTGACGATATCTTGATTTTCTCTCCTTCTTTAGAAGCCCATCGAGAACATGTCAGAAAAGTTTTGGCTCGACTCAGACAGCACAGCTTATTTGCAAAAATAGAAAAATGCGAATTTGAATGCCCAAGCATCCAGTTCCTGAGCCTTGTTCTTTCCACAGGTGGCATTAAGATGGACCCCCAGAAGGTCTCGGCAATCCTGGATTGGCCGGCTCCTACGGACAAGAAAGGGGTGCAACGGTTCGTAGGATTTGCGAACTTCTATAGAAGATTTATCAAGGGGTTTTCCGCAATAATTTCTCCCATAACTCAACTGACAAGACAGTCCCAACGGTTCCAGTGGTCTTCCGAGGCGCAAACCGCATTTGAAACTCTGAAAGGTCTTTTCACAGCTGCACCTATATTACGTCATCCAGATCCTGCTCTGCCGTTCGTCCTAGAGGTAGACGCATCAGAGACGGCAGTAGGGGCAGTTCTGTCTCAACGCCAAGGGGCCAAGTCCCTACTACATCCTGTGGCATTTTTTTCCCGCAAGTTGTCCCCGGCAGAGAAAAACTATGACGTAGGAGACCGTGAGCTTCTGGCAATTAAAGCTGCTCTCGAAGAGTGGAGATACCTACTGGAAGGTGCAGCTCATCCGATCCTGATCTACACCGACCATCGAAACTTAGAGTATCTGCGAGTCGCAAAGCGCTTAAAACCCCGGCAGGCCAGGTGGGCACTCTTTTTTACAAGATTCACCTTTCATATTACCTACAGGCCAGGATCTAAGAACATTAAGTCGGATGCTCTATCCCGAATGTTTGGCACGACAGAAGAACCGGTTTCTCCGGATACCATTCTTCCTCCCGGAAATTTCCTTTTATTACAGGAAGATTTGTTGTCACAGATTAGACAAGCCACTATTGATGTCTCACCATCTCCTGAGATGACGTTACAAGCTAAAGATGGCCTGTTATGGCACAACAACAAGATCTTTGTGCCTGAAGGTCTACGAGTCCCCACCTTGGGTCTCTGCCATGACCATGCCCTTGCAGGACACTTTGGAGTCCACAAGACAACTGAGCTCTTACAGCGTACCTTTTGGTGGCCTTGTTTAAAAGAAGACTGCAAGAAGTACATTGAAACCTGCCCTACCTGCGCCAGAAATAAATATAGCCGAACAAAATCCTGGGGTTTGTTGAGACCCTTACCAGTTCCAGATAGACCCTGGCAGATGATCTCTATGGATTTTATCACTGAGCTCCCTCCTTCCGAAGGTTACTCTACCATCTTTGTAGTCATAGATCGGTTGTCGAAGATGGCACATTTCCTACCCATGAAGGGTACCCCGTCTGCCTCTGAGACAGCGCAGGTCTTTATTAAAGAAATCGTGAGACTTCATGGACTTCCTGCCAATATCGTGTCGGACCGCGGGGTACAATTCACATCTAGATTTTGGAGAGCCTTGTGTAAATCCTTGAAAATCGAACTATCCTTTTCCTCAGCTTACCATCCCCAGACCAATGGTCAAACGGAAAGGACCAACCAGACGTTAGAGCAATACTTACGTTGTTTCTCTTCCTTCTCACAGGATGACTGGTTGGCACTATTACCTCTGGCGGAGTTTGCGTATAATAATTCAGAGCATTCTGCCATCAAACAAGCCCCATTCTTCGCCAACTATGGGTTCCATCCCTCATTCTTGACTGCCTCCGCCCCAGAAAGCCCTGTTCCGGCAGTTCAGGACACAATAAACTTTTTCAGGACCAACAATCAGTTATTACAGAAGACGATGACCAAGGCCCAGGAAGACTATAAAAAATCCTTTGACAAGAAGAAGCGGGGAGAGTTGATTCTGGAACCTGGTGATCCGGTCTGGTTAGCTACGACTAATCTGAAATTAGCCTGCCCATCCAGAAAACTGGGCCCTAGGTTTGTGGGACCCTTCAGGGTGAAGAAAAGGATCAATAACGTGGCTTATGAGTTGGCACTCCCGGATTCCTTCAGAATCCACCCAGTCTTCCATATCTCTCTACTGAAACTTGCTAGTCCAGATCCTTTTCCCGAACGAAGTAGTAATCCTCCTGCACCTGTAATGATAGATGGGGAAGAGGAATACGAGGTCGAGGCGATCATGGATTGCAGGAAGAGACAGAATCAGGTCCAGTACTTGGTCAAATGGAAAGGGTACGGACCTGAGGAGAATTCCTGGGAACCAGAGGGCAATATCCATGCCAACAGACTTATCCAAGCATTCTGTCAAAACCATCCGGAGAGACTAGCTCAGTTGGGCATCCGGAGGCTGCCCATTGGAGGGGGGCAATGTCAGGATACACCCATCAGCAGACAGCCTCGAAGATGTCTAAGGCTCAGAGGAAGACATATTCCTGTTGCACACAGAAACCGGGCTTTGACATTTAGACGTGCGCATGCGCGAACAAGAGCGCAAACAGTGGCCGTCACGCATTCCTGAGATACGATCGGCACCCGTACACTTCCGTACGTATCTATCGCGCGCACTAGCACTCGTTCACGTTGGCGCCAAACGTCCTATTTAAGTCCAGCTGGTGCTTGGCCTGGTGCTGCCTTGTCTTCAGCTTCTGAGTGTCCAGTAACCTGTGAACCTGTATCCTGACTCCTGGCCCGGCCTGTTACCTTTCCTTGAACTCTGCCTGTACCGACCCCGGCTTGTCCTGTGACTAATCTTCTGCTTTCTCCCTGGCTACCGCACTGCTGATCTGGTTTGACCCGGCTTGTTCCTGACTACGATCCTGCCTGCACCTAGTACCCGATTTGATCTACCGTGTATGACCCTGCCTGCCTGACCCTGCTGCTTGTCGTTGTCGTCTGCACCTGCTGCCATCTGCTAGTCTCCTGCGGAAGCTTTCCTGTGTCTCTTCAGCACGACCGGACCCGCTACCCTGCTACCACCAAAGACTTTCTGGCACTCGTGCGACTCTGTACTTTGGTGCCTCCTGTTTGCTCTATCAGGGGCCCTAAGTCAGAGTGGTAAGAGAGGCCTTGCTCGTCCATTCAGGCTCTTCTACCAGGTACGTGATACCACCTCTTGTAGTATGTCCGCAGCCTCTGTCCACCTCTTGTAGTATGTCCGCAGCCTCTGTCCACCTCTTGTAGTATGTCCGCAGCCTCTGTCCCCCTCCTGTAGTATGTCCGCAGCCTCTGTCCCCCTCCTGTAGTATGTCCGCAGCCTCTGTCCCCCTCCTGTAGTATGTCCGCAGCCTCTGTCCCCCTCCTGCAGTATGTCCGCAGCCTCTGTCCACCTCTTGTAGTATGTCCGCAGCCTCTGTCCACCTCTTGTAGTATGTCCGCAGCCTCTGTCCACCTCTTGTAGTATGTCCGCAGCCTCTGTCCACCTCTTGTAGTATGTCCGCAGCCTCTGTCCACCTCTTGTAGTATGTCCGCAGCCTCTGTCCACCTCTTGTAGTATGTCCGCAGCCTCTGTCCACCTCTTGTAGTATGTCCGCAGCCTCTGTCCACCTCTTGTAGTATGTCCGCAGCCTCTGTCCACCTCTTGTAGTATGTCCGCAGCCTCTGTCCCCCTCCTGTAGTATGTCCGCAGCCTCTGTCCCCCTCCTGTAGTATGTCCGCAGCCTCTGTCCCCCTCCTGTAGTATGTCCGCAGCCTCTGTCCCCCTCCTGCAGTATGTCCGCAGCCTCTGTCCACCTCCTGTGGTATGTCCGCAACCTCTGTCCACCTCTTGTATCATGCCCGCAGCCTCTGTCCACCTCTTGTAGTATGCCCGCAACCTCTGTCCACCTCCTGTAGTATGTCCGCAACCTCTGTCCACCTCTTGTAGTATGTCCGCAGCCTCTGTCCACCTCTTGTAGTATGTCCGCAGCCTCTGTCCACCTCTTGTAGTATGTCCGCAGCCTCTGTCCACCTTCTGTAGTATGTCCGCAGCCTCTGTCGTTCTCCTGTAGTATGTCCGCAGTCTCTGACCATCTCTTGTCTCTTATCATGTCTGCAGTCTTTGAGGGGATCCTAGAAAGGATTCAAGAGTGGGAGCGCTGCCGGGATGGGGGTTACGGGAAGAGACAGACACGTGTGGACTGTGGAGAGGAGACTATAGAATAGCCACCAAGCTGGAGATGTCTGACTGAGCCCTGCTGGGTGCACCTGAGAGGAGGTCAGTGACAGCGCCGCCAGGCCAGTCTGGGGGGGTCACTGATGTAAGGCGGAAGTAAATACAATAATGTAAGGGGGCACTGATATAAAGGTTCCCCCCCTATATTAGTAATCCCCCCCTTACCTTAGTGTATTCACACTGCGGAAGGTGGTCTCTGGTCACCATCCTGCAGACTCTGATGTAAGGGGGAACTCTCTGCTGGCCGGGTTATAGTAACCTGACCTTCATGTAAATTGAGAAATATGTTTTTTGACTTTTGTTTAACTTAAACACATTGCTAATAGCACTAGCTATGTGTTTATAGTTCAAATATTAATATTTGCAATGTTTAGCACTAAAAACAGTAATTTTAGGTACTTTTTTTGCAGTGTCAGTAAAAAATGTGGATCTGCCAGTAAATTTCATGTTTTTTTTTTTGCCAGTAAAAAATGGGCACTGTTTGTAAATTTTTACGTTCTGCCAGTAAATTTCACTTCGGGGGGTTGGCAACACTGACAATGACCCAGTCACCTGGTTGGAAAGAATGTAAACTGGTTATTGTGTCAGGGTCCAGGAGGGACTTGTGAACCCTGTGGTGGACCTTTTGAAGTTCATGTTACAGTGATTGCACCCACCCCATCAGCTGAAAATGTAGGTGACAGCTAATGAGGAAAGTACAACTTTGGTTTTGGTTGACCTCCAAACAAACCTCATATGACAATAATCCAGACATCGGGCCTGTGGTCACTGTATAACCTGTGCGTGGCTTACCATCTGGGGTGTAATACCTGGAACCAGTGATAAAAAGGTTCTTCTGGGATGGGAGCCTACTTCACCAGACTGCTGCTTGCTGATTCAAATTCCATCAAAGAAAGACAGTCTTGACACAAACTTGGTTAGAATTACAAAGGTTAGTATTATTGGTTTGAAAATTTGTCATTCTCACCACTCTCATCCCCCCTTTTCTTCCACCTCATTACAAACTGGAGGAAGACATACAGGGTTTAGAAGGGTGCAGAAAAAAAAACTGTGAAACAGCCTATGACACTTTTACCTTCTTGTAATAAGAAACAAATAGTTCCGCGCTTAGGCAAAAAAGGAACTGCAGCCCCCCCCCAGCGCAGAATAACACCTAGGTGAAATTCTAAAAAATATAGAGTACTAAATTGGGGTGATTGGCGCTGTTCGACTAGGTCCACTATGATGTACACAAACATATATATAAGTGTAAAATAGAAAATACATTTTTTTTTTTTTTTTTTTTAATATGTTATGTATATAGGAATGGTAAAAGTTAGAAACGTGTAGACAAAATTTATGTGCATGTGTAAAAACTGACCACAATCTGTAAAGTGCAGTGTGTAATACCGCATAAAATGCAAACACTAAAAAAATTAAGTGATAAAGATTAAATCATCCCAAAAAGGTGAATAAATAAATATAAGGAAAATAATACAAAAAATTACTTGAAAAACACTTATTGGTAAAATCCTGTGCTGATGTGTACACACAATAGTGCTAAAACGTATTGGTAAAAAGCTTTTGTTCATATGTACATACAATGGTGTTTAAAACATAAAAGGTGAATGATCAGTTCATAAAAGCAAGTGTCCCCAAAAAAGAAATTCCATAGAAAGTTCTTCTTAAAGTGCAGTAATGTGTCTCTTCATTCACATAGCAATATTCCTGATGTGATAAGTGCTCCCAGCCTTCCATAGGACCCCCCCCTTGTGCCCTCACTCACCGGAAAAATTCACCCCTGCAGGGGTATCAAGCCTGTAAACTGTATCCAGCAGCAATGGTCCGTGGTGACAGTCCTCCGTTCTCCTCTCCTTATCTGGTGTCCCGATCACCTCCAATCACTCCCCGGTATGAACATCCATATGTATTGAAACAAAAATAAGCCCCATCGCGTGAATCTGAAAAAAACTCAACTTCATTGCAAACAGGTAGATTAAAAACGGAGCGAACAGTGCTCCGCTGACTGATACAGAGTCAAATGTGTGGGAAATGCAGCGCGGTGTAGCGTGCGTTCCACCACCTGCTAGCTCAACCCAGAAGTCAACTAACACAGGGAAAGACTTATGCGTATCACGTGGCCACGTCTTACGCGTTTCATCATCAAAAGGCCTCAGATGACGTTTTGATGACGAAACGCGTAAGGCGTGGCCACGTGGTACGCATACGTCTTTCCCTGTGTTACCTGTTTGCAATAAAGTTGAATTTTTTTCGGATTCACGCGATGGGGCTTATTTTTGTTTCAATACATATGGATGTTCATACCGGGGACTGATTGGAGGTGATCGGGACACCAGATAAGGAGAGGAGAACGGCGGACTGTCACCACGGACCATTGCTGCTGGATACAGTTTACAGGCTTGATACCCCTGCAGGGGTGAATTTTTCCGGTGAGTGAGGGCACAAGGGGGGGTCCTTTGGAAGGCTGGGAGCACTTATCACATCAGGAATATTGCTATGTGAATGAAGAGACACATTACTGCACTTTAAGAAGAACTTTCTATGGAATTTCTTTTTGGGGACACTTGCTTTTATGAACTGATCATTCACCTTTTATGTTTTAAACACCATTGTATGTACATATGAACAAAAGCTTTTTACCAATACGTTGTAATGGAAATTTGTAAGTTCTGTATATAATTGTATTGTATTTTCTATGTATTGCACTCTGCCCTCACTGTGCACACAGCACTAATAATGTTTTCAGTAAATGTTTACATTCTTTTGAGTCCTGATTAGAATTAGCCTGCCTATGTAACGCCCCTTGTTACCATAAACCTACAATTGTAATATTAATGTGATACCTACGTAATCATGTGCATAAAAACCTTCAATTGCGTCATAATAAAGCAGAACAGTAATTTGGAAAGATGCTGAGCGTTTCTTTTGTGTCTGTTCCCTACTGCAGTAGATATTATTAATTTGAAACCACTAATCAATATGAGGATAGGAGTTGCCTATCATCAATTTAACCGAGTCATGCATGGCGAGCTTTGCCTTAGGAGGGGATTCCAGGTGACCCTGAGTATCCGAAACGAGGAGCTTGAGACGATCCGGGAATTTCTGATAATCAGCCGGCTGAGGTAAGCCTTTTGCTTACATTTGAGTTATCAGACTTCCTTGATCGGTAAGGCATTTTCAGGACAAAGGGTACCTATTTTACTCCCCTTAATCGAACTGTATTGATTGGTGGTTATATGTTATGTTGTCCCTGTCTATTGTCCATCGGAGTGTTATAAATAAGAAAGGGAAGAATAGTACTGTTCACAGGTATATGTAGTACATCTGCTAGATAAAGTAGTTTAGAGGCAAGAGGGTATAGGCACAAGTAGAGAAGAGAGAAGACTGGCCAGTCATTATGGGCATTGAATTAAGTAAGGGAATGAAGGGTAAGAGACCCTCAAAAATGCCCAGCGCAAGAGGAGCGCTATATATGAACCGAAGGTGCGGTTCCGCCTATACTGAGCCCCTAGATTAATGGTTAGAGTGGACAGGGATCCACAATGGGTAACTGGGTTACCAAGGTCCACAGGGACTAAGAATCATGCAGAGTAAACAGCTAGAGAAACAGCTATCAATGTGAGCAGGATGGATCAAGGGTGACATTAGAACTAGACAGAAAGGGACATTTTCATGTTAAGTTGTGGGATGAATTTGGGATCAGGCACTATAACTAGTAAAAGTCAGAAACAGAGAAATGAGAGGTAAAACAGAATACTTTATATGTTGTCAGAGAGGGAAGATGGGATGAGCACTGTGGCTCCCCATCTGATCATAGAATCATAGAAGCTAGATATAAAAGTTATTTAAACAAAATAAGGAAAGCAGAATTTATGCAGGGAAATATTAAAGAGTTAAAAGAAAGTGAGAGAATGATATGCATATGTTGTGTACAAATGGGAAAAATGTAAGCGATTTTAGAGAGATATTGGTGTATCTGTGTGCGAATGCTGGGACCTTTAGTTCTATTGCTTGTGTGTGTCATGTACGCAGATGTGACCCCCTCCTTTGTGCTCTCCTGAAAGAAATGTGGCTGGGATGAGAGGTCAGTGATAAGCTGGAAGGACACCATTGCCAATTTCTGTTTTTTAGACAAAACATTTATAACAAAATGTGCCGGGTTAACGAATCTAATGGTAAACAATGTGATCACAATTATTTTGAATCTGTTTTCCAAACATGGTAAAATGAAGGTTACATTTAACCGTGTATTGCACACATTGAATATCCTTTGATAGCGGAAACAGTGCATTTAAAAAAGGGAAATTAAGTAAAATTAAGTAATAATGAGTATTAATTTCTAATATGAGTTTAACAATTATATAGATATAATGAAACTGGTTTAGACAACCTTTGGTTGGAAATGAAATCCAGGTTATTGGGGAAATATGTAAAAATGGGATTAGTTTAGATTAAGATAACAATTTTGTAATTTTACATTTATACAATACGCCCTTATTGAGAGAAAAAAAGATTAAGATGAGGTTGTTATTTTGAATAAAGCTGCCATAATATTTAACAAAGCCAAGATGGATGGGATACATAAGAAGTTTTTCTACAAAAATGATATTGTAAGGTTTTTGATGAAAACTTGATGTGCGGTCCATGATGTAAGAGTAATAATAAATAAAATTTAAATATAACAGACCCATCACATCAAGTCCACACACCCTGTTAGGATAGATGCCACCTGCAGCCAGTTGTTTTATAGTTTTTGATGCTTTCTGGTCCATCATACAGATTGGTCCTTTTGTTTTTATTTATTTTTATTTTTGAAATCCAAAGCAGAATGTGTGGATTGTGAAATGATGTGCCCCTTTTTCTTGTAAAGTACAGTGGTATAAGCAGAAGAATAGTTTTGGATTTATGGACATCTCTGCATGACCGCAGGGTATTGTTATCATTTATTATAATATTGCCAGGAAAAAGTTGTCTTTTTAAACATGAAACTGGAGTTCTTACACAAATAGTGTGATAGAAAACAAGACATTGTAATATATTTATGGAAGCTGGACCCAGTAATGAAGGGTTCACCCCGATATATCAGAGCTGTAGCTTTTATGCAAAGGTGCTATTAGACAAAGTTAGATATTGTTTTGGTCAATGGTCCGACATTCTGTGCAGCAACGTTACAGCTAACTAAATGTTTGTCTAATGAAAGGTTTAAAATATGAGTTTGTTTATGTACAAATCTAACAATGAAAAATGCGTACATTTATTCAAAAGAAAGGAAAAGACGCATGTGTTAAATTGATGTGGGAATCAGCTGCTGTGAGCCCAGTGCAGGACACACTCCCTGAAGACCCAGATATTACATTTTTTGTAGATTTGAGTATGCAGTTTATCACCCAGAAGGATACTCTGTATTCAAAGTCATTGGATCCTTTTTACCCAGCTCAAGAAGCAGAGCTCCATGTTTTAGTAAAGCCTGTGAGCTATAAAAAGAGTGTATATTTATATAGATAGTCAAGATATAGAGAGCTTTTGGTTCCATTTGAAGGGCCAGAAGTTTGTTTTTACTTCGGCAGGTAAACCAATGAAGCATGCCAAGTTAATTTGATCGGCTGTTTTCAGCCTTCCAGGTTCTTACTGAGGTAGCCATATTAACTTTCACACATGGAAGCAGACCAGGTGACTAAGGATGCTGCATTTACAGCCCCGGACACTTGATGGGTCTGTGCAACTCACAGATTCCACCCTAGTTCTGGCCCAGTATAGCTGGGATTAATAATTCAATTTTAAGGACCCCAGAACGAGAAGAACAAGTGGTCCACAGGGGGCAACTTCTTATGAAACAGGACTTTGGAAAAGGTGATCATTTATGTCTGTCAGCCACTCTTTTCCCTCCAGCTTGACACATGGACCGTGTCATCAGTCACAAGCAGTTATGGCTGCCTTAGTAAATGAGCATGGGATAGAGCCAGGGTTCACCACAGTTGTTTTTATAACATACCACTTCTTGTTTTACCTGTTACCAAAGGTGTTACCAAAAGCTGAACATCTCTTCCAGAGATTACAAAAAAGATATATCCAGATGCCCAAGTCAGGATCTTACGAGTATGCATTTTGTCTGTATGGACATGTTTTTTGAATGTCCAGTGGCAAATGCTACTGCAAAGGCCACAGTAAAAAGTGTTATCAGAAGTAGTTTGTAAATATAGAGTGCAGAAAGTACAGAGAGTAACAAAAGAAATCATTTTTTATAGGAGAGTCCTTACTAGAAGTTTTGAGGTTTTATTTTTACACCCCCTACTGTCTACAATGTAGCGGACAAAGTAAAGTAAGAAACTAGAAAACTTTTGCCTGAATGTTTTCTTAAATTTTATCAAGCCCCTAAGGGGATGTTGGACTCTCTCCCTATGAGATTTTGTTTGGGAGTGTGTTACTCACTTGCTTATATTTTGTCTCAGCAGCTGAAGTCCTCCATTCGGATCTCACGGAGAATGCTGATGATCTTTTAAGGTTTTTTACAAACTCATTTATGTGTTTTCTCCCTAATTCCAGATCCTAAAAGTTTGGAAGGATCTAAAACTAAAGCCAGGTGACTTTTGGATTGTTAAGAGACATTTATATATAAGGAAATGTTTGGAGACTCAATACAGCATCTATTTCATGTACAGTTTTTGCAAAACTTGAAGGAAAAGTCACCTGGATCCACACCAGACACTGCAAAAATGACTAAATTAAAGAAATCTCTGTGTTTGATTTGTTTCCCTCTTGTGATCACAGTCTAGGGTACTTTTTGATTCAATTACTTTAATTGTAAGGGATATGTATATTTGAAAAATAGTTTAGCCATGTTGAAGTCATATTTGTCTTTTGTACGTCTTCCATTTTATGTAGAATTGTCTGTGTTTACATATGCTGATAAGTCAGCATGTCCACAATTCAGCTAGAAGGCCATTCTGACCACAGGAGTGTACAGCCAGTACTCTGTAAATATGTCTTATCAATCATTTGTTTTTCACAATGAAAAGTCATTTTGTAATGAAAAAGTTGCTCAGCTATTTTCTCCACAATGGAGTTTTTTTGCCTCTTTGGCCAGGACTACCTCCACCTAAGCGTGTGGAGGTTCCAGGTTAAAGGTGATAGCAGGTATGGTTAGTGATCAAAATATTGATCAAAAGAAGGGAGACTGTAATGGAAATTTGTAAGTTCTGTATATAATTGTATTGTATTTTCTATGTATTGCACTCTGCCCTCACTGTGCACACAGCACTAATAATGTTTTCAGTAAATGTTTACATTCTTTTGAGTCCTGATTAGAATTAGCCTGCCTATGTAACGCCCCTTGTTACCATAAACCTACCATTGTAATATTAATGTGATACCTACGTAATCATGTGCATAAAAACCTTCAATTGCGTCATAATAAAGCAGAACAGTAATTTGGAAAGATGCTGAGCGTATCTTTTGTGTCTGTTCCCTACTGCAGTAGATATTATTAATTTGGAACCACTAATCAATATGAGGATAGGAGTTGCCTATCATCAATTTAACCGAGTCAACGTTTTAGCACTATTGTGTGTACACATCAGCACAGGATTTTACCAATAAGTGTTTTTCAAGTAATTTTTTGTATTATTTTCCTTATATTTATTTATTCATCTTTTTGGGATGATTTAATCTTTATCACTTCATTTTTTAGTGTTTGCATTTTATGCGGTATTACACACTGCACTTTACAGATTGTGGTCAGTTTTTACACATGCACATAAATTTTGTCTACACGTTTGGAACTTTTACCATTCCTATATACATAACAAATTAAAAAAAAAAAAAATGATTTTCTATTTTATACTTATATATGTTTGTGTACATCATAGTGGACTTTTACCTTCTTATACACCTGCTTTCTATGTACATAAACTCCTTGGACCTGAAAAGATACTTATAAACAAAGGTTATTACTCTATCCTTCAAAGAATGGTAAACAATACAACATTTGTGTACATTGGTAAATTGTCACTGACATTCCACAAAACCTATAATAACTAAACCCTCTGTAAATCTTACTTTCAAGTTTTTACTAAAATACAACAGCCGCGGCACGTAAGAGGGCTGTCGTGGTAGGTTCAAACATATTCTTAATGTTACTGCATACAAACATTGAGAAGACTAAAACATGAGACAAACATTTAGATACAAATGTGGGGGAGAGATTTCATAGTTCCCAAAATGAAAATGAAAAAAAAAAAATAAAAACAACCAGTTGGAATGCTCACTCTTTTAGCAATAGAAAAAAAATACAATTTAAAAAACACAAGAGCATTTCGAAATCTTTGCATGGACCAGCCACACAAAGTTCAAAAACAGGCCTGTGTATTTTTAATCACACAAACGTGTACTACGTATCCATCAACTCATTCACCATTACAGATTTCTAAAGCCACCGCTGAATTACTTCCAAGGTATTTTTATTCTGGGGTCTTGTACCTCCAGACATCAAAAGTACCTTCCAAAGGAATACACCTTACTGTACCCTCTAACCATATCTTTAAAGGGGTCTAATGGCCTTAGCCCCATACCCTGATTTCATGTATTATGCAGCTGTCTGACTGGGGTGCCTGGACGACCCATTGCCCATGATGATTCGAATCGCTCTTTTTGGCGAACCCAGCGTCCAGAAAACTCTGCGCTTTCTTTTCAGAGCGGTTATGGTTTGCACCTTTATCACCATAATCCATAATCTTTACCCCCGCATTCTGATTATTATACAAGGCCTGAGTGGGGCTGTTAGCGTACTACTCCTCACGTTTATGCCAATACAATCGAGCACTGGAATTCCAATTATTTTACACGGCCCGACCGGTCTCATGATATACAGCCTTCTAAACGTGTTTGTCCAACAACTACAAAAACACCATGAAATCCTCCGCTTATTCAAAACAATATTATGGCTTCTATCTGTACCTAGATCTTACAACAATAACTTGGATGCCTCCTGTTTGCTCTCTACCCAAAACTGTATTACAGTATAAAGCTAAAAAGACAACTGGAATTTAGTGTTTTCCATTGTCCTTCCAAGCACAAATCTCATTTGCTTGTGTCATAGGACCCCAAGCTCCTCCCACCAACTTCCGGTGGATACATAAAATGCTGAGAAGAACTTCCTGTTGCATGCCCAGCTCTAAAAACCCCTCAAGTTGGTTTATTTACATATCAATGTACAGGAAAAGGGAGGGGGGGTAAGCCTAGCTTCATATACTGCAGGCTATACAATACAAACCTCAGCTAAAGCAATAAAACACAAAACAAAAAAAATTAAACGCACACCGCTAAAAGTACAAAAACTCACAGTTAAAGCTAGTCTTGTTATCCATTGAAATTCAGTGCAAAGTAGAGATTTCACTCAATCCAAAATTCCTTACAGAAAATGCAATAGCTTCCCTGAAAAGTATGTAAATAGTACAAAAATAGAATTCACTTAAAAGGAAATGGTGCCTAGAGAGAAGGTGGCAGCCCAAACCGCATGGCTACACACACACACACACACACACAAAGGAAATGGAGCAGTTTCCACTCTGGGATGATTTACAAGCTGAAAAGCACAAAATCCTTAAACTGCACCTCTCTAAATGGCCGCCGATCATGGCCTCATGGTGACTACAACAAAAGCAAGGCCACAACAAAATGGCGCATTTTCCAAAACTGAAATCCAATACAAAGATGGCCACTCTTCTACTGAAAAGTTAACAAAAAGTACAAACACAGTTCATCTACAATAGCTTACCTTCACTTAAAAGAAAACAGAAATGATGCATAGAAACAAGATGGTGGCTCATGTCACATAGTTTCACACACAAAGGAATGGTGGCTGTACCTTCTCCTATAGGATGACCCACAGGTCCTCAAAATGGCCAACCACAGTAGCCACATGGCAGACAACAACAAAAGAAAAGAAAATGGCAGACGAAAGCCAGGCCACGACCACATGGTAGACTACAGCAAGATGGCCGACGAAAACCACAGCACAGTCACATGGTAACAACAACAAAAGGAAATGGCAGACGAATGTCAGGCCACAACAAAATGGCGCATTTTCCTGCCAAAACCAAAATTTCTCCCCACAAAATTACACATGTGAGATACCATATGAACACGTACAAACATTTAAAAGTGTCAAAGTTCCGAAAAAGCACAACTTAAAACAAAATGGTAGATGAAATCTGGACCACAGCAAGATGGCCGATGACAAAAGGACCACACTAAAACACAAGCACATGAAATGCAATTGTTGAACACTTAAACCATAATACAAACACTTTAGGAACAGTTCCACTGAAAAGTATGTAATCTCGCCGCACAATTGAGAATGCACACTTAGAAACACATGCTATCCAATGAAACAACAAAGCCACATAAACCACAATAACACGGCTGAAACATACCCTCTTTTCACATCAGCTTTCAAAGAAACAGGACATTGAGAAATACAAACAGTGATGCTTGCATGTCTGCTCCGAACATTAGAGTTCCCTTCCCACAGGGCGTAGCCCCTTCAACACAATAACAGTTCCTATTGTAACAACTGTGCCTGCCCCTCCTCCACTGAACCTCATGGTAGCTAGCAGGCATTTTCTCAAATCAAAATTTTCAATCACACACACACATTCCATGTTGCAAATAATCCTAATTCATACATTTCTATTTCTCATATACTTATTACACAACATACAGTTACTTACACATACACACGGCACACAGTCTCCTTACACAAACATTCAAGCTTGCAAATACAAATCACACACACACACACACACACAGGCAGGCACACATGCACATCAGACATACGATCAAACTTCTAGCATTATTTCAAAAGACGAAAAATCAGTTCTTCTGCAGAGCAGAGCCTCCCCAACACAGCGGAAAGAGATGTCCTGGACTGGGATCCGTTCTCCCCCCTTTCTTGTCGGTGTGGAGGGGGCTCTGTCTGCTCCATAAGGACCTGGATTGCCACGAATGTTGGGGAAATTTGACTGTAAGCTATGCACACAGCCATATCTACTGTGCTAATAAGCACCCATTTCCGTCTTAATGATATAACGTACCTTTTGATCGTATGTCTCCCCTCTGGTTCCCCATTCCCCAGTAAACAGACTTTACCACATTCTTACATCCTCATCTCCGCATGGCCCCCTCACACAGGCCAGCAAGCCCTTTTATTCACACAAAATCTTTCACAAACAAGAAGTGATGGTTCCAGCAGCCAATCACTTCTTACATGGGAAGTGACCTCACAGGATATGGCCATATAAGGATTTAACACAGGATATGACAATACAGAAACCTTTCCAACAGGGTTAAATACAGAACCAATCACAGACATGTATACATTCAAATAGAAATACAGTAGTGACGTGTGCAGACGGTGGTGTGCAAAACCATGCGGCAAGCACATGGCTTTGAACACGACCGCGTGCACACTTCCACTGTTACCAGTGATGCGAACCATACAAAACCATGGCTCAGTGAGCCAGAATTTTCGTATAGTTATGCTATAGTTCCCATTTACGCAGACATGTATGCTCGGAGTCATTAATGCAGTCGCCATGAGGTGGCCAGTCTCTTGCTGAAGCATAAACTAACATCCCTAAAAGAGCAACAGATCTGCCATGTCCACAGGAAGGTTTTCACAGCCAATGGTCTTCCATCAATGTCTGTATGTGCGAATACACTCACGTGAGCGTATTAGAGCAAAACCGACACTGGGGGACATTTGACAACATACATTTATAAAAATTTCCACAACAGTGTCCACCTGGTCCATGTATTGCCATTTTACCAGTACTCAAAATTGTGCTTTTCATTGGAATAGTTTGGTATGGAGCTCAGGGTGTGGAAGCTCCAGATTTTTCCTTTGTCTTTTTCCCTGACAAATAAAGAAATGTGTTTTAATTCCCACTCTAATGCCCTGTACACACGGTCGGATTTTCCGATGGAAAATGTGTGATAGGACCTTGTTGTCAGAAATTCTGACCATGTGTGGGCTCCATCACACATTTTCCATTGGATTTTCCGACACACAAAGTTTGAGAGCAGGATATAAAATTTTCCGACAACAAAATCCGTTGTCGGAAATTCCGATCGTGTGCACACAAATCCGACGGACAAAGTGCCATGCATGCTCAGAATAAATAAAGAGATGAAAGCTATTGGCCACTGCCCCGTTTATAGTCCCGACGTACGTGTTTTACGTCACCGCGTTTAGAACGATCGGATTTTCCAACAACTTTGTGTGACCGTGTGTATGCAAGATAAGTTTGAGCCAACATCCGTCGGAAAAAATCCTAGGATTTCGTTGTCGGAATGTCCGAACAAAGTCCGACCGTGTGTACGGGGCATTAGGGGATTTTATTATTTCTATACTTTACTTTTCATGTCAATTTCAGTTTAATTGTTTATTAAATAATTAATCATGTGTCTTAAGACCCTGCAAAGCTATTTTTATCATAAGCTGCAATTTGAAACATTTTTACATTGAGTGTATCATCTAACATGCAAATATGGAAATGAAAAAATAGAAGTTGACTTGCATAGTCTAGTTTGCATAAATGTGATTAATGCCATTTGCTGGTTGGTTGCTGAAAGTTACTAGACTTGTCAGAGCAAGTGGATGTCAGAAAACCATATGGATAACTACTGAGAAGAAGACAAATCTCTACTAAGTGGTGTTTGATTTTATGATTGTGTTGATATTAAAGTAGAACTAAAGGCAAAACTTTTCTTTTTTCCTTTTGGATAGAGAAAGGGAGGCTTATATCTTTTTTTTTTTCATCTGTGTCCTATTGAGGAAATTTCAAGAAGTGAGTGGAATTTCCTCCAAAGTGTGGTAATTTCTGGTTGTCATCAGGGTCACCAGAACTAGAGTCCCCATTGGAAGAATTCCCCCTCTATTCATGTTCTAGCAACAACTCAAAATTTGTAATTTTCTTTCACTTTCACTCTCAGTTATAATGGTAAACAAGATACATAGAGAGGGTGAATCTCACTAATGGGGGCACAGACAGCCATAAAAACCCAATTTGCTTAAATTAATAATTTGGTTGGAGCAGGGAGATTTGCATACTGCTGAAGAATAGATTTATTTTTACTAGGTGCTTTGGGGGAGGCAGAACCCCCCCCCACCCTAAAGCACCCCCCATGTTGAGAGCATGTGGCCTGCTATGGTTCAGGGAGGGCACCTGCTCGTCCCCTCCCTTTGCTGCCACCCAAGCTGCATGCTTGAAAAGAGTCTGCTATGGATTTTGGGATGACCCCACGCCATTTAAAAAAAAAATTGCCATGGGGTGTCCCTTAAAATCTATACCAGATCTGAAGGGCCTGGTATGGATGAGGGGGTCGCCACACAGTTTTTTTTCACTAATTTTATTTGCTGTCAATTGTTTTTACATTCAGCTGTCATCAGGGAATCCCGCTGACAGCTGACGAGTCATCATTTTTTAGGATGCCAGTGAGTGCTGGCTCCTAACAAACAATGCAAAAACAGTCCGTTTAGGTCTGCTTTTGAAAAATGGGGCTTTCTTCCTTTTCAAAAAATGGATGTTAACAAATTTGGATGTCAGCAGATGTTAACGGATGATCATCCGCTAACATCCGTTTGTCCATAGAAATACACGGGTTTTTATCTGTCAATGGACAGGATAAAAACATACAAATGAAATGCACGTGTGGAAGGGACCTAAAAATTTGTCTCCGGCAAGAAAAAACAAGAACAATGCTGGAGGCAATTTACAGCATACACTAATTTTGGTAGCATAATTATTAATGTGGGATGCATGTTTCTTGCTAAAGAACATTATTTTGATCAAGTTGGTATAAAGTTCCACTTTAACCGAAAATACATTTTTAGCTAAAATATTTTCTGATTAGTAGTTTTGTGATTATTGTGTCATGAGATGGGATGACCAAAACTGAAATTTTGTTCAAGAGATTTTTGCAAGATTTGTCATTTTGGTAAAATGTTTTGGATTCAGTTGGAAAGATACATTTAGGGTGGTTGGGAGTTGTTTTTAAAGGTGCAATTTACTTTAAGTGGTTCCTGAGGATTAAGGGAGTTCCTTTCAAGTATCTTGGACCTGTTTTTGTTCAAACATTCTATAAAAAATAATAGTGGAGGCTCAATTCAAGCCCACTTCATGGATTGCAGCAATGACAACTGCTGAAATATGGTTTGGAGTGTTGCCTTGTTAAACTACACCCATTTGGTCAACTTTCCTTCATGCCTATTATTCAAATTCACTTTTTTGCTGAAGTTTGCTGGCTTCACATTTTTTTTTGAAGTGGGTGTGCCATCATGTTTCAATTGTTTTGGGATACAGGGGTGTGCCTACTCTACTGTTACAAATAACTGCATAACTTTCCTTTTTCTTGTCAAAAGAAGTTTATTGAGTATACAATGTTATAAAGATACATAAAGTAAGTTTACAAGGATCTATAAAGTAAGCTCATTGTTTTACAGTAGGGTTTATATAGGTAAATATCATGAAATTTCAAATATTAAACATTGGGTTCACGTAAACCTAAATTAAAGATATATATTATTTCCTTAGTTACTTTTGTAGGTATTTAAATGATTTATACCTACTATACATATTGTTTACAAGTAGAGTGTATATAGGTCAAATAAATTCTGATAATGAGCTTTAATCGTAAGGTGGAGAAAAGGAAAGAGAAAGAAGAAAAAGGGTTGAAAGGTAGAGGTATGGTCCACAAGGTTGTCCCGCTCGTCATTTTATTATTCTTTTTAGTTCTCTTTGAAGCCTTAGAATGGGTGTCTCTGTAAGTCATTTAATCTGTTACCATGGCAATAGGACAGAGTCATTGAAGTTTGACAGGAACTGTTGTTTTATCCAAGGATGCCAAAGTTTTTCAAATTTTGGAATTTGATTTTGATCGATGGCTACCATCTTAGCATGGGACATTGTATTATTCATTCTGTGAATTGTTTCTGCTAGTACCAATGTAGGAGATTTCCATGCCTTGGCCACTGTTTGTTTTGCAGCCGTTATTAGTTGGATCATAAGTTTGAATTGAGAGAGTGTTAACCATTCCGGTTTTAGATTAAGTAAAGTTATATATGGATCTGGTTGTATTATTTTTTTAAATATTTTAGATGCAATCACGAAGACTTCCTTCCAGAAGGTTTGGATTACTGGGCACGTCCACCATATGTGTAAATGTGTGCCTATTTCTGGGCATCCTCGAAAACAAAGAGCTGAGGTATTATGTGAATATTTTGCCACTCTAGCGGGTACAAGGTACCAGCGAGTTAGGACTTTATAATTTGTCTCCAGTGCTAAGATGTTGGGTGAAGATGACTTAGATGTGAGCCATATGTTAGACCAGTCCATGTCTTCTAAAGTTCGTCCCAGGTCCTCCTCCCACCTCTGAACGTAAGAGGGTGTATTAAGATTTGCTACTCCATATAATTGATTATAAAGTGATGAAATTGTACCTTTAGCAAATGGATCTTTTGTACAGATTGATTCAAAAATGGATAATTGGGATAATGGTGTATTCCCCTTTAGGAATGGTGTATAGAAATGTTTGATTTGGAGATATCTAAATATCTCAGAGTTTGGTAGATCATATTTTTCTCTAAGCGATGGGAATGAAAGGAATGATTTAGATGCTATGAAGTCATTTAGTGTCTGAATGCCTGATGTTGTCCATCCAGGATAAAGGAAGTTGCGACCATTGTTTTATTAGATTTGTGATCTGTCTTAATACAGGAGGATAATTGGTTGAGAATAAGTCAGAATGAGATGCTGTTAAATGAATTCCAAGATATGGGATTGATTTTTCTGCCCATGTGAATGGGAGTGCAGCCCTAGCCGGGATCAATTCCATGTTTGTGAGTGAAATATTAAGCACTAGGCATTTCTTAGGATTAATCATAAGGCCGGATAGGGCTGCAAATCCATCAAGAGCTGGTATTAAGTTAGGACCAGAGACCTGTGGTGATGATAGAAAAAGTAATATATCGTCTGCAAATATACATAATTTGTGTGTAATACCTCCTACTTCAATGCCAGTTATAGTTTGGTTTGTTCTGATGTATTGGGCCATGGGTTCGAGTATAAGGGCAAATAATAAGGGAGATAATGGGCAACCCTGTCGGGTACCTCTTTCGATATTAAAGGCTTCAGATTTGTATCCAGCATATTTTATATAGGCTTTGGGTTTATTATATAATGCTTTGATCCATGTTAAAAAGTGGGGTCCAAAACCCCATTTTTGTAATGAATATTGCATATATTGCCAGGATACTGTGTCAAATGCCCTCTTAATATCGAGAGATAGAAAACATAAAGGGATTTTCCGTTTTTTAGCAATATGTGCCAATAACACTGCCCTGCGTATATTATCGCCTGCCTGTCTATTTGGCATGAAGCCTACTTGATCTCTATGTATTAGTTTTCCTATAATGCTATTGAGGCGTTTTGCTATTATTTTTGCTAATAATTTAATATTGAGGTTTAACAGAGAGATAGGCCGATAATTCACACAGGAAGTATCATCAGAAAGGGGTTTTGGGATCATACAAACAATTGCCATTAGTGTTTCTTGCCGAAAAGAATGTCCATCTAGAAGTTTGTTAAAAGTTTCAGTGAGAATGGGAGAGAGTATTTCTGAGAATGTTTTATAGTATAAAGCCAAGTAGCCGTCTGGGCCTGGTCTTTTGTTAAGTTTTAGGTCTTTTATGGCGTTAGCAACTTCATCTATAGTTATAGGCTCATCCAAACTGCTTTTTTGATTCTGAGATAACTCAGGTAAGGTTATTTTTGAGAAGAAGGATTCAGCCTCTGTAGGATTAAATTCATTGTTTGTCTTGTATAAAGTTGCGAGATGTGAGTGAAATTTATGGACTATTTTAACTGGATTACAAGTGTAAACATTTTTTGATAATTTCAAACGTATTGGTTTGAAAGATTTGTTAGTTGAATTTAATGCCTGAGCCAAATATGTACCTGGTTTGTTTGTATTCATGTAGAAATTGTGTTTGGAGCGTTTGAGGGATTTATCAACTGACTCAGTGAGAAATAGATCGTATTCCAATCTAGATTTTTCCAGATGAGATTTTGTACTCTGAGATGGATTATCTTGAAATGATATGTAGGCTGCATTAAAATTGAGTTCTGGTTTTTTTGCTAGATTTTTGCGTTCCCGTTTAAATAGTGCCATTTGTCTTTGTATTGTACCACGCAAGACAGGCTTATGAGCTTCCCACAGTGTTATTGGGGAGATGTCTGTTGTATTATTAATTGATATGTATTCCTTTAAAGCTTGTTCAATGGCCATCTGATGTAGTGGGTGTTTGAGCATTATGTCCGGTAAGTACCACGTTGGGTCATGCGCTTTTGGTATGGCTGAGGCTATAGTAGTGTATACTGCATTATGGTCAGACCACGGAATCGGAATTATATCTGATGCAATAATTTCTGGTATCATTCCTATTGTTAGAAAAATATGATCTATTCTGGTGAAGGTTTGATGAGGGTGCGAGAAATAAGTGAATTTCTTTTTCATTGGGTTACTTTCTCTCCACGAATCTACCAGATTGTATTTGGAAAGAAGTTGAGAAAAAGGTAATCTAGAGGTTATTTTGGATGGTGTAAAAGGTGATTTATCTAGAAATGGGAGGAGGACCTGGTTCGAATCCCCACACATTATCACTGTTCCTATTTTGTGTGTATTAATCACTTGTAATATATGTGAGAGGAATGGTGTAGGTTGTTTGTTAGGAGCGTAGTAGGAAATCACCGTGATTGCTGTATCCATTATATAACCCATGAGTATCAGGTATCTACCTTCTGGGTCTTTAATTTCTGATGATAAGGTGAATGGTGTGGATCGGTGAAATGCAATTAGAGTTCCCCTTTGCTTGGTACAGGCAGAAGCCGTGTAAATTTGTTGATAAAAAGGAGAAATATATTTTGGAGTAGAATCTTTGGTGAAGTGTGTTTCTTGGAGGCATACTATGTGAGCCTTCTTGTTATGGAAAGTACGGAAGGCTTTGGTCCTTTTTTGAGGGACATTTATTCCCTGAACATTCAGGGAAAGTATATTCAGTGGTGCCATGGCAACAGATCAAATAGTTTTGACTTACTTTTTGTTATGCAGAGCTGACTGCGCAGATCAACCTGTGTGGACTGAAGAGATGAATAGATAGAAAAGAAACCAGTGAATTCTGGAGTAAAGAGTAAACAAAAAACATATGAGATTAGATGATACAGTGTATAAATTATTTTTTGCAAGTAATCACAATTTACCCGTGAAAGAGAATAAATATCTCTCTCAGGGGAATAAGTGCCTTCATCACACTCCCACATAATATGGTTGGGAGAATGAGGAGGGCTAATGGGGGTACACGGATCTTCCGCTTACAGGAGAGAAGTGCTATGTCAAAAGACATCAAAATGATGTTTCATTAATTGGAGTGCAGAATATAGTTTTTGTTGAAATTATTTATTCCAGGGTGGTTGTATATGGTTAGTCTTGCCCTAGGCTAAATAATTCAGTTAGAAAGGTACTGTTAATAACTTTGGTATTGATGAAGATAGTTTGAATTATTTTGGGATTTTAACCCTTTTAGAGTAAACAATTACATATGTTATTCATATGTAACTGTTTAGATATGTTAACTCATAAAATTGAGGTTGTATTGCTTCAGATTAGAATAAACAAAAACATAATTCTAGGAACTAGTTAGGTAATAATATATTTGTTTTAAGAAAAGAAAGAAAAAGCTTCCATTACTTCTGGATTATTGAACATATTTGTCCTAAAAAGTAATACATCTATTGTTATTACCTGATAATATATAACTGAACAAGAATTTCCTTATTTCACTTATATATTCTAAGGCTATATGAATCAGAAGTAATAAGAAATATAACTGGAATGTAACATGATCCCACACAGTGTGTGACTATCAGAATGCAGTTACATTCAGTTATAGATACAGGTTTTTTATAGAGAACCATCTCTTAGTATAATAAATGAAGAGATATCAGGAATTAGGATGTCAGTCCATTGAATCTTCTTGGTCCATGGATGATGTGGCATAACGGCCTCTTTTGTGAGAATGATGATTCCCATTTTGTTCTGAAATTTTCTGAGTGCTGCCTGAAGGTGAAGATGATGCCATTCTTCTGCGTGTGGGAGAGTTGCTGCTTGTGGGTTCTGTCAGATTTCATTTTAAAAGGGTTTGTTGTAGTTCATCTGCTGATCTGCTTCTGTAAATTGTACCTTGGTAGTTAAATCTGACTGAAAAGGGGAAGCCCCATTGATACATAATGTTGTGGCGTTGCAGTTCCATTAGTTGGGGATTCATGGATCGTCTTTTAGTAATAGTAAGTTGGGATAGGTCAGCAAAAATTTGATAATTGTGTCCTTAAAAATTAAGTTCCTTTTTTTCTCTTGCAGCAATAAGTATTTGTTCTTTCGTTCTGTAATAATGACATTTTGTGATTATATCACGTGGGGGTCCATCTTTCTTTTTGGCTGTGAGGGCTCTGTGTACTCTGTCCAGTTCTAAACGTTCAATAGGGATATCTGGCTTTAGTTCTTGTAATAGAGCAGTAATAGTAGATTGCAGGTCTGTCACAGTTTCAGGTATTCCCCTTATGCGCAAGTTTGAACGTCTGGCTCTATTTTCGTAATCTTCGAGCTTAGTTTGAAGTATTAAATTCTCTTCTTTTAATTGTTCCAATTCTGTTATATTTACTTGGGTTGTAATTTCAATTTCATCCATTTTTATTTCTAGGGCTGCGGTGCGGTTTCCCAGCTCTCTTATTTCTTTGGTTAGGCTTTTTGTTATTTGGTCTGAGGTTTGTTTTAAAGCCTTATGAAGCATCTTTTCAAATTGTAATAATATTACTGGGGATGCTGAGGAGGCTTGTGGAGAAGTTTGTGAGTGGATTTGTTCTGTATCTGACTCAAATGGAGAGTCTTGCTGTGACATTTTCTGTCTGTGAGAGCGCCCTGATGCTGTATCTTGTGAGGTGACTGGAGCTGCTTTAGTTGCAGTGAGTGCCTGTGAGCTCTTTGTGAGGTGATTTTTATTTCTGCCACGGTTTCCTCCCAGTACCATATTTCCTGCCCAAACTTTCACAGTTTGTTCCCTGGGGCAAAAAGGTTCAAATAGATACCTTTTGAGCCTGCAGGCTCCGCTTTGTCTTTCTCTTCTCTCCTCAGCGGTGCGGAGCTCTAACAATGCATGTCTGCTCCGCTAGGCTCCGCCCATCTCCCCCTCTAACTTTCCTTTTTCAAACACTGATTGTTCTGCAACAGATTTTTCTAAGATGTCAGGAGCTTTATACCCAACGGTCAGCACATACCTTTGTCATTTTTAAAGCTAGTAATTATTATTTTTGATGTGTCAAAAGATGACACGTCTCAAATGATTTTGAGAAAGAACAGATGAAGGTCAAATTACGTTATCAGATTGGAACATGATGTTTCTACACTAGTTCATAATGCTTTTATTTGAGGAAATAAAACAGGATTTTTAAACTAATTTCCCAGATCAAATCTGCTTCTCCAGAAATATGGGACATATCTATAATAGGTATAAGAGCATTAATGTACAGTATTGAAACTGTACATAATACTCTTGTAATATATATACACACACACATATATATATATATATATATATATATATATATATATACTGTATATATACACAAATTGCCTTGCAAAAGTATTCACTCCCTTGTCTTTTTACCTATTTTGTTACAGCTTTTAGTTCAATGTTTTTTTAATCTGAATTATATGTGATGGATTAGAACACAATAGTCTAAGATGGTGAAGTAAAATTAGAAAAATATATACATAAAACTATTTTTCAGAAATTAAAAACTGATAATTGGCATGTGCGTATGTATTCACCCCTATGTTATGAAGCCCATAAAAAGCTCTGATGCAACCAATTACCTTCAGAAGTCAGATAATTAGTGAAATGATGTCCACCTGTGTGCAATTTAAGTGTCACATGATCTGTCATTACCTATACACACCTTTATGAAAGGCCCCAGAGGCTGCAACACTTAAGCAAGAGGCACCACTAACCAAACACTGCCACGAAGACCAAGGAACTCTCCAAACATGTAAGGGACAATGTTGTTGAGAAGTACAAGTCAAGGTTAGGTTATAAAAAAATATCCAAATCTTTGTCGATCCTCAGGAGCACCATCAAATCTATCATAACCAAATGGAAAGAACACGGCACAACAGCAAACCTGCCAAGAGACGGCCACACACCAAAACTCTCGGATCAGGCAAGTAGGGCATTAATCAAGAGGCAGCACAGAGACCTAAGGTAACCCTGGAGGAGCTGCAGAGTTCCACAGCAGAGACTGGAGTACCTGTACATAGCACGACAATAAGGCGTACGCTGCATAGAGTTGGGCTTTATGGCAGAGTGGCCAGAAGAAAGCCATTACTTTCAGCAAAAAACAAAATGGCATGTTTTAAGTTTGCGAAAAAGGCATGTGGGAGACTCCCAAAATGTATGGCGGAAGGTGCTCTGGTCTGATGAGACTAAAATTGAACTTTTTGGCCATCAAAGAAAATGCTATGTCTGGCACACACCCAACACATAACATCACCCAAAGAACACCATCCCCACAGTGAAACATGGTGGTGGCAGCATCATGCTGTGCGGATGTTTTTCAGCAGTCAGGACTGGGAAACTGGTCAGAATTGAGGGAAAGTTGGATGGTGCTCAATACAGGGATATTCTTGAGCAAAACCTGTACCACTCTGTGTGTGATTTGAGGCTAGGACGAGGTTCACCTTCCAGCAGGACAAGGATCCCAAACACACTGCTAAAGCAACACTTGAGTGGCTTATGGGGAAAAAATGTAAATGTGTTGGAATGGCCTAGTCAAATCCCAGACCTCAATCCAATAGAAAATCTCGGGCCAGTCTTAAATATTGCTATTTACAAGAGCAAACCATTCAACTTGAAGGAGCTGGAGCAGTTTTGCAAGGAGGAATGTGCAAAAATCTCAGTGGTGAGATGTAGCAAGCTCATAGAGACTTATCCAAAGAGACTTGGAGCTTTGATAGCCGCAAAAGGTGGCTATACAAGGTACAGGTATACCCCACTTTAAGTACACAATGGGATTTATTTACTAAAGCTGGAAAGTGCAAAATCAGGCTCACTTCTGCATAAAAATCAATGAGCTTCTAACCCCAGCTTGTTCAATTAAGTTTTGGTAATAAAACCTGGAAGCTCATTGGTTTCTATGCAGAAGTGAGCCTGATTTTGCACTTTCCAGCTTTAGTAAATAAACCCCATTGTGTACTTAAAAGTGGGGTATGCCTGTATTGACTTTAGGGGAGTGAATAGTTATGCACATTGACTTTTTCTGTTATTTTGCCCTATTTGTTGATTGCTTCACAATAAAAAAAATACAGGTTGTGAGGCAAGGGGGTGAATACTTTTACAAGGCACTGTGTGTGTATATATATATTTGGTATATGCCTTACTATACTGTTCTTCAATTTATAAGAACATACTGCTGAGAGAATTTTTGATTTTATCTATTTTTCATTAATATACCAAATGAACTAACAACTTAACCAAATATACTAACATTTGTATGTGTGACACCTGAAAAGTTCCATGGTATATAGGGGCACTAACAGATCACTGTAGGTGGCAGAAAGAACTAACTGGGTTGAGGGGAGACTGCATACCTTTTTTTTTTTAATTATTTATTTATAACAGGGAAAAGACCCACACAGGCCGACATGTTACAGGATAATACAGTGAACAATATGACATCCACTTAAAGATACAAAGATTAATATCTGTAGTGTTATATCAAACTGAACAACATTTATAACCTCAAGGTACAACCTGGTAGGCACAAGCATTATAATGTGTCTGCGAGGCGTCTCATGTGTCCCTGGTAATTGCCAGGCCATCTCGTCTGCAGTGGTACCAGAGAAGTCTCTTTCCTAGAGTAAGTTGCTTGTGTGTTGGTTTTATAGTGAAGTGTGATGTCGGGGGTCCATGTTTGTCTGATCCCTTCATTTTCTCTTTCATTAAAGAAGGCCCCCACGTATGGGGGAATAGAAAACTGTAAAGAGTGGTAAGGTTGAAAGGATAAAGAGGAGGTGGTCAGAGGTTAAAGGGAAAGAGGGTAAGGGGGGGTACGATGGTGAGGGGTAAGGTCCCATGAACGTGGAGTGTCAGGAGAGCTGTCCTGTTTAGCGTTTATGTTGATCTGTGTTTCCGCTGTCATATAGCGGGAGGGGGCAAATAGATTAGTTCATATTCACACATCCACAATGGGTTCTTTCAGTGCTTGGCCCTCAGCCGAGTATATGAAAAAGGTCCACAGTTGCCAAGTTTTAAAAAAAGTTTCTTGTCTATTCTGCGCTGTGAGAATGAGGTCTTCCATATGTCTAATTTCTTCCACCTTTGTAAGACATGAGGCAATTGTCGGTGGGAATGTAGATTTCCAATAAAGTGGGATGCAGGCTCTAGCTGCGTCTAGTAGATGTCTAATCACTGACTTTTTGTACTCTTTCTCAGGGATGTTAGACGCATGAAGGAGAAAGAATGCAGGGTCGTCTGGTATGGTGCGACCTCTCGTATCACTCGCCAAAAGTGGTTTAAGATGGGGCAGGACCAGAAAATGTGTATCAGTGTTCCCTTATCTTCCCCGCAGCGCCAGCAAAGATCAGGCGTCGCTGGGAAGAATTTGTGGAGCAGTGCTGGGGTCCTGTACCATCTCGACAGGAGTTTGTAGTTGGTCTCCTGGATTGTGGCACATATGGAGGATTTGTGTGTAAATCTAAGTATACGTTGTCGTTTAGCTGTGTTAAATTGACAGTTTAGTTCACGTTCCCATTTAAGCAATCCCGGGGGTATAAAGTCTGCCTGTGGTGTATTCAGGAGGTTGTAGGCTAGAGAGAGCGTATGTGTTATAGTTCCTGAGTTGTTACAGAGTTCCTGCAATGTTGTGAGGGATTGGTCATTGTCGGCAGGTGGTTTCAAGGAGTGAAGGAAGTGGCCAAGCTGACGGGATCTCAGGAAGTCCAGGCGAAACGGGCCTGTGGGGTCAGATAATTCCGCTATGGTATGCCACCGCCCTCCACTACTAAAGTGGGAGGCCTGATGTATGCCCGTCTCACCTAGCCTCCGAAAGACCACATCCTGTATACCCAGCAAGATCCCAGGATTTCCCAGTATGGGATACAGGGGTGAGTTGGGGGAGAATATAGATGCCTTAGAAATGAGTCGGGCACAGACTCTTGTTGTGTTACCTATCAATGGGTGTTGTTTGGTTTCTGTTGAGAGGGACGTATAGCACCAGGGGGCCCTGTTGAGAGGGATCTTGCTTTGATTTTGTTCCAGTTGTGTCCACAGCTTGGACTCCTGGTGGCGGAACTAGTCTATGAGCCTCCCCAGGTGTACTGCCTGATTATAGTGCAAGACCACCTTGGTGTTTGGGTAGAACTAGAAGTTTATGTGGGAGTTGGGGTCTTTTCTTGGTCCATATGAATTCTGTAAATGTGGATTGTATCTGTTTGAAATAGGATACGGGGATATGGATAAGTAACGCTTGCATGAGGTAGAGAATTTTCGCGAGGATCGTCATTTTTAAAATGTTACAGCGACCTATCCAGGAGTGTAGGCCCGTGTGCCATTTGGTTAGCAGTGTTTTAACTGTTTTTAATAGGGGTGGGAAGTTGAGGTCGTATAGATGCGCGATTGTATGGGGATGTGTGTGCCTGAGTATTTCAAGGCGGTTGTCGTCCACTTCAGTTTAAAGCTAGAATGTAGGTGTCTGAGTTGAGCTTGCGGTATCCCTACACCCATCACTTCTGATTTAAATAAATTAATATTCAAATTGGAGAGTGCTCCGTATGTTGCGAATTCCTGTAGCAGGATTGGGAGGGAGACCGAGGGAGTGGTGAGCAAAAACATAAGGTCATCCGCGTATGCTGACACTTTGTGTTGGGTTTGGTTTATCTTCACTCCCGATATGTCAGGGTTCAGTCATACGTGGGATAAGAACGGTTCTAGTGAGAGGGCAAAGAGTAGGGGGGATAGCGGTCACCCCTGCCGCATCCCATTAGTGGTCTGGAAGGAGTCCGAGATCACTCCATTGGCCCTAACTCTGGCCGACAGTGTCACGTATGTTGCTGATATCCATCTCATCATGTTGCAACCCAGACCTATATGTCGTAGCAATGCGAACATAGAGGCCCAACTGATCCGGTCAAACGCCTTTTCTGCGTCGGTGCCTAAAGAGACACTAGGAGTTTTAGTGCGAGTGGCCGTGTAGAGCAAGTTCAGGACTTTGAAGGTGTTGTCCCTTGCTTCTCTTGTTGGGACAAAGCCCACTTGATCTAAGTAGATCAGGTGGGGTAAGTGGGTTTGTAGTCTGGTGGCTATAATTTTGGTGAATAATTTAAGATCTGTGTTGAGCAGGGATATAGGTCGTAACTACCGCAGTATGTCTGATCTTTACCGTCTTTAGGAATGACGGATATGTTGGTCTGTAATGTGGTGGCGTGAAGTGTTTCTCCTTTGGTAAGACCATTCAGCAGTTTAACTAATTGGTCGCCTAGTGATGGGAGCAATGTCTTATAGTATTGGAGTGTGAGTCCGTCTGGTCCAGGGGCTTTTCCGAGTTTGGTATTTTTGATTGCCAGCTGTATTTCAGGTAGCGTGATGGGGTCCTCTAATAGTTCACGCGTCTCAGTAGGTAAAGTGGGCATACGGGAGGAGGCTATGTAGTCTGTTATACGATCTAGAGATGGGGGTGTCTTGGATGCATCCCTTTTTCATATGGGAACATTGGCAGGAAGAATCTCTAGCTTAAAGTAAAACTAAACATACAGTATACTGTTTAATTTGCATTGCCCCTTCTCTTTCTATATGTGGATGATGGCACTGTAATTTTAATTTAAAAAAAAGTACCTTTTACCTAATTGATACAGTGCCTTGAAAAAGTATTCACACCCCTTGAAATTTTCCACATTTTGTCATGTTAAATCAAGAACGTAAATGTATTTTATTGGGTTTTTATGTGATAGATCAACACAAAGTGGCACATAATTGTGAAGTGAAAGGAAAATGATAAATGGTTTTTAACATTTTTTACAAATAAATATCTGAAAAGTGTGATGTGCATTTGTATTCAGCCCCCTTTACTCTGATACCCCTGAATAAAGTCTAGTGGAACCAATTGTCTTCAGAAGTCACCTAATTAGTAAATAGTGTCCACCTGTGTGTAATGTAATCTCAGTATAAATACAGCTGTTCTGTGAAGCCCTCAGAGATTTGTTAGAGAACCTTTGTGAACAAACAGCATCATGAAGGCCAAAAAACACATCAGACAGGTTAGGAATAAAGTTGTGGAGAAATTTAAAGCATGGTTAGGTTATAAAAAAATATGCCAAGCATTGAACATCTCACAGAGCACTGTTTAATCCATCATCGGAAAATGGAAAGAGTATGGCACAACTGCAAACCTACCAAGACATGGCCATCCACCTAAACTGGCAAGGACATTATTAATCAGAGAAGCAGCCAAAATGCCCATGGTAACTCTGGAGGAGCTGCAGAAATCCACAGGACAACTATTAGTCGTCCACTCCACAATTTTGGCCTATTTTGGAAGAGTGGCAAGAAGAAAACAATTGTTGAATGAAAGCCATAAGAAGTCCCGTTTGCAGTTTGCGAGAAGCCATGTGGGGGACACAGCAAACATGCGGAAGAAGTTGCTCTGGTCAGATGAGACCTAAATTGAAATTTTTGGCCTAAAAGCAAAACGCTATGTGAGGCAGAAAACTAACACTGCACATCACCCTGAACACACCATCCCTACCGTGAAGCATATTCATGTGTTAGAATGGCCCAGTCAAAGTCCAGACCTAAATCCAATTGAGAATCTGTGGCAAGACTTGAATACTGCTGTTCACAGATGCTCTCCATCCAATCGAACAGAGGTTGAGCTATTTTGCAAAGCTATTTTGCAAGAAATTTCACTTGCAGCTGTAATTGCAACAAAAGGTGGCTTTTCACATATTTATTTGTAAAAAATTTGGGAAACTATTTATCATCTTCCTTCCACTTAATAATTATGAGCGAATTTGTGTTGGTCTATCACATAAAATCCCAATAAAATACATTCAGGTTTTTGGTTGTAACATGCCAAAATTTGGAAAATTTCAAGGGGTATGAATACTTTTTTAAGGTACTGTAGATCCTCCTCTTCTAAGGTCCCTCCCCAGCGCTCCTGTCCCCTCCCTCCTGATGAGTGCCCCCACAGCAAGCAGCTTGCTATGGGGGCACCCGAGCAAAGCCGACACTCTGTGTGTCCATTCAGACATGGAGACATGGTTTGACCATGCCCCCTCTCTCTCCTCATTGGCTCACTGACTTTAATTGACAGCAGCGGGAGCCAATGGAACTGTGCTGCTATCTCAGCTAATGAGGATGGAGAGTCTCAGGCAGCTGAGACTCTCCTGCAACATCGCTGGATCAAGATGGGCTCAGGTAAGTATTAGGGAGGCTGCTGCACACATAAGGTTTTTTATCTTAATGCATAGAATGCATTAAGATAAAAAAAAAAAACCTTCTGAATTTACAACCACTTTAAGAAGAATTGAAAACCCCTATTATACTGTGACAAGCTTGACTTTAATATGTAACACCTCTAAAAAATGTTTTCCCTCCAGATGGCAAGCTTTTATTGATTCCACCTTATCAAATTGAGAAGCATCATCTCTCTTCACTTCATCTTGTTAACCAAGGTCTTCTCTTCCTACAGTCAGATATTGCCAGTGGCTAAATATAGTATTGTACTCTATGACCTCCCTTCTCATCAGGTATCAGTACTACTGTTTCTATACCTAGTGTACAAGGAATATCCCATATGTGTATGGTCTAGGACAGTGGTTCTCAACCCTGTCCTCAAGTACCCCCAACAGGCCATATTTGCAGGTTTTCCTTTATCTTGCACAGGTGCTTTAAATCAGAGTCAATGGCAGGGTATTTTGAACAGCTATTTTATCTAAGAAAAATTCCCAAAACATGGCCTACTGGGGGTACTTGAGAACAGGCCTGAGAACCACTGGCCTAGGATATATCATCTTTTTCTGTTGTTATGTAGTCTTGTCATTTTTAGCCATGCAGCTTACCTGCTAGCTATATGTTCTGGTCAGAGGAGGCAGAGCCACATCTCATGGATTTTTAGCAATGCTTTTGTTCCCTATTTTCTTATGGATTTTGCTTTAATTTAAGCCCTAATTAACAGGTAATAAGGTGTTAATTAGGGATTGATTTACTAAAACTGGAGAGTGCAAAATCTAGTGCAACTCTGCAGATAAACCATTTGGCTTTCAGTTTTTTTTTTTTTTGTCAAAGCCAAATTGAACAAGCTGAAGTTAGAATATGATTGGTTACCATGCACAGCTGCACCAGTGTTTGCACTCTCCAATTTTAGTAAATCAGCCCCACTGCATTTAAAATGCTTTAATTGACCATTTGATCTGTGTAACGAGCCCCTGCTCACTCGGTTCCACTCTCCCGACACTCCTCTGCAGCTATAGAATCAGATTGCAGATCGCAACATCTGATGGTTCGGTCATCCGATGCTCCGGGACTAGAACTACAGCTGTGTGCCGTTCTAATCCAGTTGTGTAGCTCAGAACAAACACCAGGCAGGCTGTATGTAAGTTCAACCAGGAATCTCATTTATTGCAAGGAATACAGGCTCTTTTATACAGTAAAAGAGGAGGTGTATACCTCCTGCTCATATTACTCTGAACATACACCTGTGACCAGAAACCTAATTAACATTGGCTAATTAATTAATCCCTTTAGACAGCCTAGATGACTCAGACATGACTTTTAGGCCAGACTGGCCATCTTGTAGCTCAGAAAACCCAATCAACATTATCACAAATCAACACAATAGCAGAGTTAATTAACACAAACAACAATGGGGATCTAATGACTCTTAGATCCCATACTAGACTTATTTACAATACACATTCTAGCAGGCAACAGACAGACAGGTGGCTGGAATTGACATCAGCATCTCCTAACAGTATTTGTCCCAGCATTATGAATCAGCCAGTATTTCTAATATGGCAAATCCAGGGTCCCCAGAGTCTGTGTGTACGGGGGACCAGGACCCGAATCCACAGTAATACCACCTCAAGGGTCCCCAAGCATACAGCTCACAAAGCGCACCGTTCCCCCAAATGCCAGGGCCCACGATCGATCGGCAAGAGGCTAGCATTCAGTCCCCTCCAAAAGTCTCTCTCCCGGCTAGGTCTGTCACAATCTGCATATGAATGTAACACAGTAACTATAATGTTTTATTTGTATTTCTCAATTGAGCTTCTGAACAGTGTTCCAAATCCAAAGCCAGTGCTGCAATATGCAGCAAGGTCCTGTAGTCATGTTGACAAGAGCAGCGAGGAGAGTGGCAGCAGGGGGGAAGGGAGAGGGCATCATACTTACAATGAAGGGTTTTGGGCACACATTGCACACCCAAAGTCCACAACCAGTTAATTAGGATAAATATGTTGTGCCTTTCATGTATAAATATATGGACAGATCTGAGTATCGTAGTAAATCAGGTATTCTCAACTAACTCCAACTGGAAAAAAATATTTCTAAAAGACACTCAGATATTCCTAGTATACACAATCTACAGTGCTATTTTAGCTACTATATTCAACTTTTTTTCTCCTGCAGAGTTTGGGGAAAACAAATTCATAACAAATGTCTATCAGAAAGGCTTCCGCTTTGCAGTATTCCAACATTGCTAATTTAATTGCATGTTTAATGGACTCTTTGCTGTGCAGTCATCCAGATCATGGAACAGCAGTTACACTATGGGGAGCATGTATTGTTTAAAGCCCATTTATTCAATTTGTTAATGGCCAGTGAGGATTAATGCCTATGACTAGCATTAATGCTTCCTTAAAATGCCAACGCTAGCAGTAGAGTTTGCCCTTGTTCTTACAGGCCTCCTTGTAGGAGTACTTCGCATTTCTGTCACAAGTTCTATCAAAGGCAGAATCTCTTCCTCTCTGTCAAACTCATAAAAATTAAGCCATGACCATGCCATGTTGAACTTTTTTAGTCTGTAGAAAGACCAAAAGTGTCTGATTTCACATTAGCAGAAATGTGTAGGATGTTTACTAGGTATAGTTTTCCCTGGTTTAATCTAAGTCAATGCTATAGATATAAAGATGGAAGACTGCACTTGAAGAAGGTTGTAATGGAGCATGATTTTGTAAATTATTTTTGTATTGTGTTTGTGATTTGTTTTTAGTCATTACATTGTATTGGAGAAGCTTTTGCTAGATATGATTTGTTACTGACCAGGAGCATGTGGCCTATAGGTTTAAAAAGATTTCAAACACAATTATATTGCACCACCCATACAGCTAAGTCCTGGGGAGTGGCCCTATTCATACGCAGCACCCTGATGTTTGATCCCTGTCATGTATATAGGGACCCTGAAAGACGATTCATTATCCTTCAAGGTACGATACAAGGCTGTGCCACCACCATAGCCTCAGTTTATGCTCCTAATGAGGCACAGGCCTCATTTTTCAGACACCTTTTTGACACTTTTGATTGATATCTCTCCCCACACTTAGTTGTCGGGGGTGATTTCAATCTTACGGCTCACCCGGTATTAGAAAGAAGCAGAGTTACTCCTTCCTCAAATGCCTTTCCTAAGTAGATAGTTGGCTCCCTCAATGCTTTGCAACTGATTGACACTTGTAGGGCACATCATTTGGGCGCCAGTTCCTATACCTTTCACTAAAATCTACACAACAGTGATGCCCACCTCGACTATATCTTTTGCACCCCAGTTGTCCTCGCCAATTCGACTGCTGCTGAGATCCATGTATGCCCCTGGTCTGATCACCACATGTTGGCTTTTTTAACAGCTCAAATAGGCCTCAAACCCACTTCACACTCATGGAGACACAACAAATCTATCCTCACAGACCCTGCAATCTTGAATTCACTTACAGATCATTTAAACAATGATTTCACTGACATAGCATTATCCGACACGTCTCCAACCCAGTTATGGATGGCCCATAAGGCGGTCATGCGGGGTCATCTCATACATTTAGCATCTAAAAAACATAGAACTAAACTAGCTGATCTATGATCCCTCACTAAGACACTAGACCGTCTATACAACCATTACAATCATTCCCCCACCCCTGACCTCCTTGAACAAATGAACTCTAAGAAACGCACATTAGATGCATTGCTATTAGAAGATACGGAGAGAGCCCTGAGGTGGTCCAAGGCAAAATTTTTGCTATTTAGTAACTCTGCTTCTACTATGTTCCCCAGAAAATTTAACCATACGGTTAAACCGCCCCATGTATACAAACTGCGTAACTCAACTGGCTCATTAGTATCTCACCCAATGACATTCTTGATATCTTTGTCAACTATTACCAGAAACTATTCTCCAAACCACAGTCAGCAGCTGACCCTGCCTCACAAGTCTGGTTTGCTGATTTACCGCTACCCACTCTGTCTGCTCAGCAACTTGAATCCTTGAATGCCCTATGTACCAGTTTGGAAATCGCTGACATTATTAAGTCCCTTAAATCATCCACACCCCCTGGTCCAGATGGATATACAACCACTTACTATAAGTAATTCTCCCCCAAACTGACCCCTAAGTTAGTCACCCTCTATAACCTTATCTTGAAGGGTAACCAGTTCCCATCAGAGATGCTTTTGGCAAATATGTCACTTATCCCCAAACCACACAAGGGCCTCTCCACCCTCCAAAACTTTTGACCTATCTCAGTTATTAATAATGCTTGAAAATATTCGGCAGGTTGCTGGCAGACAGACTGGCCTTGGTAATTACCACACTTATCTTCCCTAACCAAACTGGCTTCAAACCGGGTAGGCAAATAACTGATAACATCAGGTTAGTTGCAAACATTATCCAAGACGCCAATTTAATTTCTTCTCAGGTATTACTACTCAGCCATGACATACACAAGCTGTTCGATAGCATGAGCTGGACTTACCTAGACCACCTACTGCTTAGATTTGGTATTACAGGAGCTTTCATGGAGGGTTTCCATGCCCTATATCACGATCCCCAAACACGGATAAAGTTGCCAGGCAATAACTCCCAATTCTTCCCGCTCCATAGAGGAACGAGACAGGGCTGCCCCCTGTCCCCTCTTCTATTTGCCCTGCCTATAGAATCTTTGTCTAGAGCCAACGCGAATAATGTTGACATTAGGGGCTACTGTAAAGGCCCTGAGAAATTTAAACTCAGTCTTTATACAGATGATGTCCTCCTGTTCCTGACGAACCCCATAATCGCTCTGATCAATCTAATGTCCATCCTGACCTCATTTCAACTGTCCTCCAGACTTGAGGTTAATCTGTCCAAATGCACTGCTATGCCCATTAACACTCCCAGTGATTTAGCCAATTCCCTACAACAGCACTTTGACTTCTCCTGGTGCACACAGGCATTCCGCTATTTGGGAATTCAACTTACTCCTACCTTCCAACCTTTTTCAACTTAACTATAGCCTGATTGTTGCCCATATAAGAACCCTCTTAAAGACCTGGTCCTTGTACCGCATATTCTTTTTAGGTAGAATCACGGCCATTAAAATGGCAATTTTGCCCAAATTACTGTTTTTTAGAACGCTTCCCATTTACGTCTCTAAGTCCTATATAGAATCCATTCAAAGAGATATAAATACATTTGCATGCCATGCCAAACCCTAAAATCAAATTGAGATTTCCAATAGAATGTTAAGAAAGGAGCCTAGGGTGTCCAATATGAAAGAGGTAAAGTAAAATAGATAAAAACAGAGAAAAACTCGGGGGGGGGGGGGTAACCTTCCAGATGGGGAAGGAAAAAGAGCATACAAAATCCATGTTTTTTGCATGATTCCTATTCTTCATAAGATTATCCGTAGGCCTGGATAAAGAGGAGGGTTTTTAAACCCTTGCTGAAACTCAGCAGGGTGGGTAAAGACCTTAGAGACACTGGAAGGGAGTTCCACAGCTCATTGCCCTTTGTACCTAAATGTCTGTTACCAGTAAATTTTAGTCTGCTGATTATCGGTACTGTGAGAAGTAAGTTGGCCGATCGGAGTGGTCTTGATGGTACATGGTGAGAGGCCCATTCAGACAGATAACTTGGGCCCAGTTTCCGGTGTGCCCTATACATATAGCACATTGCCTTGAATAGTACTTGCTTAGCGATAGGAAGCCAGTGCAGTTTTTCCAGCACGGGAGAGAGGTGGTCTGTTCTGGCGCATCCGGAGACCAGGTGAGCAGCTTGATTCTGAGTTGCTTGCAATTTTTTTTGCCACTTCAATGGAAGTCCAAGAAAAAACATGTTAGAGCAATCCAACCGGGATTGAACAAGTCCCTGTACAAGAGTTAGCCGGTTTTCGTACAAAAACAGATCTTTAATTTTCTCTGTATATAGAAGTCTCTGTATATAGAATTTGGAGTTTTTGATACAGAGTTTTGCATGAGGTATAAATGACAGGCAGGGATCAAAGATGATACCTAAGTTCCTGACCTGTTTTGCCAGCGTTGAGATGGGGCAGAATGAAGTGGGCCAGGCCAAGAAAAAATTGGTGGTTGATTGAGGGCCCACCAGCATCACCTCGGTCTTTGCTTCATTAAGGCCTAGCTTGTTATCGGCCATTCATTTTTGTATGTGAAGGAGTCCATTTCTCAGTTGTAGGTGCATATTTGGCCCATCATCAGCGTCAGCCAGGATCTACGTGTCATCTGCATAGATCTGGCATGCTAGTTTGTGTGTAGCAATAATGTCAGCGAGTGGGCGCATGTAGCAGTTGAACAACAGGGGCGACAATGCTGAGCCCTGCGGGACTCCATGGAGAAGTGGTTCAATTGGTGAGCTGCATGCGTTCATCCACACTTGATGGGTCCTGTCTGTGAAAAAGGAGTTGATCCAATGGAGGACGGTGCCACTACATCCAAAAAGGTGTTTCATGCGGTCTCCCAAAATTTGATGATCGATAGTGTCAAAGGCTGCAGAGAGGTCGAGCAGCACCAAGGCTGCCGACCCCCCCGCATCCTTTACACTTAACAGGCGTTCACGTATATCGAGTGCGGACAGTTCAGTGCCATGTCCCAGCCTAATCCCGACTGGGAGTCATGGAAGAGGTCGTTACCCTTGAAGAAGCTTTGCATTTGTTGAAAGACGACCTGCTCCAGGATCTTCGCCAGAAAGGGACGAAGGGATATAGGTCTAAAATTAGTGAGCACAGAAGGATCGAGTGTGCTCTTATTCAACAAGGGGGAGACAATGACATTCTTCAGTCGTGTTGGAACGGCCCCTATTTTTAAAGATAAGTTCACTATCCTTGTAATTTCTGGGGCCAATGTATCTGCATTTTTCTTCATAAACCATGCGGGACAGATGTCATTCAGAAAACTTGACGGTTTAAGCTTGGACATAATATTGGAAATCTCTGCCACTGAGGTGGATGAAAATGAGCTAAAAGCTGGGGGAGCTCTTATTAGTGCTGGAGGGTCAAAGTCATCAGGCAAGATTTTGTGCTGGTTATGGATTTTTTAAATTTTTTCCCCAAAGGAAGACTGAAGCGCAGAGCATAATTCCATAGATGGAATTAATAAATTTAAATAAAATACATTTTTTTTTTTTGGTTCAAATGTGTCCCTAACCAATGTGAAGAGTTCCCCAGGCTTGTTCGAGGCTTGCATTACTTGATTGTTATAATAAGATCTTTTTTGCCCGCAGGGGACCACCCTCGGCTCATTCCAAAATCTCAGGTCTGTAGTATATGCTCGGCGCAGGGGGCATTATACTTATACTTATACAACACAGTCTTTAGAGGAGAGTTCAACAGTGCAGCAGCAAGCAGGTGGAAGCTGTTAACACAGTCTTGAGAGGAGAGTTCAGCAGTGCAGGGATGTACTGATGAAACACACAGGCGACCACCCTGGGCTCATTCCAAAATCTCAGGTCTGTAGTTTATGCTTGGCGCGGGGGCACCGTGATGTTTATAGCAAGTCCCGGTGGTGAGGGGGCGTGGACAAGTCACACATCGTGTCGCACTGGTAGCGAGGCAACAGGACGCTGGATGGACTGGCTATACTATGCAAAGCAGCAAGGTGAAAATTGTTAACACAGTCTTTAGAGGAGAGTTCAACAGTGCAGCAGCAAGCAGGTGGAAGCTGTTAACACAGTCTTGGGAGGAGAGTTCAGCAGTGCAGGGATGAGGAGGTGAAACACAAAGGGGACCACCCTGGACTCATTCCAAAATCTCAGGTCTGTAGTTTATGCTCAGCGCGGGGGGTGCCATGATGTTTATAGCAAGTCCGCATGGTGAGGGGGCGTGGCCAAGTCGCACGTCATGTCGCGCTGGTTGCCAGGCAGCGGGACGCTGGATGGACTGGCTACGCTATGCAAAGCAGCAAGGTGAAAACTGTTAACACAGTCTTTATAGTCTGTTATAATAAGATCTTTTTTGCCCGCAGGGGACCACCCTCGGCTCATTCCAAAATCTCAGGTCTGTAGTATATGCTCGGCGCAGGGGGCATTATACTTATACTTATACAACATAGTCTTTAGAGGAGAGTTCAACAGTGCAGCAGCAAGCAGGTGGAAGCTGTTAACACAGTCTTGAGAGGAGAGTTCAGCAGTGCAGGGATGAACTGGTGAAACACACAGGCGACCAACCTGGGCTCATTAAAAAATCTCAGATCTGTAGTTTATGCTTGGCGCGGGGGCGCCGTGATGTTTATAGCAAGTGCCGGTGGTGAAGGGGTGTGGCCAAATTGCATGTTGTGTCGCGCTGGTTGCCAGGCAGCGAGACGCTGGATGGACTGGCTACGCTATGCAAAGCAGCAAGGTGAAAACTGTTAACACAATCTTTAGAGGAGAGTTCAACAGTGCAGCAGCAAGCAGGTGGAAGCTGTTAACACAGTTTTGAGAGGAGAGTTCAGCAGTGTAGGGATGAGAAAGTGAAACACACAGGGGACCACCCTGTCTCATTCCAAATTCTGTAGTGTATGACACTATTCACCTCTTTGACAGGAAATGGGAGCACTGGGATGTCCCCTTATGATCTCATATGTTTTGTCTACCACACTGTATGCAATATTTACAGAGTTCGGTGTTGTGGTTGATGTTTCTGTATTGAAGCTACAATTGCGTTCACCTGTAACATTTACATACGTTTCTTTTTATATGTGTACCGCTCTGTATATGTCAATGAATCTTCCAATAGAAACTTTGTGAACATAAAAAGATTCTGCACAGGGTTCTTCTTGTGAAATGTAATTGACTGGAGGGGGGCAGTGTAGTGGTCTGAGAGGTGATTCAGAAGTAGCATACTGTGCATAGACTCTTTTTTTTTTTTTATTCACAGATGGGAAATATTTATTCACAAACCCTCAGATGATGTTCATAAAACATATGGATTTTTGGGTCTTGAATCTCACTCCTGTTTCATGATTCTTAAGGGATAAGTTCACTTAAAATAAATAAATAAATACATATTTTCTTTGCAGGTAAAACTATTTTTTTTTTAGGAGCCTGCAAAGCATTGCATCAGCGATCAGCAAATCGCTGATGCCATGCAGGTCTCCTGCAGACCGTCAGTGTGAGATGTCTGCCCCCGCACATCGTACAGCCAGGCAGTTTCACACTGACAGGACACTGACTGAACTACCACAGCGTGCAACGGTGCCATGGTAGTTCATTGAGAACTACAAGCCAACAGCCGCAAAGGATGTTGGATCTTGTAGTTCATTCATACACAGAGCTTAGTGAATAAATGACGCAGCCATGTGGGTGAAGCTCCGCACAGCTGCACTGTTTTCAAAAAGTGACAGAAGGTACTGGGAACTTCTCCCCATACTGCTGTCATAGGGAGAGAGGGCAACGAGGAGTGGCTGCAGCAGTGAGAATGTTACATTTTTCACCCTAAAAACAGGTAAAACATGTAACATATTAACAAAGGTGAACTTACTGTATCCTTTAAATTATAACTAAAGGCATTTTTTTCATTTTATATAAAGTAAAGGAGGGTCATAATTCCTGTCAATGTTTTTGCCATCGGGGCCCCATTTCAAGATTTTCCTTCACTTACTATATATAGCCAAAAAAGGAAGTGAGAGGACATCCCTTCAAAGTGAGAGAATCTTTAGACGTCACCAGAGTCATCTGAACTAGTGTCACCATTGGAAGATCCCCCCCATTTACTGTTCTGGGGACAACCTAAAATTTGGGATTTTCTTTTACTTTTACTTTCAGTGATAATTGTAACTATAATAAATGTAGAAGGTGAATCTCCACAGTGGAAACACAGATAGCAATACAAAACTGACGGGGCGCTAATTCCTCTTCACTGGTTCCAAAACAAAAAAAAAATGTGCCTTTCATTATACTTTAACATTAGTATGTGTATAAGGTGTAAGACATAAAGGTATGAAAAAAATGGCACTCATAAAGATAATTTAACAGAGTACTATTGAAAGAATGAAATAAAAAATAAACTTTTAGTTTTTAGTTTTTATTAGGATTATGATGCAGTACCCTGCAATGAGAGATTGGTTTTCATGGATTGGCTTGCACACAATTATGTATTGCCTTCTTGAAATTCATTTAGCATCCACAGTAACCTAATGATGCCCAGTCCCTTGCAATAACAACTTCTCTACAGGTAATTGCATGGTACTTTGCTCACATGATATTTATGGTAGGGCAAAAAAAGAAGATGATTTGGTGGTTTTACTAGATATTGTAGTATATAGTTAATTAAGGGTCAGGCATTTTCTTGTAAAAAATTAAAATGCAATGGGCTAAAGATAACAACCATTCAAAATGACAAATGTACATGGGTCATCAATTTCTCATAACTGCCATTTTTCCTTGCAAAACAAAATAATTTCAGCAAAATCCTGTCATTTTCAATGGGTAGACTTAGCTGAAAATATAGCTTGTAAGGAAGAAATTGCCATGTTTTCCATAAACCGATAGATACATAGAATGGTTTAGATTTTCAACATATAAAATGGACTTTAAAATAAAAAACAGGTGGTTATACAGCCTCTCTAAAAAGTTTTTATGTGTCCTTACTTGGTTACTAGACATAGTTAAAATATGAGTTACAGTTTGCCCAAAGCAGAAATCATAGAATGACCGGAATGGATCGGAAATGTTAGCATTTATTGGAGTTGTTAACAAAAAAAGAAATTCAAATTATTTTATTTAATAATTGCCAATATATGTTTAGAAAATAAAGCAACTTCAGAAAGCTAACATGACACAGATTTTTTAATCCAGTTCAACCATCCGACCTTATTTGAGTTCATACAAGAAGCCCCTGACTGCAACATGTACACTGTAGTTCTCACTACAGACAGCTGTTTTCAATTGGTGGAAAATAATGTCAGTGTTTGATGGCTGGTGTAACACAAGGGACCTGAAATTTGTCTACCAGGCATCATAGAATCTATAACCATTGACCCAAGTGTAATTTAAGATGTAGAAAGGCATTTGACTGTTATGAGGCCTAGTGGCAGCAGCATTGGAAGCACACCACTTGTAACAGTAGCATTGGCCCAATACTTTTTGACTAAAATTTCTATAGAAGATCTCTATTAAAGAGTGATCTTTGAGATGCAGAATAGAGATGCAAGTTTTTAACTCTATGCAGTCCATTAACATTGCTCCATAATTCTAAACTAATCCTATATTAAACATATTTATTTGCAAAGTTCAGTATTGCCAAATTTAAGCAATGCTGCGTGTAGCTGTATCCCAGACCTTTGGAAACAACAGTGGATACCCTCCATTGCTATGTGGTTATCTGAGTTGACAGGGTATAACATGTATTCAGGGTGTAACATGGAACACGTTACAAATGCACCATCCCCCATATGTCCCCACTTTTACAGCTAGTGGGGAATCTTCTCCCCATGCTCGCTGTTACAATCTAAAAGAAAAACACAGCCCTGTGGGGCTCCAACCACCCAGCTGCGTCATCCATTCACAGTGTTCTGTGAATTGAAAAACTACAAGTCTCTTTGTGGTTGTTGACTTGTAGTTCTCAATGGGCTACCAGGGCACTGTTGATCACTCTAGGTAGTTCCTTGAGCTTCTTGTCAGAGTGTAACTGCCTGCCTGTATCGGAGGTATAGGCAGACAGGTACACAGACAGTCTGCAGGACTGTGGCATCACACTCCAAACGACGGTTACAGCGCAGCAGGCTAGTTCTGGGGGCTGTCATATGACGGCCTCCCACTTCTCGTGTGCCCCCTGGGGCACGTATACAGAAGTGTCTGTGATCGCTGGATCCCCGGGACCCACGTTTCATGGATCTGGGTAAAGGGCCATTTACAATGGCCCTTTACCATGTGATCGCTCCGTCCAATGACAGAAAGATCACATTATAAACAAACCGGGATCATGCCCGGTTCAGCTCTCTCCTCTCCTCACACTGATACAGCATTTGAGGAGAGGAGAGAGATCATCCGCAGCAGCGAGAGTTGGATTGATTTTTTTACAGTGCTTATCAGTGCCTTAACAGTGCAACTGTAACATTTGTTTTGCTGTCTGTGCACCTCTTCAGAAGATTTCACCTCACTTTCTGTCCCAATGACAAATGTTTTTTGAAAATTTGGGGTTTTTAGTGAAACAAGGATTGGTGATAAAGCATCAGTGAAGAGGAGACACGTTTTTCCCATATTAACTCTTACAGGAGAGAATTTCCCTTCCTAGGGGTAGATTTCATCTCACTTCCTGTTGTCTCCTTCCGTTTGCAAGTAGGAGTCGTTTGTAAGTTGGATGTTTGAAAGTAGGGGCCTGCTCTATATACTCTGCAGAAATTGGGGCCTTAGGTGTTGGTGTTGCCACAACACTGTAAGCCCTCACAGTTACTCTTGGTGGGCGCAGGAATGGGCCCTGCTGTGAAATATTAGATCAAGAATTGTAATTACATGTCCCTGTTGAACAGGGGCAGAAAAATTGGGCCTTAGGCACTGGTGCCAAAACACTGCAACCCCTCACAGATGCTATAGTTGGAGCGCAGGAATGAGCCCTGCTGCAAAGTATTGCAGCAAAAATTGTAATTATAAGCCCCTGTTAAAGAGGGGCTGAAAATTTGGGCCTTGGGAGGGCAGGAGGCGGAGCCTAGCAGAGCAGACATGCATTGTTAGAGCTCCACACCGCTGAGGAGAGAAGAGAAGGACAAAGCGGAGCCTGCAGGCTCAAAAGGTATCCATTTGAACCTTTTTGCCCCAGGGAACAAACTGTGAAAGTTTGGGCAGGAAATATGGTACTGGGAGGAAACCGTGGCAGAAATAAAAATCACCTCACAAAGAGCTCACAGGCACTCACTGCAGCTGAAGCAGCTCCAGTCACCTCACAAGATACAGCATCAGGGCGCTCTCACAGACAGAAAATGTCACAGCAAGACTCTCCATTTGAGTCAGATACAGAACAAATCCTCTCACAAACTTCTCCACAAGCCTCCTCAGTATCCCCAGTAATATTATTACAATTTGAAAAGATGCTTCATAAGGCTTTAAAACAAACCTCAGACCAAATAACAAAAAGCCTAACCAAAGAAATAAGAGAGCTGGGAAACCGCACTGCAGCCTTAGAAATAAAAATGGATGAAATTGAAATTACAACCCAAGAAAATATAACAAAATTGGAACAATTAAAAGAAGAGAATTTAATACTTCAAACTAAGCTCGAAAATTACGAAAATAGAGCCAGACGTTCAAACTTGCGCATAAGGGGAATACCTGAAACTGTGACAGACCTGCAATCTACTATTACTGCTCTATTACAAGAACTAAAGCCAGATATCCCTATGGAACGTTTAGAACTGGACAGAGTACACAGAGCCCTCACAGCCAAAAAGAAAGATGGACCCCCACGTGATATAATCACAAAATTTCATTATTACAGAACGAAAGAACAAATACTAATTGCTGCAAGAGAAAAAAAGGAACTTAATTTTCAAGGACACAATTATCAAATTTTTGCTGACCTATCCCAACTTACTATTACTAAAAGACGATCCATGAAACCCCAACTAATGGAACTGCAACGCCACAACATTATGTATCAATGGGGCTTCCCCTTTTCAGTCAGATTTAACTACCAAGGTACAATTTACAGAAGCAGATCAGCAGATGAACTACAACAAACCCTTTTAAAATGAAATCTGACAGAACCCACAAGCAGCAACACTCCCACACGCAGAAGAATAGCGTCATCTTCACCTTCAGGCAGCACCCAGAAAATTTCAGAACAAAATGGGAATCATCATTCTCACAAAAGAGGCCGTTATGCCACATCATCCATGGACCAAGAAGATTCAATGGACTGACATCCTAATTCCTGATATCTCTTCATTTATTATACTAAGAGATGGTTCTCTATAAAAAACCTATATTTATAACTGAATGTAACTGCATTCTGATAGTCACACACTGTGTGGGATCATGTTACATTCCAGTTATATTTCTAATTACTTCTGATTCATATAGCCTTAGAATATATTAGTGAAATAAGGAAATTCTTGTTCAGTTATATATTATCAGGTAATAACAATAGATTTATTACTTTTTAGGACAAATATGTTCAATAATCCAGAAGTAATGGAAGCTTTTTCTTTCTTTTCTTAAAACAAATATATTATTACCTAACTAGTTCCTAGAATTATGTTTTTGTTTATTCTAATCTGAAGCAATACAACCTCAATTTTATGAGTTAACATATCTAAACAGTTACATATGAATAAAATACGTAATTGTTTACTCTAAAAGGGTTATAATCCCAAAATAATTCAAACTATCTTCATCAATACCAAAGTTATTAACAGTACCTTTCTAACTGAATTATTTAGCCTAGGGCAAGACTAACCATATACAACCACCCTGGAATAAATAATTTCAACAAAAACTATATTCTGCACTCCAATTAATGAAACATCATTTTGATGTCTTTTGACATAGCACTTCTCTCCTGTAAGCGGAAGATCCGTGTACCCCCATTAGCCCTCCTCATTCTCCCAACCATATTATGTGGGAGTGTGATGAAGGCACTTATTCCCCTGAGAGAGATATTTATTCTCTTTCATGGGTAAATTGTGATTACTTGCAAAAAATAATTTATACAATGTATCATCTAATCTCATATGTTTTTTGTTTACTCTTTACTCCAGAATTCACTGGTTTCTTTTCTATCTATTCATCTCTTCAGTCCACACAGGTTGATCTGCGCAGTCAGCTCTGCATAACAAAAAGTAAGTCAAAACTATTTGATCTATTGCCATGGCACCACTGAATATACTTTCCCTGAATGTTCAGGGAATAAATGTCCCTCAAAAAAGGACCAAAGCCTTCCGTACTTTCCATAACAAGAAGGCTCACATAGTATGCCTCCAAGAAACACACTTCACCAAAGATTCTACTCCAAAATATATTTCTCCTTTTTATCAACAAATTTACACGGCTTCTGCCTGTACCAAGCAAAGGGGAACTCTAATTGCATTTCACCGATCCACACCATTCACCTTATCATCAGAAATTAAAGACCCAGAAGGTAGATACCTGATACTCATGGGTTATATAATGGATACAGCAATCACGGTGATTTCCTACTACGCTCCTAACAAACAACCTACACCATTCCTCTCACATATATTACAAGTGATTAATACGCACAAAATAGGAACAGTGATAATGTGTGGGGATTCGAACCAGGTCCTCCTCCCATTTCTAGATAAATCACCTTTTACACCATCCAAAATAACCTCTAGATTACCTTTTTCTCAACTTCTTTCCAAATACAATTTGGTAGATTCATGGAGAGAAAGTAACCCAATGAAAAAGAAATTCACTTATTTCTCGCACCCTCATCAAACCTTCACCAGAATAGATCATATTTTTCTAACAATAGGAATGATACCAGAAATTATTGCATCAGATATAATTCCGATTCCGTGGTCTGACCATAATGCAGTATACACTACTATAGCCTCAGCCATACCAAAAGCGCATGACCCAACGTGGTACTTACCAGACATAATGCTCAAACACCCACTACATCAGATGGCCATTGAACAAGCTTTAAAGGAATACATATCAATTAATAATACAACAGACATCTCCCCAATAACACTGTGGGAAGCTCATAAGCCTGTCTTGCGTGGTACAATACAAAGACAAATGGCACTATTTAAACGGGAACGCAAAAATCTAGCAAAAAAACTAGAACTCAATTTTAATGCAGCCTACATATCATTTCAAGATAATCCATCTCAGAGTACAAAATCTCATCTGGAAAAATCTAGATTGGAATACGATCTATTTCTCACTGAGTCAGTTGATAAATCCCTCCAACGCTCCAAACACAATTTCTACATGAATACAAACAAACCAGGTTCATATTTGGCTCGGGCATTAAATTCAACTAACAAATCTTTCAAACCAATACGTTTGAAATTATCAAAAAATGTTTACACTTGTAATCCAGTTAAAATAGTCCATAAATTTCACTCACATCTCGCAACTTTATACAAGACAAACAATGAATTTAATCCTACAGAAGCTGAATCCTTCTTCTCAAAAATAACCTTACCTGAGTTATCTCAGAATCAAAAAAGCAGTTTGGATGAGCCTATAACTATAGATGAAGTTGCTAACGCCATAAAAGACCTAAAACTTAACAAAAGACCAGGCCCAGACGGCTACTCGGCTTTATACTATAAAACATTCTCAGAAATACTCTCTCCCATTCTCACTGAAACTTTTAACAAACTTCTAGATGGACATTCTTTTCGGCAAGAAACACTAATGGCAATTGTTTGTATGATCCCAAAACCCCTTTCTGATGATACTTCCTGTGTGAATTATCGGCCTATCTCTCTGTTAAACCTCGATATTAAATTATTAGCAAAAATAATAGCAAAACGCCTCAATAGCATTATAGGAAAATTAATACATAGAGATCAAGTAGGCTTCATGCCAAATAGACAGGCAGGCGATAATATGCGCAGGGCAGTGTTATTGGCACATATTGCTAAAAAACGGAAAATCCCTTTATGTTTTCTATCTCTCGATATTAAGAGGGCATTTGACACAGTATCCTGGCAATATATGCAATATTCATTACAAAAGTGGGGTTTTGGACCCCACTTTTTAACATGGATCAAGGCATTATATAATAAACCCAAAGCCTATATAAAATATGCTGGATACAAATCTGAAGCCTTTAATATCGAAAGAGGTACCCGACAGGGTTGCCCATTATCTCCCTTATTATTTGCCCTTATACTCGAACCCATGGCCCAATACATCAGAACAAACCAAACTATAACTGGCATTGAAGTAGGAGGTATTACACACAAATTATGTATATTTGCAGACGATATATTACTTTTTCTATCATCACCACAGGTCTCTGGTCCTAACTTAATACCAGCTCTTGATGGATTTGCAGCCCTATCCGGCCTTATGATTAATCCTAAGAAATGCCTAGTGCTTAATATTTCACTCACAAACATGGAATTGATCCCGGCTAGGGCTGCACTCCCATTCACATGGGCAGAAAAATCAATCCCATATCTTGGAATTCATTTAACAGCATCTCATTCTGACTTATTCTCAACCAATTATCCTCCTGTATTAAGACAGATCACAAATCTAATAAAACAATGGTCGCAACTTCCTTTATCCTGGATAGGGAAGATTAATGCAATCAAAATGACTATTCTACCCAAATTGCTTTATCTATTCAGAGTCCTCCCTATTCCAATTCCTTCCTATTTTTTGAGAATAGTACAAAAAAGAGCAACTTCTTTTATATGGGGATCTTCTAAACCACGTATACCTATACACACACTACATCTTCCCAAAAATAAAGGAGGCCTGGGATACCCTAATTTTACTAACTACTACAGAGCAGCACATTTGGCCAGTCTGTCCAAATACCATGCAAAACAGGAAATCCCATTATGGGTATTTATAGAGGCTTCAGAAAATGACCCTCTATTAATATCAAATTTATTATGGCTTGATCCTAAAGACCGCTTTAAAATTCATAATCCCATAACTAAACACTTCTTATCTCTCTGGGATAAACTAAAAACCAAATATCAGTTACAATCTCCACACAATCCTCTCCTTTCTTTTATCAGAAATCCGGCCTTTTATCCGGCATGGATCTACCCAAATAATTTTAAATCTTGGACAACATCAGGCATTCAGACACTAAATGACTTCATAGCATCTAAATCATTCCTTTCATTCCCATCGCTTAGAGAAAAATATGATCTACCAAACTCTGAGATATTTAGATATCTCCAAATCAAAAATTTCTATACACCATTCCTAAAGGGGGATACACCATTATCCCAATTATCCATTTTTGAATCAATCTGTACAAAAGATCCATTTGCTAAAGGTACAATTTCATCACTTTATAATCAATTATATGGAGTAGCAAATCTTAATAGACCCTCTTACGTTCAGAGGTGGGAGGAGGACCTGGGACGAACTTTAGAAGACACGGACTGGTCTAATATATGGCTCACATCTAAGTCATCTTCACCCAACATCTTGGCACTGGAGACAAATTATAAAGTCCTAACTCGCTGGTACCTTGTACCCGCTAGAGTTGCAAAATATTCACCTAATACCTCAGCTCTTTGTTTTCGAGGATGCCCAGAAATAGGCACATATTTACACATATGGTGGACGTGCCCAGTAATCCAAACCTTCTGGAAGGAAGTCTTCGTGATTGCATCTAAAATATTTAAAAAAATAATACAACCAGATCCATATTTAACTTTACTTAATCTAAAACCGGAATGGTTAACACTCTCTCAATTCAAACTTATGATCCAACTAATAACGGCTGCAAAACAAACAGTGGCCAAGGCATGGAAATCTCCTACATTGGTACTAGCAGAAACAATTCACAGAATGAATAATACAATGTCCCATGCTAAGATGGTAGCCATCGGTCAAAATCAAATTCCAAAATTTGAAAAACTCTGGCATCCTTGGATAAAACAACAGTTCCTGTCAAATTTCAATGACTCTGTCCTGTTGCCATGGTAGCAGATTAAATGACTTACAGAGACACCCATTCTAAGGCTTCAAAGAGAACTAAAAAGAATAATAAACTGACGAGCGGGACAACCTTGTGGACCATACCTCTACCTTTCAACCCTTTTTCTTCTTTCTCTTTCCTTTTCTCCACCTTATGATTAAAGCTCATTATCAGAATTTATTTGACCTATATACACTCTACTTGTAAACAATATGTATAGTAGGTATAAATCATTTAAATACCTACAAAAGTAACTAAGGAAATGATATATATCTTTAATTTAGGTTTACGTGAACCCAATGTTTAATATTTGAAATTTCATGATATTTACCTATATAAACCCTACTGTAGAACAATGAGCTTACTTTATAGATCCTTGTAAACTTACTTTATGTATCTTTATGTATCTTTATAACATTGTATACTCAATAAACTTCTTTTGACAAGGAAAATTTGGGCCTTGGGCACTGGTGCTGGTGCCACAACACTGCAACCCCTCACAGATACTCTAGTTGGAGCGCAGGAATGAGCCCTGCTGCAAAGTATTACATCAAAAATTGTAATTATACCCCCTGTTAAACAGGGGCAGAGAAATTGGGCCTTGGCCACTGGTGGCGTTGCCCAGAACTAAAAATGTTCTTACAAGCTATCAGCATGAAAATTGAGGAGGAAGAGGATTGTCACTCAGCATAACAGGATTTTCACTCAGCATCAGCATAGGCAGTCTTGAAGGGATCTCACATTTAAAAAAATCAATCGGTTACATCAGCATCAGGTGCTTGGTAGCTGGTGATCCAAGACTGATCCATTTTTATGAAAGTCAGCCGATCGACCAATTCGGTGGACAGGCGCACCCTGTGATTGGTTACAAAGCCTCCAGCAGCACTGAATGTGCGTTCCAAAAGAACGCCGCTGGATGCAGGACAGGCCAGTAGCTCAATTTCATACTGTGCAAGCTCTGGCCAGTGATCCATCCTCAAAACCCAGTAACCCAGAGGATTTTCAGTGGGAAAGGTGTCCAAGTCTGATCTTGCCCCAGGTAATCCTGCACCATGTGAATCAGACGTTGGGGATGGTTGCTGGATCCGATCAGACCTTGGGGCTGCGGACTAAAAAATTGTCTAAACGCATCGGTCAGATGGCCACCTTCTCAACCACTCCTTCTGTGACTGACCAAAGCCTCAGCAACATGTTGTCCAGGAGGACCAGGAAATTGTAACCTCACAGGCTCTGGAAACGCGTTGCACAAACCTTTCTGCAAGGCCTCCCAAAGATGTTTCATCCTCTGTTCCCTCTGCGACGCCAAGATAAGGTCCGCAACCTTACCCTTGTAATGTGGCTCAAGGAGGGTTGCCAGCCAGTAATCATCCCTTCCCTTGATACCACGAATATGAGGATCCTTCCGCAGGCTTTGCAGGATCAGGGAGGCCATGCAGCGTAGGTTTGCTGAGGCATTCGGTCCAGAGTCCTCTGGGTCACTAAGGATGACATGATCCGCAGCCAACTCCTCCCAGCCACGTAGAAGTCCATGGGTTTCTTCGGACTGTAAATGATCCCTTGAAGACTGCTGCTGATGCTGAGTGCCAGGCTCCACCTCCATGCTGACACAATCCTCCTCCTCTTCCTGTGCAATTGTCAGGCACGCAGGAACACTGTCTGGATAAAAGGGGCCTTGAGAGGTAAGGAAGTCCTCCTCTTCCTCCCTCTGTTCTGCCTCAAGTGCCCTGTCCATTATTCCATGCAGCGTGTGCTCCAACAGGTGGACAAGAGGGACAGTGTCACTGATGCATGCACTGTCACTTCTCACCATCCTCATGGCCTCCTCAAATGGTGACAGGACAGTGCATGCATCCCTGATCATAGCCCACTGGCGTTGGGAAAAAAAACAAGCTCCCCTGACTCTGTTCTGGTGCCATAGTCGCATAGGTACTCATTGATGGCCCTCTACTTCATGTGCAGCCACTGTAGTATGGCCAACATTGAGTTCCACCTGGTGGGCATGTCACAGATTAGGCAGTTCTTGGGCAGGTTAAATTCCTTTTGGAGGTCAGCCAGCCGAGCACTGGCATTATATGACCTGCGGAAATGCACACAGACTTTCCTGGCCTGCCTCAGGACATCCTGTAAGCCCGGGTACCTGCCCAAGAACCGCTGAACCACCAAGTTAAGGACATGAGCCAAACAGGGCACATAGGTCAGTTGTCCCTGTCGGAGGGCAGAGAGGAGGTTGGTGCCATGTCAGGTCACCTTGAGGCTAGGTGACACATGCACACCATTGGGATCAGGAGTACACAGCAAGGTAGTGGACCTTACGGCTGACTGCTGCGGATGGGATTCAGGGTGGTAAGGAAGGCAGGGCCGCTGGAACACCAACATGGATCCCACTGGGGTTAGAGCGTAAGATTCCCTGGGGCGCGGAGTCTAATGCCGCGTACACACGGTCGGACTTTTCGTCTACAAAAGTCCAACGGACGCTGACGGACTAAAGCTGGCTGGTAATCCGATCGTGTGTGGGCTTCTCCGGACTTTCAACTGACTTTTTTAGCCTCAAATCCAACGGACTTTAGATTTGAAACATGCTTCAAATCTTTACGTCGTAACTATGACGGACCCCGAAGTCCGCTCGTCTGTATGCTAGTCCGACGGACAAAAAAACGACGCATGCTCATAAGCAAAAACTAAACGGAAGCACTCGGTCTAGTAAAACTAGTGTTCGTATTGTAGGTAGCACATTCCTCACGCTGCAAAATCTGTGATCGTTGAATGCAGCGCATTTAATGTCTTCTTTACGAATGCTATAAAGAACGAAGATGTTTTGCTGTTCATATTCAAACAGAGTTCTCCCAAACAGATTTCTGGATTCTTTTTCTCTTTGATCTCATGAATGACATGGTATGCTTTTTCAAAACAATGTTTCCATACTAATAATACTTTTTAAACTTTTTTTTTTTTGGTGGAGTCATCTTTTCTTGTAATTTTTATCCAGATATTTATTTTATGATTGTTGTGGAACTTTTTTTCTGTTTATCTCTAAATTTTTTTGTAAAGTTACCACAGGGAACCCATTTTTATATATATTTTTTAAATTTTTTTTAATGTTTGTAAAGTTACCACAAAGAACCCTTTATAATTTTTGTTTTTATAGTGATTTGTTATTTTTTTTATATAAAGTTAACCCAAAGAACCGTTTTTGGTTATGTATCTTTTTTTTTTTAAATACTTACCACTCGAACATTATTAACATTATTTTAATCTATTTTTGTTGTGTTTTTGCAAAATCAATGAGATTGTTGTCCCTTGTTAATTTAAAACATTGTGTCTAAAATCTATGATTTAAAATAAAAAACCTAAACTCAAAAAAGATCCATTTATTTATGGTCTAAATAAAATAAAGAGGAAGTCAACGCTGGAAAAAGTATGTGTACAAGAAAATGGGGATCTTGAGGAGTCCATATAAGAGGGAGCACAATCTGGTCCAAAAATCCCAGAGATCAACAGCACCAGCAGATTATATAGATGTCCCCAGACTGTGGTACTACAACAGCCTGCGTCTTCTGTCAGACCAGACTGAACCCAAGTCATCACTTTCTTTTCTTCCCTGCAGCCTTTCCTCCACGCTGCCCTGCAGCCTTCCCTGCAGCGTTCTCTGTAGCCTTCTTTCGAGGCTGTGGCTCTGGTGTTTCAGTTGTGGCAGGAGGAGGAGGAGGAGGGGGGCTGCCTCATGTAGTTGGGTGTTTCGTGTTAGCGTGCCCTGCAGCCCCTTCTGGATTGTTTCCCCAAATAGTCGCTCACAAATGAGGCGCTGCTCCCAATCCATTTGAAGAAGCCTGCTGGCTAAGTAGCAGCCATAGGACTCTTCCGCTTCGGGGGGGCTCTTTAAAAAACGGGTGGCCTCTTGCATGAGGCGCAGGGATGTCTCCTGTGTGACCGTCCCCTTCCTGGCCCTTTTTTTGGGAAGGTGGAGGGGAGGCACTTGGGATTCGGTCAGGCTCCTACTGGGCCCAGCCACCTCACTTGGCCCAGCTACCTCACTTGGCCCAGCCACCTCACTGGGAGCAGCCACCTCACTGGGAGCAGCCACCTCCTGCCTGACACTGGGCCCAGCCTCCTCCAGGATGATGGTGAATCCGGCCTCCTCCAGGCTGTCCATGGGCCCGGTCTCCTCCTGCCTGCCACTTTCCCCACATTCCTCCTGGATGGACTCATCCTGTGTATAAAAAAAGGACAATAGTTTGAGTATATTTTTTTGGGTTCATCAATGACACACAGTTTGCTTCTCATGACTAGCAAATTCAATGTGAATACATCTCTTTAATAAAAGAGTCTAATCAGACACCCTAATTATTTCAAGCAGGTGCCAAACATATTTAGCCACTACTGTCAATTTATATGTATACACAATTTTGAGGGCAAAATTATTTTAGACAATTATAACATCCAGTTAACATCATTAATATTAGTACAGTAAATATTTGTTAAAATAATTTACCTGACTCCAGATGGTCATATCCGGTTCATCCAGGATGGAAGACCCAGCTTGCTCCTCATCAGCCTCTGCTGGGGTGGAGGGAAGGGTGGAGGGAAGGGTGGAGGGAAGGGTTGAAAGTGATGCCCTGGCTTCAGTCTGGTCATCAAGAAAACGGAGTTGATTGTAGTACCACAGCCTGGGTACATAAACATCATCTGCTGATGCTCCTGATCTCATTGATTCCTGGATCTTCTTATGTTCCCTCTTATACATGTTCCTCAAGACCCCAATTTTCTTGAGCAATGTCTCCATTGTTGCTTCCGGGATGGTCGCCTGGACAAAGGCCAGAAGTCTCTCCAGCGTTGACTTCCTCACATGCTTTGCATAATACTGTGGGTGTTTCACCTCCCACAAATTCCTCATCTCTCTATATTTAGAAATAAAAGCAGTAAGGAACTCTGGATCCTTAAATAGGGGATTCATAATGTCTGTATAAAAGATAAAGTCACAAGACAAAAAACACTTTTATTGGGTTTCTGCTAAACCCTCATCATCTTATCCCTATGTAGGCCTCATCAATCTGTCAAGCCATATAGGCCGCTTGCTACAAAGTCTTGACCAAAAGTATACATTTTAAATTACCTTCGTTTAGTAGCGTCCCGGTCCACTATCACCTACGCACAGAACGTACGTACGACACATGCGCAAGGCCCCTCTTTATACACTACGCATGTGTGAAACTCCGCCTGCGTCGCCCGCCCCTGACGTTCGATTTTAACTCATGTTCTCCGCCCCTTAATTCTACGCACAGAACGTATGTACGACACGTGCGCAAGGCCCCTCTTTATACACTACGCATGTGTGAAACTCCGCCTGCGTCGCCCGCCCCTGACGTTCGATTTTAACTCATGTTCTCCGCCCCTTAATTCTACGCACAGAACGTACGTACGACACGTGCGCAAGGCCCCTCTTTATACACTACGCATGTGTGAAACTCCGCCTGCGTCGCCCGCCCCTGACGTTCGATTTTAACTCATGTTCTCTGCCCATTTTTAGTTACGGCGCGTAGTGGGGTGAATAATGGCGGAGACACACGACATGTTAACTACCTCAGGTAGCGAAAAAAGCCCGGAGGCTGGAACGTCAACAAGATCTGTGAGGCCTAGATTTAAGGCCTCCAATATGAGTTTTGAAGAGATGGTGGAGATGGTGGCCATTCTTCAAAAAAAGGACTATGATGGGAAGTATGGGCCGTACGCCCGGCCAAATTTGCTCAAGGCCAAAATAATGGCGAAGGTGGTGGACACTTTACAGGCTTCTTTTGGGGTACAGCGCTCCAGGGATCAACTTAGAAAAAGATGGTCTGACCTGAAACTCAGGGAGCCGGATCAGTTCAGACGGATCCGGAAAGTGCTGCAAAAAAGTAAGTACCTGTGTTTTCATCTTGTGTTGATTACCTCGTATACCGCTCCATGTGCTTTTCATTCCTCTACGATT